>NC_081410.1:673848576-674488576 GCF_030272615.1 Cryptomeria japonica | reverse complement strand
TCTGCATCATAGTCTAAAAGAGCTACTTCAAGTTTCTTCATCAGATTTTCCATATCTACTAGTGTCAAGATCTTCCTCAACTTTTTAGGCTTCTGAAAATAGAGGACCAAGCTCTGATACCAATTGTTAGGATTCCCACAGATACTGAGAGGGGGGGGTGAATCAGTATCTAACTAATGAATAGAATTTCTTGACTTAAAACATGTAGAACAAATTATAATAGCATACTGGTATGTAAGAAATAATGAAATAAATAGAATTAAAAGAATCCACATGAAAAACACACCATGACACAAGGATTTAACAAGGAAACCCGGTGTGGGAAAAACCTCAGTGGGATTTGTGACCCACAATATTCACTTACTAGCCAATAAGAGAATATTACTTACAAGAGGGGCCTACACAAGCAGGAAGGCCAACTGCCTAGAGCTCACTGCTCAATGGGAAGTCTCACTGACTTAGAATGTGGATTATGCAAATCCAATATCTTGTACTACTTTATAATTGCATCTATAATGCCAGATCCAGTACCGATTTCTACTCTATTCTTTACATAAAACCTTTAACCTATATTTCGCATAATAGGTCCGCCTAATATCTTATTTGTCTCCTACAAAATGTCTACAATGATCTCTCTTATATATAAGAGTCATTTTACAATTTTCCAAGTTGGCTTACAAATTTTTTACAATAATAAACAAAATATAATATATAAAAAATCATGTCGGCCTCTGTGCCAGTATGCTTCCTTTCTCTGTGGTACCGGTGGTCTAAGTGCTAGTGTAGAGTGTGATTTGTTGATGTTGGTGAACTATCTTGCTGGCGTAATGCCTTTTTGGTGCCATAGGATTGTAAGGTTTCCATCAATGACAAACCTTCAATCACCTACAATGTCTCATTGGAGTGTGCATATGCAAACATAGATATGGTTCAAGATAATAGTATGACAGTGATATGAAGATGCTATAGAACTATTATGAAATTAAAACTAGCATAGTAAAAACTAATCTATAATGCAATTAAAATGATTAAAATGCTTTAAGATGACAAAATGAGCTCGTTGATAACCTGTACAAGATAAATTAACTATAACTTGGATGCAAAATAAAGATGGGATCCTTGGATTGAATAAATGGGCTCTATTTATAGAGCAATTGGTCAAATGGATGGCCAAGATTGAATAATCTTGACAAGGGCTAGGATTGAAAGTTATCAATCCATGTGATATTTTCAATCCAATCTCATGTTGACAAGTGTCATCATGAGAAGGGTTGAGAGGAGGCTAAGTAAGAATTAGATTCTTAACAAGCTTTGAAGGTTAACCCCAAGAGGATGATTCATTGGATAAAGCTAATATCCAATGAGGAAGGTTGTTATCCATTGGTTTAAGTCTTGTGTAAAGTCTAATTTGTACAAAGGGGACAAGCCATTAAGGTTGATGTGTTGAAAGGATTATGTCTTGTAAGAGCCTTAAAGGCTCTTTGAAGACTTTGGAGGTTTAGCTTGTGTGAAGGGAGAAACCTTCAAGGCTTTATAATAGCCTTTAATTCTTTTAGAAGACTTTAGAGGCTAAATTGTAAGATCCTTACAAATTTGGGAGAACTCAACAAGTTAAGTTGTTGAATAAATAAAGTCTTTAATGCATTTAGAAGACTTTCTTCCAAATTTGAAGAAGTGATTTCCCCAAATTTAGGGATGTGACATGATAGAAGAATTAAGCTATTTAAGTGGGATTAGAGGGTTCTAGAAGAATTTTTAGGATGCAAGTGGATTTTGTAGGAGGATGCAAGTGAGAGATATTAGGATTTTAATTAAAATAAAAAGATTTATTTCAACAAAAATTGTTGGAAATATTCCTCGAATTCTCTTGACCAATGTTCAGGTTGATCGGTGTAACTTACCCTGATGGAACAACTTATGGGAAGGTATTGGGTTGTGGAATTTTCCTATCAGTGTAACTATGGGTGATGAACATGTTGCAGACAAGTATCAAGTTAGCTCTAACCCATGTATCCTCCTTTTCTGGTTTATCGGGGATTGGGATTGCTTGTTCGTAGTTATGTTGATGGCTGATGGAACCTTCTTCCTATGATCGGTTAACAAGTGAGAAACTTTGGGATGATCGAACGATTGTCGCTATACCACTATGGAAAGATACACAAATTTTATCCATCATGGGTTAGCGACCAAATGGTGGGACTCGGCAAGAGAGAAGCTCAGGAAAGTTAACGAGTGAGCAAGTCCGCGATGATCGAATGATTGTCTCTATACCACTATGGAAAGATGCACAAAGTTTATTCCCCATGACTTGGTGACCATGGTGGGACCTAGTAATAAAGAAGAGCTTCATTCCAAGCGATTAGTGAGATCATACTAATGTGGCAGGGCACGGACCCCAGAGCTAATTGGGGGGTGCAGGTGGTGGAGCGCAGAAAGAGATCAAGGAAGATCAGACGATCGGATAGTCGTTTGGTTGTCTTCTTGATGACCCAATGGAATTGCTTTCAGTGATCGAGGTATCTTCAGAGATCGGGAGAATTGGTTGTTTGCTACCCAATGAGGTTGTCTTTAGTGATCAGGTTGAGTAGATGAAAGTTATGCCAAAGTCCGATGAAGTCATTTACTGCTAATCGGGGATTGGGGTAACTTCTGAGTGCTGGTTCCGATGGGACGATGAAGCCGTCAACTGCTAATCGGATATCAGGGTAACTTTTCAATGCTATTTTTGATGGCTGATAGGGAAGTATCCGACTACGGATGGTCACCTAGACCGAAGTCCAAAAGACTAGTAGGCGAACACTTGGAATGCTTTTGTCGATGTATTTGAATATGAACCAACCCAACTTCCAAATGAACGTGGGATAATATGTGATGCTTTGCGAAAATGGGGAAAGGTTAGACTAAAGCCTGTGGTCGTATAACACACAAAAACACAAGAAATCGTTAGTGTTAATCAACCAAAAACTAATCTAAGCAGGCATACCAAAAGAGACACTAAAAACATGATAAAATATTTAACTATGGAAGTAAATACAACAAGGCATCTCCAAATGCCTTTTAACATGCTCTTATCTCATTCTCCTTTGTTCCTCTCCTCTCTAAGTTCCAAATTAGTGTAGCTCTCAGTAGCTTTTTGCACTATGGATGCTTATGGAGGTTCAAGATCAAAAATTCTTATAACTTAATGCTTTGCAAGTGTGAACAAAAGCTGAAATAAGAGATTTATCTAATTAACTAATTGATTTTAAACCAAAAGAGTGAATATGATGCTAAATTCTCTCTAGAAATGCCTATAGATTAAATGCATACAAGTTTTGAGGATCTGGATTATGAAGAAATGGGCTCTATTTATAGGAAAAATGGAGCAATGGATGTTTGAGATTAAGTAATCTCAACAAGGGTCAGGATTGAATGATATTCAATCCATGTGAGGGCTTTCAACCCAATCCCAGGATGACAAGTGTCAACATGAGAGGGGTTGAGAGGAGAGGTAATAAGCATTAAATGCTTTACATGACTTGATAGTTAGCTTGGGAGTTAAGGTCAAGGTTGGGTTGAGTGAATAAATTCTTTATTCAAATAATAAAGCTTTTATCCAATGGATAAACTCTTGTGCAAAGGTAAAAGGGATAACCATAGTCAAAGCAATAAATGCTTGAGGAGACGCATGAGTCACATAAGGGTTGAGTTAGGGGTTAACTATAAATGGTCATGTAAGAGCCATAAGTGGTTTAGAAGACTTTTAGAGGTTAAATTGTTGAACATACAAAGCATTTAATGCTTTTGAAAGACTTTGAAGTCTTTGAGAAGTGACTCCAAGTTGCTTAGGAATGTGACAATAATTAGGGGATGGATTAGGTTAATTAGGAAGGGTTTAGAAGAATCTAGAAGGGGGTTTAGGAGTGCAAGTGGATTTGGTGGGTGAGGGAAAATAGGATTTTAATTAAAATAAAATTAATTTATTTCAACTTGTGGTTGCAACTTGCATTTGTGGGAAAATGCAAGTGGGGGGGATAATGATTTAAATAAATATTTTATTTTATTTATTTAAAAGAGGAAAGAGGATTAAATTCAATAAATAGAATTTATTCATTTAATTGATTTGTGATTTTGGTTTAATGAATTAATTAAAATAAATTAAATAATTTATTTAATTAATAGAAGAATGTTTTGAAGATGAATTAATTAAATATTAATTTAATTAACTGTTGGCTAGTGGATTTTTAATCAAATAAATAGCAAATACTCATTTAATTAAAATGGATAGATTTATGTGACTACATTTGCCCCTCTTTGAGACGGTGTGGTTTATCGCATCATTTCAAAGAAAGAAAAATAGGTGTGAAAAAATGATCCCCATAAAATATTAATTTAATGGGTGCTATGCCCCCTCAGGAGATGGGCCAATTTTTTTTTGAAAAATCAGGTGATCTCTCAAAAAGAATGAAAATTGGCAGGGTGGTAGAAGAGAAGAAGTTAGCAATACTGGTGAAAAAATAGAAGAAAATAGATTGAATACGGAGAAACAACAAGCCAGTGAGTACCTTTAGGTCATGCAGGAGAAACGGTGAAAATGTGGTGGTTGTGCTTTCGAGTGATGCTATATAATTGATCAAAATTGGTTGAACAATCTAGTGCAATTGGTTTATTTGCCCCGAGCGAGTCAAAGCATGATAGTTGATCCTAGTTGTTTGCTTGGACAAGATAAAGTCTGAGTAATTGAATCAAAGTGACCTGATGGTGACTTATACAATTGATGTAATTTTCTGATGAAGTCAAGGTATATGAAGTAAAATACTCGTTGAGACCTAGATAATTGATGTAATTGTCCGTTGTGATTGGGTTTGCTTGGTGGACTGGATCAATTGATAGTGTGTGCGTGTGATGGATGGTTGTGGGGAATCATGGCAACCCCATTGAGACTAGGTCATTATGATAAATGCTTATTGTAGTCTAGGTTTGCCATGATCGATTACCTGTTGAGACCCGAAGATACTTGGTCAGAGTATCTATTGATAGTCTAGGTGTGTGGGAGTCGATGTACCTATGTAGCTTATGTATAAAACCATTTGAGGTGCATGTTGTTGATTGGATCTGCTAGAGGTTCTCCTTCTGAAGTAGCCAACTGATATGCCCTAGACCCAAATACAATAGTAATAACATATGGACCTAGCCAATTCGATTCAAATTTTCCCTGATGTTCTTGGTTGGGTTGGTTATGAGGATTTTCCCTAAGAACAAGATCACCTACCTCAAATATACGAGGTCTAACTTGATGATTATAGCTTATGCTCATGCACTGCTAATAGGCTTTGAGGTGATTGTACGCAGCTTGTCACTTTTCATCAAGTAGTTCCAAGTCTTGGAGACAAGATATTCTATATGCTTCATTATCTATGAGATTGTGTAAGCAAACCCATAGAGATGGTATCTCAACCTCAATAGGTAAGATAGCTTCTGCATCGTAGACCAATGAATAGGGAGTTGTGCCTATAGGGTTCGAATGCTAGTTTGATACACTCATAGTGTTGGATTCAATTGAACATGCCAATCATGACCGACATCATTGACTGTCTTCTTGAGGATTCTTAATATGTTCTTGTTCGATGCTTCGGCCTAACCATTGCCTTGTGGGTAATAGGGAGTGGAAAAGTGGTGTTGAATGTGAAACTTCTCACAGAGCTCACAAACATCCTGATTCTTGAAAGGAAGACCATTATATGTGATGATGGACATGGGTACACCATACTGGTAGATGATGTAATTAAGGATGAATGAGGTGATTTGCTTGTCGGTGAATTACGTAAGTGGAACAACTTCGATCCACTTTGTGAAGTACTCGGTGGTGGTAATAATGAATTTGTGGCCATTGGATGAAGATGGATGGATTTTACCCACAAGGTCAAGTCCCCATTGAAAAAAAGGCCATGGTGTTGTGATCAATTGCAATTCTTGTGCTAGTGCATGTATTAGGTCTCCATGAACTTGGCATTTTTTGCACTTTCTAACAAAGTAGTAGGAGTCTTTTTCCATGGATGGCCAATAGTATCCAGTGTGCAGGAGTTTCTTGGCTAGTGATGGACCACTTGCGTGAGTTCCACAAATTCCTTCATGTACTTCTTCCAAGGCCTTTGTTATCTCATCCTATTCCAAACATCGAAGGAAAGTACCATCAAGACTATATCGGTATAGGGTTTCAGCAATAATGGTATATCGAGCGGTTTGGCAAATGAAGGTTTTATGTTGGTTATTTGATTGGTTAGGAGGAAGCATGTGATCACGGAGGTAGGTGTAGAAATCACCATACCATGGGGATTCAAAACTAACAAGGAAACATATCATCTTAGATTCAGGGATATCATAAGTAGGAATCCAAAGTTGTTCGACCAAGAACTCATAGCATGTTGAATTTTGTAGAAGATCTAGGAGAGATGCGATAGTAGCCATAGTGTTAGCAGCTTGATTCTGATCTCTGGGTATCTGATCAAAGGTTATAGTAGTGAATGATGCCTTGAATTTGTCCACCATTTGTTTGTATGGCATGAGTTTGTCATCCTTGGTCTGATATTCATTTTTTGCTTGTCGAATGACCAGTTGGGAGTCACCATATACTTGTAGTTCTTGTAACTTCCATTGTATGGCTAGCCTGAGTCTTGTGATCAAGGCCTCATATTTAGCTATGTTGTTTGTACATGGAAATGTGAGCCTGTAAGACTTCAGGATGCTATCACCTTGAGGTGTGATAAACAGACTGTTTGCCCCCGAGCCATGCCTAGTGTATGAACCATCAAAGTATAGTTTTCACGGTTGTGCTACTGTGATCATGAATATATCTTCATCTCAAAAATTGGAAATGAGAGGATGATCACCTATGAGGGGAGCATCGACCAACTCATCTGCAATGACTTGTCCTTTGATAGCTTTACTGTCCACATACTTGATGTCAAATTCACTTAGAATCATCACCCATTTGGCCAAGTAGCCTATCAATGCTACTTTACTAAGTACTTGAGTGGATCAATCTTTGCAATGAGTTGTACTTTATGTGTCAATAGATAGTGCCTCACTTTAGTAGCTGCCAAGATTACTGCTAGGCAAGCTCGCTCAATAGGTGTGTAATTGAGTTCATAGCCAACCAGTGTGCACAAGATGTAGTAAACAACACACTCTTTTCCTTTTGCATTGTGTTGTGCTAGTAGTACACCTAATGTTGTGCTTGTTGCTGATATATAGAGTAATAAAGGTCTACTTGGATCTGGTGGGATCAACAATGGTGTATTCATGAGATAGTCTTTAAGCATTTGGAATGTTTGTTGACATTTGGTATCCCACTAAAAGTGGATGTTCTGGTGTAAGAGGTGTGTAAATGGGTGACACTTATCTTCCTGTTGTGCAATGAATCTTCAGATGGATTGTAGCTGCCCTTGTAATGTCCTTAGCTGGCTGATATTTTTGGGAGGTGGCATGTCCATGATTGCTTTGACCTTTGTAGGATCAACCTCAATGCCTTTGCTTGAGATAATGTATCCTAGAAGCTTCCCTAAGGTTACTCCAAAGACACATTTCTTTGGGTTGAGTCAAACATGATATTGTTCTAGCCTATCAAATATTTTCTCTAATATGTCCAAATGACCTTCTCTTGTGAGTGATTTTTCCAGTAAGTCATCAACATAATCTTCCATTATAGTATGCATCATGTCATGGAAAATGGTGGTCATTGCTCATTGATAGGTCACTCCTGCATTCTTTAGACCAAAAGGCATTACATTCTAGCAGTATGTTCCCCATGGACATGTGAAGGTCATCTTATGTTGATCCTCTGGTGCGATCTTTATCTGATTGTACCCTGAAAAGGATGGCATGTCCTGCTATTAGGTCTACTATTATGTCGATGTTTGGTAGGTGGAAGTCATCTTTAGGACATGCTTTGTTCAAATCTCTGAAGTTAGTATAGATATGGATGCCCCCATTTGCTTTGCCGACAGGCACAATATTGGATATCCAATCTGCATAATCAATTGGTCTAATAAAACCAACATCTAGGAGTTTCTTGAGTTCTGCTTTGACTAGTACCGCAATATGGGGATGCATCTTGTGAAGCTTCTGCTTGACAGGTTTGGCTCCTTCTGCTATGGTGAGGTGATGCATGACTAAATCAGGATCAAGCCCAGGCATGTCTACATATGGCCATGTGAAGTTGATCTGACACTTCTGGAAGAACTCTAAAAACTTAGGTTGTTCCTCTGGAGTTAAAAGAGATGCCAGATGTATGTGGTGAGGAGTTTTAGGAGTCCCCACATTGTATTCTTTTGTTTCCTCAATGATAATTTTCGATCATTCCTGCTATGTACTAGAAGGGAGGATGTCAAACCTTTCATCCTTAGGTGCCTCATAGGGGTTTTCACCATTGGATACACTCTTTCTTTTTACTTTTGTGGGATCAAATAGTGCCACAGTGTGGTTTTCACTGGAAGATCCATGTTTTATTGTTATATTTTTATAGCTGAAAGGTTTGGCATCCACCCTGAACTATGTAGCGCTATTAAGTTCAATGTCGAATCCATCTTTGTGATACCTGCTTGGTATGTTATCCCGTAGTTCCAAAAAGTCAACGATCGCCTCATCGTTTTGGAAATGGTCAAGACATGGGGGATTAGGTTGGTTCCATTTGATGAGTTCAAGATGGATAATGGGCATTACCTCATTGATTAGGTTAAGTTTGTTATATGTATCAGTGAGGGTTAAGACGTTGTGGTGAAGGTCATTGATGGTACTCTCCCTATCAGAATCAGGTGTAGGATGTGACGTAGGGTCTGTGGAAGAAGTTTCCAGTTCGGGAACCCAAGAGGTCTTTATTTGTGCTTCTCTGTAACAAGGATGTCTTTGCGGGGTGGAGGTGGTGATGTGTCCTCCTTATCTAAAGTATTAAGATGTATGGAATCCAATTCCCACACATGTGAGTCAGTTTCTGAGTCACTTTCCAGTAACCGATTACTATACCATATTGGGATATCCTTTGAGTTAAACACTACAGGTGTGATCGG
Source organism: Cryptomeria japonica (assembly GCF_030272615.1). Taxonomy (NCBI): domain Eukaryota; kingdom Viridiplantae; phylum Streptophyta; class Pinopsida; order Cupressales; family Cupressaceae; genus Cryptomeria; species Cryptomeria japonica. The sequence goes on along the minus strand of NC_081410.1, from coordinate 674,479,532 downwards.
TTGATGTACCTTTGTAGATGAAATGATCGATGTTTTAGGAAGGATTATGGGGATCAATGAATCCGATATGAGGAGTATCGATAGTGTTGACTCTACTGCTTTTGCTGGAATTGTTGGTGTTGTTGATACTGTTGCGGGTTCTGATACAGTTGCTACTGCTAATGGTGCTATTGATGTTATTGTTGTGGCTATTGTTACTGATGGAGGTACTGGTTTAATTGGTGGGATGATTGGTGTTGGGGATGGTTTTGTTGGGATTCTTAACCTCGATGGGGCAGTTGCTATGGTGTTTGGTGCTTCTTTTATAATCAAAAGTGACCTTTTTGTAATAGGTTGATATAGCAGTTTGTTTGGTTTCCCTTTGAATCTGAGCTTAGGAAGGATCTCCTTTTGAAAGCCTAGGCTAGTGTTATCTTTGGGCTTTAATTCTGGTTGTAGTGGTTCATGTTGTCCTTTCTTTCAAGGTCCTAGAGCACTCTGACCATCATAACCCATTCTTTGCATAATGAGAAGGCCTTTTCCATACTGATCTGTGGGAAGCTTAACTTGTGGGATGTTCATGGTGAGAGCATCTTTATAGATCCATTCTGTTAAGTCCTCATCTCTGGTATCTTCTTCTTGACTCTTTCCAAGGATGAATGGCATCAAAGTACATGCTGGTTTGACCAGTGGCATTTGAAGTAACCATTGAGGTTTGCCATGTGTCCTAGGAGAAGTAGGCATTTGTCCAACACAAAATAGTTGGCTCAAATTGTTCTCCCTAGGACCTTCCTCTGCTATCTTCATCTTAAGCTTCTCTTGCCTGGGTATAGTAGTGTTTGAATTGGAAAGAGAGGCTAGACTTACATATGATGTGGAGGAGATGGCTTCTCTATTGTTGGAATGGTAATCTCTAGTTGATGACTGATATTATGACAATATGCAAAGGGGTTTGCATCGCCCAGGATTGTGATTTCTACACCATTATGCGAGAACTTGATACACTGATGGTAGGTGGATGGAACGGCTTGCATGGCATGTATCCAAGGTCTTCCTAACAATAAATTGTATGGTAGAGGAAGGTCCAGAACTTGACAAATGATGTGTTTCACCACAAGGCCTACTTGGATTGGTAGCACAATAACTCCTTTGGATGAACGCTCTACATCATAATAGGCTTTGATTGTGATCTTCTTGCAGGGATCAATTGATTCAATTGCATATCCCAATGTTGTGACTAATTGTAGAGTATAGATATTTAGGCCTGCTCCATTATCAATCAAGACTCACTTGATCCTATGTTGGTTGATAAACCCTTCAATGTGGAGTGAGGCATTATAAGGTTGTTGGAAGGATAAGTTGTCACTTTCAGAGAAAGTGAGACAAGGTGATGACCTTAGATTTCCAACCATGGCTTGGAATTGATTTGTATTTAGATTTGCAGGGACTGATGCCTCTTGGAGAGCTTTATCCAAGATTGTTTTATGGGATGGAGATAGGCGCAATAGCTCTAAGATAGATATCAGTGTGAGCATTTTGTCTAACTGTTCCACAAGGTTATACTACTTTGGGATAGATGGGGCGCCTTGTGGAGCTACTTTTATGGTAATATTGTTGCGACATGTAACAACATTGCAAGTGGAGCTAGGATTTTTGATGGTTATAGTTGCAATATGTTCGCTAGCATCATATAGGTGATTCATAGTGTAATTATACGCGGCTTGTGTATAATCAGTAGTATCTTTGTTTCTCCTTGAAGTGGAAGGACCCCTTTGATCTTGTGATAGAAGTGGATTTTTAAACATGAGATGACCATTGTTTGTTGTCTTTGGGCCATATCCTTCGATTTTGATTTCACCTCATTCAATAAGATCCTGAATAAGATCTTTCAATCTATGACAATTGCTTGTCTTATGCCCTTTCCCTTGATGGAAATTGCAATGTTTAGTATCCCTCCACCATGAAGGTTTGACTTGAGGTTCATAATTTGATGTTTTGGGTAAGGTAACCAGATTTTGAAAAACCAACTGACGTAACACTATTTCAATGGGTTCCCCTAAGGGAGTGTATGTTTGTTTTGGCTTAAAATTTTGTTGACATTGTTTGGGTTCCTCTTGAGATGTGTTGCACCCTTGATTTGGAGGAGGAACTGTGTTATTCTTGGGTGGGGTGTTCTGTCTTGCAAATCAAACCACAAGTTGTGCACTTTTGATAGTTCTTGCATCCACAACCCCATCGTTGACGACGTTTTTGTTTTTGTTCCAAAAGTTAGGCTTGTCACTATTGAAGCATGGGCAAGGACCATCCTTTAATTCATTATATATTTTGATAACCCCTTTTTTGATGAGAGCCCACTCACATTTTAAGCCTTTTCTGGTCATGTCATTGAAAGAGTCTGTGTCTTTTACATCTAAGTGAAATTCCATTTTGTCATTTAAGTTGGAAATAAATATTTCCACTAGTTATTGTTCAGGTAACTGAAGAGAACGTCTGCTAGACATTTGACGCTAGCATTGCAAAAAGATGAAAAATAGCTCACTTGGTTTTTGTTTACTATTACATAGATCAGACATTGTGATATCATGTTCAATGTTGTGTGAGTAATGTGCCAGGAATTTCTGGATGAGTTCTTCAAATGTCCTAATGCCACCTGGTAATCGGGAAAACCAAGATGTGGTTGTTCCTCCCAAGCTTTGGGGAAAAAATCACATTAGGTATGTATCCTCGTATGCCACTTCGAGGCAAGCTGAATGGAATTCTCTAACATGATCACATGGATCTCCTTTTCCTCTATACTTTTCAAATTTGGGTGTTTCAAACCCTCGTGGAAAAGGTGGCATATGAAGATTCCTATCAAAGGGATAGGGACAAATGTCATTGAGTGAAAATTGATTGGTTTTTACACCACTATGAAGTTGTTGGGTGAGATTCTCAACTTGTTGTCACAACATGTCTATTTCATTTGGAGGAGGAGGTGGGGGATTACCTTGATGAAGTTTATATCTGATGTGATCTTGACCTCTTTCATCCTCATTATGAATTTGGTATTCTGATGCTTGTCTTAGTTGTGCAACATCAAAGTCAGAGGGTAGTTTAGCCCCCTCTTGAGAAAGTCTTAAAAAGTGAGCATCAACATTTCTCCTAAGTATTTCATCAAAAAGTCTATTAAAGAGAGGGTTGTGTTGTGCCCTTTCTATTGTCGTAGGAGTAGGAGTACTTGGTTTGTCATCATTTACGTTTCCTCTAAGGGCTTCTTGGAATTCATTGATATTTTCCTCCTCTTCCTCTTCAATTTCTTGTTGTCTAGACCTAGACCTGGTATGAGCCATTTTGTTTATATGTTTTTGTTGAAGCTTGATGAAAATGATGATGAGTTGGTGATGAAATGAAAGATTGATGTTTGGCAAGGTGTTTTGCATATGAATTTCTAGCACTAAAGGTAGATGCTACCAAAGTTCTTTTCTAGAATTGCTTGTTTGATTGACAAAGTTTGATGTGATAAGGTTTAGAGAAATCTGAGATGTATTATAGACTCAACTACCTAGTAATGAGAGGATGCACTCATAGACTAGTTTTAACCTGCGTAGAAATGTCTCTTAGGATGAGTTTATCCTAGATGTAGAGACACTCTAAAAAGTGTTGTGTTTGTGTTTGTGTTTGATTCAAGCAATATCGAAATAGAACTTAGGACAAAAGCCTCTTAAATCTTTGAGAGTTGGAATGGATTGATGATGTGTGAATATGATAATGGATGAGATGTTTAACTTCAATAGAAACTTTGTGTTACAAAAGGAACAAATTCTTCCTCTTCTCTTTCAGGAGTGGGTGATTGTTCCTCAGCTACGTTATATGTGATGCAAATGTCAGGAAAGAAATTAGGATTTATTTTGCCTCCTTTGTGTTGGGTCTCAAATCAACAGATTGGATAGGTTCTAAGGAAATGCCAACTCCTATGCTCAAACCCTACAATTGACTTGACCAACTTATAGAGTGAACCTATTTGGTTACTAACTCTCTCACTTTAGGCTCTACAGGACCTAGCCAGGTATACCTACTCACTAGTCATTCCTTCAACTAATGCTTTTTATAGTAGATTTAGTGTCTTGATCTGACTTCCTCCCATCTCAAAATGGCATAAGCTCCTAGGATGGAGATATAGCAGATGAGTTCAAGATTGTTGTTGTAGAATCTATTTGATCTTTGTGCTTGAAATATATAAATATATATACACTATTGCTAATTTATTCTAGAATTCCTACTCAGCTACTTCTATTATTTTTAATGTGAAATTATGAACTGATGAGTTATATTTTATAGATGACTAGTGCCTTTCTTTGTTATTTGGGCTATAGAGTCTTTATATTTCTTTAGGACTTATTGTGTAAACTTATGAGATAGTTTTTAAACCCACCCCCTCTTGATGAGTCTGTCAGTTACAATTTCTTATGAGCTCTACTTCAATGTCTATATTGTAAACGGCTTGAATGAATTTAACTTTAACCTTAAGAAACCATCCAAGCCAGAAATACAAGGAACAATTACAATTTGCAAGTAAATCTTTTTGATCCAAATCTACAATATGAAACAAAGAATTTTACTGTAAGAACACAACCTTATCTCCTGTAGATAATATCATAAGAAACTGCTTGCAAAAAAATGCAATAATCCGCAACACATATGTGAAGGAAAAACAACTGATTATTTTATATATTTGCCAGAATAGTACATTGGTAAGCCTGAGGCTATAATATACTTCCTTTTCTAATTAATAATGATTATTCATATTACAAAAGATCCCTCCTTTATATGAGAGTATACATTATCACCAAGCGTTGTGGCTTTTCAACATATAACCGTTAAGTAACAATTTTATTTCGAACATTACCTTGACTAGGTATTTTCTCCCTTCATCAAAATGCTGCATTTGGTCATTATGGTTGTCTCCTCACTGATACCTATCTGATATCCATTGATTTTTTATGTCGAAGAAACCTTGGGCTTCAGTGACCTCCTTTATTTTTCCACCGAAATACCTCTTCCATTGATATCACTATGCCCCATCGATGAATGGATCTATTATCTCACCGAAGCCTTTCTGTATCCTCTCTTGTTGTCTTCCACCAATAAAGTTGTATTGACAAAACAACACATATCAGAGACATGCCTTTTAGCCTCCTCAAAACCTATTTCCTCATTGATATATATCTGATGTCCATTGGGTTTCATGTCGAAGAAACCTTGGGCTTTGGTAACTTCCTTTATCCTTCTATCGAAACACTTTTTCTATCGACATCACTACAATCCTTTTGGTAAGTTTCCTTCATGTTACGGCCAAGGTATTATTTCCTCTAAAGCCTTTTCCCATCGATGAAAACTATCTCTACTTTCTTTGATATCCTCTTTTGGTGGAATCATTGCTTTTGATGAGTCCTTTTTTGAGTTCATCGGTGTTCCCTTTCCTTCGATACCCTTTTTATATCAATGAGACATCGCTGGGTCTCATCGATACTATTTGAATTTTAGATATTTTGATAGAATGCTACTAGAATTGTTTGATAACTTATGGGTTATGATGATTTCTTCCAAAGATAGATGGCTTCTATGATTTAATTTCTCAAATCAAGATATTTTACTTAATTCAGATTTGATGCTCAACAGTGGCTCTGACTGGGGATGGGGTGATGCTATGGATACCTTCAAGAATCTAGACTCTCTGGTTTATATAAGGGAAAGGAGATTTGAAGAAAATGTGGCTTTTCTACAATGGCAGTGAGACCTAAACTGTTGTACATGAGGATGGTTCCCCCTTTTCTCTTTAGGAAAAGAAAATTTTTAAGAATTTTCCATGTATTGGCAGTTCTTGGACTTCTCCTATAACATTTTTGAGAAAATAGGAATCCTCTCGTGCTCTATCCATAATCTTATAAGGTCCAAGCTATAAAGCTTCAAACTTACCATGTTTACCTTTATCTTGACTCCTGGCATTCCACATCAAAACCAAATCACCAATTTGAAATTTCCTATATGTTGTTCATTTGTCATACAACCTTTTCATCTGATTCTGGATTTTAATGTTTTGTTCTTGAGCTTCTGCCCTGACTTCATCAAGCTCTATCAACTACAACCACCTTTCTTGTAAAGGGTCATCAATCTCTGTCCCTTTTTGTGTTATGAATTTATGTACAGGTAGGAGGTTATCCAAAGGGAGTCTTGCCCTTTTACCATAGACCAGTTCATATGGAGACCTCCCTGTAGATTTTTTTACTATCACTCTATCTGCCCATAATGCTAAATTCAGCTTTGAGTCCCTTGCCTTTTTATTTTGTCCTAGCACCATTTTGATGATCTTTAGGATGTTTTTGTTGCTTGACTCAGCCTGCCCATTACCTTGAGGGTGGTAAGGGGATGAATGAGATATTGTGATGCCATATTCTTCACAAAAGGTATTAAATTCTTCAGACCTGAAAGCCATGCCGTTATCAGAGATGATTCTTGTAGGAACACTGAATCTAGTAATGATATTTTCTAGTATAAATTTTACCACCACTTTACTGGTAGCCTATTTAGTAGGTATTGCTTCCACCCATTTGGTATAGTCTATGGCAACCAAAATCCACCTGTGTCCTCCACTTGACTTTTTTGATATCTCTCCTATAAAGTCTATTCCCCATTATTGAAATGGTTCTTCAACTTGCATCGGTCTTAGTGGGAGTGATCCTTGATACTTCATTTTGCTCGAGAATTTTTGACAAGCCTCACATTTTCTAACATAAGTATAGGAATTATTGAAGACACATGGCCAAAAATATCCATCTCTTAATATCTTATGTGTAGTAGTTTTGGCTGAGAAGTGACCACCACAAACCCCTTCATGCATCTCCTGTAAGATCTTCTCTACTTGGTGTTCATCTAGGCACAACAACAATATCCTATCTCTATCTTTCCAATACAAGTCTCTATTGATGATCACATATTTCACGGATTTTAGTTTTAATGTTCTCTTTTGATTATCAGTCATATAATCTGGACATCTCTTGTGCTTGAGGTAATACATGATATTTGCATACCAGGCTGTATTTTCAATACTGAAACTGTCTTCATCTAGTTCAACCTCATTTACTGAAAATTCTTCAACCCCTGCTCCTACCATAAGTTTAGCCAATCCCTGACCTTTGATAACTTGTGAAATCTTGAGCTCAATATTGAATTCTTGAATCTGGTTGATCCATTTGCATCTTTTTCCTATGACCTCAGGTTGTCTAAATATGTCTTTCACTACTGCATTAGGACCATATGCTATTACTTCTGCACCTACCAAATATGGTCTGAATTATTTTACTACTTTTACCAAGGCATAAGCTTATTTTTCATTTAGGTCATATTTAATTTCGGATGAATTCAATGACTTATTGAAATATGCAATAGGTTGTTCACAATTATCTCGGTTCTTTTGTAACAACACTGCTGCTATTGTATGACAAGATGCAAATGAAAAAATAAAAAAAGGTTTATTAAAATATGGGGATATCAATACTTTTGCCTCACATATTTCCCTTTTTATATCGATAAATGCATCCAATGCCTCTGCATCCCAAACAATTTTAGCTTCCTTTTTCAGCATCCTCACTATAGGTTTTATGATATCTACAAAATTAAGGATGAACCTTCTGACAAAATTGATTTGTCCCAAAAATGATTGAATAGCTTTGACATTCTTTGGGATAGGTATTTCATTTATTGCAGCTACTCTTTTAGGATCAATCTTCACCCCTTCCTTGGACACTATATGTCCCAGGAGCTTCCTTTCTTCAACTGCAAAATGACATTTCTTTGGATTGAGGGAAATTCCATATTCTAGAGCTTTCTTGAATACCTTCTCAAGGTGATCGCAATGGTCTTCAACCCTTTTTGAATAAGCTGTTAAGTCATCCTAATACACCACAATTATTACATGAATCAACTCTATGAATGCTACATCCATTGCCCTTTGAAATATTGCCCCTGCATTCGTTAATCCAAATGACATTCTTGCATATACATATGTGCCCCATGGTGTTGTAAAAGTTGTCTTATATTGTTCAGCTTCTTTAACTTTCACCTGATTATACCCCGAGAATTCATCCATCATGGACAATAAATCACATCCAGTTACTTTCTGCAGCATATTATCCATGTTTGGCAAAGGATAATTATCTTTTAATGATGTTATGTTCAGATTTCTGAATTCCACACATAGTCTTATGTCCCCATTTTTCTTTCTGATAGGCACTAGGTTTGAAACCCAGGTAGAATATCTACAAGGTTTGATTATCCCTACATCTTTCATCTTTATTATTTCCTCTTTCATTTTAGGTAGTAAAGTCAAATTTCTAGGTCTTTGTTTTTGTCTGAATGGTTTAGCATCAGGTTTGAGAGGCATCTCATGTTGGAAAAGATCTTCATTATATGCTTTGAGGTCATCATAAGACCATGCAAATACATGATTATATTTTTTGAGTAACCTTACTAACTGTTGCTTCATTTCAAAGGTCAATTTATTACCAATAAAAACATGCCTTGGTGATTCTTTGCTTCCCAAATCAATCTGCTCAACATCAGTCTCTTCGACTAAGGCTCCTTTGATCTCAACTTTGTCCTGTATGTTGAAAGCTCTTTCTAATGCGACTAATCCTCTAGGTATCTTATTAGATTTTAACTGTATGATTTCTTGTCCCAACAAAGTCTCCTTCCCATTTGTCATCTCTACAAAGTTATTAAAATTGATAGCTTGTGCTTGGTGGTGATCTACACAGTGCAAAAACTTTAACACATCATTGTCATCATGAAAAACTTGTCAGTTGTACAAATTATCCAAAACAAAAGGCCTGACTTTTATTTCCATTTCTGAGACTCCATTCAGTGTTATTTTATTCTCCTTCAAAGCAACATTGGCCAAGAATTCAGCCATGATGTTCTTTGATCTGTCAATCCATTTTATTTGGAAAGCATAAAATAGTTCTATGGTATCTCATACAACATCCCTGTATTGTTTCAACCTGAGATGTTTTGAGGCATATTTTTGTTTGATTTGAGATATTACTAGTTTTGAGTCTCCAAAGACACTGAGCAATTTGATTCCATGCTTGGTAGCCACATTTAGTCTAGTGAGTAAAGCTTCATATTCTGCAATATTATTTGTATACTCAAACATTGGTTTAAAAGAATATTTGAACATCTCTCCATTTGGTGAAATGAATACGATCCCAACCCCACTTCCTTCCTCGCAGCATGATCCATCAAAGTACATCTTCCATACTTGATCTTTACTCTCCTTGATTGTAGACTCTATCGGGGTCAATCCTCTCAATTTTGTTTTTGTCAACTCTACTTTGAAGTTGTCCATATCTGACTGGATGAAACATACTGAATCAATAGGTTCCACCTCCTTGATGATGTATTCAGAGCGAGATTCTCTCTCAATCCTTACCTCCTGTCTATTTACTAGTATAGTAGCATATGATAAGTCTAATTGGACATGGCCTCCTATCATATTCGACCATTGTCTTGACAATAACATACTATAGTTAGGAGGGACATCAACCACAGTGATGTCCATTTTATAAGATGCTTCTGGACATGCAGCCAATTTGAATTCAACATCCTTCATGACACCAACTACTAGGAGGAGCGGTTATCCATGGCGTAGAATTTACCAAAATTTATGTCCACTAACATTCCAAGTTGCCTCATGACTCCTACTTGCATAACATTTATAGCAGATCCTGAGTCAATCATGTAATTTTTTATCATCTTGTTATTGATCATCAGGGTTACATAGAATGGGTTTGCTTGAGAGGGATTTTTTGTTATTGTTGACCCCAAATATATGGTTGGAATAGGGTTATCATTATTTTGGCTATTTTGTTTATGTTCTTTGGTCTCTTCCCTAGATACACCATTGATCACCTTCAAGGTTTTTTCTCGATACTCCGGGAACTTCATCATCTCAAGTAGTGGGACAGAGACCTTCATTTGTGTCAAGGTGTTGGCAATATAAAATGTTCTTGTAGTAGGCAGTTCTAAAGTGACCATCGTCCCATCCTTATCACCCTTTTGTATCCTAGAAACTTGCAACTCCTTTTCCTTAATTAACTTTGTGTTTTCACCTTAGGTTCTACTCGACTTAGTTATCAGTTTAGATGTTTTATTAATCTCCTTTATGAACATGCCTGATGGTTTGCCTTGTTTAGGGTTTATAGTTTTGTTTCTTAGCATATGTCATTTTGGCTTGTTTAGTAGCAGTTGTAGTAATCCTCTCTCATTCTTCATTAGTAGGGATCCTCAGCCTAACTTCATCTTCCTCATCTAAGAATACTTGTTGCATATAGCACTGCTAATTAATCCACCTAGAATTTACATCATTTCCTTCGCTCCCCTCAGATGAGTCACAGTCCTCAAAGGATAATAAGTTTATAGCATGATCATATGCATATTCTTCACATTCTTCCTCTCTTCCCTGCAACTTCATTGCCACCGCACACTGGTAAGGAGAATGAGGCATATCACACGCTAAGCATCACATATCTTCATCAACCACCTGGTTCACCACTTTTCTCAAAGGATCTAGTATTTGGTTACCTTCTTTCGGGTTCTTGTCCACTAGTTTTCTATCTTTCCATGTGGTATTATAAGGCATATCATGCAATTTGGGCCTATCATGGCGATAAAACTGTTATTTCTCTATTTTATTCACTCTGACAGATAAATCCTTTAGAACATTCAACACCTTGTCCAACTTGTCATCGTCCTTTGTTTGTTTAGGGGCCTTTGGATTAAACAACCTTGCATCCTCCCTTCTTCCTATAGTTCCAGTTACTTTTCTATTATTCTCTATAGTTATGGCCGCTTTCATGACTCCTTGAACAATGTAGGATTCTTTGTCCTGAGCTCTTAGTTTGTTTTACTATCAAAAACATTCATGTAGTACAAAATGCTAACTTCAGGAACTGGTTTTATTCTATTAGGGATTTTATTCATAACTCTATTGAATCTCTTATTGAAATCAGCCACTGCTTCATTTGTATCCTTCTTGATGCTTATGATCTCATGTAAGGCAAACTCTAGGCTATTGTGGTCTTCGTACTGTTCAAGAAAAAGTCTTTTGGATTTTGTAAGGCTGTTTACTGAAAAATCTGGCAGTGCTCTAAACCAATCTCTGACGTCCTCTATCAATGACTGCATGAACAACTTCATCTTGACATCCTCATATGGGAGACATAAATCCTCCATAACTGTGTCAAAATCTTTGCAATGTGCTTCCCCTGAGATGGCATTACTCCCAGCGAACTTTGGTATTGCAGTCCTAATTTCATTAGGGATGGGATGAGGATACACCATCATCCCTGAAAAGTTGAACTGCCTGATGCATTTTGTATTCATCAGCCCATATCCACCTTGGAAGAAGTTTCCATAATTTGGTCTCATATTACTATTACTAGGATGAAATTGGTTTTGATATGCAAAGACATTGAATTGGTTATGTTGATATTCAGGAGGTAAATTGGGGTATGGGAAGTTGTTTAAATGATTGTGTGGGTGTTCAGGAGGTATATTATTATGTGGAAATTCATTTGGCCTAGGATCATATAGAGGGTTTTCAGACATCTTGTAAGTATTGTTTTTTGCATTGGCTTTATCTATATTGCTTCTCCTTCTATTTGATGCTTGGGCTGCTTGTTCACACCTCACCCTATATCTCTCCAAGTCATGATCAATATCATCTTCATTGATATTTCTACCCAATCTAGCACATGATTATATACATTCTTGTACTCTTCCATCATCTTTCATTTCAATGGCTACTTCCATCATTTGTTTCATCAATTTTGCCATACGGTCTGATGCATCCACCTTGCTTGATCCTGAGGAGCTCGAAGCCCCTGCCCTTGAATTTGGATGGTGATTCTCAAAGCTAGGAGGGTATTTCCAATTACATGCTCTATCCACATCTACCAAATCCTCATCCCTGGGGTATGTGGGAACTGTATAATTCTGTTTACTCAAGGCTGGATGTGAATGGTTTTCACAATAGTGTTGATTATACTTCCCATTCATAAAGTCATTTTTAGCTACCATCAGACTATCTATTGATTTCTCCTTTGGATTTCTTTTACTTCTCTTCTGATCAAAGTTTAATTGGACTATGGGGTGGCCTTGTGTTATTGACCTCCTTCCGTACATAAAATTTGTTATTTCAGAGTCGCCACCTCTCCTCTCGAAAGGAATTTGTATTTTGTATATGAGTTCCATCCCACAACAGAGTACCTTTTAAATGAATCCCCCCACTAGAGTCACCAATCTATTGGGTCTCAAATCAATAGATTGGATAGGTTCTAAGGAAATGCCAACTCCTATGCTCAAACCCTCCAATTGACTTGGCCACCTTATAGAGTGAACCTATTTGGTTACTAACTCTCTCACTTTAGGCTCTGTAGGACCTAGGTGGGTATACCTACTCACTAGTCGTTCCTTCAACTAATGCTTTTTATAGCAGATTTAGTGTCTTGATCTGACTTCCTCCTATCTCAGACTGGCATAAACTCCCAGGATGGAGATATAGAAAATGAGTTCAAGATTGTTTTTGTAGAATCTATTTGATCTTTGTGCTTGATATATATATATACACTATTGCTAATTTATTCTAGAATACCTACTCAGCTACTTCTATTATTTTTAATGTGAAAGTATGAACTGATGAGTTGTATTTTATAGATGACCAGTGCCTTTCTTTGTTGTTTGGGCTACAGAGTCTTTATATTTCTTTAGGACTTATTGTGTAAACTTATGAAACAGTTTTTAAACCCACCCCCTCTCGATGAGTCTGTCAGTTACTATTTCTTATGAGCTCTACTTCAATGTCTATATTGTAGACTGCCTAAATGAATTTAACTCTAACCTTAAGAGACCATCCAAGGAAGAAATACAAGGAACAATTATAATTCGCAAGTAAATCTTTTTGATCCAAATCTACAATATGAAACACATAATTTTACTGGAAGAAAACAAGTAGCCTTATCTCCTTTAGATAATATCATAAGCAACTGCCTGCAAAAAAATGCAGTAATCTACAACACATATGCGAAGGAAAAACAACTAATTATTTTATATATTTGCCAAAATAGTACATTGGTAAGCCTGAGGCTATAATCTAATTCCTGTTCTAATTCATAATGATTATCCATATTAGAAAAAATATCCCTCCTTTATATGAGAGTTTACATTATCACCAAGCGTAGTGGATTTTCAACATATAACTGTTAACTAACAGTTTTATTTCAAACATTACTTTGACTAGGTATTTTCTCCCTTCATCAAAATGTTGCATTCGGTCATTATGGTTGTCTCCTCACCGATACCTATCTGATATCCATCGAGTTTTTATGTTGAAGAAACCTTGGGCTTTGGTGACCTCCTTTATTTTTCCACTGAAATACCTCTTCCATCGATATCACTATGCCCCATTGATGAATGGATCTACTGTCTCACCGAAGCCTTTCTTTATCCTCTCTTGTCATCTTCCACCAATAAAGTTGTATCGGTGAAACAACGCATATCAGAGACATGCTTGTTAGGCCCAATATGGAAAGATAATGTACTGAGAGGGGAGGGGTGAATCAGTACTTCAAAACATTTCTTCAACAATATCTTTACTATTATGCATAAACCGAATAGTGTAGTAACATAATATAAAACTAAAATAAATAGATAAAAATCATACATGATTCACTCCATAACACATATATTTTGGTTACACAAAAACTCTTGGTTAGAGCGAAAAATTGTGGTGGGGATGGCACCCACAACTTCACTACTACAATAATAAAGAGTGCTTAATTAGAGCTACATATTTAGCTATTTCTGATAGCTTACCCTATTAGGAGTAACAAGATCTATTAGATCTACCTTGATAAAGGATTTTACAACACTTCATCTAAATGTTGCACCTAGTTAGAGGCTTTACAATTTATAGACTTGATTAGAGTCTTTTACCCTGTTAAAGGTTTCTCTTTCAACTTCACAATATTACAATAAAATCATTACAAATATCTGCAACTTTACATCTGAAATGTTATAGCAGATTCTATGTGCTCAGAATAGATTACCTTGCTTATAGCATACCTCAGTAACCCATATAGTAACTCGGTAAACCCTTCTGTTTACTTTGTTCTTCGACTATTCTCTAAAATCCTTCTCGGTGACCTTTGTGTCTCTGTAACAGTCTTCTTACACTCATGCCCACACCTTTAACTCTTAACTCATGCTGTATAAATAGATCTCTTATGACAGTGATCCAATTCATTTCTTCGATCTTGCAAAAATGATTTATTGAATGAATAATCATGTAAAATATTTCATTGGTTAGATAACCTCAAAATCATACACAATCTTTAAGTGCAATTTCCAATGTGATAACGGTTAGATGTGCCTCGATCTTGTAACACGTTTTCATATGCATGTCTAGGTTCAATGAATCTGGTAACACATTTCACTCGATGTAAATCAACTCAGTGTGTCTTCTTTTGTGCTCGGTAAACATGTAAAGATACTTGGTAGACAGCTCGGTGTATACTGCATTCTGTGACTGATTTCTTCTATAACCGACTAGACTCTACATACCGACTGAATATTTCAGTAATAGATAACTGACTAGAGTATATAGTATAACTTTGACATAAAACTAATGGCAATATGATAAGTAGTAACAATGCCTTTTAGCCTCCTCAAAACCTATTTCCTCATCGATATATATCTAATGTCCATCGGGTTTCATGTTGAAGAAAATTTGGGCTTCGGTAACTTCCTTTATCCTTCCATCGAAACAGTTTTTCTATCGACATCACTACACTCATTTCGGTAAGTTTCCTTCATGTTGTGCCGATGATATTATTTCCTCTAAAGCCTTTTCCCATCAATGATAACCATCTCTGCTTTCTTCGATATCCTCTTTTGGTGGTAGCATTGCTTTCGATGAGTCCTTTTTAGAGTTCATCGGTGTTCCCTTTCCTCCGATACCCTTTTTATATCGATGAGACATCACTGGGTCTCATTCATACTATAGACACCTAAAATTGTCCAGTCTAATTAAATAAATATTTTATTTATTTAATTATCTTTAGCCTAATTCCTCTATTAATTAAATAAATCCTTATTTATTTAATTAATTCATTTATTCTCTTCTAGCCTTATTTCTCATTTAAATAAATACCTTTATTTATTTAAATTATCCTTTTCCTAAATTAAATAAATATTTTATTTATTTAATTATCCCATTTCTTCTATTAATTAAATACATATTTATTTATTTAATTAATTCATTAGCCTTTTCTACCCATGACACATGTCATTCATCTCTTAATTCCTACACTACCTACCCTCTCATTATTTTATTATTTTCTTTACCTACCCTCTAATCATAGCTAACCTCTTTTACACCTCCCAATCTTATCCCTCCATTTCATATAGTTTCTTCTATAGAAGGAGATGCTTCCTTCATTATCAAACCCTAGCTCACTATGCATTCAGCCTCGACTATGCTTTAAACTTTCATATGCAATCCTACTTGCAACCACATTTCTGTTCTTTGTTGAGCTCTTGTGCACACATAAAATTTGAGAGCAAATATATCAAGCAAGTTCAATGGAGATAGGAAGAATGGAGATTAAAACCCTATTGGACATGTGATGGTATAATCTTTGTGATTTCATTTGATTTTCATTGTCTTAGGTAATCTTCATATGTTACGGTGGATCTTTGTTGTTGTTAGGCTAGGGTTTTGTGGTTGAATTCATTTAGTTTTTCAACATTGTTGTATCCATTTTCACCATAAACATTTTGGCATGCCCCATGGGACATGGATTTTTTTTAGATTTTTCTAACCCTATATTGTTGTTTTGTAAAACAATCTGGAGAATAGCATTGTACAGCTAGGGTTTTGGACACAAAATCAAGATCTTTGAGAGATTTGATCATATCTCACAATCTAGTTGGAAATTTTGCACCAAATGTTTTTTGCTGGTTGAAGATAGTATCAAGATCTCTCAAACAAAAATTCAGATCTATTGGAGCATATTTTAATTTTCTATGAATTTTTTATGAATTTTCATAAAAATTTAATTTTGAGAGAAAATGAGCAAATTTTTCGGATTTTCTTACATTTTTGGAAATCTCTCATCATTATACATAGGATCTGTTCTTTGTGATTTTAATTTTGATGCAAAATATTTCCTAAAAAATCAGATCTTTAAAAATTAGGGTTTTTCCTTATTTTGATCAAATCTCACAAATGACTTCTAATTTTGGCATCAACAGTTTTGTGCAGGTCAGCCAAATTATCATAAGTGTTCAGTAAAAATTTCAGATTTTTTGGATCAAAGTTTCATTTTATATGAATTTTTTATGATTTTTCATAAAAAAATAATTTTGAGAGCAAATTAGCGAATTTTTCAGATTTTCTTACATTTTTGGAAATCTCTCAGAATTATACAAAGGAGTTGTTCTTTGTGATTTTAAATTTGATGCAAAATCATTCCTGAAAAGTCAGATCTTTGAAAATTAGGGTTTTGCATTATTTTACTCATATTTCACAAACTGCTTGGATTTGTCGTAAAAAAAATTTATGCAGGTTTGGAAGACCATCAGGACTCTCCAGTAAATAATTTAGATTTGTTGGATCGATTTTGCATTTTATATAATTTTTTTATGATTTTTCATAAAAAAATAATTTTTGGAGCAAATTAGCAATTTTTTTGGATTTTCTTACATTTCTAGAAATCTCTTGAAATTTTACAGGTGGTCTTTTTTTATGATGAATGAGATCTTTGAATTGGTCAACAAAACGCATTATTGAAGGCCCCTATTTCACAAAGTCTTTTGGATCTAAAATTTACCTAACTTGTGTGCTTGCAGGAAGGGGTGATCATTTGAAACAATCCAAACTACTAACAAATCTTTGTTGCAGGACCTTGGCAAGGTTTTTTGATCTTTATTGTGTGTCTTGTTCTCATAGACTAGCAAACACTTCAATTGGTGCACTAAAATTGAACCACTATCTTTTGTGTCTTGAGTAATAGGCTGTTATTGTTTCATCTTTAGAGGGCCTATCTCCCCGTGTGGTCATTAGGACTACTAGTGAGGAGAGAACAACCCAAGTGGTAGCAAAAGAAAAGCCATCTTCTTCCAAACCACTATAACTAACTGTATTCATGGTGAAAACTATGGATAGCGTGTGTTGATTAGCTCATACTGACACTATGTCTCCCCATAAACCCATTTGATCAAATTTATTTGATCATTTGTAGGGCGTAACCCCTACCGGTTGGGAGCCTTCTGTATTTACAGAGCTAAAAGTGCCACATGTATGGCCACATGAGTGGATGCCCTTACTAGCACCTTTTTGTTTTAGAAGCCAAAATCCTTCTAGTTGTTGGGGTAGGAGGTCAAACCTCTGGTAGTGGCCCACACACATACGGTTCTTAGCAGAGATACAAAGTTCGCCACGAGGAGTTTTCATGGAGACTGATGCTTGACTGTCCTAAGAAGTGAGTGCTGAGGGTGGAGCCAGTGAGGTCAAGCATCTAAGTATCCGCTTTGAATAGCATAGCCTTGGGGGAAACTCCATGTGGGATCAACAACTATTGTCTTGGCCAGCCATAAGAATTGTGCTTGACTTATTTTGAACAATCAAACATTCAAGACCAAACATTAAAACATTGTGTCTTTTGTGTCTTCAAGTGTATGCAAAACAAATTTTACATCAAACAACATACTTTTCTTTGAGTCATTTTGAGTCTAAACACTTGCAAACATTGAGTCCTCATCAACATTGTGTCCTCTTGTCACGAAAAAACAGTCAAAAAAATCAGATTTGGTCACAACAACAACTTCACAAATTGGAAAAATTTGTAGTCCAACAAACAAGAGCAATCAGTTTCAGCATTCTTGAGCTTCCTAGGCTATTTCTTCAGGTTTTCATCTAGCATTCAACCTATCTTTGGGTCTCACAAAGTCCATCATCGCTTTACACCTTGCATTACATACACATTTGTCTAAACTTGAGTCAAAAGGTCACTTGCTTGTCCTCATCATACTTTGTCAACACACTACATACAACAACATTTTGCTAAGTGGTCCCTCATCAAGGTCTATCACCTTTGGGTCTCATTTGGTCTTACTTAGAGTCAAGGTCAACTTACCTCATCAAGAGAAACTATCATCTCTTTGGAAGTCACACCTACTCTACTACATACATACTTGGTCTTACACTTTGGACATTGCAAGTACACCTCAGATTCATTTACATTCCATCCAACTCTTAGTCTTCCATACTCTTTCCATTTTCATCTAGTCTCACACATCTTGGTCAAGACCTAGTTCATGGTTGAAACTCGTTTCCAAAAATCTAGGAGAGAAGCTAAAGAGGCTCAAGAGTCCGCAAACAAGAGTTCGTATGAGTATGACAATGATATCTTTTTCAATTCTGATCATACTACATTACCTGACATGGATGCCTATAGAAACATTCCAAATTTTGAGAACATGGACACTACAAACAACAATGATACACACAATGACAATATGGACAACTTTTTCGTACATTCAGTAGAAGTGGAAGACACCATTATGAATCCATGTTTCAATAGATTGGTTGAGGAAATAATGAGGAGAGATAGACAATATTTTTTACAAGTGATGGCACAAAGTGGAACCAAGATCCCTCATGATTTTGACATGTCTCAAATAATGGAACATAGACCTTTGCAACAAACTCACTCCAACATGGATCAAAGGAGGCCTAATAGTGGAGGCAATAGAGGACCACATCTTGTGCCTGAATCACCATCATCTTTGTTTCAAAAAGTAGAGGTCCCATACACACATGGTCAAGCATATGATACTCATCTTCGCAGACCATTATGGAAGTCTTATGCAGAAAAATATAGTCAAGCACATGCTAATGCTAAATACCTACCACCAAAGCAATTGGATATCCAAAGGCATGCTCAAAATTTGGACACAAGGAAACCCCGCGTCAAATTTGGGAGCAACACATTAGAACATGACATGCCTGTAGAGTATGGTATACATGGACAAAGCAGATATTCCATTCCTCAACATGACTCTATACCAAGTGGTCCATATACGCATCATCATTATAGACCTCCTGCATATGAACATGTGTATGATCAATATCATCCATATATGCAACATGCTCCTCCTCCACCCGGTGGTTCAAGCATGGGGTATGGTCCAAGAAGTTAGTCTCCACCTAAGAACAATTTGGAACAGCAAATCAAGGACTTACAAAAGAAAATGGAGGACATAAATACACTGAAGCCATCTTACACAATGAGAGACATATGTCCCTATCCATTTGACAAGAGCATTCCAATGCCTCTATTTCTACACACTTTGTGACACCTAAGTTTGACAAGTATAGAGGAAAAGGGGATCCTAAGGCACATATAAGATAGTTTTTCACAGCTTGCATTGAGGTAGCAGCAGAAGAGACATATCTGATGAGATTATTCCCACAAAGCTTAGGTGATCAAGCTATGGAATGGTTCTCCCAACTTCCACCTGGAATTAAGTCATGGGGTGAATTAGCTGAAACATTTATCCAACATTTCTCATTCAACATAGAGATAGACATATCATTCACTACTTTGTGCAACACCAAACAAAGGGATGGAGAGTCTTTTTCATCATTTTTACAAAGATGGAGGAATCTAGCCAACAAATGCTCTTGTGAAATTCCACAAAAACAAATGGTAGAGATGTTCACCTAGAATGTTAACAAAGACATTGGTTATGACTTAAGAAAAGCTTGTTTGTCCACCTTCAAGGATGTCATTGAAAAAGGTTTAGCAACAGAAAAGGTCCTAATTGAGCAAGGAGTCATCAAAACATTCAACGAAAACAAAGAGGACTTTAAAGGAAAAGACAAGCCAAGATTTTGGAATAAAAACAAGAACACAGTCAATGATGGTGTTGTTGATGCCAATACAGTACGACCCAAAATCATTTTTTCTAGATCAAGTTCTACAAACAATCAGGTGAATACTCAAACAACTTCAAAGTCACGAAGGAAGTACACCCCATTGGGAGAACCACTTGAGTTAGTTTTCAAGAAGCTAGTGGCAAACAAGATAATAACAATTCTAGATCTACCTCCATATGAGCCAAAGGTCAGACCAAATTGGTGGAATGATGATGAGTATTGTGAATTTCATAAAAGCAAGGGACATAAAACAAGAAATTGTCATCGACTGAAGAACATCATACAAGATCTCATTGATAGAGGTGACATTGAGATTGAAGGACACACATCCAATCAAGAACATGAGATGTTTAAGGAACCATTCCCAAAACATGACAAGGGAAAATCTAAAGCCACAGATGACCAAACCAACTATACAAGAGCATCCTATAACTACGATTCAACTATCAATCACATCTCGATGGACAATTATGTCTCTACCATTATCATCAAGGACAAAATGCTTGAGAATTCTACCCAAAGACCCAAGATTGTCCTAAAAGGCATTGGATCTTCTTTCGAACCTACCTCTGAATCAGTGATAACTTTAAGAAACCCCACCTCAAAAATTTGTATAAAATCTTGGCGAATATTTTTTTTTTCTGAAAATAATAATAATGTTTATTGGCGAATCTTTCCTTTTTATAAAAAGAAAAATTAATTTTATTGGTGAATTTGTTTATATCAAATTTTTTTGGTAGAAAATATTGGCGAATCTTGGAAAATAATCATTGTATGCATTAATTACTATTGCATTTCCTTTCATTTAAAAATAATCTTTTATAAAAAAGTAAAGGCATGAAGGTTGAAATCATTAATGAGTTTAAGGGTTAGATGGTTTCTACCATTAACTTAAAATAATATAATATCCCTCTTTCTATTTTGTGAGATAAAATTTACAAATAATTTTTAATACTCATGGGGCCAAAAACTGCTTTTAGACCATTGGTTTTCATTGAAGTCAACAATTCAAAAGCAATTTCAAACCCCATGAGCATTACAACTTGTAGGTACATTTTACCTCATGGAATACAATCAAGGTCATTAGATTTTTTATTTTTTTCAATGGTGGAAACAAAATATTGTTGATATAACCCTAAAGTAACTAATAATTATGATATATTATTGGTGAATTAATTTGGATTTCTACAATAAATTATAAAAATGTTGGCAAATCTGATCCAATCATGTATCAAATATTGTGACGAATCTTTAAGTTAAAAAAGTTAATAAAATAAATTCTCTAGCAATTTAAATAACATTAAAATAAAAATTTGTAAAAATGTGGTGATTTGGGTCACCTTAAAAGTTGAAATTATTAGCCAAATTTGATTCCCAAATTTTAAAAAATAGCCAATTGGTGAATATTAGCCACTAAAGTTTTCACTGCTCTGAATGTAATGTCACAACCCATCAAGGTAAATTCACTTTGCAAGGTGCTCCAGCTAAAAACACTGCTTCCTCATCAACCAAACCTGAGTATGACCTTGTAGAACAGTTAGGGAAGACACCCGTGCTCATTTCAATCCTTGAGCTCTTACGCATATCCCCTGCACATAAGGCCATTCTTGACAAAACTTTGAGAGACACTATTGTCCCTATTGATCTGAACATGGACCAGTTTCAAGCCATGGTGGGACGCCTTTCCATTCCACACTCCCTTACATTCATAGAAGCCGATGACACCTCTGTAAGTCAGCCACATAATGCACCACTACACATTGAAGCCTTCATACATAAACATCGAATAAAACAAGTCTTGATAGATGGAGGAGCAGGTCTAAACATTTGTACATTGAGCACTATTAAACAATTGGGATATTCAGATAAAGCTGTGAATTCTACAAACAAAATTACCATCAAGGCATATGATGACAAATAGTGCTAATCCAAGGGAATAATCACCTTGCCTCTCAGAGCTGGGCCAGTTACAAAAGATGTGGTTTGTCAAGTCCTAGAGCTGGATTTCACATACAACATATTGCTAGGACGTCCTTGGATTCATGAGATGAATGCAATACCATCTACATATCATCGATGTATCAAGTTTCCACACAATGGAGTTGAAGTGACCGTCAAAGCTGACCCAAATCCATTCATATATTACAATAACCTACAACCTAGATCAGAAATAACAATTCCAGTCAATCGACAAGCTATTCCTTCATCAGCATATGTTGATCCTGAATCCTTGAAAGCTTCTACATCAAAACAAGTAGAGATCAAAGAAAAGTTCAAGTTTAAAGACATGGGATGTGGTGAGTATATATTCCATGTTGATCAACTCTCACTATCTCCTAAGACATTCAGTCGACAGGAACAATCTACAAGCAACTTCCAATACCAAGGAATTAGGTATGAACCACCTAGTGTTGTGGCTACTAAGTCTGAATGCAAATCTCCTCTAGTGATGCAAGCATCTCTTGATATCAATAGTCCTAAGAGTGGATCCAACAAGGAATCTATTGAGTGTATCACCAACCCTCTTGAGAAATCATATAGCCTTACCATTTCATCCACTCATTCCATTTCCACCCCACTTCCACACTTGGATCAACAAGAATTACAAAAGCCCTTACTCATTGGGGATCAAAAATCAAGCTATGAACAGAAAAATCTAAAAGTCAATAATAAAGAAAAATCCTTTAGTCCAAATCAAAATCAAAAGCTACTCAACTCTGCAAAAATCAAAGTCAAGGATAAAAATCCAATGAACGAAAAAGAACAAGAGTTGATCTCCCCTAATATCAAAATAACTAGGGGCAAAAGTTCTAAAATTTCAAGTCAAAAAGCATACTTGTTGATCCTAAGTCTCCATCATGCTATCCTACTTTCACTTCTTTTAGCAATCATAAGACTTCATTCCTCATCCACTTGTTTTGCACATCCATTCCCTTTTGGCGATACATCATGGACCTTTAATGGAACTTTCTTGAAGGACTTTGTTATCAGGGATGCCCAAACTTCTTCAAGTGACACGCATACAGGCCTATGTAGTCCACACACTAGTAATTCTATCTCAAATCCTTTATCAAAGAAGACTGTCACTCGAGCTACACATCATTCAGTCAAGGAACAATGCAGTTACAATCATAAAGTCAAGCCTTGCACATTTGAGGTAGGTGACTTAGTTCTTAGAGAAAATCTTAAAAATCAGCAAGATAGAGAGAAGAAGGGCAAGTTCAAACCAAACTGGTTTGGTCCTTACATCATCACAACAACATATGGATCTAGTGCATATCAACTCTCAACCACAGAGGGAAAACCTTTGGAGGATCCTATCAACAGCATGCACCTTCACAGGTTTTACACATAGATCTTCAGAGTATCCAAATTCAAAAATACAAAAAATTCAAAAAAAATCAAAAAACACAAAAAAACCATAAAAATAAAAAAAATGTTACTTGGTGAAAACCTGGCAAACAGGCACCTTGTGACACAAAAAAAATAGAAAAATAGAAAAACATTTCATCCAATGGTGAAAACCACTTCAGTGGTGCCCTAGGCAAGTACCATGGTGAAAACCGGGTCACCGGTGCCATGCGTAGAGACATTGCTCCTCCCTCCCTCAGGATTCACTTTCATCCTTTCACTTTGCACACACTCACAACCTATTCATTCATAACAAACTTACCCATCCCCATCATGGCTTGTTATTGATCTACCCAAGATTGGTTAACCATTCATAATAAACATTCCTTTTCACCCCTTTTTTCCATCCATAATAAATCAGCTCCTATCTGTGGCTAAGGCAAATCCTACGTCTAGTGATGGGTGTGGAACTGAGAGCATCACACGTTCTGAAGAGTACAGTTTCTTCCAATTTTCTTCAGTCTATCCATGCACAATCCGCAATAAAGAAACATTTGCATCACAATCCGCAATAAAGTTCTGTCTTCTTCACACTAAAGTATCAGTTGCATGAATTTAGTCAGTTTCAGATGAGACACACAACAACAATGGGCTTCAACAAATCAAATCTTTCAACAGACTCAGACAACATTATGGTTCAGTGCTATCAATCTTTTTTGTGAAAGTAAACATTGTGA
This sequence comes from Cryptomeria japonica, assembly GCF_030272615.1. Taxonomy (NCBI): domain Eukaryota; kingdom Viridiplantae; phylum Streptophyta; class Pinopsida; order Cupressales; family Cupressaceae; genus Cryptomeria; species Cryptomeria japonica. The sequence goes on along the minus strand of NC_081410.1, from coordinate 674,455,430 downwards.
CCAAAATCAAATAAGACTTATACAAGTGACAAGAGACACTAAACTTGAGGACTACAATGAATGTTGGTGTCGAGTCTTGGTTTTCTTTTGATTTTAATTTTTTGGTGACATGTCTTTTAGCTTTTCCAGGATGTCTCTAACTAGAGACTCTATCTCTAGGATGTCTTTGACTAGAAAGGCGAGGATGGGGTATTGTCACCTATTTTTCTTTGCTGTCTGTGGATTGTCTCTTAGTAATGCTATGACTTGTCCAAGGATATGAGGACACTGAGAGTCTAGTATGAACTGGGGCATTCCTTGTTTGCAACTATCTTATTTCCATGCAAACGGGTACAATGACTTTTTGGGTCGAACATATGCCTCGATTGTCATAACCTACTTGCCATAATAAAGCTCAATGATGATAATGCACAAGAAGCTCTTTCACTTCCATGTCTTCTATCTTCCATCCCCATTTCTTGATTGACTTCCATCATCCTTCTTGAGTCCACGTAACCTGCTATCACATGACTGAGTATAGTGACATGCCAAAAACATTTGCATTTCATGTAGTTGCACCTGCATTACCACATATTAAGTATTTCATACATACATATAGATATCACAATTGCATCACATCCTGCACACAACACATGTTAGCACGTCTTACATTCTCATCATGTAAATAGTCATTTGCATTATCATATTCATTTGCAGTTTATACATTCACATTTGCATCATACATAACATATTAAAAACATAAAAGATCAAAAATATTGCATTTCATCATGTACATATTTGCATCCATAACATAAGCATCACATAGAAACATACATCCATAACATAATCATCACATAGGTACACATACATATAGCTGCCACAAGGATGAATCATCTCATATATATATCAAAATCATAAGTGTCATGATACAATGATGTCAAAATACATATGGCTATAGCCAATCCTCATGTCCCATACCACATGTTTAGCCCTCATCTCTAGTCCGGGATCCTAAAAAACTCATCTCAGGGCATCTCTGTCTTCATCTCGGTCATAGGGAATCAACTCCCCATCGATTAGTATCATCAGAATCCTGTAAACATCCTCTAAGGTGACTGTCATCTCACCCATCAGCAAATGGAAAGTGCAAGTCTCTGAGTGCCACCTCAGCAAGCGCAGTCAACAATCCCATATTCGCTTGAAACTCAGGCACATACAAAATGTATCATAGACCCATAACCTCAATAGCAGCTCGGTCCTTGAATGTCAGCTCTGGTCGTAATCTTTGAGTTGACAGGAATCTCTCTCGCGACTCTAGCATAGGAAAATACTCCTATAGTCAAGCAAATCAATCATGTCAGTCAAAGTGACACTCACTATTCATCACAAAGTGTTGCTATCTATCCTAGTGACACTCACTATTCATCACAAAGTGTTGCTCATATTTGCACTCCCTGTTAATCACAAAGTGCTTCTCATATTGACACTCACTATTCATCACAAAGTGTTGCTCATATTGGTACTCCCTGTTCATCACAAAGCACTATGTCTTGGTACTCACTGTTCATCACAAAGTGCCTTGATCCATCCTATCCTAGGGCCTCTACTTGAGTGTATCCTCTTAAGTAGTTTCCTAATTGGCAATGTATGTTCTATCATAGAATTGTCAATTCTAGCCCTATCTACTATTCTAGTCTTCCCTAGAGGACCTGCTTGAGTGTATCCTTTCAACATCTTATCCAGTCAATAGCATATGTTCATCACAAAAATGGCGATTTGACCTTGAAGACATAAATGCGCCTAGCCTACCCAGACACGCCTCGATGTTTTTACCTCGCTTGACATTTTTTTCTAGACATACCTAATGCACATTTATTGCCCTACCTAGCATGCATTTGTGACAAAATTTAATGCACCAAAGTACAAGGAGGTTTTGTGGTACTTACCAGCTCTCCTACATCTGCTGGCCTCTCAAATCGATGAACGTGATCGAATCTATGCACCAATGCCATCGCTACTGACTGTTGCTACTCTATTCTCTCTCTGCACTCTGATCTCTTGGATGTGTGGATGACAATGAGGATGTATTCCCCTCATGGTCTATCTTATAGACTTCTCTAGCCCTAGCCCTAGTCTCCCATGTCAGTCTTCATTATCCTGTGACTCTGTCACTCTATCCTATCTGGTCAGTCCATTGTAGCCTTTCTTTCTTATCGAGAGATTGTCTGTGATCTTTTTTAGACATTTTCATCCAATCTCTCAAGGGGGCATGTCATTCCCATCTTGGGACAACTTTGTATCAGTTCATCTAATCTTCTTTGAAACAACGTGACAATCTGCATTGTCTCAAAGAGGGGCAAAATGTAGACACCTAAAATTGTCCAGTCTAATTAAATAAATATTTTATTTATTTAATTATCTTTAGCCTAATTCCTCTATTAATTAAATAAATCCTTATTTATTTAATTAGTTAATTTATTCTCTTCTAGCCTTATTTCTCATTTAAATAAATACCTTTAATTATTTAAATTATCCTTTTCCTAAATTAAATAAATATTTTATTTATTTAACTATCCCACTTCTTCTATTAATTAAATACATATTTATTTATTTAATTAATTCATTAGCCTTTTCTACCCATGACACATGTCATTCATCTCTTAATTCCTACACTACCTACCCTCTCATTATTTTATTATTTTCTTTACCTACCCTCTAATCATAGCCGACCTCTTTTACACCTCTCAATCTTATCCCTCCATTTCATATAGTGTCTTCTATATAAGGAGATGTTTCCTTCATTATCAAACCCTAGCTCACTATGCATTCAGCCCCGACTATGCTTTCAAACTTGCATATGCAATCAAGCCTACTTGCAACCACATTTTCGTTCTTTTTTGAGCTCTTGTGCACATATAAAATCTGTGAGCAAATATATCAAGAAATATCAATGGAGATAGGAAGAATGGAGATCCAAACCCTATTGGACATGTGATGGTACAATCTTTGTGATTTTGTTTAATTTGTATTGTCTTAGGTAATCTTCATATGTTATGGTGGATCTTTGTTGTTGTTAGGCTAGGGTTTTGTGGTTGAATTCATTTAGTGTTTCAATATTATCATTGTTGTTATCCATTTTCACCATATACAGATACTATTCGAATTTCGGATATTTTGATAGAATGCTACTAGACTTGTTCGATAACTTATGGGTTATGATGATTTCTTCCAAAGATAGATGGCTTCTATGATTCTTCCAAAGATAGATTGCTTCTATGATTTAATTTCTCAAATCAAGACTTTTTACTTAATTCAGATTTGATGCTCAATAGTGGCTCTGACTAGGGATGGGGGTATGCTACGGATACCTTCAATAATCTAGACTCTCTGGTTTATATAAGGGAAAGGAGATTTGAAGAAAATGTGACTTTTTTACAATGGCAGTGAGACCTAAACTATTGTACATGAGGATGGTTCCCCCTTTTCTCTTTAGAAAAAGAAATTTTTTAAGAATTGTCCGTGTACTAGCAGTTCTTGGACTTCTCCTGTAACATTTTGGAGAAAATAGGAATCCTCTCCTACTCTATCCATAATCTTATAAGGTCCAAGCCATAAAGCTTCAAACTTACCATGTTTACCTTTATCTTGACTCCTGGCATTCCACATCCAAACCAAATCACCAATTTGAAATTTCTTATCTGTTGTTCATTTGTCATACAACCTTTTCATCTGATTCTGGATTTTAATGTTTTGTTCTTGAGCTTCTACCCTGACTTCATCGAGCTCTATCAACTACATCACCCTTTCTTGTAAAGGTTCATCAATCTCTGTCCCTTCTTGTGTTATGAATTTATGTATAGGTAAGAGGTTATCCAAAGGGAGTCTAGCCCTTTTACCATAGACTAGTTCATATGGAGACCTTCTTATAGATTTTTTTACTGTCATTCTATCTGCCCATAATGCTAAATTCAACTTTGAGTACCATGCCTTTTTATTTTGTCCTAGCACCCTTTTGATGATCTTTAGGATGTTTTTGTTGCTTGACTCAGCCTACCCATTACCTTGAGGGTGGTAAGGGGATGAATGAGATATTGTGATGCCATATTCTTCACAAAAGGTATTAAATTCTTCAGACCTGAAAGCCATGCCATTATCAGAGATGATTCTTGCAGGAACACCGAATCTAGTAATGATATTTTCTAGTATGAATTTCACCACCACTTTACTGGTAGCATATTTAGTTGGTATTGCTTCCACCCATTTGGTAGAGTAGTATGTGGCAACCAAAATCCACCTGTGTCCTCCACTTGAATTTTTTGATATAACTCATATAAAGTCTATTCCCCATTGTTGAAATGGTTCTTCAAACTGCATCGGCCTTAGTGGGAGTGATCCTTGATACTTCATTTTGCCTAAGAATTTTTGACAAGCCTCACATTCTCTAACATAAGCATAGGAATTATTGAAGACACATGGCCAAAAATATCTAGCTCTCAATATCTTGTGTGCAGTAGTCTTGGCTGAGAAGTGACCACCACAAACCCCTTCATGCATCTCCTGTAAGATATTCTCTGCTTGGTGTTCATCTAGGCACAACAATAATATCACATCTCTATCTTTTCAATACAATTCTCCATTGATGATCACATATTTTGCAGATTTCAGTTTTAATGTTCTCTTTTGATTATCAATCATATCATCTGGACATCTCATGTGCTTGAGGTAATACATGATATCTGCATACTAGGCTATATTTTCAATACTGAAACTAGCTTCATCTAGTTCAACCTCATTTACTTGAAATTCTTCAACCCCTGCTCTTGCCATAAGTTTATCCAAGCCCCAACCTTTGATAACTTGTGAAATCTTGAGCTCAATATTGAATTCTTGAATCTGGTTGATCCATTTGCATCTTTTTCTTGTGACCTCAGTTTGTCTAAATATGTCTTTCACTGTTGCATTAGGAACATATGCTATTACTTTTGCACCTACCAAATATGGTTTGAATTGTCTTACTACTTTTACCAGGGCATAAGCTTGTTTTTCATTTTGGTCATATTTAATTTCAGATGAATTCAGTGACTTACTGAAATATGCAATAGGCTTACTGAATTTGGGCTTCGGTAACTTCCTTTATCCTTCCATCGAAACACTTTTTCTATCGACATTACTACACTCCTTTCGGTAAGTTTCCTTCATGTTGCACCGATGGTATTATTTCCTCTGAAGCCTTTTCCCATCGATGAAAATCATCTCTTCTTTCTTTGATATCCTCTTTTGGTGGAATCATTTCTTTCGATGAGTCCTTTTTAGAGTTCATTGTCGTTCCCTTTCCTTCGATATGTTTTTTATATCAATGAGACATCACTGGGTCCCGTCGATACTATTTGAATTTTGGATATTTCAATAGAATGCTACTAGACTTGTTTGATAACTTATGGGTTATGATGATTTCTTCCAAAGATAGAGGGATTCTATGATTTAATTTCTCAAATCAAGATATTTTACTTAATTCAAATTTGATGCTCAACACTTTGTTTTTGTGATAACTCAAAGCTTGATATTGCATAAAAGCTTTGCAGTTCAATGACTCTTGATCAAATTCATTTGATTTCCCTTGAAGATAAAGTTGCATGTGACATAAGAAGGCTCTATGAGAGACAAAGATTTGTCTATTAAGATAGAAGAATTTCCTCCTTTTGATTAAAGCCTTTGAGCTCAATAGTCTTTTCTTCAAGTTGATGTGTTGATGAAGATTCTTCTTTCTCAAGATGTGAAGAATGGTCATATAGTTTGATACTTTTTGTTATTGCTCTTTGTTTTTGATCTTTTGTGTTTTAAAAAATGTTTGTGTTGGATGAATACTTTGTTTTGGTTTTTGGATTTATGATGTCTTTGACAAGAAAACAAAGCAAGCACACAAACACAAGAATGTTCCCTCAAAAGTCACAAGTAAGTATGGGTCTAGATCAACCCAATCTTTTGAACTTTTTATAACCCTTTCCTTCAAATGTATTTTAGATGTTTTCCAAAGCTTGAAGTCAACTCAATTTGGACTGGTCTTGATTCAAAAATGAAAACACTTCAAACACTTTTTATCCCTAAGGTCAAATGGCCAGTTGCGATAATTTTAGCCCACATCTTGATATTTCTTCAACTTTTGTACTAAATACCTTATGAATCTCGTCGTGGTAGGTAACGATGTGATATACTAAGTCTTGCATGAGCATAATAAATAGATGATCCCTATGATGGGGGAGTCATCACTTTCATCAAGCCACAAGTGACTTTTCAAAAAGCTATGTTTCTACTCAAGGAAATATGTATGGTGAGTATCTTGGGAGCAAAACCTTCTATGCTCTTGCACTGAATTTATCACAAATATCCTCAATCAATAGAACTGGTGGGCTAATACTTAAAGGTGTTTAGTAATGTTCAATTTTTTTGGACATAAGTTCATTCTGTGGTGACTCACTTAAGAGCCTTGTAACTTGTGGTGGGGTCCATTTGTCCTTTTGGCAAGTTACACTGTAGGAATCAGCTATACCCAAGGCTACAACTTTTTCTCTCACCTGATTTCTATAGCGGCTTGAAGGATTTACCGTGCGAGGTCGTTCCCAAGAGTGATGTGTCTCTTTGTAGGCCTCTCTTAAAAAAATAAAACTTGAGTGTTACTAACACTTTTCTCTTGCACCTAGGACCACGAAAGCCAAGGGAGAGGATAGTGTGTTAGAAGTAGGACCACTCGACCAACTCTTTTGCACAAGCATGCCAATCTTAAAATACACTTGTTCTTTTTAACTTGTTATTGCAATGATGTTCTATCTAATTGGAGATGTTGCTCCAACAACCATGATGTTCTTTTTAACTTCAAAGGCAATATGTTTGAGTAACTAGGAATTGAAAAATCATGGTCAACTAAAATTGAAACACGTATGCATGAAGTAAATCATTTTGAGAACAACTTTGACAAATTTGGGATTCTTTTTAACTTGCACAAAAATGAAGTGTTGATTGTGAATTTTAGTTTGATGCAAGAAATAAAATTTGTCTTGTCTTGTTTTAAGCACCAAAATAGTGTATCCCTAACTTGCAATAAAAGCAAATTTGTTTTTTATTTTATTTTAAAAGCACCAAAAGAAGTGTTTTTGTTTTTTAGTAACAAAAAGGGGTTAGTTTAAGACCTGCACATGAAACAAACAGTTATAAAAATTTGAAAACCTAGTGGGCTTCCACAAGCCTAAAAAATATTATTATCGGTACAACGTTCTGTTACAATAGTGCTACTCTGTGTAAAAACAGAAGCACTACTTAACACAAATGCGCTAAAAATATAGACAAAGGCGCTAGACTACAATATGGAAACAACAATACAAGAGTGCTAAAAGTATGGACAAAAGCGCTAGTTAATAAGAAAAAGTGCTATTATATGGGCTATAGCGCCATTGTAAGAACAACAACGCTAAAATGTCAAATTGCAATAGCCCTAAAGCACAGGCAAAAGTGCTAAAGAGCGACCTGTGTGTCAAGCTAAACAGTCAAAAAGTTAGTTTTGTAAAAATAAAAAAATGTTGTTGTTTGTTAGATTCACATCGAGTTCACCAAATGATGCTCTGCAAAAATGGGGCAAGGTTAGAATAAAGCCTATGGTCGTATAACACACAAAACACAAGAAATCGGTAGTGTTAGTCAACCAAAAACTAATCTAAGCAGGCATACCAAAAGAGACACTACAAACATGATAAAATATTTAACTATGGAAGTAAATACAACAAGGCATCTCCAAATGCCTTTTAACATGCTCTTAGCTCCTTCTCCTTTGTTCCTCTCCTCTCTAAGTTCCAAATTAGTGTAGCTCTCAACAGATTTTTGCACTATGGATGCTTATGGAGGTTCAAGATCAAAAATTCTTATAACTTAATGCTTTGCAAATGTGAACAAAAGCTGAAATAAGAGATTTATCTAATTAACTAATTAATTTTAAACAAAAAGAGTGAATATGATGCTAAATGCTCTCTAGAAATGCCTATAGATTAAATACATACAAGTTTTCAAGATCTAGATTATGAAGAAATGGGCTCTATTTATAGGAAAAATGGAGCAATGCATGGTTGAGATTGAGTAACCTCAACAAGGGTCAGGATTGAATGATATTCAATCCATGTGAGGGCTTTCAACCCAATCCCAGGATGACAAGTATCAACATGAGAGGGGTTGAGAGGAGAGGGAATAAATATTAAATGCTTGACATGATCTGATAGTTAACTTGGGAGTTAAGGTCAAGGTTGGGTTGAGTGAATAAATTCATTATTCAAAGAATGAAGCTTTTATCCAATGGATAAACTCTTGTGCAAAGGTAAAAGGGATAACCATGGTCAAAACAATAAATGCTTGAGGAGACACATGAGTCACATGAGGGTTGAGTTAGGGGTTAACCATAAATGGTCATGTAAGAGCCATAAGTGGTTTAGAAGACTTTTAGAGGTTAAATTGTTGTATACACAAAGCATTTAATATTTTTCAAAGACTTTGAAGTCTTTGAGAAGTGACTCCAAGTTGCTTAGGAATGTGACAATAATTAGGGGATGGATTAGGTTAATTAGGAAGGGTTTACAAGAATCTAGAAGGGGGTTTAGGAGTGCAAGTGGATTTAGTGGGTGAGGGAAAATAGGATTTTAATTAAAATAAAATTAATCTATTTCAACTTGTGGTTGCAACTTGCATTTGTAGGAAAATGCAAGTGAGGGGGGATAATGATTTAAATAAATGTTTTATTTAATTTATTTAAAAAAGGAAAGAGGATTAAATTGAATAAATAGAATTTATTCATTTAATTGATTTGTGATTTTAGTTTAATGAATTAATTAAAATAAATTGAATAATTTATTTAATTAATAGGAGAATGTTTTGAAGATGAATTAATTAAATATTAATTTAATTAACTGTTGGCTAGTGGATTTTTAATCAAATAAATAGCAAATATTCATTTAATTAAAATGGATAGATTTATGTGAATACAATATGTTTTCCACGAGTTCATGAATGGACAAGTTGTTACTTGATGGTTACATTTCAAGGCCGTTATACAAACTAATAGAGGAATGTTTGGTTGGACAAATGGTGGTTGCCAAAGATGTAACTGATGAGCAAAGCGAAGAAGGGTGTGCATGAAGGATGTGTGGAGGTGATGGTTTTATAAGTAGCCAAGTCGATGTATCTGCATGTGGTGAGAACAGAGTTATGAGATCAGAGTTTGGAAAAGAGGATCTGATAACTTTATTGTAATCGTGTTGTTTACTTAATAAAGTGATCTCTCTTTGGTGGTGGGTTTTTTACCTGTAAGGGTTTTCCCACATATATCTGGTGTCTTTCTCTGGTGCTATTTTGTCTGGATCATCTTAATCTTCTGTTTGTGCTTATTTTAATGTACTACAAACTGAAATTAAAACACTTCCTTCCTTGCTAATCCCTTTATAATTGATGATAGGAGATCATTTTCCGAACTGTGCTTTTCTTACAAGTGGTATCAGAGCCATTTAGTTGTGTTATCCTTGTCGGGTAGGGCTGTTTTATATCAATTATGTTTTCAATGGGATTCTGGCAGAGTATCTGGTTTGCAGATTGAGATGGCACACACTTCTGGGTAAGTGGAGATTGAGAAGTTCAATGGTTCAAACTTTAAGTTGTGGAAACTCAAGATGGAAGATTTTCTAGTTGATCGAAATCTATGGGTTGCTATGTCTGGACAAAAACCTTCAGGCATGAAGCAAGAAGACTGGGATCTTGCAGATAGAAAAGCCAGAGGATTGACCAGACTCTGTTATGTTAAACATTCATGAGGAAAAGACTGCACATCTTCTCTGGAAGAAACTTGGAGATATTTATCAAGGTAAGTCTCTGGTAAACAAGTTGTTCCTGAGGAAGAAGTTGTATTCCTTGAAGATGGACAAGGGCACATCTTTTGCAGATCATCTGAATGTTTTCAACACTATGGTTTCTCAGCTAACTTCTGTGGGAGTCAAGATTGATGATGAGGATCGATGTATGCTTCTGTTATGTTCTCTGCCTAACACATGGGATCATCTGGTAATGGCCATTGGGAGTACAACAAACACTTTTAAGATGGAAGATGTGGTTTCTTTGTTGATGTTAGAAGAAACACGAAGGAAATCTTCTGAGATGGACAAGAAGACCCTTGTTGTTCATGGCAAGATTGAGGATGAGAATTCTAAATCCAAGTCAGAGGAAAGTTCTTCTCCTGGAAATAGTCCAAAGCAAAGTGTCGGAACTATGGGTAGGTTGGTCACATTTAGAAGTATTGCAAAGTGAAGAAGAAGAAAGAAAATAAGAGTTCTTCAGATTCTAGGTCCTCACAGAATGAGGATTGAGATGCCTTCTGAGCTTCTTTGGCAAGTCAAACATCTATTGATGTCTGGTTCAATCTTCATAAAGAAGATGTTTGTCACAATGCCATGTAAGACTTGGTACCATGTTTGGTAGTGATGTATATTCATCATTTGATGGTGGATGATCTTCATGTGACTGAAAATGCTAACATCTTGAGGATTCATAAGTCCTTGGTAGAGATGTTGTTTATGTCATATTTTGACATGTTTTCCTTAGTTAGGATGTGTTATATTATGTCTAGGTAATCTCTTGAGATACATTTAGAGTTTTGACATAATATGGTTATGTTCATACATAGCATGTAATCTCTTTGGAAGAGATGTTTTAGATCATGTTTGTCATGTTTATATTCCTAACTCTGTAGTTGGAAGTTTGAGAATGATGTAGTTTTTTTTTATTTATGTATTTTGAGTACATTGATCATATTGTTTGATACTTCATGATAATGTGGTTATCCATTTGGAGGTTGGCATGTGTTGATCAGTTATAGGTGCTCATGGATACATGGAAGCATAGATGGTGCTATCTTTCTCTTGTGGCTAGAGATGTATGTGTTGGAATGAATAATAGGTCCAACTGAGATGTATTCATCTGTTATAACACAGTTGAAATTTAAGAGGTGGGTGTAGAAGGGCATGATACAGGGTGTTGTGAAGACTTTGTTGCAGGTTCTTTGTTTCCAGTCAGTATTGGGAAATATCTTGGTACAAAGATTTATTCACTTCTATGTGATGTTGTAAACGGTTATTTTCAACTTTGACATTACTTGTGTAGTGGGAGCTCCTTGGTATGTATTCCATGTGAAGCTTGAGACTATGAGTAACACGTTGTACATGTTAATGTTCTAAAATTTATTTTGGTATATCTTAAGGGTATGTGTAGTTGGATGTGCTAGCACTTGCTCTGGGTGCTATTCTAGCTATGCCTGTAACAAATGTTTGTACATTCGGATAGCTTTTGGATCATGAGTTTTGTGTGCTTAGGAGATAGAGTTGTAGTTTTTCCCATGGATATTCTATGTATGTCTAGTGACAGTGGCATGGTAGAAGGTGGAAGTGTTCATGAATGAGATGAGACTGCTCTGCATAGGTGCACATGTTAATTTATTTTCTTGATTTTTTTTATCAAGTGGTATATCAGCATTGATGGGCTTTAGAGTCCATGGTTCTCAGTGAAATATATAAGTGTTCAACATGCTAGATAGGTCTAGTAAATTCCTTGACAAGTGGGAGATTATTGGAAATATGCCTTGAATTCTCCTGACCAGTGTTCGAGTTGATCGATGTAACTTACCCTGATGGAACAGCTTGTGGGAAGGTATCGGGTTGTGGACTTTTCCTATCGGTGTAACTCTTGCTGATGAACATGTTGTGGATAAGTATCGGGTTAGGTCTACCTGATGTATCCTCCTTATCTAGTTTATCAGGGATCACGATTGCTTGTTCATAGTTATGTCGATGGTTGATGGTCGATGGAACCTTCTTCCTATGATCGGTTAATAGGTGAGCAAGTCTGGGATGATCGAATGACTGTCGCTATACCACTATGGCAAGATGCATGAAGGTTATCCATTACAGCTTGGCGACCAAATGGTGGGACCTGACAAGAAATAAGCTCAGGCAAGTTAACGAGTGAGAAAGTCCGGGATGATCGACTGATTATCGCTATACTGCTATGGTGAGATGCACAAAGTTTATTCCCCACGACTTGGCAACCATGGTGGGACCTAGAAACAAAGAAGAGCTTCATTCTAGGTGATAAGTGAGGTTGTGCTAAGGTGACAGGATAGGGACCCCAGAGCCAATTGGGGGGTGCTATGTGGAGGAGTGCAGAAAGAGATCAAGGAAGATCGGATGATCGAGATAGCTGTTTGGTTGTCTTCTCGATGACTCGATGGAATTTCCTTTGATGATCAGGGTATGTTTGGAGATTAGAAGAATTGGTTGTTTGCTACACCGATACTCGATGAGGTTGCCTTTGGTGATCAGGTTGACTAGATGAAAGTTACGCCAAAGTCTGATGAAGTCGTTTACTATTGATCGAGGATCAAGGTAACTTCTGAGTGTTGGTTCCAATGGGGCAATGAAGTCATCTACTACTGATCAGATATCAAGGTAACTTTTTAGTGTTGGTTCTGATGGCCGACAGGGAAGTATCCAATTGCAGATAGTCACCCAGACCAAAGTCCAAAAGACTAGTAGGCAGACACTTGGAATGTTTCTGTCGATGTATTTGAATACGAACCGACCCAACTTCCTGATGAATGTTGGATAATATGTTTTCCATGAGTTCATGAATGGATAGGTTGTTACTCGACGATTACATTACAAGGCCGTTATACAAATTGATAGAGGAATGTTTGGTTGGACAGATGGCAGTTGCTAGAGATGTAACCAATGAGCAGAGCGAAGAAGGGTGTGCACAAAGGCTATGTGGAGGTGATGGTTTTATAAGTAGCCAAGTTGATGTGTCTACATGTGGTGAGAATAGAGTTCTGATATCAGAGTCCAGAAAAGAGGATCTGATAACTTTAATGTAATCGAGTTGTTTACTGAATAAAGTGCTCTCTTTGGTGGTGGGTTTTTTACCCATAAGGGTTTTCCAACATATATCTGATGTCTTTCTTTGGTGCTATTCTATCTGGTTCATCTTAATCTTTTGTCTATCCTTATTTTAATGTACTAAAAACTGAAATTGAAATACTTCCTTGCTTGCTAATCCCCTTAGAATTGACAATAGGAGAGTATTTTCCACACTGTGCTTGCCTTACAAAAATTAATGCAACTTGCATTTGTAGGAAAGTGCAAGTGGGGGGGATTATAAATAATTTTGAATTATTTTTATACAAGAAATAATTTCAATTAAATTTAAATTCAATTAAAACGTGGAAAGAGAATTTAATTAAATAAATAGAATTTGTTCAATTAATCAAATGTTGTATTTAATTAACGGCTAGATAGAAGAATAGGGGATATTAATTAAACCTTAGTTTAACTAATAGGTGAATAATAAATACTTAAACAAATAAAATTCATTTAATTATAGGTGAAAGTTTTAGGCGTCTACAGATATGGTATACTAATAACATGATAAGTCCAACTAAAGTGAAAATGCTCCAACTACTCCTATGCAATTTCCTAAGTAAGCTTATATAAAGTTTAATTATGTCTTAGGTGATAAATGACTCAGATAAAATACATTCATTACACCAACACTCCCCCCTTAAGGGAAACTTATGGGAATGTATACTCAAGCTAACAATGCAAGATGGGTTCTAGCTACTAGTCCATTTTAGGTACCCACATGTACAAAAGCAATGCAATCTCTCAAAAATGGAGAAAGGGAGAAACCCAATGGGAAAAAATTGGCCCCCTAAAGAGATATGAAAACACAAAGGAAAAATCAAAGAAGAATGAGAGAGATGAAACCCCATGTGAGGAAAACGTCCCCCCAATAAGAGAGAATGGAGAAGTCAACTAACTCCCCTAATGAAATATCTCATACCCCCAAGAGAGCTTGCAACTAATGAAACTTACTCTTAATGAAGGGTTTGGGGAAGATGTCTGCAACCTACTCTATTTTAGGACAATATTGCAAATCAATGACCTACTCCTATATTAGCTCCCAGATGTAGTGCATATGGATCTCAATGTGTATGGTCCTCTAATGGTGAACTAGGTTCTTCAAGATCTAAATGGAACTTTGATTGTCATAATGAGGGACTATAGGGTGTGGAGTGGTGAAGCCAAACTTAGATAGAATATTTTGAAGCAAAATAGCCTCAATAGTTGTATTAACAACCCCTCTATACTCAACCTCGGTCAAAGAAAGAGAAATAGCATGCTGCCGCTTACTCCGCCCATAGATGGGGCCATAACCAAGATGAAAGTTGTATCCTAAGGTGGAATTATGATCTTCAAGATCATCAGCTCAATTGGAGTATGTATAACCAGCCAAGGTAAGTCTTGTACCTACTGCATAATGAATCTAAAAGTGATGTGTACCCTATATGTAATGCAAGATGTTTATGGAAACTTTCCAATGAAGATCATGCAGTTCCTACATAAAGCGTGAAACCAAGACAACTACAATGGATATATTAGAGCATGTGTTATTTAAGGAGATGAGACTCCCAAAAAGATAATGATACAATGTGGCAAAAACATGTGGAGTGGAAAACTTAGCCTCAAGCTTGAATCTTGAAAAAATGGAGTTGATGTAGGCTTACAGTCAACCATGCAAAATCAAGCTAGAAGATCAAGTGCATACTTGGGATAAGAATGAGTGATCTCAAAAGAAGACTATGAAATCTCAATCCCAAAAAAGTAGTGCAAAAGGCCCAAGTTAATCATAGAAAATCTATCATGCAAGGCATATTTGACACTGTCAATCATAGATGAGGTACTCCCTATAATGATTAAGTCATCAACATAGAGTACAAGTAGAAAATGAGAGTCATAATGCTATAGAATATAGACATTTAGATCTAAATGACACCTAGTGAATCCTACTAAGAGAAGAAAGGAATCCATCTTAGCATACCAAACCCTAGGGGTCTCCTTGAAGCCATAAATAGACTTCCTCAATTTGCAAACCAAAGAAGAATCCTTAATAAATCCATGTGACTTTTGTATGTCAATCTCCTCTTGAATATCCTTGTGAAGAAATACACTCTTCACATCCATTTGATGTATGACCCAACCATGAGATGCAACAATCAAGTGTCAAGCAAATGGACTTCATCTTAGCAATGAGGGAAAAGGTACATATATAATCAAAACTAGAAACTTGTGAGAAACATTTTATCACAATCCAGAAGCATCAAAATATTTATCCATACTTCCACCTACTGCATAATTAGTTCAATAGATCCATTTACATCGAACCATCTTTCTCCCCTTAGGGAGAGGAACTAAATCACATGTGTTGTTCCTCATCAAGGAACTATACTTTTCCTCCATTGTTGAATCCCATTCATGAACTCTTGATACTTCCTGAAAGGATTGTGGATTAGAAACACTAGAAAAGTAAATATGTGGAAGATGTTGATGTTGTGACCGATTCCTTTAAGTGTCAGAAGGATCTCCAACAAGAGTGTCTGTTGACTCGAGGGTTTTTTAATCCCAACAAGGGGTTGTAGGAGATGAATGGTGAGTATCCTAACTTCAAGTGGACCTTACAAAAGTGTGAACCTATGAGTTAGAATTGAGGTGGAATCATCATCTGAGTCACTATCATCACTTTCCACTATGGAGGAAGGATGAGGAGGATTAGAGGCCAATATAGGAGAGATTTCCTCAAAGTGAACACTCCTCTCATAAATATCTCATTTGTCTCTGGATCCAAAATTATATATGCCTTGAAACCATCAGGATATCCAACAAAAATGCAAGGAGTACTTTGAGGTTCCAATTTTTTATGGTTCTTTAAAGCTATGCATGCCCAAGATGGAAAGCCAAAAATTCTAAAGTGTCTCACAATAAATTTTTGATGAATAATGATGAACAAAAAATACCCTAACTAGTACTGAGAGGGGGGGGTGAATCAGTACATACAAAAACTTCTCAACAACTTATCAAGTTAAAACAAGGATAATCGGTTGTCTTCATTATTGAACTTAACCATGGCAATACCGGTTAAACACAGTAATACTTCAAACAACTTAAAAAAGTAAAACTGAATACTTCAAATATCACTCAATACTTGATAACTACTTCACCCATATACATATGTGAGTGTTGTATCAGTAATACCATAACCATTAGCTCTGCATTCATAATCACCTAAACAAAGAATACTCAATCATCACATGAAAAATGCACAACTCATGACACATATATTTTTCACGTGGAATCCTAAATGGGAAAAACCACAGTGGGGATGAATACCCACAAGCTTGTTTTGAACTCTTTTGAAGTCTGGTATGTTAGGAGCCTTGTCTGGTTAAAGACTTTACAATAAGGTTTTGCTAGGAACCGATCTTGTTAAAGATCACTCGGTTAAGGGATGGCTATATACCCTAATAAAGGTTGAAACCCTATTAAAGGTTACCTTGCTAGAGGATTTGAAGAACTCAATGAACTTGAGTCACCCAGTTAGAGGTTTTACAATAAGCCTGTTAAATCTACCCAGCAAAGGGATTTTCATTCAGTTGAAATGGTTAGAAGATAATAGGTAAAACACTAATTTGATAACAACACTATATGCTAAGGCAGATCCTTTTCAGTTCCTCTACTCCACAATCACACTCTACATTTTTCGCTCACTCTACTATGCAATCACACTTTGTGGTTTTCCACTCACTGGTCTGGCAAGTATCTCATCACTTGGATACACAGACAACTTTTTCCAGCAACTTACAATAACAAACATCATCAACCTTATAGACAAAAATTAGGTCGGTAACATAAACCCTAAACCCTAATCAATTTAAGTATACAATTACAAGTGGTCCAATCTTGACCATCCAAACATATTACATAGAAGGAAACAATCTCAAACAGATTACAAGTCATTTTGCATCATCCATTCTTCACTGCACATAGAAATCAGTAACTCATCATGCTTTCTTCTCATACCGCTAAGAAGAATGTTCATTCTCGAGGTAGACATTTAATATAGTCAATCTTCACATAAAAGATCCTCAAGGAAATCCTTCATGTGCACAAAATTGATGTGGCATCTCGATCTCATCCTTATCTCTTAGCTTACTCATCACAAAATATCACCGATTGCATCGCACAAGCTAGATTACCAAATCCGAAACCCTAGAGCTGAGACTACCAATCGGTAGTCACACTTAGTGAAACCCTGACACCAATTCACTACATCTCTTCATACTAGTTCTCCAACTTGATCATCAATAACAACTTCTTCCAATCTTCATACTAGTTGACCTATACTTATTGACATCAATGACAATATATATTATCATCATATGCCAAAAATCTCCCCCTTTGGCATTGATGGCAATACTCAGTGTAGTGTTGCAATTATAAACATCATAGACTAGTGCAACTAAAATATCTTCATCAGATATCTTCTCCCATATCATATATCTTCTCCCCCTTTGACAACAATGCTAAAGTGGAGGCACAAGCTTCCATACTCCACTATGGTGCTCCCCCTATGGAGTAGCATCCTTCAACACATCAACCTTGAAATATTTTTCACTATAATACCTGACTGATGTGGAGCACACATTTTTAATTCACTTCATGAAGAGGTGAAACCCCATAATTCACCTCTCAAATAGGTAAATGTAGTCTTCGGTAAGGTTTTAGTGAATATGTCTACTAGATGCTCCTTACTAGAAACATGTTGTAATACAACCTCTCTATTTTGAACCTTCTCTCTCAAGAAATGATACTTGAGCTCAATATGATTAGTTCTAGCATGCAATACCGGATTCTTGGAAATATTGATTGCACTAGTATTATCACAAAAAATACTCACGGGTTCAGATATAGGTACTTTGAAACCATCCAATACATGTTTCATCCAGATTGCCTGAGTGCAGTTCATAAATGCTGCCACATATTCTTCTTTAGCTGTAGACTAAGAAGTACAACTCTGCTTCTTACTCATCCATGAGACTAGTCTTCCACCAAGAAAGAACACTCTATCGGTTGTTATTTTCCAGTCGTCCACATTACCTCCCCAATCTGCATCGGTAAATACCTTGAGATTAAAATCACCATTGTATGGATACCATAATGCATAATCAACTGTCCCTTTCAGGTATCTAAGAATCCTTTTGACTGCTACCAAGTGGGATTCTCTTGGACTTTTATGAAAATGAGCTACTATGCCCACTACATGAGCAATATCTGGTTTGTTGTGCAACACGTAGTGCAACTTACCGATCATTGACTATTACTCCTTCTCATTCACTAATACTAAATAATCTTCCTTAGTTAATTTACATTTGGTCACCATCAATGTACCAACCGATTTTCTCTCCTCCATGCCAAAGATCTTCAATACCTCTTTGACATACTTAGACTGGGTAATAAAGATACCCTCTTTCATTTGATGAATCTATAAACCAATGAAGAACTTTATCTCTCGAATTAGAGACATCTCAAACTCTTTCTTCATTTCATTTGCAAATGCATGGCTCATTTCATCATCTCCTCCAAAGATTATGTCATCTACAAATACTTCACAAATCATAATCTGATCATCTTCAAATTTGAGGTATATGTTTCTATCCTCACTTGTTCTTTGAAACCCTATTTTCACAAGATGAGAGTGTAACCATTCATACCATGCCCTTGGTGCTTGTTTTAATCCATACAGGGCCTTGTGTAATCTACAAACCATGTTACTATCTTCTGATAAGGCAAACCCATCTGGTTGCTCAATATACACTTCCTCTTCTAGGATCACATTCAAGAATGCAGACTTCACATCCATCTGGTATACCTTAAATCCCTTGAATGTTACAAATGCAAGTAGCATTCAGACACCTTCTAGTCTATGTTGGGAAAAATGGTGTCTCAACCTTACATTTATGTGAGGTTACTATTTATAGTAAGTTTTCATTTGAGCACGAAATGGTGCGAAACTCTCCCTGAAGCTTCTGGTTGGCTAGATAAGCATTCCGGTAAAGTTGCGTCGCAAGGTCACAGCTAGTTTTCAAGATATTAATGTTTTCATCTTGGAGGGGTGCAATAAAATATTTAAACTTAATTTTGGGGACTTTAGAGGATCTGAAACGCCCTGAAAAGTGGTCGTAACCAGTGAAGTGGGTTATGAGGTGATAGAGCACTTCGAGAGCTTTCCGGCACTTCAAACGGTTCGTCAATCGGACACCCGATTCTCAAGTTATGGCCTCCGGAAGTTTGTACTCCTGAAATAGGAAAAATAATTTGTATCAGATACATAAATGAGCTATAAAAGGGAGCGACACATGTTGATGTGTGCTTTAAACATGTCATAGGGCATCTAGAAGGGAGATAAGGTTGGCTACACCTTATTGGGTGGTTTTAGCCCATGGTTTTGTAATACCGTTTGACGGTTTCTTGTATTGTATCTCCTATTTATGAGGTGTGTGAGATAGAGGTTGTGTGTAAGAGTCTCATGGCTATTGAGTTGCCTCTGAATCTCTGATTAATGGTACTCCTGCGAAGAGCTTGCTCTGCAAGTATGTTGTAATCTGTTTTTGATTGCTGAATAAAATATTGAGCTGCTTTTGGAGGGTGGGGTTTTTCTCCCGAAAGGGTTTTCCCCACGTAAATCATTGTGTTGTGGTATGATTGCTATTATATCTATTTCTATTTTCTGTAACTATTGTAATGATCTGAAAAATTTTTGCATTACCCTCCTCTCAAGGTTAGTGTAGGAAGTTGTTTCCGCTACTTAACTTCCTTACAAGTGGTATCAGAGCCTGATCACCTTTGGTTTCAATTGTGGGCAGTTGGGTTTTTTGAACTAATCTAGATTTGAGTGGGAGCTTGTGCAGAAGACACTTTTTGATCTTGTTGCAGGAATATTCAGATGGCGAGTTCGTCAGGGAGAATAGAGGTGGAGAAATTTAATGGAAGTAATTTTGAGATGTGGAAGCTGAAGATGGAAGATCTGCTAATAGATCGAGATCTTTGGGATGTTGTTGATGCGAATGTCCAAAGGCCCTCAGATCCTACTACGGCAGCTCAGTATGATGTTATGGACCGAAAAGCCAAGGGTCTAATCAGACTGTGCCTGGCAGACTCTGTTCTAATCAATGTCCATGAAGAGAACTCTGCAAAGAAGCTATGGACTAAGCTTGGTGAGATGTATCAAGTGAAATCTTTACTAAATCAAATTTTCTTAAGAAAGAAATTGTATTCCTTGAAGATGGAAGAGGGTGGACGAATTGCAGACCACCTGGAAGCATTCAATATGTTGGTGGCTCAATTAGTATCCGTCGGTGTTAAGATGGACGAGGAGGAGAAATGTCAGATCTTGCTTTGTTCTTTGCCTGATTCGTGGGATTCTCTTGTTATGGCTATCGGTAGTACTTCTGTTGTTTTGAAATCTGAAGACGTGGTGGGTGCCCTACTCGGTGAAGAAATGCGAAGGAAGGTATCCATCAGTTCAAAGGAAGCCCTAACCGTTCGTGGAAGACCTAAGGAGAAAGGCAAGAAGAATGAGAAGCGCGACAAGTCCAAATCCAAAGGGAGATCGAAATCTCCTGGAAAGTCCAAAGTCATTTTTTGGAACTGCGGTAAACCGGGTCACATCCATAAGGACTGCAAAGAAGAAAAGAAGAAGAAGAAAAAGAAAAAGTTCGATTCTGATTCTGAGTCTGACAAGGAAGATGGCGATGCATTTATTGCGGATTTGGCGACTCATACAGGTAATGATGCCTGGCTAATTGACTTAGGTGCATCTTTTCATATGACTTCCAATAGAGGTTGGTTTTCTGAATATGAAGGATTTAATGGAGGTAAGGTGTACTTGGGTGATGATTCACATCTAGACATTGTTGGTCGAGGTAAAGTTAGAATCAGGTTTTCTGATGGTAGAATAAAAAGGATTAATGGTGTGCTGCATATCCCTAGATTAAAACGAAACCTGTTATCTGTGAGCAAACTGATGGATGCGGGTGTGCAGGTAATCTTTTCCGAAGCAGGATGTAAGATGATTAAGGGTGCTATGGTAGTTGCTAAAGGTGTCAGGTTTGGCACTTTGTATAAGCTTGAAGCATACACTGTTGAGTGTAATAGCACTTCTGTAAAAAGTAAATCTATGGATACTTCACTGGAAGATTTGAAGGTTTCACCTTCAGCAGATGGAAATGGTTTTTGGGTACCTAAGGGTGCTCTTTCATCTGAAGCAAAGTTACCTACAGAGAAGACTATGTTATGGCACCAGAGACTTGGCCACATTGGAGAAAAGGGTCTAAGGACCTTGAAAAATAAAAACCTTGTTGAAGGTTTGAATGACTGTAACCTTGACTTTGATTTTTGTGAGCATTGCATTTATGGAAAACAAAACCGCGTTCAATTTTACTCGAGTTCTCATAAAAATTGTGGTGTTTTGGATCTTATCCATTCTGATGTGTTTGGTCCAGTAGATGTCTCTTCGATTGGAAAATCCACATATTATGTTTTATTTATTGAGGATTTTAGTAGAAGGACATGGGTTTATTTTCTAAAGAGTAAATCTGAAGTTTTTAGTCATTTTAAAGAATTTAAAGCAATGGTTGAGTTGCAGACTGGAAAGAAAATAAAATTTTTGAGAACTGATAATGGCGGTGAGTTTTGCTCTAATGATTTGATAGATTCTGTAAAGACTGTGGAATTAACAGGCAGAAGACAACTCCGTATTCTCCACAGCAGAATGGAGTTGCAGAAAGAATGAACAGGACACTGATGGAGAAGGCTAGGAGTATGTTGAGTGGTGCTGGTCTCGAACAAAAGTTTTGGGCTGAAGCTGTTGCCACTGCTTGCTACCTGATTAACAGGTCTCCTACATCAGCTCTTGTTGATAAAACGCCTATGGAAGCATGGTCAGGTCACAAGCCTTCATTGAGACATCTTAGAGTTTTTGGTTGCGAGGCATATGCACATGTGCCAAAGGAGAAGCGAACAAAGTTAGAGAACAAGGCTGTGAAATGTATCTTCATCGGGTATAGATATGGTGTGAAAGGATACAAGCGTTGGGACCCTGTTGCACAAAAGGTAATTCACAGTAGAAGTGTTATTTTTAGAGAAATTAAGTCTCCTTCTATTACATTGCAGCCAGAACAGACTAAAAAAGAAGATGTGATTCAACTTCCTTCTACACCTGAAAGAGTTGAATCGAGACCCCTAGATAGGCAAGAATTTGAGGAGAGCTCGTCTAGCTCTGAATCTTCAGAAGAGGAGGAAGAACCTCCAACTCAGCTTGTTCGAAGGTCTACAAGACATAGACAACCACCTGAAAGGTATTCACCTGATGATTGGAGATGTATTTTTGCTCTGAATATTGGTGTGGATGAACCGAAATCTGTAGAAGAGGCATTAGGTATGAATGATGCAGAATCCTGGAAGATTGCTATGGAGGAAGAAATGGCAGCTTTGAAAAAGAATGATACATGGGATCTTGTACCATTGCCTGAAGGACGAAAACCTATTGGTTGTAAATGGGTGTTCAAGAAAAAGATTGGTTCAGATGGAAGCATTGAGAAGTATAAAGCAAGGTTGGTTGCAAAAGGCTACTCTCAGGTTGAGGGTGTTGATTACGGTGAGATATTTTTTCCTGTTGCAAAAATGACATCCATTAGATTTTTGCTTTCTATTGCTACTGCTTATGATTTAGAGGTTGAGCAAATGGATGTGAAAACTGCTTTCCTTCATGGTGATTTGGAGGAAGATATTTATATGACACAGCCAGAGCACTATGTGGTGAAAGGCAAAAGTAATTTGGTCTGTAAATTGAAGAAATCTTTGTATGGCCTCAAACAAAGTCCTAGGATGTGGTACCAGAAATTTGATACATATGTGTTGAGTTTGGGATTTGAACGTTCTAAATCAGATCACTGTGTTTATTATAAATCTGATGGTGATCATTTCTTATTCATTGCATTGTATGTTGATGATATGTTATTCATTGGTAAAGGGAAAGGTATGATTTCAGAACTGAAGTCTCAACTCGCTGCTAAATTTGAAATGAAAGATCTTGGTGCAGCAAAGCACATTCTTGGGATGGAAATTAGAAGAGATAGGGTGAACAGAAAGCTATGGCTAGGCCAGAGTAAGTATGTGAATTCAGTGTTACAGAGGTTCAACATGCAGAATTGTAGACCATTGAGTGCTCCTTTTACAGTTGGAATGAAACTATCTATTTCAGATTGTCCTACATCCCCATTGGAAATGGAAGACATGAGCAGAGTGCCTTACCAGAGTGCGGTTGGAAGCTTGATGTATGCTATGGTCTGTACTAGACCAGACATTGCCCAAGCAGTGGGAGTACTTTCTAGATATATGTCTAATCCTGGTAGAGTTCATTGGGATGCAGTCAAAAGAGTCTTCAGATATTTGAAGGGTACTTCAGAGTATTCTTTGTGTTATCATGGTAATTCAGTTGGAGACATGACTTCCCTTGATATCCATGGTTATGTGGATTCAGATTGGGTAGGTGATATTGATAGCAGAAGATCCACCAGTGCTTATGTGTTTACTTTGTTTGGTGGTGCAATTAGTTGGATGAGTAAGCGACAGGCCGTGGTTGCTTTATCCACTACTGAAGCTGAGTATATGGCAGCTACTCATGCTTGTAAAGAGGCCATTTGGCTTAAGAGACTATGTTTGGATATTGGAATAAAACAAGGTACAGTGACAGTTTACTGTGACAGTCAGAGTGCAATTAGCCTAGCTAAGAACCCGACATTTCATGCCCGGACCAAACATATTGATGTTCAGTATCATTTTGTTAGAGATATGGTCAAAGATGGTAGGGTGAAGCTGGTTAAGGTGGAAACTTTGATGAATGTTGCAGATGCTTTAACTAAGGCTATGAGCACAGAGAAGTTCAGATGGTGTTCAGAGTCTATGGGCCTTATGGCCCCTAGCAATTGATTCATTGTGTTGACATTCCCTTCCGCTCATGCAAGGTGTTCAACAAGTGGGAGATTTGTTGGGAAAAATGGTGTCTCAACCTTGCATTTATGTGAGGTTACTATTTATAGTAAGTTTTCATTTGAGCACGAAATGGTGCGAAACTCTCCTTGAAGCTTCTGGTTGGCTAGATAAGCATTCCGGTAAAGTTGCGTCGCAAGGTCACAGCTAGTTTTGAAGATATTAATGTTTTCATCTTGGAGGGGTGCAATAAAATATTTAAACTTAATTTTGGGGACTTTAGAGGCTCCGAAACGCCCTGAAAAGTGGCCGTAACCGGCGAAGCAGGTTACGAGGTGATAGAGCACTTCGCGAGCTTTCCGGCGCTTCAAATGGTTCGTCAATCGGACACCCGATTCTCAAGTTATGGCCTCCGAAAGTTTGTACTCCTGAAATAGGAAAAATAATTTGTATCGGATACATAAATGAGCTGTAAAAGGGAGCGACACATGTTGATGTGTGCTTTAAACATGTCATAGGGCACCTAGAAGGGAGATAAGGTCGGCTACACCTTATTGGGTGGTTTTAGCCCATGGTTTTGTAATACCGTTTGACGGTTTCTTGTATTGTATCTCCTATTTATGAGGTGTGTGAGATAGAGGTTGTGTGTAAGAGTCTCATGGCTATTGAGTTGCCTCTGAATCTCTGATTAATGGTACTCCTGCGAAGAGCTTGCTCTGCAAGTATGTTGTAATCTGTTTTTGATTGCTGAATAAAATATTGAGCTGCTTTTGGAGGGTGGGGTTTTTCTCCCGAAAGGGTTTTCCCCACGTAAATCATTGTGTTGTGGTATGATTGCTATTATATCTATTTCTATTTTCTGTAACTATTGTAATGATCTGAAAAATTTTTGCATTACCCTCCTCTCAAGGTTAGTGTAGGAAGTTGTTTCCGCTACTTAACTTCCTTACAGTCTAGCCACAAGAGAAAATGTTTCTCCATAGTCTTCTCCTTCTTCCTGAGCATATCCCTTGCATACAAGTCTTGCCTTGTTTCTTACAATTGTGCCTTCTTCATTTAGCTTATTCTTGAAGACCTATTTGGTACCTATGACATTCTTGTGTTCTAGTCTATGTACCAAAGACCATGTTACATTCTTTTCTATCTAGTCTAGATCCTCTTCCATTGCCTTAATCAAGTCTTAATCTGTAAGTGCTTCTCTAGAAGTCTTGGGCTCCAATTCAGAAATCATGCAAGAGTTCTCTTTCACCTTTCTTCTTGTATCCCTGCATCTTTATCCCCTATGATCTACTTTGAATCATGATGTAGTTTCACATATCTAAGAATGACTCTAGCTAGTTCTGCTTTCTTTTCCTCTTCTTCTTCTTCTTCTTCTTCACTTACTCTTCTTCTTCACCTACTACAGCTTCTACCAGTATAGGAACACTGAGGTCTTTACTTATTTCTTTATTAACCAGATCCTATAAGGCTACATCCAGTTCATCTTCCACTTGCTCATTGCAGATTTCCTCAGGTTCCTCGAGGGATTCATCAACCCTGACATTGATACTCTCAACAATTTTATGTGTCCTATTGTTGTAGCACTTGAGACCTTTTCTCTTAGTGGAATATCTCAGAAATATTCCTTCATCACATTTAGCATCAAACTTACTCAGATGCTCACCTCTCTTGATGTAACACTTACTGCCAAATACTTTAAAATAACTCATAGTGGGAGTCTTCCCAATCCAATACTCATAAGGGATTTTAACTTTACCTTTCTTGATGAGTACCCAGTTCATAGTATAGACTGCAATGCTCACCGCTTCTCTCCAAAAAATGTGAGCAACCTTTCCTTGGATCAGAATTGTTCTGGCTGCTTCAACTATAGTTTTGTTATTCCTTTCTACTATGTCATTCTATTGTGGTGTCCTTGGGGTAGACAATTGCCTCTTAATACTTTTATCTTCATAGTACTTGTTGAATTCATCAGAAGTGAATTCACCTCCTTGATCAGTTCTTAGGTATTTTATCTTTTGACCACTTTCCTTCTCTACGAATGCTCTAAAGGATTTGAAATTTCCAAATGCCTCAAACTTGTCTTTCAAGAATGTGACCCACATCATTCTTGAGCAATCATCAGTAAGAATTGTGAAATACCTATCTCCCTGAATACTTCTAGTTTTACTAGGACCACACAGATTGGTATGCACAAGATCAAGTAAGTTCTCTGCTGAAAAAGACTTACCTTTGAAAGTTGAGGAAGACATCTTCCCAAGTTGACATTCTTTGCATAAATAATTCTCCAGTTTGTTCAGCAAAGGCAATCCTCTTACTACCTTGATCTTACTCACCTTTACAATATTATCCAAATTCATATGACAAAGTCTCCTATTCCATATCCAACTATCATCAAACTTCACCATTAGACACTGACTAATCTTGGCATTCAACTAAAACAAGTTACCTCTGGTCTGCTTACCGGTGGCAATAAGTTCACCACTTTTTCCAATTATACTACAAAGTCAACCTTTGAACTCCAGGATGAGTCCTTTGTCATTTAGCTGAGCAACACTCAAAATTTTATGCTTAAGACCTTCTACCCAGTAGATATCATATGCACTGCTCTTTCCATTTAGTGAGATGGATCCTTTACCTTTTACCAAGCAAGGTGCATCATTGCCAAATCAGACAACACCTCCATCATATTCTTCTAGAGATAGAAACTTTCTTCGGTCACCAGTCATGTGGTGAGAATAACCACTATCAATAATCCACTCATTAGAGTTATCAATATGAGAGACAAGTGCTTTCTTGTCAGACACTTCTTCCTTTACAACTACAAACACTATGTCCTCATTCTCTTCATCCTCAGATTCTTCATCAGTGACACCACCATCAACTTCAATAAGACAATTTCTTCTATTTCCTCCTTTATACTTTCTAAACCTCTCTGATTTATCCTTATTGTCATTGTTAGGACAATTAACAACTATATGTCTTATCTTATTGAAGGAAAAATATTTTAAAGGAAGGTTACCTTTGTATTTTCCAGTGCCTTTTGGAAGTCTCTTGGCAAGAAGAGCTTCAAACTCCATCAAAATCTCTTCATCATCCATACCTCTGCTTTGCATGGATTCATAAATGGTACTTACTTCTTTTCCTTTTCTAGTTGGTGCAACAGATGCTCTAAAAGTTGACTCAATCTTTTGAACACTGCCATCATAGCTATTCAACTCATATGTTGTCAACTTTGCAATGATAGAGTCTAAAGATACCTTGGTTTTGTCAATAGACCTTAGTTCCTGAATAGCAGAAACTTTGATTGCATAGACCAGTAACAATGATCTCAAAACTATACTAACAATGGTAACATCATCAATTTTTCCACCAGTGCTCTTCATATCTCAAACCACAGTCTTGATCCTTATGCCATATTATTGAATGGTCTCACCTTCAACCATCCTCATATCTTCAAATTTTTCTCTAAGGATCTCTTCCTTAGCTTTCTTGACATGCTCATCACCACCATATATAGTTTCTAATGTGTCCCATACATCCTTAGGAGTGTCCTTATCTTGTACATCAATGAACTCAATATCAGACAAACTGCTAATAAGGGCTTCCACGACTTACCCATTTTCTTGAATCTCTCTTTTCTCATCATCGGTTAGAGTGCCAATGAGGATTACATAGACATTCTCAACATAGGTCCAATGTTGAGCACCCAAACTCTTGATATAGATCTTCATTTTGTCCTTCCATATTTTGAAGTTATCTCTATTGAACTTAGGACCTTCCCTCTTCATCATTAAATCAAGATCTTTCACCTCAAGTGGTTAAGATTATATCACCGGGGACTTGGAGTTTCTCTGATACCAATTGATGAATAATGATGAACAAAAAATACCCTAACTGGTACTGAGAGGGGGGGGGTGAATCAGTACATAAAAAACTTCTCAACAACTTATCAAGTTAACACAATGATAACCGGTTGTCTTCATTACTGAACTTAACCATGACAATACCGGTTAAACATAGTAATACTTCAGATAGCTTAAACCAATAAAACTAAATACTTCAAATATCACTCAATACTTGATAACTACTTTACCCATATACATATGCAAGTGTTGTATCGGTAATACCATAACCATTATCTCTACATGCATGATTAACTAAACAAAGAATACTCAATCATCACATCAAAAATGCACAACTCATGACACATAGATTTTTCACATGGAAACCCAAATGGGAAAAACCACGATGAGGATGAATACCCACAAGCTTGTTTTGAACTCTTTTGAAGTCCACTCTATTAGGAGCCTAGTCCAGTTAAAGAATTTACAATAAGGTTGCTAGGAACCGATCCTGTTAAAAATCACCTGATTAAGGGATGGCTATATACCCTGTTAAAGGTTACCTTGCTAGAGGATTTGAAGAACTCAATGAACTTGAGTCACTTGGTTAGAGATTTTACAATAAGCCTGTTAAAGCTACCCGGAAAAGGGACTTTCCTTCTATTGAAATGGTTAGAAGATAATAGGTAAAACTCTGATCTAATAACAACACTATATGCTAAGGCAGATCCTTTTCAATTCCTCTACTCTACAATCACACTCTACAGTTTTCACTCACTCTACTCTACAATCACACTTTACAGTTTTCCACTCACTAGTCTGGCAAGTATCTCATCACTTGAATACACACACAAATTTTGCCAACAACTTACAATAACAAACATCATCGACCTTATAGATAATAATTAGATCAATAACATAAACCTTAAACCCTAATCAATTTAGGTTTACAATTACAAGCGGTCCAATCCTGACCGTCTAAACATATTACATAGAATGAAACAATCTCAAAAAGATTACAAGTCATTTTGCATCGTCCATTCTTCACCACACATAGAAATCAGTAACCCATCATGCTTTCTTCTCATACCGCTAAGAATAATGTTCATTCCCGAGGTAGACATTTAATGCAGTCGATCTTCACATGCAAGATCCTTAATCAAATCCTTCACGTGCACAAAAATGATGTGGCATCTCGATCTCATCCTTATCTCTTAGGTAACTCATCACAAAATATCACCGATTACATCGCACAAGCTAGATTACCAAACCGGAAACCCAAGAGGTGAGACTACCAATTGGTACTCACACTTAGTGAAATCCTGACACCGGTTCACTACATCGCTTCATACCGGTTCTCCAAATTCATCATCAATAACAAATTCTTCCAATCTTCATATCGGTTGACCTATACTTATTGACATTGATGACAACATATATTATCATCATATTATCATATCATCATATGCCAACAATTTTATAGCACACCAAGCCTCAAAACAAGTTATGCCTTCCAATGCCTTGTGGGGAACTTGGTGTATGGCATAATTGATAGCTTCTACCCAAAATGTTGGACCAAGAGAGTGAGCAAAAAATCATGCAGCTAGCCATATCCATAAGGTTTGTATTCTTCCTTTCTACAACACCATTCTATTGTGGAGTATAGGAAACTAAGTGTTTAAGGATCAATCCCCTCAAGAGTATAAAATTCCTCAAGTCTATTGTTCACAAATTCCCTTCAAATAATCATGTGGAGAATCAAGTGACTTGTTTCCCAGATTGCATCTCAATGTGATCCTTTAAAGCTATAAATTTGTCAAACACTTCACTCTTGTGACAAAGAAAGTGGACCCAAGTGAAGTGGGAGTAGTCATCACTGAAGATGAGGACCCACTGCCAACAATCCCCCTCCCATCATCACTCATTGCGGCCTACGTGATTCATGTTGGCATTTTCATTAAGATTGCATTAATGATATGTTATGTTATCATTGATGTCAATTAAACCGGTATTGATATTGCTATATTATTGTTATTATTCATATTCTCTTATAACTGGTAGGAAGAGCTTTGTGAAGGTTGTTGTAAACTGGTATGTAATTTTGTGAGTTGAACTGGTAATCGGAGTAAAAGGTTAAACCCTTTCTATGTTATGTAACCGGTAAAACCTACCAGTTATTTTTGTTAAACACTAACTGATTAAGGTTGTTGAATTGGTTATGTTGGTTTATCATCTGATGTTGAGCAGTAATGATGGTGACACATATGGTCATTGTATGAAGACAAGTTCAAAATATTTTAGAACGATTGTTTTTCTAGGGAATGAACAAAGTGTATTGCATCTAATGCAAAACGTGTGAGGAGTTACTAAGCTTGATGAAGTGGTAACCAAGGATCGATTGAGGTTTTCTTGATTGATGTGTAGAGATTGATATGAAATCCAATGGTCATTCTTGTACCAACTTGGTTGTAATCTCTATGAGAGGATTAGAATTTTGTTGTGTTATCGACCTAATTGATTTGTATTTAAGGTTGATGAAGTTGTCTTTTTAAGTGTTGGCAAGAGTTGGTAGAAATCAGTTGAGTGTGTGAATTGCCAAATCAGAGAATGAATCTACAGTTTGAGTAAAGGCAGATAGAAGCTTAAATGGATCTGATCAAGCAAATGTAGTGTTATTCAGATAGATCAAGAAACTCCTATTGTTTTCTAACAATTATAGTAGAATTGAAATCCCTTAACTGGGTAAGACTTAACAAGCTTGGTTATTTATTAAATCCTCTAACAAGGTGGTCCATTAAATTGGATTTTCAAATCCTCTACTAAGGTTACTCCTTACAGGGTATTTGCTTCTAAAAAGCCATTTGTAGTCAATCCCTTAACCAAGTGGTTCCTAACAGGATCAGTTCTTAATAGAACTTTTGTAAAAGCTTTAACAGGCTTGGCTCCTAACAAGGTGAACTTCAGAAGAGTTCAGATATTATCTTGTGAGTCTCATCTCACCATGGTTTTTACCTATTTGGGTTTTCCATGTATAAATACTTATGTCATGTGGTGAATGTTTTTGTGTTTATGATCTATTTGTTGATTTGATTAACTATTTCTGATAAGGCATGATAATCGGAAGCATTGAGAAATGAAGCATTGGCATATGATAAAGCATTTGGATGTTTACAAGTTAAATGTTGTTTACTATTAAGTTGTTGTAATAGTCAACTGGTATTCTTATGAGTATTGATCTTCACAGTGGTATTTCATTGATAAGATTACTTTGCATGTTTGAATTTGAGTTTGGGAAGTTTGTATTAGTTTTTCTATTTACTAATTCATCCCCCCCTCTCAGTAATCTACCAGATACTTATTCTTTCATCATACCATCAATTGGTATCAGAGCATCTCAGGTCCTCCAAGGTCTAAGCCTAACAGCTTGAGGAAAAGATCCAGTAGATCATGATGAAGAAGGAAGGTCTAAAGTTCAATAGAGAAAACTATAGGATATGGAGCGATAAAATGAAGATTTACATCAAGAGTCTGGGAAGTCAATATTAGGATCATATAGATACTAAGTATATTGCACCTATTGGAATTCTGACTAATGATCAGAAGAAAGAACACCAAGAAAATCATCAAGCATTGGAGGCTATTATCAATTCCTTGTCTGATGCTAAATATGTAGATGTTCATGGTCTTGAAACTGCATATGAAGTATGGAAAAAAATTGAAGAGATTTATAGTGGTGATGAACATGTTAAGATTGCTAAAGAAGAGAGTCTAAGAGGAAAGTTTAATGACATGAGGATGTCTGAAGGTGAGAATATCCAGTAGTATGGTCAAAGGATAAAAGAGATAGTTGATGAAATTAAGAGTGCAGGAGGGAAAGTGGAAGATGCCATAGTAATCAGTAAGGTATTGAGAACCCTGCTACCAGTCTATGCTATTCGAGTTGCAGCTATTTAGGAGCTGAAGTTCATTGACAAAACTAAGGTAACTCTTGAATCCATCATTGGCAAGCTTACTTCTTTTGAATTAAATGTTTATGATGGTAGTATATAGAAATCTGAGTCTGCATTTAGAGCTTTTGTTTTTAACCCATCTATGAGTAAAAGTAGAGATACTAGTCATGGTTATGAATCTAGATCCAATAGAGATGCTAACGATGAAGACAGTTTAGTGGATCTTGAAGCATTATTGGCAAAACGGTAGCCTAAAGGTACTAGTAAATACAGAGGTAAATTACCTTTAAAATGTTTTGCATGCAACAAGATTGGTCACATAGTGGCTAATTGTCCTAATGGTGAAAATGAACACAAGAGAGATAAATTCAAGAAGTATAAGGTTAAAAGAAAAAGAGATTGTCTTATTGCTATTGATAGTGGTATCACTGATGAAGAATCTGATGATGATGATAGTGAAGATATTGTGTTTGTAGCTATTAAGGAACAAATATCAGACCAGAAGGCATTAGTATCCAGGATGGATAACTCTGATGATTGGATCATTGATAGTGGTTGTTCACATCATATGACCGGTGATCAGAGCAATTTTTTTCCTTGAAAGAATTTGATAGTGGTGTTGTTAGATTTGGCAATGACTCACCTTGCATGGGTAAAGGTAAAGGAGTTATTTCTCTTAATGGGAAGAGCAATGCAGATGATGTCTATGGGGTTGAAGGACTAAAGCACAATCTTCTGAGTGTGGCACAACTCAATGACAAAGGATACCACTAGAGTTAAAAAATGGCATGTGCAAAATCTTTGACAACAAAGGTTAATTGATTGCAACTGGGAAAAAAACTAAAGGTAACATGTTTCATCTTAATTCTAAAGTTAGCAACTATTTTATTGCTAAAATAGATGATAGCTAGCTTTGGCATAGGAGATTTTTTCATATAAACTTTGATAACATTGTTAGAGTAAGTCCAAGACAGTGAGAGGTTTGGCTCAGTTAGACAAACTAGTTAATGCTCTTTGCAAAGAATGTCAATTAGGAAAGATGAATTCTTCAGCTTTCAAAAGCAAATCCTTTTCAGTGGAGCACTTGTTAGATTTGGTTCATACAGGTCTTTGTGGACCAATCAAAACAAAAAGAATTCAAGGTGATAGACATTTTATGATTCTCACTGATGATTGCTCAAGCTTGATGTGGGTCACATTTTTTAAGGATAAGACTAAAGCTTTTGGTAAGTTCAAGGTATTCAGGGCCTTAGCAGAGAAAGAGAGAGGTAAGAAGATAAAATGTCTGAGGATAGATCAAGGTAGTGAATTTACTTCTGAGGAATTCACTAGGTACTTTGAAGAGAATGGTATCAAATGACAGCTTTCTACACCAAGGACACCACAACAGAATGGTATCCCAAAAAGGAACAACTGGTCAGTTGTTGAAGCTACTAGGACAATGTTGATACAAGGAGGTGTAGTGAAAACCTTTTAGACAGAATTTGTCAGCATAGCTGTCTACACAATGAACCGGGTTCTAGTAAAGAGAGGTATGGAAAAGACTCCTTATGAATATTGGTATGGAAGATCACCTGAGGTTAGCTATTTTAAGATATTTGGAAACAAATGTTTTATTAAGAGAAGTGATTACATTAGCAAATTTGAGGCTAAGAGTGATGAAGGAATATTTCTTGGCTATTTCACCAAGAGTAAGGCCTACAAATGTTTTAACAAGTAGAAACAAAGAATTGTTGAGAGTATTGATGTTCGAGTGGATGAATTTCCTGAAGTCTTAGAAGGAACCAATTAAGAGCAAAAGGATGAAGATCCTTGCATTTTGTTTTTGGAACCAGAAACAGTGAAATCTGAAACTGGCAAAGAAAATTTTGATGCACCAATCCAACCAGAACAGATAAATGCAGAAGAAGAAGATGACAACGAAGAAGCTGAACTTGAAGATAATGATCATGTTATTCCTAGATATGTGAGACTGAATCACAATCCTGAACAAATTATTGGAGATAAGGATGTTGGAGTGCTAACCAAAAGAAGAATTGAAGAGAAATCTTGCATGATCTGCACCATTGAACCAAGAACTGCTAAGGAGGCATTTGGTGATGATTATTGGGTTAAAGCTATGGAGGAGGAATTAGATCAAATTGAGAAGAACAACACTTGGACCCTAGTACCTCGACCGATAAATAAGAATGTTATAGGTACTAAATGGGTATACAGGAACAAGTTGAATGAAGATGGTGTTGTAGTTCGCAACAAGGCAAGATTAGTCTGCAAAAGGTTATGCGCAAGAAGAAGGAGAAGATTATGGGAAAACGTTTGCACCATTAGCAAGACTAGAAGGTGTCAAAACTCTACTTGCATTTGCAACCCATAAAAAGTTCAAGGTATATCAAATGGATGTTAAGTCTACATTTTTGAATGGGATATTAGAAGAAGAGGTATACATAGAGTAGCTAGATGGTTATGCTTTGGCTAATGAGAAAGACATGGTATGGAGATTGCATAAGTCTTTATATGGATTAAAGCAGGCATCCAGAGCATGGTATGAAAGGCTTCATACACATCTAATGAAGATAGGCTTTTTGAGAACTAGTGATGATAGTAGCATATATGTCAAGTCTAAAAGAGATGAAATACTAGTCAGTGAAGTATTTGTTGATGATATTATATTTGGAGGTAATGATGTCATGAGCAACAATTTTATAGATGAAATTAAAAATGAGTTTGAAATGTCTTTGGTAGGGGAAATAAAAAATTTCATAGGCTTGCAAATACAACAAATGAAGAATGGTTTTTTCATTACACAGTCTAAGTATGTGAAAGAGGTTTTGAAGATATTTGGCATGAGTGACTGTAAACTAGTTGGGACACCAATGGTTATAGGTTGTAAGTTGTCCAAGGAAGATGAATCTAAGTCTATTGATGAGGAGTATAGGTCAGTGATTAGTAAATTGCACTATGTTGTTCATAGCAAACCAGACATATCCCATGTAGTTGGCGTAGTTACTAGATTCCAGAAGAATCCTAAGGAGACACACATGATAGCAACCGAGAGAATCTTTAGATACCTGAAAGGTATTGCTGACTATGGATTATGGTATCCATATGGCAGAAACTTTGATT
Source organism: Cryptomeria japonica (assembly GCF_030272615.1). NCBI lineage: Eukaryota > Viridiplantae > Streptophyta > Pinopsida > Cupressales > Cupressaceae > Cryptomeria > Cryptomeria japonica. Next base: position 674,420,582 of record NC_081410.1, on the reverse strand, counting down.
TGAAGGCACACACAGATGCTGATTGGGTAGGAAATGTTGATGATTAGAAAAGCACAACTGGTGGAGCATTTTTTCTTGAAAGAAGGCTTGTTTCATGGAGTAGTAAAAAGCAAAGTTGTACTTCACAATCTACTGGTGAAGCTGAGTATGTTGCAGCTTATATGAATTGCATAGGGGCTATTTGAATGAGGCACATTTTGGAAAGTTTTATGATGAAGATTTCAAAACCTATAAAGATTTAATGTGATAACACAAGTGCCATAAATATTTCCAAGAATCCCATTTTGAACGCACAAACCAAGCACATTGAATTGAAGTATCATTTCTTGAGGGAAAATGTTCAGAGAAAAGATGTTGTCTTAGAGCACGTTTCTACCAAGGAGCGGCTTGCAGATATTTTTACCAAACCTCTACCTAAGACTACTTTTCAGTATCTTAGAAGTCGGTTAGGGGTTGTCCCTCTTCATGAAGTTAGTTGAACATGATGTTGACTGCATAAGTCCCTGAATCACTTACAAAATTTTACAAGGGTTGATGTAGAAGTGGATGTATTCCACAGGGGGAGCATCAAGCTGCAGTATGTTGTTGATACATAGTGAAAATTTAACATTACATGTTTTACTTTCAATTTTTCATTGCTGTCAAAGGGAGAGAAGAATTATGTGATTATGGAAAGGAAAACCAATGATAGACTGAAGACAGAGAGATCATGTGAATACTTGGTAATGTAAACTAGGATTACTATTCACAATCCCAACAACAAAGAAATGGTGTTGATATTTGTATTGCCATCAATGCCAAAGGGGGAGATTGTTGGCATTTGCACTAAGATTGCATTAATGATATGTTATGTTGTCATTGATGTCAATTAAACCGGTAATGATATTTCTATATTGTTGTTATTGTTGATATTGTCTTATATCCAGTAGGAAGAGCTTTGTGAAGGTTATTGTAAACCGGTATGTAAGTTTGTGAGTTGAACCGGTAATCGAAGTAAAAGGTTAAACCCTTTCTATGTTATGTAACCGGCAAACCCTACCAGTTGTTTTTGTTAAACCCTAACAGATTAAGGTTGTTGAATTGGTTATGTTGGTTTATGATCTGATGTTGAGTGGTAATGATGGTGACATGTATAGTCATGGTATGAAGACAAGTTCAAAATATTTTGGTGCGATTGTTTGTCTAGGGAATGAACAAAGTGTATTGCATCTAATGCAAAATGTGTGATGAGTTACTAAGCTCGATGAAATGGTAATCAAGGAGTGGTTGAGGTTTTCTTGATTGATGTGTAGAGATTGATATGTAATTTTGTGAGTTGAACTGGTAATCAGAGTAAAAGGTTAAACCCTTTCTATGTTATGTAACTGGTAAAACCTACCAGTTATTTTTGTTAAACACTAACTGATTAAGGTTGTTGAATTGGTTATGTTGGTTTATCATCTGATGTTGAGCAGTAATGATGGTGACACATATGGTCATTGTATGAAGACAAGTTCAAAATATTTTAGAACGATTGTTTTTCTAGGGAATGAACAAAGTGTATTGCATCTAATGCAAAACGTGTGAGGAGTTACTAAGCTTGATGAAGTGGTAACCAAGGATCGGTTGAGGTTTTCTTGATTGATGTGTAGAGATTGATATGAAATCCAACGGTCATTCTAGTACCAACTTGGTTGTAATCTCGATGAGAGGATTATATTTTTGTTGTGTTACCAACCTAATTGATTTGTATTTAAGGTCGATGAAGTTATTATTTTAAGTGTTGGCAAGAGTTGGCAGAAATCAGTTGAGTGTGTGAATTGCTGAACTGGAGAATGAGTTTGCAGTTTGAGTAAAGGCAGATAGAAGCTTAAATGGATCTAATCAAGCAAATGTAGTGCTATTCAGACAGAACAAGAAACTCCTATTGTTTTCTAACAATTACAGTAGAATTGAAATCCCCTAACCAAGTAAGCTTTAACAAGCTTGGTTACTGATTAAATCCTCTAACAAGGTGGTCCATTAGATTGGATTTTCAAATCCTCTATTGAGGTTACTCCTTACAGGGTATTTGCTTCTAAAAAGCCATTTATAGTCAATCCCTTAACCGGGTGATTCCTAATAGGATCAGTTCTTAACAAGACTTTTATAAAAGCTTTAACAGGCTTGGCTCCTAACAGGGCAAACTTCAGAAGAGTTCAGATATTATCTTGTGAGTCTCATCTCACCATGGTTTTTACCTATTTGGGTTTTCCACGTATAAGTACTTGTGTCATGTGGTGAATGTTTTTGTGTTTATGATCTATTTGTTGATTTGATTAACTATTTCTGATAAGGCATGATAATAGGAAGCATTGAGAAATGAAGCATTGGCATATGATAAAGTATTTGGATGTTTACAAGCTAAATGTTGTTTACTGTTAAGTTGTTGTAATAGTCAACCGGTATTCTTATGAGTATTGATCTTGACAGTGGTATTTCATTGATAAGATTACTTTGCATGTTTGAATTTGAGTTTGGGAAGTTTGTATAAGTTTTTTTATTTACTAATTCACCTTCTCTCTTAGTAATCTACCGGATACTTATTCTTTCATCATACCATCAATTTGAACCTATGACTAAGCTCTGATACCTCTTGTTACAAGGTACGGTTGTCGTTGCACCAAAAGATCGACCTATCAATGCCTGATACAACCACTAGACTTATAGAATCTATGGGAGGTTGTTAAACCATGTCGCAAATCCTCACGAGGGACGTTGGCCCACTGGCAACAAGGACATAGAAAGCCTTGTTAAATGATGGCACTGGAAATGGCCCTACTACATCATTATGAACCAATTGAAGAACTTCCAAAGCACTCCAGGATTTCACTTTGTCAAACTTACCTTTGGGATGCTTTCCCATGGAACAACCTGAAGATACAATATCTTAAAAGTTGATTTGAGGGTGACATGTGACCATATCCTTGGAGCTAAGTTGTTGAAGATAGCAGTAGTTGAGATGTCTAGATTTCTCAAGCTATATCTTACTTTCTAAATTTTAATGAGTGAGCAAGGTTGTCGAAGGATATTTGGGTACATAGTGGGAAAATGAATAAAGCCATGTATTATGATTGGCTTGTCTCACTACAAACAAGACATCATTCTCAAGTTCTTTGACCACAACTAAATCATGTAGAAAGTTTTTTTTGTCAAAAATGAGTGATTTGGTAGATTCAAAGTAGGTTGTTGCTCAAGTTAGGAACATAAATAACATTCTCAAATGTTCCATCATCCATGCCAATTGAACCTTTCCCTTCAACATCCACTTGAGTATCATCACCTATAAAAATGTGAGGCACCTTGGATGGATCCAATGAAGAAAATGGTCCCCTTGTAGAACCCATGTGATGTGAAGCACTTGTGTCAAGTATCTATGTTAGGCCCAATATGGAAAGCTAATGTACTGAGAGGGGAGGGGTGAATCAGTACTTTAAATCTTTTCTTCAACAATAACTTTACTGTTAAGTATAAACCGAAAACTGTTCTAACATAATATAATGCTAAAACAAATAAATAACAATCATACATGATTCACTCCATAACACATATATTTTGGTTACATAGAAACTCTTGGTTAGAGAGAAAAACTATGGTGGGGATGACACCCACAACTTCACTAGTGCAATAATAAAGGTTGCTCGATTAGAGCTACATGTTTAGCTATTTCTGATAGCTTGCCCTGTTAGGAGTATCAAGATCTTTAGATCTACCTTGCTAAAGGATTTTACAACACTTATTCTAAATATTGCACTTGGTTAAAGACTTTACAATTTATAGACTTTATTAGAGTCTTTTACCCTATTAAAGGTTTCTCTTACAACTCAAAATATTACAATCAAAATCTTACAAAATATCTGCAACTTCACATCTGAAATATTATAGTAGATTCTATGTGCTCAAAATGAAATTACCTTGCTTATAGCATACCTCAGTAACTCATAAATTAACTCGGTAAACCTTTCTATTTACTCTGTTCCTTGACTGTTCTCTTAAATCCTTCTCGGTGACCTCTGTGTATCTCTATCAATCATAACAGTCATAACACTCAGTGCTTTCCCATGATTTTGCTTTTCACATATGTCTTGCTTCACACACACATATTGATCCTCATTTCATGCTGTATAAATAGATCTCTTGTAACGGTGATCTTGTTCATGCTTCGATCTTACAAACATGATTCATTAAATAAATAACCATACAAAATTATTTCATTGGACAGATGTTCTCAAAATCATACAAAATCTATAAGTGCAATTTCCATTGTGTTAACAGTTCCTTGTTCCTTGATCTTTGTAACACGTTTCCCATATGTGTCTAGGTTCAATGAATCTGGTAACACATTTCACTTGGTGTGTATTAACTCAGTATACCATCTTTACTGCTCAGTACTCATAGAACATTACTCGGTAGACAGCTCAGTGTATACTAAACATTGTGACTTGTAACTTCTGTAACCGACTACTCTGTGCTTACCGACTAAGTATTTCGGTAGTAATAACTAACTAGGGTAAATAGAATGACTTTGGACATAAAACTAATGACAACTTAATAAATAGTAATAATCTATTGTTGTAAAGAACTTATAGTTTCTACAAATGATTTCTCTTTTTCTTTAGACTATGAGGAAGTGGAAGGAGATGAATCCTTCTTCTTGTAAACAAATGGCAAATTGATGTTGTTCTTTTTTATGATGTTTTTCTACTCATCAATTTTATTAGTGAGGCAATGACGCTCATCATGACCAACATTCTTGCAATATGAACAAGTTGGCTTCTCCTTCTTGTTTGAATTTCCCTTCTTGGAAGAAGATGAAGAATTGCCTTGTTTTGGAGAGGATGATTGTGCTCTATCTTGTTGTGGCTTTGGCATAGATTGCTTTTGGTTTTTTCCCTTTCCTTGATTTATTTGATTCCCTTGATTAGCCATCAAATATTTTGACTTGGAAGACTTGTGAATCCCCATGTTGATCAACTTTGCTTACTCGAGCATCAACATCTCTATGAATGCATCAAATGATGGTGTAATAAATGAACTACCTAAAGTCAATTGATGGGTTTGGAAACTAGAAGCAAAGGTTGCATACTCTACTAGAAGATTTTCCAACAAATTGTAGAGCAATTGTGCATCCTTCTCATCAATTCTATAATCCTTGAGTTCTTCTCTTAGCTTAGTTGCTTTAGTTACATAGTCTTGGATTGTATAAAAAATTCTTGGGATATAACATTGTGAGATAATTATCAAGCTTCCAACCCCTAATCTCATCAACTTGGTCATAAAATTGACCAAACTTTTTCCAAGCATCTTTAATTGTCATATACTTATCCATGTGAAAGATAAGATCATCTAATACATACTTCCTCAATGTTCCAAGAGCCATAGTATTTTTAGTGTGTCATTCCATTTGAGAATATGGATCACCTTTAAGATCCAATGGTGCTTCAACAGTTCCATCAATGTAATGAGTTAGTCATTTTTCCATTAATTTACTCCAAGCTTTTATTTTCCAAGATGCATAGTTATGTGGAGTTAGAAGTGGGAACCCATATCTAAAGGAGAGACAGAGAGGCACAATCATAGAAGATACCCCCGAGAAAAATTAGAAAGAATATTTGGCACTTTATACTTAGCGTGTGTACAAGAGGCCACTTACTAAGCAAGACAAGGTGGACTTTCTAATTTTTGACTTACAACTGCCTTAAGTAGGCTACAACAAACTTAGATTATTGATGCAAAAGACTTGATTAAGATCTAAGCATTACATTTGCCAAAATAGGCCAAAAAAGACCAAGTTCTAAAAGTGATATTATTACTCTCCATAATGAAAAAATGATAGCATCGTAGAAAAGTAGACAAAATATTATGCACTTAAAAAAAATGGCATCTGAAAAGGAGGTCATATGAGCCTGAATGGAGCCCCAAAAGTTTTAGAAATGAGGATTGTGTTGAACACTATTTTTTAAAAAAAGAAAAAATATAATAAAAATGAAAAAATAATACTATATGTTTCCATAAGCATCAAGACTAATGGATATTTCGGCCAGTAAGCTGTGTCGAGCACTGCAGGAGAGGTTTCATCGAAAGAGCGCTTTCATCGACACAGAGCATATAAAGCGCTAAGCAAAGGTGTTTCGGCAAGAAGTTACCTTCGATGAACGCAAGAAACCGCTCATCGATACCCCATGTTTCATCGAAAAGGCGAAAAGGCAAAAGGTGATTTCGAAGAAATGTCGTTACCGAGGAAACTCAAGAGACATTCATCGAAATGCAAGTTTCATCGATGAACGTGGCGTCGAACAAAAGAAAAGTTGTTTCATCGAAAAAAAGGGATATCGATGAAAAAGGAGATATCGATGAACACTCATAAGCCTTCATCGAAGAAAGAAACTCATCGAAAGTATGGCATCGATGAAACTCGCGAGCAACTTGTCGAAAAGGGAGACTATCGATGAAAAAGTAATTTCGATGAGTCTTGAAAGCGGCCTCTCGACATAAGTTTTTCACCGAAACAGTATTATCGAAGAAAATGAGCTTTCGATGGAAGATTCAAACACTCGGCCGAAGGCAAGGGTTTCATCGATAATTTGAAACGCACGCACTTTGAGCGGACTGTACTTCCCGCGAAGGGATTAAAGGCCCAGTTGAAAAGTGTCACATCTGCAATTAAATTTAAAACACTTGAGTAGCCGTTACAGATGCAGAACATTAACTATACGCAAGTTGCCCATTCAATTACAGTTAAGCTGAGTAAGTTTTCGTAAGAATCAGATCGATACTAAGAGATTGAAAGCTGTGAAGAACTTGCAGAGATTTGCAAACGATAACCAGAAGAGTTGAGCATTTTACCAAGTAAGTATTGTCTCTCTTATTTGCTGTAACTATGGAACCTTCGTCTTCTTCTTCTAAAAAGAGTAGGAAAGGAAAAGAGTTAAACCCTGAAGAGAAGCCCAAGAGACAGAAGAAAGAAGGGAGAGCTTTGACTCAGGACTTATTAGACCAGTGTCCATCGTCTAGTGTAAGGTCCAAAAAGATTAAAAGTGAAGAAGAAGGATTAGAGGACAAATTTGAAAATCTAGGAGACATCTGGACTGAGATACGAGGGCATGAGTTATTTTTGTTTGGTTACAAAAGAAGGGATGCACCCGAACCCATTAGTAATCTGTGGAAGAGGAACTTAGGCAAGTTAGCAGTTCCAAATGTATTTGTAGACGTAGAATTAATGAAAGCTCTGGTAAATTGCTACAACCCGAGAACTAAAACCATATGTGATTACAGAGGGAATACATTAGTAGTAATCAACAAGCAGACTATTGATATGGTCTTTGATCTAGACTGGGAAGTCGAGGAAAGCATTGATATGAAGAAACTCTCACAGGAATTCTTTAGTTTGGAAAATATCTACAGGACTTGGAGGCTACCTGTTCATAGGCCAAAAGTGGGTGGGTCATTTGTTCAGTTTGGCAAAAGTGACAAGGTGCCATTTGATGTCAACCACTTCCATCCATATTTCAAATATACATATTACACTGCAGCCCAAGTACTAGGCATAGAGGCTCATCCACTCATGGATGTTGGGATTATGGTTTTGTGTGCTGATATTCAATCAAAAGACCCTAGGTCATTTGATTTTGCTACTTATGTTGCGGATACCTTGAATCATGGGCTGGAAAAGATGAAAGGAGACCTTGTGAATGTTCACTTTTCATTATACTCCATGTTAATGCATATTCTTCTTTATTGTGGACAAGAAATTAACTTCTGGCCAGATGAGTTCAGCATCAGGTCTTATGATAAGAATGGTCTAAAGAAGCCGGTTCAGTTGTGGGTATCAGCATGGGACCAGAGGTTTATAAACAACCAATATTGGCATTTTCAAGAATACTTTGTGAAACCTCTCAGTGCAGCTTTTGGACAACGCAGGGATTATACTTTGTCCCCTGAAATTAAGAAGTTCCTCGGGCCAAAGGATTTCTCTCCAGAATCACAGATTGAACACAATTGGGGTGATTGGTATTGCCATGATAATCACACGGAGATAAGGGTATTTGGATATGAAGGGCAACCACACATGCTTCCAATTACGGTGCCAGACAGAGTGGCTAGCTTGGAGATTATAAGGCAATTGTCTATTGCCAGTGCTAAACATTTAACTGATTTTGGTAAACAATCTATTGTTCCAGGTCTATTAGTTTTCTCTGATTTCATTATCAAAAGTTCAAAGAGTTATCATTTATTACAGAATAAATTAAATTACTATGGCATGACTCTGGGTGAGCCTAGGGAGAATTTTGATCCCGAAGGATATATAAAAACTGCCAGAGCCTCACAGAAACTCAAAGCTGGGATACATGTGGCCAAAATGCCAGACGACCTAATTAAGAACCTTGAGCGAGAGGAGGCCAAAGTTTTGAAAGGAAAGAGTGAATTAGTCTGGGAGGCCTACAAATGGAAAAGGGCAAGGGGAATGATAGACGGAGACCTAATTGGAAATATCCAAGATCCTCTGGAGGTAGCTAAAAGGCTACTTCAACATGAAGCTGAAATTATGCACAGAGTTCCTTCACAATTCCTTCGCTTCATTAATACTAAAAGAGACAGTCAGCCCCTAGCTCACATGTCACCAAAATCAACCGCCAGTAGTATCCCACCTGATTCTCCTCGAGAGGATTATCCTCTTGGTTTCGAAACAGAAATGAACATGGACACAGGAGAAATCAACATCAAAGATGTTGTTGACATAAGAATGACTGAGCATGAGGACTTCATTGCTGATGATGGATTCGCCTCCTCTAGGGAATTCCTCTCATTTCTATATCAATACAAAGGGGCTCATGTCAAACGAAGCATGGCTGGAAAACCAGAGGAAGAACAGATGAAGAGATTACAGGATGAAATTGATGTCCTCATGAAAGATATGACTCCTGAAAAAGGGAGGAAATTATTAAAAGAGGCCGGTGTGATCATCTTCTCTGGTTGGGATATCAACTCAGCACTCTTATTTGATGGTTTTTTGAAAAAGCAAGATTTGAATCAGCAGGTACTGCCCCAGGAGGTAGATAAACTGTTCCTAGGCTCTGGATATGATCCAGACAAAAAGGCTCTCCTACAGTGGGCACTATATCCAAAAGGGAAGAGGCCAATCATTGTGGATATAGAAGAAACCTTTGGGCACCTCATGGTTCATCAGGTTGGAAAGACCGATCCCAGGGTCACTGCGAAGCTCAACCTGGATGTTGCAAGATTAAACTTGGACCAGACAGAGTTTCTGGTCAGAGAAAACATTACATACAAGGGATTATATGAAAAATCCAAGGAGGAAAACCAGAAGCTATAGGCAAAGGTATTGCAATTAGAAACGGGGACTCCTATCAGCGAATACACCTCATACCCTGCAGGACGCAGCTTGGATGACGTCTCTGATGCCCTGTACTGGAAATATCAGGCAGAGAAGGCCAATAAACGCGCAGACAATATCCAGCAAAAAATGGACAAACTGGTCAATGACATCATAGGACATCGGTTTAACACCATGCTCTTACAGGTTGAACCATATTGGATAGTTTACCATGGAACCATAAAAGCGCTAACAGAGCATGAGCGGTTAAGAGCACGATTGCAGGGGGTGCTAAGCAATAACGATTCCATGACGCCAGAAGAAAAGGCTGAGGGTAACGCGTATATGGATAATCATGTCAAACTCGAAGATATGCTGAGAAGAGATCTAAAAGAATTAGATGATGAAAGACCCGTTGGAATGCCTTCCGTCTACAAGGAAGGAGAAGTAATAACCTTGGAGGATTTGCGAAAGGAGCTTGTCAGCGTCAAGGATTGGGCCTTGTCAGAAATTGATCGGAGTAAGGATATGGCCCCCACCATCAACCAGATGATATTCAAGTACCTGACGCTAGGGGATGAATTAAAAAAGCAAACGCCTCGAATCAGAACATTCAAAGACGATGATTACATTCATCATTTGGGACTTTTGAATCTCTTTTTGCTTAAGTTTAGAAACACTCGAGTTGACGACTAATATTTTGAAAAGTCGTGTCTCTTCATGAAAAGCTTGCGTCCTCATATATATATGAGAATGTTTTTTGTAATGTGACAGACATTATTAGATAGGATTATGAGCAAAAGAACAACAGCCTGTAAGTCTTCGTGTACGAACTTCAATGGAATACAAATTTTGATCAATTGTTTCCCTGCATATGTGTTGTGGATTATTTCATTTTCTTTTGGCAATCGTCTGTGATATTATCTGATAAAGATAGGGTTATTCATATTCTTAAGATCAAATCTATGCTTTATGTTATAATGTTGTAACAAAAGTTTTGCTTGCGGATTGTAATTGTTCCCTGCAAAGCTTAATTGACTGGTCCCTTAAGGGTAGGGTTAAATTCATTCAATCAGCACATAATATAAGCATTCATTTGGTTTTGAAAGAAATAGTAACTGACAGGTTCATAAGGGATGAGTTAAAAAACTGTCTCACAGATTCGCACTATAAGCCCTGAAGAAAATTGTAATGACTCTGTAACCCATGCAATAAAGAAGGCACTGGCCTAAATCTCAAGTCATACTCATCGTTTATTTTCACAATTAGTTATTTTGACAGCTACAGGAGTAATTAAGAGACACAAAACAAAATAACAATCTTGAACTCGTCTGCAATATCTCCATTCAAGGAACTCATGCCATTTCAAGATCAGGGGATATCAGAATAGGATAACATATCTGCTATAAAAAGCACTGTTTATTGGAGACATTCAGTGAATAGGTATACCCGCCTAGGTCCTGCAGAGCCTAAAGAGAGAGAGTTAGTAACTAATAGGTTCACTCTATATGTTGGCCAAGTCAATTGGAGGGTTTAATCATAGGAGTTGGCATTGCCTTAGAACCCATCCAATCTATTGATTTGAGACCCAACAGATTGGATCATAGGTATAGTTGTGAAAAAATCAATTTTTTAGAAAATATATCCGATAAAAATCAGAAAATAACCACACCATTACAGGGTACACGAAAAATTAGCCCAAATAAAAAAAAAAATTGCTAAAAAAAACATCAAAATGCTAAGATATGAGCCTCTAAAGTTGAACTAAATTTTAAAAACTCAAATGAGAGAGGGATATAAAAAAAATGAAAAGACTATTGACACAATGCTGATGTTAGCAGTTGACGTGCTTAAAATTGATGGTTAGATGGTCGTCAAAGAAAAATATCACCCCCGTGCAAATGGTGATGTCAGGGTATGTATTTCTTATGTGGCATGACAAGGCACTTTTGTGGTAGGTTGAGTTGATGGCTAGCGTGGTGAAGGGTGTGCCACGTGGAGATGTCTAATGTCATGTGGGCTGATTGAATCCGTGTGGAACCTAGATGTACAACTTGGGTCGTTTGATTTGGATGCGTTGTACTGGCGATTCATGTAGGAAAACAACGTGCTAGCTGGAAGCAGTGCTAAAGTCACTGGTTGGTAAACAGATCACATGGAAGATCCATGAATGATCTTAAAAAATATGTACAGACCAAGCCAATAATAAAGGATCACATAAATGATAGTGGCCAATAGGCCACAATTGGTACAAACCTGCCCAAACCACTGATCCAAAAGCAAACACCACACAGACTAGTAATATGAAATTGATCTCTTTATTGGCAAATAGAATAAGAGCACGATCAAATGCCAAAAAATTGGTAACTATGTCAAGGAGGGTGATCTAATGGTTTCAGTGGAGAAGCAACACTAAGACAATACTATAATGAATATAAACTTGCCAAAGAAACTCTCATGCAAACTAGTGACCAATAAGGTCAATCCAATGCAAAGTCAAACCAATGAAAATCGATGCCAATAAATTTGGTAATATACAGACCTCTCAATGGTTGCAGCTATTCTGGTTCCAAAATGGACTTTTTGTATAGTGTGATAGCGATGTGTTAGTTAATCACAACCATTTATTGCAAAATCAATGATGTAAAATGTGTGACTAACATGCATGTTAGTCAATCCGTACTGCCGTTTTGAAGCCAAAATAGACACGTCCCCTTTCAACCACTAAAGAAAACAATCAATGAAAGAAGATGGACCTTTGCAAATCAGTAACCTTCATGCTTTTACACGAGTTCCTCATAACACCAACCGTTCCAAGAAAAAAATCATTGTGGTGCAATCAAGGAGAAGTCGTGGCCTTCAAAAGATATATCACCTGCAACAAAGATCTTGTCCGCACCAATCTCCAAAACTAAGCTCAAACTGATGATTAAAAACATGACCTCATATATTAATTTGGACAAAACACATGAAGTATGAGAATTAAATGAATGTGGTGGATCCAGTCAATGGAGAAATGTACCTTGAGAGCTTGACTCAAGACAAGATATAATGCATAACACTATGATCAATACAAGAAAACATGATCAAACATCACAATAAAGAAGCAGTCATAGGTTGAGAACTTATTTAGCCCTGCCGAATAGAGATAAGACATGTTTGCAAATGATAAGAAAAATGATGGGATAAAATGTGAAGCCACTAGCCAACTAGGCCAAAGCAACAAGGATGAGTCGATCAAAAAGACTTTTATTTGGCCAATAATAAAGAACTCTTGCAAAAGAAATAAATACTCCAAAGAGGAAAGCAGATTTGATGCAAGGGCTCTTAAAACAATAAATGCACCAATAAACCATGCAAACTAATTGCTTGATAATTTTCCTCGAACAATATAAAGTGTAGAATAGAATTTGCCTAGATCTAATAAAATTTTGAGAAAATAATAATAGAAAAATTTCTACAAAATTTTGTTCAGGAGGGGCCAAATGGCCCTCCAACTAAAACAATTTCTACAAAAACAACTTTACTTAAACATGGGCAAATTTATAGTCAAACTTCATGAAAACGGCTTCTCAGACGTAATGGTGGAATCAGATTTGGCCTAGGAAGCTCTAGAAGTGTGTTGCACACAAATCTCCTAAAATGCCAACATTTGCATGCACCGAGATCTCTCCAAGAATGACTATCAAAGGCACCCTATAGGCTCTGATACCATGTAAGAATTGGCTATAGAGATAGCCACCCAAGATTTGAAGGTCTATTGAATAGCACAATAACAAGAGAGGACAATAGAGACAAGACTAAACTGTATTCTTATCAATGATGTAATAAGCTAAACTCAAGTATGTAGGAGACTCCCTTGAATATATAGCCAAAGTGAGTGAATGAGACAATGAAAAGTGTCATTATCTCATGACATGATAAGGGAGTGAAAAGTTGTCATCCCACATAAATTGGAAAAGTGATAGTGTGATAAAACCACAATAGGTGGAAAAGTGCATCCACTAAAAGTGGATATGATATACTAAGAACATTCTTAAAAAGGAAATGCTCCAAGTACTCCTATGCAATTCCCTAAATAAGCTCAAGTAAAGTGTAATTATGTCCTAGGTGATAAATATCAAAGATAAAATATATTAATTACACCAACACAATCCAATTCATTTATAGGTTAATCTTAATATCATATTCCTATTTGGATCAATCTATTTGAAGGTTGCATAGCATCAATCATGTCTTTTTCTTTTTAGATGTGATAGACATTTTGGTTGTAGGTGATTTTTGGGAGTTGTGGGGTTAGCTATCAACTCCAACAGTTATGAAGTAAATAAGATCTTTATTTCTCTTGAACATTTATATTTTGTACTTAGGTAATTGGATCTCTACTTACATTAATAACTTTCATCTCTCTAATATTATACATGTGTGCATCTATATGCACACGCGCACGCGCGTGTGAGAGAGTTAGAGACCTATATTATATTTATGTAGAGTATGATTTATTTCCCTATACTATGTCAAATAACCAACATTATGAGTGCACATAATTATTGTGCTATAGTACAAAATCAAAGTCTAATAATAAAAAAAATACCAAAAGAATCAAGTTCATAGAAAGCATTATGTATAATAGATAACTAAGAATTCACTAACATAAGAGAAGCAAAGTTATAGATGTAATAGTCAAGGTAACATAAGACATAAAAAATTATGAAGAATGATTAATTAAATATATAAAAATATCATGTAATATTAATTTTTTTTTGTAAATGAGAGTGGATATAACATCAAAGAACTTTAAAATCTTAACTAAAATAATTAATTAAAATTGAAAAGTTAAAATCTATAAATTATTTGAATCAAATAGTGTAGAATGAATATAAAGTAGGAAGAATCCATTAAAGCTTATAATTAATTAATAAATGTAATTCATTCTTGAGCATTTATTCATTTGATCATAGATTAATGTTATAATTTATTATTTAATATTGCAAGATAATTAAAGGTATCTATACATGGTTTATGTTTCACATAAATGAGTATGAATGACACAAATACAACAATTTTGTAAAAATAATGGATTTTTCATCTAATTCCACTTATCATAAAAAAAATCAAGGCTTTCTTGGTAAATCTTCACCAAATAAAAATGACTGAAATAAACCTAATGCTCTAGCAGGCTGAGCATATGGAACCATATGTGATGCTCCTCGAACTGTTGCAAACGTCAACAATTTTCCATAGGAATTTGTCCACCCAGCTACCTATTTTTTCATCAATTTGTTTTAAAATATAAACATAAAAAATATATAATAGTTCTTTTGAGAAAGCTATAAAATATTTATTTTCAGATTTTTTAATAAATATGAATATGCATGCATATATACATCGACATACATACATACATACATACATACATGTTAATATATGTGTGCATGTACATGTAAATATATAATACAAAAATACTAGTAAAACGCAACTCTAAAATAAATTATATTTCATATTGTACCTGTCCCTTATGATACCAAGCATGATAAGGTAATCTTTTAGGTATCTTCATGTCAATGGCTAGATGACGAATATTAGTACGTGTTCCCAATAAAGGGACTACTGAATCTTGGTCTCCACTGCAAATTCAAGTGTTCTTTTATGTTAAATTTTGACTACTACTTTTTATGAATTTTTTTTAATAATTAATATATTTTGATATATCTATATTTCACAATTTTTTAGACTTAAAATTTTGTGTGGAATAAAATATCTAGATATACTACTAAAAAAATTATATGTAAAAATATCTATAAAAAATAAAATCATTTTCTTGATTTCTTATATATATTTTTATCTAATTGAAAAAAAGAGAGCACATCATGGAGAATGTCTTAAAATTGTGTAACAATCATAACAACTAGTAATATGTGATAGGAAAATAGAACAAAAACCCTTGAAAAATTTATGCTTTTTTTATTAATCTCACCTGAAAATCCAAATGCGTATACCATTTGTGACAATTTCTTTGAGCACTGGAAGAATATTAATTTCCTCATCATGATCATTGTAATTTAAGACCCTAATCCAACAAAAAATCATAAAAAACTCCATCATCTTTATGAGAACATTATCAAATGTATAGGTAAAACTCCAAAAATAATATTTATCACTTATGTATTAAAAATTATATCCATATTTATTACCAAACCTTATTATCATCATGATATATTTCTAAAATATTTATCTTAGATTTTATATATGGTATTAACAATTATTAGATGTGCCTTAGAATTTTCATTCGCATCAAGGATTATGTTAGTTATAATAAAAAAAATGGATCAAAGTGATGTCTCATTTGATCTTTATATAATTTTCTCCCATTTAAAAACATTTTCTAGCAACTACACAATTTATTAAATTGATATGACTAATATAAAATATTAATACATATATAAATTTTGTTATAAATTAGACTAAAAAAAATCTCTTTTATATGTGTAATCATTCTTAAATTATAATCTTTTCATTTTATTGTGTTAGAAGTTTAAAAGAAAAAGAAAATATCCTAAAATTTACACTTTAGAAAAGAAAAATTGCAATTAAGTGTTTCTTCATAAGTTTGTAACCATTCATTATTCTAAATAACATATTTTTTTCATAAGTTAAAATAATACGAATATTTAAAATATATTTTAAAAAAAAGAAATAATCATACATTTTTATTTATTTTGTAAGAAATAATAATAAATAGAAAAATTGATTAAAATGTTAGGCTAATACCAACAACACCAAGGAATTTATAAAATTCTCTTTAATAAAAATTTAATGCTCACATTATTTTTTATGATATTGAGATTATGTAACCAAAATAATAATATGACAAATATTAGTTATTAATGGATTTTACAGTTTAAAATAAAATAAATATTAAATGATGATTTAGCTTAACATTCTAAGGAAAATCAATCTCAAATGAAGGAACAAAAAGGATTCAAAGTAGTTTAAATGTTATGAAATGTTAAGTGCACATCGAAATTATAATATAGAAAGATACCATAAGAAAGTGAAGGAACAAAAAGGATTCAAAGTAGTTTAAATGTTATGAAATGTTAAGTGCAAATCAAAATAATAATATAAAAAGATATCATAAGGAAATGATCTACTTTGTTGGTGTTTCATACTTTTAAAGATGATGAAATACTATGTAAGTAAACAATTCATATATTCTTTAAAATATTATAATGAAAGATACATTTCTTTTTTAGATTGATGAGCATTCAAATTATCTAAATATTGTATATATATTTTTCTTCTATTTATTTATATAATCTTTTAGTAGTTATTTTAATTTGAATTATTAAAATTTAGTTAATTAATTAATTAATTGAATTAATCAATAAAGAAATTAAATAATTGAATCAATTAAATGTGAGACTTGAAACACTTCAAGATATTCTATTGAGATAATTAAATAGATGTAGTGTTGTAAATTCTAACCCTTTACAATTTCACACTCTTTTTGAGACCTTCCTTTAGTGCGTTTCCTATATCCTTTCAAGCTTAGTTGAGGTTTTATTCTATTTTAAATTTCAAGGAACTCTATTCCCCACTTAAATGTCATCAATCCAAATTTAAATTCTAGATTGAATTTTAGAGCCATATTATCTCACTTCCCTAAAAATCAGAGTATATTTTGTTAGGATACTATATTTTATTAGCTACATTGTCCAACACTTTTTGGCTTAAATTTTGGGAGAGTAACATGTTGACTATAATATTGTCAAATATGGTCTTGAAATTGGAATATGACTATTGTAAGGTGACTAAAATGGAAAAGTACCTTGAGAATCCTATATAAGACATCAATGTTCCTAATTCATTTGATCAATATTTTTCACATCCACAAGTTTCGTTTCAAAAACTCAATTTTTCTTTCAAGAGTAGATTTGAGTACAGGGAGTATCAAGCTAGAAAAATTTGTCTTTAATTATTTTTTCATGATGGATTTTGTTATGATTTATCATGTTATTGTATCAAGATTTGGAGGAATTATCCAAAGAGCATTCCATCATCAATCAAAGGTATATTCTTTTCATTTTAGCACTTCAATTTAGCATTTCTTTCAGATTTAGCCTAGATACCCTACCAGGAGTATGCTCTCTAATCATAATTGTTATAGTAGAGGTTGACACCTACCCAATGTTTCACTTAGGCAAGCTTGTATATAGCCCAACACCATTTTCATCTCTTTTTATTCATTTATAGGCTCAAAAACAAGTTTCAAGATCAGTTTGAAGGCATAGGAGCATAGTGCAAACATAGATAGAAGCAACTAGACAAAATTCATTGGAAAAGATAAGGACTAAGGTGCATATCATCCTAGTCCACTTGGACTAGGACACCTAGCACCATCGTCTATGTGTTTTGACCTAAAATTTGACTAGAAGTTAGTTTGGAGGATTTTGAGACTAGTTTTGACCCCTATTTGCACTAGGACACCTAAGAAGGCTAGGGAACCTAGCTATAGTATCTAGCCAATTTGAATATTGCAATTTGACTACCGATAAGATTCCAATTTGAATGTAAATTGTGTTATTTGGTTTGTATATCTTTTATGTTGTGACACGAATTGTGTAGATGATTGTAAGTTCTGATACTAAAAGTAAAGTACATATGCCAATAGCTAACAAGATGAGAGGGGGGGGGGTGAATCATACAAACTTAATCTTCCATAAAATCAACAGATTCAACCTCAGTAACATATACTTCAGTAACTTAACCAAAACTGCTAAACATGCAAACTCATAAGCATATAAATATCATAACACTCATAACACTAGATTGAATGTGGAAACCGAAACAGGGAAAAACCACTGTGGGATTTCAGACCCACTAAGAAATATACTCTTCTAGACTATGCTCGGTTAAAAGCAAATCCTGTTAAAGATTACAAACACATTGCTAGATGTGACCCAGTTAAGGGATTTCCCTCAGATCTGTTAGGATCTTCACCTTGTTAGAAGTGACCTTGTCAAAGGATTTCAAACACTCATTTAGAATGTTACCTTGCTAAAGGGTTTACAAATAAGATTGTTAAGTCCACTCGGTTAAGAGATTTCCTATCACTTACAAAATAACAGTAATAAAAATCTATCTGCAACTTCACATCTAAAATGCTAAAGTAGATTCTTATTTGCTCAAAACAATCTAGTCATAAGAATTATCTTGTCCCTTTGTTGGGCTCTCTACTCTATTATTCAAACAGGTCTTCAAGCTTTTGTTCTCGGTAATCACTATGTAGCATCCCTGTGCTTACACTTGCCCGCATACATTGTTTATCAACAATTTCTTATTTATAAACAATTGCTAACCGCTTAATCTCCTTGATCACATTTCCCATGATCAATCTTAGCCATCTAATCTTCAATATTGACCAGGTTCAATGTATCCTTTCGATATGAAAATGTTTTACCTCACCTCGAGACTTGTAGTCCTTTCTTGGAACTTGCACAAGGTTATTATAGTTCAATCTGCATTGTAGATCTTCCTGCCGATTTTCCTTTGCCATAGATCCTTAACAAACTTCATGCACAACATACCAATCATTTATACATCTCCAGCAAATCATTGTCCTTCATTAAATGATGCTTTTATCCATCCAATGCGCACTGTCATAACTCGATTGCAACTCGGTAAATACTAAACTTTACTCGATAGACATTTTGCCTTTATAAACTGATATCAATAACCTTAGGGTTTACCGACTAGGTTCTTTGCTCGGTGACATAGTATAGTATTAACCTTATAATCAACAACATATGTAGGATATCAAAACAATCTAAACATCATGAACTCATCATTGTCTAACTCGGTAATAGTTTCCCATTGAATAACTTATTTCTCCCCTTATTCATCACATTCTTTCTGTGTCTTTTACCGACATCTTAATTCTCTTCAAATCAATCTTCTCAAGATATGGAAACATCATACTGAATCAGAAAATCAATTTCTTGACATCAATGACAAAATAATGTTATAAAGATAGTTATCATCCTTCTCAGTTATATCAATAATCTCCAACAACCTTCTCAATATCCTTACTGAATATCAACACTTTCTTTCTACTGAAATGCCAACAATCTCCCCCTTTGGCATTGATGGCAAAACCAACAATTAAATGGTAATACCAACAAGATATTCAAATTGATTGGATTCAGATTGTTGTTAGACTTCTCTTGTTATCCTTGAGCTATTAAAATCTTCTAAAGTCTTCTCCCTTTTTCATTAGGCTTCTGAGCTGTTGTCTTGCATTTAGTCTTCTCCGTTTTTGTATTCTTCTCCCCCTGTCATTAGTCTTTCATTATCTTCTTCATTTAGGATTTTACCATTTAGTCTTCTCCCCCTTTGACAACAATGCCAAAAAAGTAAAAGAACTAAATCATGATTTCTTCCCCTATGAAGTGATTTGCCTTGCTATGTATCATCTTAGTCTCAGTTAGAGCAACTTGTCTCTATTCACTATTTCCTGCACACCTTTAGAAAACCTTCTAAAGTGCGTAAAGCAGCATCAATCCACACATAATATTCTATAGATTCATCGAATTGATTCTTTTAGCGAACTCAGTCAGTGAGCAGAAGATAGGGGTAGGACCCCTAACTTGCTTCTGAGATACTCAAAAGTGCCCCTTGGCAGTGGCTTTGTGAAGATGTCTGCTAATTGCTCCTTTGAACTGATATATTCCAGCACAACTTTCTTCTCTTGAACTTCTTCCCTGAGATAATGATACTTTATAGATATATGCTTTGTCTTAGAGTGCATTACTGGATTCTTTGAAATGTTAATGGCACTAGTATTAACACAGAATATAATTACTAGCTCAGTAACTTTCTCATTTATACCTTCCAACAGTTGTTTGATCCATGCTATATTGGTACAATTCAATGTTGCAACAACATATTCAGCTTCTGTTGTTGACTGTGAAATACATCCTTGTTTCTTGCTAAGCCAACTCACTAGTCTTTCTCCTAAAAGGAAAGCTCCACCACTTGTGCTTTTCTTGTCATCTATGTTGCCTGCCCAATTAGCATCAGTATAAACTTTTAAATCAAAATCATTCCCCTTTTCATATACTAAGCCATAATCTTCAGTGCCTCTCAGGTATCTAAAAATTCTCTTGATTGTTGTCATATGGGTTTCCTTGGGATCTGCAGAGAATCTTGCTACAATACCTACTGTATGTGCTATATTCGGTCTACTATGCACAACATATTGCAACTTCCCAATCATAGATCGGTAAAGTGTATCATCAATAGATGCAGATTCATCATTCTTTGATAATTTACAGTTAGTAGTCATAGGAGTACATACTGGTCTAGAATCCTCCATTCCAAATTTCTTCAAGATTTCCTTTATGTACTTGGATTAAGTAATGAAAATCTCATCTTTCATTTGCAGTATTTGTAAACCTATAAAATACTTTATCTCACCGATTAGTGACATCCTTAATTCTTTGCACATTTCATTACCAAAATTCTTGCATAAAGAGTCATTTCCACAAAATATAATGTCATCAACAAATATGGCTGAGATTAGTATTCCATTATCCTCATCTTTCTTCATGTACATATTTTTGTTTTCACTTGTCCTTATAAAACCAATCTTGATCAAATAAGAGTGCAGTCTTTCATACCATGCTCTAGGTGCTTGTTTTAGACCATATAAAGCTTTGTTCAATTTGCATACCTGATCTTTACTCTTGTCTTCGACAAATCCTTCAGGTTGTTCTATGTAAACTTCTTCTTCTAGTATACCATTCAAAAATGCTGATTTGACATCCATTTGATATACCTTGAAATTTTTGAAAGCAGCATATGCCAACAATGTTCTTACTCCCTTAAGTCTAGCCACAGGTGCAAAAGTTTCACCATAATCTATTCCTTCTTCTTGAGCATAACCTTTGCAAACTAGTCTTGCTTTGTTGCGAATGACCTCACCTTTTTCATTTAGCTTGTTTCTAAAAATCCACTTTGTACCAACTACATTTTTGTCCTTCGGTCTTGGGATCAGTGTCCATGTGTCATTCTTCTTGATTTGATCAATCTCTTCTGTCATAGCATTTACCCAATCTTCACTGTTAAATTCCTCTTTCACTATTCTCAGTTCAAATTCAAATATCAGACATGTGTTATGTCTCAGTTTGTTCCTTGTCATCACTGGATCATCCTTATCTCCTATAATTTGACTTGATGCATGATGTCTTCTAACATATTTGGCTAATATAGGCTTGGTAGGTTCTATATGATCTTCTTCATCACTCGGTAACTGGACATTATCTTCATTTTCTTCAGCAGCTTTCTCGGTAGGACTTCTCGGTTGAACATAAACAAATTCTTCATAATCTTCTACTTCTTTGGAATTTCCTTCATCATTTCTTTCTGCAAATTCATCAATTTTCACATTTGCACTTTCTACTATTTTGTTAGATGATTTGATCAGACATTTAAATGCTTTACTTCTAGAAGAATAACCAAGAAATGTTCCTTCTTCACTTTTCTGATCAAACTTTCCATTTCTGTCATCTTTGTGAACATAGCATCTACTTCCAAAGATTTTAAAATAACTTACATTAGGTTTCTTGTCATACCACATTTCATATGGTGTCTTCATAGTTCCTTTCTTCAGTTGAACTCAGTTCAGGGTGTAAACTGCAGTACTGATTGCTTCTCTCCAAAATGTTTGAGGTACCCTCATTTCTATCATCAGGGTTCTGACACAATCCACAATTGATCTATTTCTTCTCTTAGCTATCCCATTTTGCTGAGGTGTTCTCGGTGCAAATACTTGCCTTTTTATACCATGATCATTGTAGAATAAGTTAAATTCATCAGAAGTGAACTCTCCTCCTCTATTAGATCTAAGACATTTCAGTTGTCTTCTTGTTTCATTTTCAACTCTTGCCTTGTACCATTTAAACATTTGGAAAGCTTCTGATTTTTCTTTTAAAAATATAACTGACATCATCCTTGAGTAATCATCCACAAATAATATGAAATATTTATCACCATAATAACTTTGAACTTTCATAGGACCACAAAGATTAGTATGTACTAGATCTAAAATTCCTTTAGAAGTGTAGGACTTACTTGTAAAGCTTGATCTTGTCATCTTACCCATTTGGCATCCTTGACACATAGCATTCTCAGGTTTTTCAGGACTTGGTAGACCTCTTACTCGGTGCTTCTTACTTATTTTGATCAGATCATCAAAATTTACATGACAAAACCTTTTATGCCATAACCAGGTATCATCTATCTTTCCATAAAGACACTTGTTCCGAGTTGAGGCAAGATGAAATGTATTACCTTTTGTTTGTGTCCCAGGAGTTGTTAACTTTCCATGCTTGTCATGAACTTTGAGAATTCCTTTCTGAAATTCTATTCGGTATCCTGTATTGTTTAGTTGTGCTACACTTAACAAATTGAATTTCAAACCTTCAACCCAATATACATCATCACATTTAGCATTGTCAAGAAGTGTTATAGATCCTTTACCTTTCACCAAACATGGTGCATCATTACCAAATCTTACATAGCCTCCATCATAGTCTTCTAATTTAACAAACTTATGTTTATTACCTATCATATGATGTGAGCATCCACTGTCTATGATCCAAGAGTCATTATTATTTATGTGAGATATTAGGGCTTTTTCTTCATACCTTTCTTCATCAGATCCATCTTTAATAGGCACATAAACAACTTCCTCAGTATTAGTTTCATCAGATTTATCATCATTGGATTCCTCATCAGCTACTAGACATGTCTTTCTATCTCTTCTTCTAATGTCTCGGTGTCCTCTGTATTGGTTGTCTTTCTGCTTGTTATCTCGGTATTCTCTATTTTCACTAGATTCTTTGTCAGGATAGTTAGAAGCCATATATCCTATTTTTTTATCACAATCGAAACATTTTAAAGTTAGCTTTCCTTTATACTTACCTTTTCCTCTTGGTAACCTTCTAGCTAATAATGCTTCAAACTCTTCTTGCTTCTTGATTTCCTCATACAGTTTGTGCACTTCTTCCATGTTCTTACAAAATCTTTCACTTGCTCCACTGTGATTCTCTTTAGAGTACTTACTCATTCTATCATTGTAATCATCAGTTTCACCAATATGAAAAGAACTGAATGTAGATTCTACTTTATTTACCGAAGACCCACTGTTATCAAAATTACTTAACTCAAATGCATGTAGCTTACCAATAGTAGCATCCAAAGAAACTAGCATGTTAGGTACAGATCTCAGTTCAATGATTGCAGAGACTTGAATAGCATAAGCTGGTAAAAGGGTTCTCAACAACTTACTTGTTATATCCTTTTCTTCAATAGTTCCACCTGCTCCTTTAATTTGATTGACAATCTCTTTTAGCCTTGTACTGTATTGGGTTATGTTCTCACCTTCATTCATTCTCATGGATTCAAGTTGTCCTCTTAGACTATCTACTTTTGCTATTTGAACATGTTCATCACCTCCATACATAGATATGAGCTTAGTCCACATTGCTTTTGCATCATTACAGCCTTCTAGATCATTAAACTCTGAGTTGGTCAATGTTGATGTTATTTCAATCATAGCTTGAATATATTCTTGCTTTGCCTTTATCTCTTCCAAAGTCATAGGGTTGGTGCTTGGTGCAATGTAATCATTCTCCAGATAATATGTTGCATATTCTCCAATTCCTGATAAATGCAGCTTCATCCTTTTCTGCCATGTGGAGAAACTTGACTTGTTTAGCTTCAGTGCATCCCTTCTATACATCTTCGGATCTTTGCCTCAAGTACCTTTAAACTTTTTCTTCGGGAGTCCAAAGATCTGATACCAATTGTAACTTTTGATACTAAAAGTAAAGTACATATGCCAATAGCTAATAAGATGAGAGGGGGGGGGTGAATCATACAAACTTAATCTTCCATAAAATCAACAGATTCAACCTCAGTAACATATACATCTACAATATAACCAAAAATTGCTAAACATGCAAACTCATAAACACATAATCATCATAGCCCTCATAACACTAGATTTAACGTGGAAATCCAAGTAGGGAAAAACCACTGTGGGACTTCGGATCCACTAAGAAATATACTCTTCTAGAGTATGCTCGGTTAAAAGAAAATTCTATTAAAGATTACAAACACATTGCTAGATGTGACCCAGTTAAGGGATTTCCCTTAGATCTGTTAGGATCTTCACCTTGTTAGAAGTGACCTTGTCAAAGGATTTCAAACACTCATTTAGAATGTTACCTTGCTAGAGGGTTTAGATATAAGGCTATTAAGTCCACTCGGTTAAGAGATTTCCTGTCACTTACAAAATAACAGTAATAAAAATATATCTGCAACTTACATCTAAAATGCTAAACTAGATTCTTATTTGCTCAAAACAATCTAGTCATAAGACTTATCTTGTTCCTTTACTGGGGTCTCTACTCTATTATTCAAACAGTTCTTCAAGCTTCTATGCTCGGTAATCACTATGTAGCATCCCTGTGCTTACACTTGCCTGCATACATTGTTTATCAACAATTTCTTATTTATAAACAATTGCTAACCACTTAATCTCCTTGATCACATTTCCCATTATCAATCTTAGCCATCTGATCTTTAATATTGACCAGGTTCAATGTATCCTTTCGATCTGAAAATGTTTTACCTTGCCTCAAGACTTGTAGTCCTTTCTTGGAACTTGCACAAGGTTATTACGGTTCAATCTACATTGTAGATCTTCCTGCCGATTTTCCTTTGCCATAGATCCTTAACAAACTTCATGCACGACATACCAATCATTTATACATCTCCAGCTAATCATTGTCCTTCATTAAATAATGCTTTTATCCATCCAATGTGCACTGTCATAACTTGGTTGCAACTCGGTAAATACTAAACTTTACTCGGTAGACATTTCGCCTTCATTAACCGATATCAATAACCTTAGGGTTTACCAACTAGGTTCCTTAGGGTTTACCGACTAGGTTCTTTGCTTGATGACATAGTATAGTATTAACCTTACAATCAACAACATATGTAGGATATCAAAACAATCTAAACATCATGATCTCATCATTGTCTAACTCGGTAGTGTCTTTTACCAACATCTTAATTCTCTTCAAATCAATTTCTTGACATCAATGACAAAATAATGTTATATAGATAGTTATCAACCTTCTTTAGTTATATCAATAATCTCCAACAACCTTCTCAATATCCTTATTGAATATCAACACTTTCTTTCTACTGAAACGCTAACAGGTTTTGTGTCTATAATGTGTAGAGACAAAACTAAAGGTTAGTTATTAACCTTTTAGTAGGACATATATACAAGAAATTAGAATAAATAAAAATAAATGATATCTCAAATCAATGGTAATATCATGTAGTTGTTTCTAAATTCATTTAAAATATTGATATATGAGTTATCATTAATGCTCTCATAAAAATAGGTTATTTTTAACTATTATATTCAACCCATTTAATGTATGGAGATATGTGATGGCTAATTAGATCAATTTATAGTAATTTATTATTTCATAGTTATATCTATTGTAATCTAGGTCAACCTCATTAGGATTATGGGATTAGTATTACCTAATAATTCATATGAATAATAGGTGGTGACTAATTGTTAAGAATGATATTGTAAGTTCAGTTATTATTGTAAGACTTATAATTTTCTTCTTCAAAGTGGCTTATTATGTTAGTGTGAATAAGGTTATTTCTTATCTACTTGTTGGTAGGAACCTATTCACATGCCAAGTTTACTTAGGATCATGTTTGTTATCCTTATATCCTAGGTGGTATTCTAGAATTTTTCTTATAATGGGGTCAAGTCTCATTATTTACTTTCAAATACATTGGTCATTTAATATTTTCTTTAGGTATTTATTATGGCGCATTAAGCATTTAATATTTGTATAAGGGCAGTTGTCCATACCTCATCACACCTTTCTTATATATTCAAGGTGCTTATATATTGTAAAATATTTATTCATGAATACATTATTTTCTCAATATTCATGCAATGTCATGTTCAAATATTCTCTTGTGGAAGGTATATTTCTTGGTAGATCCTTTGAAGTCTATAGCTGCATTATAGGTTTATTATCATTTCAGCATGGTATCAAAGCTATGGCCAAAGTAAACACCTTCATGTATCAAAGTTTTGAGA
Source organism: Cryptomeria japonica (assembly GCF_030272615.1). Lineage (NCBI taxonomy): Eukaryota > Viridiplantae > Streptophyta > Pinopsida > Cupressales > Cupressaceae > Cryptomeria > Cryptomeria japonica. The sequence goes on along the minus strand of NC_081410.1, from coordinate 674,394,018 downwards.
TATTACTAGAATAAATATTTTCATTGCAGGTTGACTTTGGCTAGAAATGGAGGGAATAGATGATCTCACCATTGATTCTAGGGCATTGAAGAAAGTTAGAATTGGCTTTTGTTTAGTCCAAATATGAGCATTTTCACCAAACTTTTGAGGTTTTAAAGTTGGGCTAGTTACTAATTCTGGGAGGTAGCTGACCATTTATAGCAATTTGGGACAAAAATGACACTGTCATTGCTTCCAAAAGGACCAAAAAATTCAAGAAAACCTATCAAATTGTAAAATTTGGATACTTCTTTCTAGGGACCACATAGACTTTTTTTTCTCCTTAGCTGATTGTATGGATCTGTTCACTCGCACCAACTCTATACAAACTATATGATCTATATAAACAAGCAAAGGAAAATAGTCTTGCCTCCTTTGCTATTCAACAAAACTAAAATTGGCATTATCAAGCTTTTTTTTTTTAAAAGGCAAAAAAAATTACATTTTCCACATATTTTTTGCATAGTATGTTTTTTATAGAAGTCAACATTTTGTTTTAAGGTAGGCTAACATCATTATTCCTATTCACGGATTACTTTGGGTCTACTCACATTTGATTGGTTCATATTGTTTCGGTGCCTAGTTTAATTTTTTGCAACACATATATATATTGGGGTTACTACATTTTTATTGGTCCGAGGCATTGCATTGAGGAGTATTTTTTCCTCAAGGTTTCCTACCTATCTTATCTACTAGATCATGCACCCTACATGGTGTGAGTTTTTTAAGAACCCATCACAACATTTTCATCATTGCCACTTCTTCAATGTTGTTATATTTTTTATCACCAATAGACAGCCATGCCTCATGTTAGCCTCTTTTTATGACCATTTTTCTTAGCTCACCACCAGCCCCTATAGACCCAAGCACCAACTCATCACTACTCAACCAACCCTTATCAGGCTCTTTTCCTTTGTATCAAGTCCTTTCCAAGCCCACTCCTCATTACCTTTCCCTATTGAGCTCATTGCCTTTTCCAACAACCCCTAAGGGTCTTTTTATTTTACTTTATAAAGCACAAGTGGTCACATAAGTGACCATGGGATTTCCACCTAGGGCCTTTTTTTGTTCCCTTGTTTTTCAATGGGCTCCATATAGGAATTTTTCATTGAACCTTAAGTTGGGCATTTGGAGCCCATTTTCATAAACCATATATGGTTACAATGATGGTCCCACCTACTCTGCCATGGTGTAGTTTATTTTACCAAATTTGGTTGTTTGATAGCATTTATTATAGATTAAAGCGAACCCTTCTTTTTTAACTCCTAATCTGATAACTTTTTTGCCACAACATCTGATTTTCGTGATTCTTGTAGGATTGGATGTTGGCATTATAATAGACAAAGGGAGATTGTTGGTATTTCAATAAGGATATTGAGAAGGTTGTTGATGATTATGGATATAACTGATTAAGGATGTTTACTGTCTTAATATTATTATTTTGTCATTGATGTCAAGAAATTGACTTTCTAATTCAGTATGATGTTGCCATATCTTAAGAAGTATGATTTGGTGAGTATAAAGATGTCGGTAAAAGACACATAAAGAATGTGATGAATAAGGGGAGAAATAAGTTATTCAATGGGCAACTATTATTGAGTTAGACAATGATGAGATCATGATGTTTAGATTGTTTTGATATCCTGCATATGTTGTTGATTGTAAGGTTAATACTATACTATGTTACTGAGCAAAGAACCTTGTCGGTAAACCCTAAGGAGCCTAGTTGGTAAACCCTAAGGTTATTGCTATCGGTTAATGAAGACAGAATGTCTACCAAGTGAATTTTGTTAGAGTATTCAGGTATTTACTTGATTAATTAAACATTCTTTGTTTAATTATTTAAGTTCCCTTTATCTCTATTACACTTAAGCTAACTTTAGGTGCATATAATTAATTGTTTTAATTAATTATTATGTGCAAACCTAGGTTTTCCCTTTTTAGGGTTTCTTGACCTATTAAAGGTTGAGTTCTTTCTTTTCATTGTAAGAATCACATTACATATTTTTGTGAATATTGAGCTCTCTCTTTTTGAGCATATTCTCTGTGTTTTGTATGTTCTTCAGATTTTGCTTCATTGCTTCTCCTTGTAACAGGTTATTCGGCTTGCAAAAGATCTTCAGGCTCCTGTGGTGTTGTATTTTCTCAACTCCTATATGGTATCAGAGCGTGGATCTGCAGCTGCCTGTTCTTGTTTTGAGATTTTTGGCTTTGGAAGCAGCTCTGGGGTTTCACAATTTTTTTTGTGTACCTAGGGTTTTTTTTCTGAGCACTTTGGGCCTAAACGGACCTCACCATCATGCTCAGAAGGCCCGAAAACCCCTATAATCATATAAAATTTGACCTATTTTGGTTTCTGAGCCTCTAAGAGCCATTTTTTTCTCTGATCCAGGCCGTACGGCCCTGACACGCAGATCGAGAAAAAAATTTGAAAAAAAAAATATTTTTTGCCTTTTTACAGCATGCAGGCCGAAATTTTCTTTTAAAAAAAAAAATCTTTCAAAAAAAGTGAAAAAAAAAGAGATTTGTTTCTTTTTAAGAAAAAAAAAAAAAAATTGGCAAAGTTTTTGGGGGCCCCCACGGTACGCAGGGTACTGTGGGGCCCCTGCGTTGCTGCAGGTGTCGGTATGGCGCATGAATACCGACCTATATCCTTGTGCCCCGTGCCTGCCTGTCCCCGGACCCTGGCCCCTACCGGCCTCGGCTTCTGCTCTTGCCGGTCGCTTCTCCCCGCCGGCCGATGTCCGCTGTTCGCTGTCCGCTCCCGCCGGTCGCTGTCCGCTCCCGCCGGCCGCCGCTTCTCCCCACCGGCTGCTACCCACTGCTCCTCTCCCCGGCCGCCGCCACTCCCTATGCCCGCCGCCTGCAGCCCGTGCCTCCGGCACCGCTTTGTCCTCGGCTGCCACTTCCCGGCAGCACCGCCTAGCCCCCACTGTCGGCCCGCTTGGCCCTTTTCCCGGCCGGCCACTGCTCTACCACCAGGTCACCACTTGGCCGCCGCTCTGCCACCAGGCCACCGGACCACCAACAAGCAACCAGACCCCCTTTTTTGGCTTTTTCAGGGGGGGTTTGGTTTTTTGGCCCTATCTTGGGCATACGGAGTCGTTTTTTCGAGAAAAAATAGGCATCAGAAAGCTAGTTCCGAGGCCAACCTCATGGTGTTGGTAATTTTTTCCAATTTTTCTTTTTGACTATGTTTTTTTACAGTCAAAGTGAGGTCTCTTTTTTGCACTCCGGGAGACGTAGAATGAGCATCCAACCTCCATTTTTCAAAAACTTTATATTTTTGGAAAGCGTGTTCTGTGTACTTTCTAGAAATATGAGTTTTTTTTCAGATTCTACTCCATGCATATTTTATTCAATTTTTTGCTTTTCAGCACTCTGGTGGATATCGTGGTTGTTTCAGGTCCTGGGATCTCTTTTTTGAGTAGGGTGTCTCTGTTTTGATTCTCGTTTCTATTTCTAGTCTTCTTATCATTATAGCTTGTAATTATGCAAATGCATTGAGATAAAGTGCCATCATGCATTGTTTACTTGGAATCTTGCATATCTTGTGTCTTGTTGTACATGCACTGTTGATCAAGTGCCATGAGGGGGTTGATGTTTGCCTTTGTTTGCCATCTTCCTTTGTCAAGTGAGTGTTCCTTCCACGACATTTGCCTCATGATGATGTGTCTCAGCACCTTTGATGTTCTTGGTTCTTCATCATGCAGTTGTTTTTGGCTGTCCTTTTCAGTGTTCCTATCCCTCTCCCACTTTCGCATTATGGGGAGGTTTATCCTGTTGGTTCTAATGCTTCCGTGGTTCGATTGATGAGCTCTTCAAGCTTTGGTTTCTCATGCCATCTATATCTTCGATTTCAGTTGTTTTGCCTTGTTTGCCTTCTGATTCAAGTAGTGTCATTTGAGGGCACTCATGCAGATTACAGTCTTCTCTACCTGGTCATGTTCTAGTTCAGTGGATGTTCTTCAGATCAGCAGTTATTCTTCCACAAAGTTTGCAGGGTCTTCATACTTCAGTGATATTTTTTTCCATCTCTTTTTGGAGTAGAGTTTTGTTCCCACGTGGTTTTCTCTATTTCTCCAGTTCATAGAGATTTCATTGTATTTGGGTACCTGACCAGGCCTTGTTGCCGGGACCCATCTTTATTGCTTTCAGTAGTTGTTCTAGGTTTTAGCTTCTCCCTAAGTCTAGCTTAAGGGGGGGTGTTAGAGTATTCGGGTATTTACTTGATTAATTAAACATTCTTTGTTTAATTATTTAAGTTCCCTTTATCTCTATTACACTTAAGCTAACTTTAGGTGCATATAATTAATTGTTTTAATTAATTATTATGTGCAAACCTAGGTTTTCCCTTTTTAGGGTTTCTTGACCTATTAAAGGTTGAGTTCTTTCTTTTCATTGTAAGAATCACATTACATATTTTTGTGAATATTGAGATCTCTCTTTTTGAGCATATTCTCTATGTTTTGTATGTTCTTCAGATTTTGCTTCATTGCTTCTCCTTGTAACAGGTTATTCGGCTTGCAAAAGATCTTCAGGCTCCTGTGGTGTTGTATTTTCTCAACTCCTATAAAGTTTAGTATTTACTAAGTTGCAACTGAGTAATAACATAATGCACTGAATGAATATAAGCATTATTTAATGAAGGAAGCTGATGAGCTGGAACTAATTAAATGATTGGTATGTCATGCATAAAGTTTGTTAAAGAATCTATGGCAAAGGAAAATCGACAGGAAGATCTACAGCTCAGATTGAACCACAATACCCTAGAACAAGTTCCAAGAAATGTATGCAAGTTCCAAGGTGGGGTAAAACATTTTCAGATCGAAGGATACATTGAACCTGGTCAAGTTTGAAGATCTGATGGCTATGATTGATCTTGGGATATGTGATCAAGGAGATTAAGCAGTTGGCAAATTGTTTATAAATAAAGAACTATTGATAAACAATGTATGCCGGCAATTGTATGCACAAGGATGCTACATAGTGATTACCGAGCACAGAAGCTTGAAGACCTATTTGATTAACATAGTATAAAGCCCATAAGATGGACAAGATAAGTCCTAGATTGTATTGTACAAATAAGAATCTTCTTTAGCATTTTAGATGTGAAGTTGCAGATAGATTTTTATTACTGTTATTTTGTGAAGTGATAGAAAATCTCTTAACCGAGTGGACTTAACAGTCTTATTTGTAAAACCCTCTAGCAAGGTGACATTCTAATTGAGTGTTTGAAATCCTTTAACAAGGTCACCTCTAACAAGGTGAAGATCCTAACAGATCTGAGGGAAATCCCTTAACTGGGTCACATCTAGCAATGTGTTTGTAATCTTTAACAGGATTTTCTTTTAACCGAGCATAGTCTAGAAGAGTATATTTCTTAGTGGGTCTGAAATCCCATAGTGGGTTTTCCCTGTTTGGGTTTCCACATTAAATCTAGTCTTATGAGTGTTATGATATTTATATGCTTATGAGTTTGCATGTTTAGCAGTTTTGGTTAAGTTACTGAAGTATATGTTACCGAGGTTGAATCTGTTGTTTTTATGAAAGATTAAGTTTGTATGATTCAACCCCCCCCCCTTCTCATCTTGTTGGCTATTGGATCTATACTTACATTAAGTATCAGAACTATCAATTGGTATCAGAGCTTTGGACTCCGAAAGAAAAGTTTAAAGGTACTTGAGACCAAGATCCAAAGATGTATAAGAGGGATGCACTAAAGCTGAACAAGTCAAGTTTCTCTACATGGCAGAAAAGGATGAAGCTGCACCTATCAAGAGTTGGAGAATATGTTGTATATTATCTGGAGAATGATTTCATTACACTGAGAACCTATCCATTAACAATGGAAGAGATAAAGGAAAAGCAAAAACATATCCAACCAATGATTAAAATAACATCTGCATTGACTGACTTTGAGTTTAATGATCTAGAAGGCTACAATGATGCAAAGGCAATGTGGGACAAGCTCATATCTGTGTATGGTGGTGATGAACATATTCAAAGAGAAAAAGTGGATAGTCTAAGAGGACAACTTGAATCTATGAGGATGAATGAGGGTGAGAACATAACTCAGTATAGTACAAGACTAAAGTAGATTGTCAATCAAATCAAAGGAGCAGGTGGAACTATTGAAGAAAAGGATATAACAAGTAAGTTGTTAAGAACCCTTCTACCAACTTATGCAATCCGAGTCTCTGCAATCAATGAATTGAGGTCTGTACCCAATATGTCAGTTTCTTTAGATGCTACTATTGGTAAGCTACATGCATTTGAGTTAAGTAATTTTGATAATAGTGGGTCTTCGGTAAATAAAGTTGAATCCGCATTTAGTTCTTTTCATCTTGATGAATCTAATGATTACAATGAAAGAAAGTATAAGTACTCTGAAGGAGATCACAGTGGAGCAAGTGAAAGATTTCATAAGATCATGGAAGATGTACACAAACTGTATGAGGAAATCAGAAAGCAAGAAGAGTTTGAAGCACTATTAGCTAGAAGGTTACCGAGAGGCAAAGGTAAGTATAAAGGAAAACTACCTTTGAAATGTTTCAATTGTGATAAGGTAGGACATATGGCTTCTAAATGTCCTGACAAAGATTCTACTGAAAAGAGAGATTACCAAGATGACAGACAGAAAGATAATCATTACAAAGGACACCAAGACTTCAGAAGATGACACAACAAGACATGCTTAATAGCTGATGAGGAATCCAATGATGATAAACTAGATGAAACTGATACAGAGGAAGTAGTTTATGTGGCTATCAAAGATGGATCGGATGAAGAAAGGTATGAAGAAAAAGCCCTAATATCTCACATAAATACTAATGATTCGTGGATCATAGATAGTGGATGCTCACATCACATGATAGGTGATAAACACAAGTTTGTTATATTAGAAGATTATGATGGAGGTTATGTAAGATTTTGTAATGATGCACCATGTCTAGTAAAAGGTAAAGGTTCCATAACACTTATTGACAATGCTAAATGTAATGATGTTTATTGGGTTGAAGGTTTGAAATACAATTTGTTTAGTGTATCATAGGTAAACAACACAGGTTACCGAATAGAATTTTAGAAAGGAATTGTCAAAGTTCATGACAAGCATGGAAAGTTAGTTGCTACCGGGACACAAACAAAAGGTAACACATTTCACCTTGACTCAATTCAGAATAAGTGTCTATATGCAAAGATAGATGATACCTGGTTATGGCATAAAAGATTTTGTCATGTAAATTTTGATAATCTGATCAAATAAGTAAGAAGCACCGAGTAAGAGGTCTACCAAGTTTGGAAAAACTTGAGAATGCTATGTGCCGAGGATGCCAGATGGGTAAGATGACAAGATCAAGCTTTACAAGTCCTACACTTCTAAGGGAATTTTAGATCTTGTGCACACTGATCTTTGTGGTCCTATGAAAGTTCAAAGTTATTATGGTGATAAATATTTCATATTATTTGTGGATGATTATTCAAGGATGATGTCAGTAATGTTTTTAAAAGAAAAATCAGAAACTTCTCAAATGTTTAAATGGTACAAGGCAAGAGTTGAAAATGAAATAGGAAGACAACTGAAATGTCTTAGATCAGATAGAGGAGGAGAGTTCACATCTGATGAGTTCAACTTATTCTACAATGATCATGGTATTAAAAGATAAGTCTCTGCATTGAGAACTCCACAGCAAAATGGGATAGCTGAGAGAAGAAACAGATCTATTATGGATTGTGCCAGAACCCTGATGATTGAAAATAAAGTGCCACAAACATTTTGGAGAGAAGCAATAAGCACAACAATTTACACCCTGAACCAAGTACAACTAAGGAAAGGAACTTTGAAGACACCATATGAAATCTGGTATTACAAGAAACCTAATGTAGGTTACTTCAAAATCTTTGGAAGTAGATGCTATGTACACAAAGATGATAGAAATGGAAAGTTTGATCAGAAAAGTGAAGAAGGAACATTTCTAGGTTATTCCTCTAGAAGCAAAGCATTTAAATGTCTGATCAAATTATCTAACAAAATAGTAGAAAGTGCAAATGTGAAAATTGATGAATTTGCAGAAAGAAATGATGAAGGAAATTCTAATGAACTAGAAGATTATGATGAATTTGTCTATGTTCAACCAACAAGTCTTACCGAGAGAACTATTGAAGAAAATGAAGAGAATATCTAGTTACTGAGTGACAAAGAAGATCATAAAGAGCCTACTGAGCCTGTATTAGCCAAGTATGTCAGAAGACATCATGCATCAAGTTAGATCATAGGAGATAAGGATGATCCAGTGATGACAAGGAACAAACTGAGACAGAACACATGTTTGATATTTGAATTTGAACCGAGAATAGTGAAAGAGGCATTTAATAGTGAAGATTGGATAAATTCTATGACATAAGAGATTGATCAAATCAAGAATAATGAAACATGGACACTAATCCCAATATCGAAGGACAAAAATGTAATCGGTACAAAGTGGATTTTCATAAACAAGCTAAATGAAAAAGGTGGGGTCATTCAAAATAAAGCAAGACCGGTATGCAAAGGTTATGCTCAAGAAGAAGGAATTGATTATGGTGAAACTTTTGCACCTGTGGCAAGACTTGAAGGAGTAAGAACATTGTTGGCATATGTTGCTTACAAGAATTTCAAGGTATATCAAATGGATGTCAAATCTGCATTTCTGAATGGTATATTAGAAGAAGTTTTTATTGAACAACCTGAAGGATTTGTTGAAGACAAGTATAAAGATCAAGTATGTAAATTGAACAAAGCCTTATATGGTTTGAAACAAGCACCTAGAGCATGGTATGAAAGATTGCACTCTTATTTAATCAACATTGGTTTTATAAGGACAAGTGAAAACAACAATATGTACATGAAGAATGATGAAAATGGAATACTGATCTCAACCATATTTGTTGATGATATTATATTTTGTGGAAATGTCTCTTTATGAAAGAAATTTGGAAATGAAATGAGCAAAGAATTTGAGATGTCATTAATCAGTGAGATAAAGTATTTTATAGGTTTACAGATACTGTAAATGAAAAATGAGATTTTCATTACTCAATCCATGTACATAAAGGAAATCTTGAAAAAATTTGGAATGGAGGATTCAAAACCAGTAAGTACTCCTATGACTACCAACTGTAAACTATCAAAGAATGATGAATCTGCATCTGCTGATGAGACACTTTACCGATCCATGATTGGAAAGCTACAATATGTTGTTCATAGCAGACTAGACATAGCACATGCAGTAGGTATAGTTGCAATATTCTCTGCAGATCCCAAAGAAACACACGTGATAGCAATCAAGAGAATTTTTAGATACTTGAAAGGCACTGAGGATTATGGCTTAGAATATCAGAAAGGAAATGACTTTGATTTAAAAGTTTATACTGATGCTGATTAGGTAGGCAACATTGATGATAGAAAAAGAACAAGTGGAGGAGCTTTCTTTTTTAGGAGAAAGACTAGTGAGATGGCTTAGCAAGAAACAAGGATGTGTTTCACAGTCAACAACAGAAGCTAAATATGTTGTTGGAGCATTGAATTGTACTAATATAGCATGGATCAAACAACTATTAGATGGTATAAATTAGAAAGTTACCGAGCCAGTAACTATATTCTGTGACAATACTAGTGCCATTAACATTTCAAAGAATCTTGTTATGCACTCTAAGACAAAGCACATCTCTATCAAATATCATTATCTTAGAGAAGAAGCTCAAGAGAAGAAAGTGGTGTTGGAGTATGTTAGCACAAAGGAACAAATAGCAGATATCTTCACCAAGCCACTGCCAAGGGACACTTTTGAGTATCTCAGAAGTAAGTTAGGGGTCCTACCCCTATCTTCCATTCACTGACCGAGTTCGATGAAAGCGTCAATTCGATGACTCTACAAAATATCTTTTAGGAGTTGATGCTGATTTACACACTTTAGGATGTTTTCTAAAGGTGTGTAGGAAACAATAATAGGGAACAGGAATTGTAGACATAATGCTCTGATTGAGACTAAGTTGACACATAACAACAAGGAATTCACTTCATATTGGAAGAAATTATGTTTTAGTTCTTTACTTTTTGGCATTGTTGTCAAAGGGGGAAAAGACTGAAGAAAAGAGGAGAAGACTAATGTATGGGGGAGAAGACTGATGACAGGGGGAGAGCATTTCAGCATTTCAGCAATCTGAATCTGAATTCATTATGTCAAAATTCAATTGGTTTTGCCATCAATGCCAAAGGGGGAGATTGTTGGCATTTCAATAAGGATGTTGAGAAGGTTGTTGATGATTATGGATATAACTGATTAAGGATGTTTACTGTCTTAATATTATTATTTTGTCATTGATGTCAAGAAATTGATTTTCTAATTCAGTATGATGTTGCCATATCTTAAGAAGCATGATTTGGTGAGTATAAAGATGTCGGTAAAAGACACAGAAAGAATGTGATGAATAAGGGGAGAAATAAGTTATTCAATGGGCAACTATTACCGAGTTAGACAATGATGAGATCATGATGTTTAGATTATTTTGATATCCTACATATGTTTTTGATTGTAAGATTATTACTATACTATATTACCAAGCAAAGAACTTAGTCGGAAACCCTAAGGAACCTAGTTGGTAAACCCTAAGGTTATTGCTATCGGTTAATGAAGATAGAATGTCTACCGAGTGAAGTTTAGTATTTACCGAGATGCAACAGAGTAATAACAAAATGCATTGAATGAATATAAGCATTATTTAATGAAGGAAGCTGATGAGCTAGAACTGATTAAATGATTGGTATGTCATGCATAAAGTTTGTTAAAGAATCTATGGAAAAGGAAAATCAGCAGGAAGATCTACAGCTTAGATTGAACTGCAATACCCTAGCACAAGTTCCAAGAAATGTATGCAAGTTCCAAGGCAGAATAAAATGTTTTCAGATTGAAGGATACATTGAACCTGGTCAAGTTTGAAGATTTGATGACTATGATTGATCATGGGATATGTGATCAAGGAGATTAAGTGGTTGGCAAATTGTTTATAAATAAGGAACTGTTGATAAACAATGTATGCGGACAAGTGTATGCACAGGGATGCTACATAGTGATTACTAAGCACAAAAGCTTGAAGACCTGTTTGATTAACAGAGTATAGAGCCCAATAGATGGACAAGATAAGTCCTAGATTGTATTATGCAAATAAGAATCTACTTTAGCATTTTAGATGTGAAGTTGTAGATAGATTTTTATTACTGTTATTTTGTGAAGTGACAAAAAATCTCTTAACCGAGTGGACTTAACAGTCTTATTTGTAAAACCCTCTAGCAAGGTGACATTCTGATTGAGTGTTTGAAATCCTTTAACAAGGTCACCTCTAACAAGGTAAAGATCCTAATAGATCTGAGGGAAATCCCTTAACCGAGTCACATCTAGCAATGTGTTTGTAATCTTTAACAAGATTTTCTTTTAACCAAGCATAATCTGGAAGAGTATATTTCTTAATGGGTCTGAAATCTCATAGTGGTTTTTCCCTATTTGGGTTTCCACATTAAATTTGGTGTTATGAGTGTTATGATATTTATATGCTTATGAGTTTGCATGTTTAGCAGTTTTGGTTAAGTTACTGAAGTATATGTTACCGAGGTTGAATCTGTTGTTTTTATGAAAGATTAAGTTTGTATGATTCACCTCCCCCCTCTCTCATCTTGTTGGCTATTGGATCTATACTTACATTAAGTATCAGAACTATCATTGGAAAGGTATTGAGAAGCTCTATCATTCAATCTATGCACTTTTCTAGAATTATGCCCAAGTATTATATATTGAGTTTTTGCAGTCTGAGGCATTTATTGATTACTTAGACATCTTATTGCTTTGAGACCTATACAATTTGTGGGGTCTTCAGTGCTTTATTTTCACTTTCTTATAATATCTTCAAAGTTTCAAATCATTTTTTATCTATTTTTTTCTATTTTGCTTGATTTATGTGTTGTGGATCTAATGGATGAATCAATATTTGAGGTTCTTTCTCTTCATAATTATCACACATGGAAGGTGAGAATGTAAATATTTGTTTGGCTTAAAGGAATTATGGTCTATCTTGAATGAGAAACAACCTTCTTCTACCAAGGAGTTTGAGATATTTTCACATAGGAACAAATGTGATGAGGCGATGGGTTTTATTGTACTACATGTTTTAGATTACTTATTCTTCCATATTGAGGAGTGAACTACACCTAGAGATGTATGGGATAAATATAAGGATCTATTTGGTTAAGTTAGTAATGTAAGAGATTTATAACTAGAGGTATATCAGTGCTCAACAACAACTCTCACCATACCTTCACAAACTCCAAACTCTACAAGTCAACACCTTGAGACACTTTTGCAATGATAAATGTGGCATGAAAAGATCACACATGGTCACCAAAAACATAAAAAAATAATATAATATTTTTTTGTAACCTTCCTATAGCAGCAGTGACATGAACTCACATAGGGAATGACACGACAATTTTTAGAAATTGGCTCATTTGACCCCTCCAATCATAAGATGATTTTTTCTTATAAGAAGGAACTTTGTTCACAACATCATAATATATCCACACACCAAGTGAAATGTCCTTACTCAACCATAAAGAGCTGTAACAACATATTCTCTAACTGCATATTTGGAAAACCATTTTCTGAACAGGCTATCCTTACAAAAATGGTCATAACTTACTAATTTTTCCATGAAATTCAATCAAAATTGAAGAAAATGAAAGTATACTAAATATTATTTCCAACCATATGACATTTTCACTATAATCCTTTTGTACAAAAGAGTACAAAGCTCTGCAACACATGGGAATCAGAGTTTTACTAGACTATAGCATTGTCAAATCAACATTTTGACATCATATTGCATGTGCCAAAGCAAGCATGGGACCCTACAAACAAAGAGAAAATAAAATACATGATATTTATCTCCATTCCACAAATTTTGGCTCTTGTTCATCATGGAATGGAGGTTTTATACATTTTCCAAGTTCACTGTTTACCCTAGGAAGGGTTTGGACAGATTTTACAAAAAACTAGGATGTATTTTACAAAACCTTATGAAATTGAGTGCACAAAAAGGAAAATAGATTGGATTCAATTCTCTACAACATCAAATTATTTTTACAAACCAAACAAATTGAATTCACTATGAAAAGTTGAAGGAACTCAGGCTCCACATTCAAAAAAATAGTTAAAATGCATGGAACTCTTGATTTTTATTAATCTTTTTCCTTCAATACATCTACCAACCCCCCTGATTCAACCCTTCACACCCACACATGAATAAAACAAGGGATTTTAACCCTTTTCCTTCCCTCCAACTAGCCATAATTATTTTGCCTCCATCCTAACTGCCCACTCTTTTTAATCTTACAATTTGACAACGTTTTGTCAAAAGTGACAACTTTTGTCATAAAGTACCCAAATGACTCTAACCTCATTGTTTTTTGATAGGGTTTACCTAGTTTTCTCACACTTCACCTAGTTGGTGTTACTCAATTCCACCAGCCTAACTAGGTCTAGCTATTCTTCAAGACCTCAAAGTCCTTCCCAATCTCTGCTAGGACTTTCTCTTTGCCAATCTTAAGATGTTTGCAACAAGTGTTTTGACTAGGAACCCTGCCAATTCAATGTGTTTCCCATATACTCAATCTTGCAATATTGACTACAACTTGTCAACTTCTCATTTTTCACCCCATACTGTTATAAGACATTACAAAGGTGTGGAGGTGGTATTTACCATGGAATCAATTCAACTAGGTCCATTTGAGGTTGTGCAATCTTCATCTCCCTTATCAATTTCATAAAATTGCCTAGAAATAGGGCTATAAGGATGAGCCCCAATTAAGCCTCCTAAATCCAGTCTTCAAGGGTTTTGAGGGAATCGGTCCAAAAGACCCTACAAAAAGTTCTATTTTCTTCATTCACTCACCCATCCTCAATATATTTTGTTGGTTTTAGTCTCCTATCTTGTCGTACAGTGCCCTAACCCAAAAATGAGGGTTTGCTAGGGTTTCTAGGCCTTAACCGGCTGTGACTGTTCAACAAAGGAATAAGGTTATGAAATGAGGTTTTCAAAGCTTCCCCTCTCAACTGGAACTCTAAATGGATCTTTCCTTCAATTCCAAATGCTAAAGTTTGGGTTTTGAAGTCACCCCCTGCAACATACATTCAATTTACACCCTGTTTCCTCTAGCCGAGTTGCTCTTGGACTTGCCTAGAACAAGGTGGAAATTATGATGAACTCCACTTCCAGATCTCCTCCTTGCATATTTACACTTTACATAGGTTTTCCTTTCATTTCCCAATAGGTCATGATGGTAGCACAGAGGGATTTTATGGGGCAACCATTTTACACAAATTTTCTATTTACAAGCCAAACCTGGCTATTTGAAACCAAAACAGTACAAGAACTAATAAAAACTATTTACAATGCATGAAATGGACCAAATGGTACTGGAACGCACCAAATAACTACTGTCCAAAATTGGATCAATGGATTCAATCCATTTGTGTTCACATTTATGCAAAATAAGACAAAAATAGTGATAACCGTCCGAAAATGAGTGGTTTCAGATTGTCATTCACCAAAAATCAAACTTTTAACCTTGGTAAATGTGCAAGAGGAGGTTTAAATAGTCTTCCCCATGTGTGGAGGCATATTAGGTCAATATTCTAACCCTAACTCCACTGCTAAGCTCTTTTAGGACCAAAGTTGTCATGACAACGTTTACAATTTTCCATATTTTGCTTTGCCAACTTAGGAAACCTATTACAAGTCATTATTCATGTCTTTTTCAGCATTACTAAGACTATTCTAAACCTCTCTAATTCTCTCACCAATTTATGCCTATTTTGACCATTAAGAAGGCCCTTTACCTAGTCAAACTACTGCCTACTCAGAAAATGCAAACCTAGAAAGAAAACTAACTCAAGTAGGCCTACACTTGACTCAAATCAAACATTACATACACAACTTGGACCCTCCTAGAGTCATTATTAGAAACCTAACTTGGCTAAGGTCAATACAAGCTAAAATTGTAGAAGGACTATGAGCCTAAGTCCTAGGTGCTCCTGCACCTTTCTTCCAAACAAAAGGAAATTAAGTCACCTCTATGGGGATCAGATTCTAATCAATACCTAACTTCTTGAACTCTATCTCAAGCACCCATGTAGCTTCAACATCATCCATACCCTACCATTTGATTAGGTTATCCCAATAAATTTGGTGTCTTGTCTTCTTAGCTATCCTTCAACTCAATACCTTTTCAGCCTTTGGACTTGGTTTTGCTGGTACTTGAAGGTTATTTACATCATCTGATACCTTTGAGTGACTACAATCTGAACTTGGAATTGGTCCTTTGTAAGCAATTAAGTCTTCTATATTGAAAACTGGTGATGGTCCTATTTCACTTGGTAGGTCCACCTTGTATGCATTTTCTCCATACCTGGCTAGGATGGCACATGGACCCAACCTTCTCATCTGCTACTTATTAGGTACTCCTTGTTGTAGCCTTTCCTTGTTAAGGTGCACCATGAAAAGATCACCTACTTGGAATTGTAGGTTCTTCCTTCTCTCATCAACCTTTTGCTTGATCTTACTTGTGTTCTCCATCAATGCTTGCTTGGTTGATTCATGTACCTCTTTCATTGACTGAGCAAACTCTTCAGCATATCCACTCCTTGTTGCTACATTTCCTAAATCCCTTAGCTCTAGTATACCCCTTGGGTGAAGACCATAGACCACCTCAAAAGGACTCTTTCCTGTGGCTCTATTTATTGTGTCATTGTAATCATATTCAGCTTGTGACAACACTTGATCCCATGTCTGACCATACTCCTTGGTAAGGGACCTCAATAAGTTTCCTAAGCTCCTATTAACCACTTCGGTTTGGCCATCTATTTGTGGATGGTAGGCTGATTCAAAAGATAGGTTGGCGCCAATTTTTTGCCAAAGTATCTTCCAAAAATGACTCATCAACTTTGAGTCCCTATTTGAAACAATTCTCATGGGTAAACCATGTATCCTTGTCACTTCCTTGAAGAACAACTGAGCTATATGACATGCATCATGAGTAGTCTTACAAGGTACAAAGTGGGCCATCTTACTAAATCTGTCCACTATGACATAAATGTTGTCAAATCCCTACTTTGTCCTTGGCAATCCCACTACAAAATCCATACTAATGCACTCCCAAGGTCTATTTGGTATGGGAAGAGGTTGGTATAAACCAGCATTTGAAGAAGTGCCCTTGGCCTTTTGACAAACAATACAAGTTTCCAGATACTTCCTAACATCTTGATTCATCCTAGGCCAATAGTAATACCTTTGAACTAACTCTTGAGTCTTGTTGACTCCAAAATATCCACTAAGACTGCCATTATGCTGCTCTTGTATGAGGTTTTCTCTTATTGACCCTCTAGGCACACAAAGTTGCCCTCCTCTAAATAATAACCCATCTTGCAAGGTAAAATCAGAATACTCACTATGAA
This sequence comes from Cryptomeria japonica, assembly GCF_030272615.1. Lineage (NCBI taxonomy): Eukaryota > Viridiplantae > Streptophyta > Pinopsida > Cupressales > Cupressaceae > Cryptomeria > Cryptomeria japonica. The sequence goes on along the minus strand of NC_081410.1, from coordinate 674,377,438 downwards.
AATGATTTTGATACTCTTTTCATACCTTGTAGGAATTTGAGAAGTCTTCATCATCTGAGTATAGGTCTATAAAACTATCAACACCTATGCTTCTTATCTGAATTTCTTGGACTGTTAAGAGTCTCCTACTCAATGCATCAACAACCCTGTTTAATTGACATTTTTTGTGCTTGATTGTAAAGGTGTATGCTTGCATATATTCTACCCACTTCATGTGTTTGTGACTAAGTTTGTCTTGTGAGTTTAGAAAGCTTAAAGCTTGGTTGACTGTGTAAACTACAATTTCCTTAGGAAGGAGATAGTGTCTCCACTTCCTCAAAGCCTGCACTGATGCATATAACTCCAAGTCATATGAGGAGTATTTCCTCTTAGCATCACTTAGCTTCTCACTATGGAAAGATAACAATCTTCCTTCTTGACTTAGGACAACACCTACTGCAACATTGCTTGCATCACATTCCACTGTGAAGAGTTTCTCAAAACTAGGCAACACCAACACCTGTTGAATGGCTATCCGTTCTTTCAATGTTTCAAAACCTCTATTGGCTTGTTCATTCCACTAAAACTTAGCCTTAATTCCACCTCTAATAGTGTCCAACATTGGTGCACATATAGCACTGAATTGTCTAATGAATTTCTTGTAATATTGAGCTAGTCCATGGAAGCTTCTCATCTTTGTTGCTGACTTAGGAGTATGCCAGTTTACTATGGCTTCAACCTTTCTAGTATCCATCTTGAGATTTCCTTGTGTCAACACAAACCCAAGGTAAACCAACTCCTACTTAACTAATTCACACTTGCCCAAGTTCATGGTTAGCTTCTCTTCATATAATCTTTGTAGCATAATTTGCAAATGATTAACATGATCTGCCCTATCCTTACTAAAAATGAGAATATCATCTAAATATACCACCACAAATTTACCTATGAAGTCCTTCATCACCTCATTCATGAGCCTCATGAAGGTGCTTGCAGCATTAGATAAGCCAAATGGCATTACAAGCCATTCATAAAGACCCTATGTTGTCTTGAATGTTGTTTTCCATTCATCGCCTTCCTTAATCCTAATTTGGTGGTATCCACTTTTAATATCAATCTTGGTAAAGTATTTGGCTTCCCCTAAGCAATCCATTAGGTCTTCTATTCTAGGAATTGGAAACCTATATGATAGGGAGTTAAAAATGAGAAGTTGACAATAAGTCTAAAACTTGCTAGAATCATCCAATTGGTTAGTTTTTATTTTAATGTATGTTTTCTATATCAACTTTGCTTGTTAGCTTTTTATCTCTTTACTTCTCTTCTCATGCAAACACCCTATCATTTTAGTTCACCTCCTTCACTCAAGCATGCTCCACCTTGCTCAAATAGATGTTTTTCTCAATCTTTGACTTTTGCTCACTTTGCATATAGTTTTTCTATTCTTTGGGAGGTTTTAATCTTTTCACCATTTTTTCAGGAAGAATTGCAAGTTTTACTCTTTTATCTTGATTTAAAACCCCTTATTTGGAGTTAACTTCTCAACATTGCTCACATTCACCATGCTAGGTCCAAACCCCCAAATGTCTAAACTGGAGTTCTGAGGGATACACAAGGTTTACAAGGTTGTTTTGGACTGATTTAAAAAGGTTTTACAAGGTCACCAAACCTTACTCCAATCAAATTCTTAATTTTCTTCAAAACAGGGCTACAAGGAATAAGCCCTTTTTAGCCCTCCTGAAACACTATTTTTCTCATTACTCACTCCCATCTTGGAACCTCTGAAAAAGGTGAATATTTTTTAGTACCCTTTTGGCAAAAGTCATGAATTAGTGCCAAAAGAGGTCTTGACAAGGTCAATTTATGACTATCCTATTTTGTAGCCTCAAAACAAGGGTTTTTGTGAGGGTTTGGTAACTTAGAGTTTGGAATATCACTCCATGGCCTTGTAACTTGTCTCCCTACTCACTTCACACCTCTACAACATCATTTAAATCTATTCTTCACCCCTTCCCTACAAGCATAATTTCAAACGGATGGCATACAAACTAAAAAACTCAAAAACATGACTGTCAAAACCTTTGGGGCAGCAACACACCGTGTTTTCAGTTTTTTTTAAGTGCTTGAACTTCAAAATAACTTTCAACATTGTTTCCTATTCACCAAACACATTAAGAATACTGAAAGAAAACACATATATTGGTTCCATTGAACATTAACTCAAACATAATGGTGTCTTTGCTTCAAGCCATTAAAAAACCCAAAAACATGATACTCGCTGCCATGAACAAGAAATTGATTGTTTGAGGAATGTTGTCACTATTTTGAGACACCAACCATCTTCCAATAATTACAAGGAAGTGATAAAACATCTTGGCCTTTTTTGTATATTTCAAATTGTGTTTTGAGTCCAAACCATGAACTTTTAAGAGCATACTAGCCAAGTTAGGAAAACTTGCTTAGTAAGAGCTTTCATCTTCCTTCCAAACAACACCCCTGGCAAATGTAAAGCAAATATACACTATACAAGTGCAAATAAACTTGACTAAGACCATTTTGGGAGCTCAAACCTGGAACTAGTCAAGTGTATGCATTTTTGGATCTCAAACCCTTGACAGGGTAGCAACTTTGCAAAACTGAAAAGATTATTTACACACAACTCCCAAATGTCAAATTGCCAAACTGATTACATGGAGAGAATTACATATAAAAGAAGTAAACTATTCAAAAAAAATAGTATGGAAATGGCAAGGATTTGTACGGACTGTTACTCCCAAGGAGGAAAAAAACCATCTCAAAAACCAGAAAAATTGCCCTTTCAATTGATTTTTTTTTTGGAAGTACAAAATCCAAGAATTACAAAGAAGAGGAAGGAATTTAAATAGTGTTTAGAAGTAGTTACCAATTCCTATATGGAAACACAACATGGTTGTCTTTTTTTTGCAAGAAAAATGTCCAAAATGACAATTTTGCACAAGCAAACATGACAACTTTTGTTGCTCCAAGTAGAAAAATGAGCAACCAAACACATCCAACCTCCCTAAGACATTTAGACATGATAAAAAAAACTTCCTAAACATGATCTAACACTTTCCAAAGCATAACTAGGCTTATAAGGAAAATTTCCATTTTTTAGCCTTGTTGGGCCTTGGAGCACAAAATTGACAACTCAAACCTTACAAGGCCAAACTTGATCTCTCAAACACAAAATGAGATGAAACACTCATGAAAAGACTCATAACAACCTAAGACAACATTATAAACCTATGACAAGAATTAATCAAGAAAATACTCAAAAATGGAGAGCATGAGCAAGACTAGGTGCTCCTGCACCACTATATCTAATGGTGATCATTTTTATATCCCTAGAGTTAGTGCACAATATCCAAGTATCACCTTTCTTTGGGGATAAAATAGTAGGTACAGCACAAGGGCTAATGCTTTTCCTAATTAGGCCTTGGTCTAAAAGCTCTTCGATTTGTTTAGCAATTTCTACATTTTGTTGGGGAGTCATCTTGTAATCCGCCTTGTTAGGTAAGGATGCTCCAAGTATGAAGTCAATTTGATGACTTATGGCTCTTTTAGGAGGTAAGGTGGTTGGTTGTCCATCACTCACTATCCCTTTGAACTGTTTCAATAGGTCTTGAACCTCTATTGGAAAATCTAGCTTCTTTTTCTTGTCTTCCTCTTTAGGCTTCATCACTAATGCAAACCCTATTCCTTCACCTTCCTCAAGTGTCTTCAAGAACTATTTTTCACTCACCAAAAGGAAATTAGGACCTTCTACCCTCTTTTCACCTTCCTCAAGGATAGATTGTATCTTGAATGTGACTCCATCTTTCTTGAATGAATATGCATTCTTGGCTCCATCATGAATGACTTGTCTATCAAATTGCCACAGTCTTCCTAATAGAAGATGGCATGCATCCATGAGTAGGACATCACATAATAGTTTTTCCTTCTACCTCCCAATGGTGAAATCCACCCATGCTTGCTCATTGACTAGGAAATGTTGGCCTTTTTTCAACCAAGTGACCCTATATGGGTTGTTGTGAGGTATCCTTTGTAATTTAAGCTTACTCACTATCTCTTCTGATACAATGTTGTCTGTTGACCCTGAGTCAATGATCACCTTGCAAACTTTGTCCATAATCTTGCATTTGATTCTAAATAGTGATCTCCTTTGGCTAAGCTCTTATTCGACAAGTTCTTTTATCAAAGTCCTTCTTATCATTAAGTTGTCACCTACCTTTGATTCTAAGGCAATCTCTGAAGTCTTGCTACTTGAAGTCTCTTCTTGAAGATAGTTCACTCTCCTTTCACTACTCTGTGATGATGACCCCTTCTCTAAACACCTATATGTTGGATGACTAAGATTATTGCAATGGTAACATTTCATTGAGGCAAAATATGAGGAACCTCTACCTTGTCCACTAGACCTTCCTATAAAACCATTGTTTGACCCCCTTCCTCTATTGAATCCTCCTCTACTAGTGCCACATTCTTGTTGCTCATTGAGTTTAGACTGACCTTGTGTTCTTTGCTCTGAATTTCTTCCTCCAAAGCCTCCCTTATGGCCTCTATTTTCTTTTCCACTACCTCTGCCCCTATTACTACTTGAATCATGTTTTCTTTTTAGTTTTTCTTCCACTTTAGGGGCAAGTTGATAGCTTTGATGAACTGTCTTTGGGCTCAATAGACTGATTTCTTCTTGGATGTTCCATCTTAGTCCATATAGGTATCTAGCTACCTTAAGGCTTTCTTCTTCCACCACATGAGATCTAAGACTAAGTTTGTGAAACTCCTCCATATAACCACTTGCATCAAGGTCTTTTTGTCTTAGGTTTTGTCTTTTCCTATGGATCTGTATTTCATAGTCATCAGGGAGATAGGCTTCTTTGATTTTGACTAACATCCCTTTCCAAGAAGAGATGGGTGTTTTACCTACATTCTTCCTCTCATCCTACACAAATTTTCACCATGTGAGAGTGGCTCCCCTCATCCTAGACTTGGCCACTTTGACTCTTTGAGCTTCAATTATACCTTCACATTCAAAATGGTTCTCCATACCCTCTATCCATTCTAGAACCACTTCTACTTCCATCTTGCCAATGAACAATGGCAATCCTTCTAGTGATTTACCACTTAAGGCTTTCAATGCCTTTAAGAAAGGTTCTTGTTCTAAAATTGGATTAGGTTCAGGTACTCTATCTACTTCTGACACCTCTTTACCCTTCCCTTCTACTCCTTCAACCTTTACCAATACTTCATCTGCCTTGGTTTCAATTTCACCAAGATTACCTTCTAATTCTATCAATTTTTCCTTTAGGAGCCCATTCTCTTCCTCCGGATCATCCAATTTCTTTGCCAACTCTACATTGGTAACCATGGTGTTTTCTCCTATAGATTCCACTAAGGACATCTACTCTCCTAGCCCAAATCTTATAGGCTTTGATACCAATTTGGTAGGGTTTACCTAGCTTGCTACAACTTCACCTAGTTGGTGTTACTCAATTCCACCAACCTCACCAGGTCTAGTTGTGCTTCAAGACCTCCAATTCCTTCCCAATCTCTACTAGGACTTTCTCTTTAACAATCTTAAAGTGTTTGCAACAAGTTTTTTGACTAGTAACCCTACCAATTCAATATGTTTCCCATATACTCAATCTTGCAATATTGACTACAACTTACCAACTTCTAATTTTTCACCCCATACTGTTATAAGACATTATAGAGGTGTAGAGGTGGTATTTACCATGGAATCAATTCAACTAGGTCCATTTGAGGTTGTGCAATCTTCATCTCCCTTACCGATTTCATAAAATTGCCTAGAAATAGGGCTACAAGGATGAGCCCCAATTAGGCCTCCTAAATCCAGTTTTCAAGGGTTTTGAGGGAATTGGTCCAAAAGACCATGTAAAAATTTTAATTTTTCTTCATTCACTCACCCATCCTCAAGATATTTTGTTGTTTTTAGTCTCCTATCTTGCCGTACAGTGCCCTAACCCAAAAATGAGGGTTTGCTAGAGTTTCTAGGCCTTAATCGGCTGTGACTGTTCAACAAAAGAATAAGGTTATGAAATGAGGTTGTCAAAGATTCCCCTCTCAACTGGAAATCTAAATGGACCTTTCTTTCAATTCCAAATTCTAAAGTTTGGGTTTTGAAGTCACCCCCTGCAACATACATTCAATTTACACCCTATTTCCTCTACCCGGGTTGCTCCTGCACTCGCCTAGAACAAGGTGGAAACTATGATGAAATCCACTTCTATAACTCCTCCCTACATATTTACATTGTACATAGGGTTTCCATCCATTTCACAATAGGTCATGATGGTAGCATGGAAGGATTTTATGGGGCAACCATTTTACACAAATTTGCTATTTACAAGCCAAAACTGGCTACTTGAAACCAAAACAGTACAAGAACTAATAAAGACTATTTACAAAGCATGAAATGGACCAAATGGTACTGGAAAACACCAAATAACTACTATCTAAAACTAGATCAATTGATTCAATCCATTTGTGTTCACATTTATGTAAAATAAGAAAAAAATAGTGACAACAGTCTGAAAATGAGTGGTTTCAGATTGTCATTCACCAAAAAACAAACTTCTAACCTTGGTAACCATGCAAGAGTTGGTTTAAATAGTCCTCCCAACATGTAGAGGCATATTAGGTCAATGTGCTAACCCTAACTCCACCTCTAAGCTCTTTTAGGACCAAAGTTGTCATGACAACTTTTACAATTTTCCATATTTTTCTTTGCCAACTTAGGAAACCTATTACAAGTCATTATTCATGTCTTTTTCAACATTACTAAGAGTATTATAAACCTCTCTAATTCTCTCACCAAATTATGCCTCTTTTGACCATCAAGAAGGCCATTTACCTACTCAAACTACCACCTACTCAGAAAATGCAAACCTAGAAAGAAAACTAACTCAACTAGGCCTACACTTGACTCAAATCAAATATTACATACACACCTTGGACCCTCCTAGAGTCCTTATTAGAAACCTGACTTGTCTAATGTCAGTACAAGCCAAAATTGTAGAAGGACTATGAGCCTAAGTCCTAGGTGCTCCTGCACCATTTTCACCCTAGACATGTTAAAATGAGCTAAATAATTCTTTTACATCATTTTCAACTTTCTTTGAGAATTTTTGTATACTTTGACCATATTTGACCCTCTTATGACCTTATAGGTCTACATTGCACAAAAATGGTTTAATCCCTTACAATATGATTTATAATGACTTAATTTGTTCCCTTGGACCTTATGCAATCTTATCAGAATATTGAAAACAAAATAAAACATAAAAAGCCTATTTAGTGCCTAGGTGCTCCTACACCATACAGTGCCCCTAAAATAATTTCAAGTCTCTTGGAAAAGGAGTTGTCAAATCATCTCTAAAGTCCACAAATGACCCTTCAATTGGTCATCCCTTCCATTCAGTTAGGTACTGGAAGTAGGCATCAATTCTTGCACTTGTATCACCATCACTCTTCATCTTCACCCTTGGTCTCCTTGTCGTCTTTCTCAAGCATATGAACCTGTCAAGAAAAATTTTCTGCCCCTTCTAATCTAATTTCCTCATCACCTACATTGGAAAAAACATGATAGCGATTTCATGTACAAAAATCAATGGATTAGTATCAAAACATATCACAAAATCTGCTTCATTCTCTTCAAGGCTTGTTGGTAACTTTCACCACATATCAATGTCATTATACATCTAATCATTCTTTATGTTATATCCATCAACAACATTAATTTAATCACCATACATGTATACCTCTTCTCCTATCATAATTTATACTTTTTCAACTCCACCTTTACTTTTCCATTCTTCCTGAATGGTTGCATACGTTTCCCACAAATCAGGTTCCTCGTCATTGACTCCTGCATATACATCCTCATCTTTGCCTTTCTCTGTTTGTTCACTACCCTCTTCCCTTAGGTTTTCTAGTTCCTTCACCTCTAGTTCCCATTCCTTTGCTTGTTTTCCTTTCTAAATCATCCTTTGGATAGGCCACACCATCTTCTCCTTAATTGTCAGGTGCCAACTGGGTGCCCTCTTAATACTTTTGTTTACTTCCTTCATGTCTTCTTCCAATCTGTCCATAGCTTTCTTGATCTCTCTTATCTCTTTGTGAAAATATAACTGGTACAACTCTTCCTATTTCCTCTTCCTCTCTTCTTTTACCCTCTTTCTCTCTACTTCTCTCTTCTTCCTCTCTTCCTCTTTCTTCTTCCATGAACCCTCACCTCTCAAGTATTCCCTCAATGCACTCACTAATTCTCTATCTTCTGGACTCATCTTGTCCTTGCCTTACCTATGTGCCTTCTCTCTGCCCTCCTAGTATTTTGGCAACCAATCAAAAAGTTATCCTCTCAACCTGAACCAACACACAACTACCAACCACACACAAACTCTTCTCTTTCCAGATCTTCTTGGCTCTGATACTACTTTGATGCAGAGGCTCGGGTTCAACTTGTTGGGAAAAATGGTGTCTCAACCTTGCATTTATGCGAGGTTACTATTTATAGTAAGTTTTCATTTGAGCACAAAATGGTGCGAAACTCTCCCTGAAGCTTCTGGTTGGCTAGATAAGCATTCCGGTAAAGTTGCGTCACAAGGTCACAGCTAGTTTTGAAGATATTAAAGTTTTCGTCTTGGAGGAGTGCAATAAAATGTTTAAACTTAATTTTGGGGACTTTAGAGGCTCTGAAATGCCCTGAAAAGTGGTCGTAACCGGTGAAGTGGGCTACAAGGTGATAGAGCACTTCACGAGCTTTCGGGCGCTTCAAACGGTTCGTCAATCGGACACCCGGTTCTCAAGTTATGGCCTCCGGAAGTTTGTACTCCTGAAATAGGAAAAATAATTTGTATCGGATACATAAATGAGCTGTAAAAAGGGAGCGACACGTGTTGATGTGTGCTTTAACATGTCATGGGGCATCTAGAAGGGAGATAAGGTCGGCTACACCTTATTGGGTGGTTTTAGCCCATGGTTTTCTAATACCGTTTGACGGTTTCTTGAATTGTATCTCCTATTTATGAGGTGTGAGAGATAGAGGTTGTGTGTAAGAGTCTTATGGCTATTGAGTTGCCTCTAAATTTCTGTTTAGTGGTACTCCTGCGAAGAGCTTTCTCTGCGAGTATGTTGTAATCTGTTTTTGATTGCTGAATAAAATATTGAGCTGCTTTTGGAGGGTGGGGTTTTTCTCCCGAAAGGGATTTCCCCACGTAAATCATTGTGTTGTGGTATGAATGCTATTATATCTATTTCTATTTTCTGTAACTATTGTAATGATCTGAAAAAGTTTTGCATTACCCTCCTCTCAAGGTTAGTGTAGGAAGTTGTTTCCGCTACTTAACTTCCTTACAAGTGGTATCAGAGCCTGATCACCTTTGGTTTCAATTGTGGGCAGTTGGGTTTTTTGAACTAATCCAGATTTGAGTGGGAGCTTGTGTAGAAGACACTTTTTGATCTTGTTGCAGGAATATTCAGATGGCGAGTTCGTCAGGGAGAATAGAGGTGGAGAAATTTAATGGAAGTAATTTTGAGATGTGGAAGCTGAAGATGGAAGATCTGCTAATAGATCGAGATCTTTGGGATGCTATTGATGCCAATGTCCAAAGGCCCTCAGATCCTACTGCGGCAGCTCAGTATGATGTTATGGACCAAAAAGCCAAGGGTCTAATCAGACTGTGCCTGGCAGACTCTGTTCTAATCAATGTCCATGAAGAGAACTCTGCAAAGAAGCTATGGACTAAGCTTGGTGAGATGTATCAAGTGAAATCTTTATTAAATCAAATTTTCTTAAGAAAGAAATTGTATTCCTTGAAGATGGAAGAGGGTGGACGAATTGCAGACCACCTGGACGCATTCAATATGTTGGTGGCTCAATTAGTATCCATCAGTGTTAAGATGGACGAGGAGGAGAAATGTCAGATCTTGCTTTGTTCTTTGCCTGATTTGTGGGATTCTCTTGTTATGGCTATCGGTAGTACTTCTATTGTTTTGAAATCTGAAGACGTGGTGGGTGCCCTACTCAGTGAAGAGATGCGAAGGAAGGTATCCATCAGTTAAAAGGAAGCCCTAACCGTTCGTGGAAGACCTAAGGAGAAAGGCAACAAGAATGAGAAGCGGGACAAGTCCAAATCCAAAGGGAGATCGAAATCACCTGGAAAGTCCAAAGTCATTTGCTGGAACTGCAGTAAACCGGGTCACATCCGTAAGGACTGCAAAGAAGAAAAGAAGAAGAAGAAAAAGAAAAAGTTTGATTCTGATTCTGAGTCCGACAAGGAAGATGGCGATGCCTTTATTGCGGCTTTGGTGACTCATGCAGGTAATGATGCCTGGCTAATTGACTCAGGTGCATCTTTTCATATGACTTCCAATAGAGATTGGTTTTCTGAATATGAAGGATTTAATGGAGGTAAGGTGTACTTGGGTGATGATTCACATCTAGACATTGTTGGTCGAGGTAAAGTTAGAATCAGGTTTTCTGATGGTAGGATAAAAAGGATTAATGGTGTGCTGCATATCCCTGGATTAAAACGAAACCTGTTATCTGTGAGCAAACTGATGGATGCGGGTGTGCAGGTAGTCTTTTCTGAAGTAGGATGTAAGATGATTAAGGGTGCTATGGTAGTTGCTAGAGGTGTCAGGTTTGGCACTTTGTATAAGCTTGAAGCATACACTGTTGAATGTAATAGCACTTTTGTAAAAAGCAAATCTGCGGATACTTCACTGGAAGATTTGAAGGTTTCACCTTCAACAGATGGAAATGGTTTTTGGGTACCTAAGGGTGCTCTTTCATCTGAAGCAAAGTTACCTACAGAGAAGACTATGTTATGGCACCAGAGACTTGGCCACATTGGAGAAAAGGGTCTAAGGACCTTGAAAAAAAAAAACCTTGTTGAAGGTTTGAATGACTGTAACCTTGACTTTGATTTCTATGAGCATTGCATTTATGGAAAACAAAACCGCGTTCAGTTTTACTCGAGTTCTCATAAAACTTGTGGTGTTTTGGATCTTATCCATTCTGATGTGTTTGGTCTAGTAGATGTCTCTTCGATTGGAAAATCCACATATTATGTTTCATTTATTGATGATTTTAGTAAAAGGACATGGGTTTATTTTCTAAAGAGTAAATCTGAAGTTTTTAGTCATTTTAAAGAATTTAAAGCAATGGTTGAGTTGCAGACTGGAAAGAAAATAAAATGTTTGAGAACTGATAATGGCGGTGAGTTTTGCTCTAATGATTTTGATAGATTCTGTAAAGACTGTGGAATTAATAGGCAGAAGACAACTCCATATTCTCCACAGCAGAATGGAGTTGCAGAAAGAATGAACAGGACACTGATGGAGAAGGCTAGGAGTATGTTGAGTGGTGCTGGTCTCAAACAAAAGTTTTGGGCTGAAGCTGTTGCCACTGCTTGCTACCTGATTAATAGGTCTCCTACATCAGCTCTTGTTGATAAAATGCCTATGGAAGCATGGTCAAGTCACAAGCCTTCATTGAGACATCTTAGAGTTTTTGGTTGCGAGGCATATGCACATGTGCCAAAGGAGAAGCGAACAAAGTTGGAGAACAAGGCTGTGAAATGTATCTTCATCGGGTATAGTTATGGTGTGAAAGGATACAAGCTTTGGGACACTATTGCAGAAAAGATAATTCACCATAGAAGTGTTATTTTTAGAGAAATTAAGTCTCCTTCTGTTACATTGCAGCCAGAACAGACTAAAAAAGAAGATGTGATTCAACTTCCTTCTACACCTGAAAGAGTTGAATCGAGACCCCTAGATAGGCAAGAATTTGAGGAGAGCTCGTCTAGCTCTGAATCTTCAGAAGAGGAGGAAGAACCTCCAACTCAGCTTGTTCGAAGGTCTACAAGACATACACAACCACCTGAAAGGTATTCACCTGATGATTGGAGATGTATTTTTGCTCTGAATACTAGTGTGGATGAACCGAAATCTGTAGAAGAGGCATTAGGTATGAATGATGCAGAATCCTGGAAGATTGCTATGGAGGAAGAAATGGCAGCTTTGAAAAAGAATGATACATGGGATCTTGTACCATTGCCTGAAGGATGAAAACCTATTGGTTGTAAATGGGTGTTCAAGAAAAAGATTGGTTCAGATGGAAGCATTGAGAAGTATAAAGCAAGGTTGGTTGCAAAAGGCTACTCTCAGGTTGAGGGTGTTGATTACGGTGAGATATTTTCTCCTGTTGCAAAAATGACGTCTATTAGATTTTTGCTTTCTATTGCTACTGCTTATGATTTAGAGGTTGAGCAAATGGATGTGAAAACTGCTTTCCTTCATGGTGATTTGGAGGAAGATATTTATATGACACAGCCGGAGCACTATGTGGTGAAAGGCAAAAGTAATTTGGTCTGTAAATTGAAGAAATCTTTGTATGGCCTCAAACAAAGTCCTAGGATGTGGTACCAGAAATTTGATACATATGTGTTGAGTTTGGGATTTGAACGTTCTAAATCAGATCACTGTGTTTATTATAAATCTGATGGTGATCATTTCTTATTCATTGCATTGTATGTTGATGATATGTTATTCATTGGTAAAGGGAAAGGTATGATTTCAGAACTGAAGTCTCAGCTCGCTACTAAATTTGAAATGAAAGATCTTGGTGCAGCAAAGCACATTCTTGGGATGGAAATTAGAAGAGATAGGGTAAACAGAAAGCTATGGCTAGGCCAGAGTAAGTATGTGAATTCAGTGTTACAGAGGTTCAACATGCAGAATTGTAGACCATTGAGTGTTCCTTTTACAGTTGGAACGAAACTATCTATTTCAGATTGTCCTACATCCCCATTGGAGATGGAAGACATGAGCAGAGTGCCTTACCAGAGTGCGGTTGGAAGCTTGATGTATGCTATGGTCTGTACTAGACCAGACATTGCCCAAGCAGTGGGAGTACTTTCTAGATATATGTCTAATCCTGGTAGAGTTCATTGGGATGCAGTCAAAAGAGTCTTCAGATATTTGAAGGGTACTTCAGAGTATTCTTTGTGTTATCATGGTAATTCAGTTGGAGACATGACTTCCCTTGATATCCATGGTTATGTGGATTCAGATTGGGCAGGTGATATTGATAGCAGAAGATCCACCAGTGCTTATGTGTTTACTTTGTTTGGTGGTGCAATTAGTTGGATGAGTAAGCGACAGGCTGTGGTTGCTCTATCCACTACTGAAGCAGAGTATATGGCAGCTACTCATGCTTGTAAAGAGGCCATTTGGCTTAAGAGACTATGTTCGGATATTGGAATAAAACAAGGTACAGTGACAGTTTACTGTGACAGTCAGAGTGCAATTAGCCTAGCTAAGAACCCGACATTTCATGCCCGGACCAAACATATTGATGTTCAGTATCATTTTGTTAGAGATATGGTCGAAGATGGTAGGGTGAAGCTGGTTAAGGTGGAAACTTTGATGAATGTTGTAGATGCTTTAACTAAGGTTGTGAGCACAGAGAAGTTCAGATGGTGTTCAGAGTCTATGGGCCTTATGGCTCCTAGCAATTGATTCATTGTGTTGACATTCCCTTCCGCTCTTGCAAGGTGTTCGACAAGTGGGAGATTTGTTGGGAAAAATGGTGTCTCAACCTTGCATTTATGCGAGGTTACTATTTATAGTAAGTTTTCATTTGAGCACAAAATGGTGCGAAACTCTCCCTGAAGCTTTTGGTTGGCTAGATAAGCATTCCGGTAAAGTTGCGTCACAAGGTCACAGCTAGTTTTGAAGATATTAAAGTTTTCGTCTTGGAGGGGTGCAATAAAATATTTAAAATTATTTTGGGGACTTTAGAGGCTCTGAAATGCACTGAAAAGTGGCCGTAACTGGCGAAGTGGGTTATGAGGTGATAGAGCACTTCGCGAGCTTTCGGGCGCTTCAAACGGTTCGTCAATCGGACACTCGGTTCTCCAGTTATGGTCTCTGGAAGTTTGTACTCCTGAAATAGGAAAAATAATTTGTATCGGATACCTAAATGAGTTGTAAAAAGGGAGCGACACGTGTTGATGTGTGCTTTAACATGTCATAGGGCATCTAGAAGGGAGATAAGGTCGGCTACACCTTATTGGGTGGTTTTAGCCCATGGTTTTGTAATACCGTTTGACGGTTTCTTGTATTGTATCTCCTATTTATGAGGTGTGAGAGATAGAGGTTGTGTGTAAGAGTCTTATGGCTATTGAGTTGCCTCTAAATCTTTGATTAGTGGTACTCCTGCGAAGAGCTTGCTCTGCGAGTATGTTGTAATCTGTTTTTGATTGCTGAATAAAATATTGAGCTGCTTTTGGAGGGTGGGGTTTTTCTCCCGAAAGGGTTTTCCCCACGTAAATCATTGTGTTGTGGTATGAATGCTATTATATCTATTTCTATTTTCTGTAACTATTGTAATGATCTGAAAAAGTTTTGCATTACCCTCCTCTCAAGGTTAGTGTAGGAAGTTGTTTCCGCTACTTAACTTCCTTACAAGTGGTATCAGAGCCTGATCACCTTTGGTTTCAATTGTGGGCAGTTGGGTTTTTTGAACTAATCCAGATTTGAGTGGGAGCTTGTGCAGAAGACACTTTTTGATCTTGTTGCAGGAATATTCAGATGGCGAGTTCGTCAGGGAGAATAGAGGTGGAGAAATTTAATGGAAGTAATTTTGAGATGTGGAAGCTGAAGATGGAAGATCTGCTAATAGATCGAGATCTTCGGGATGCTATTGATGCGAATGTCCAAAGGCCCTCAGATCCTACTGCGGCAGCTTAGTATGATGTTATGGACCGAAAAGCCAAGGGTCTAATCAGACTGTGCCTGGCAGACTCTGTTCTAATCAATGTCCATGAAGAGAACTCTGCAAAGAAGCTATGGACTAAGCTTGGTGAGATGTATCAAGTGAAATCTTTATTAAATCAAATATTCTTAAGAAAGAAATTGTATTCCTTGAAGATAGAAGAGCGTGGACGAATTGCAGACCACCTGGACGCATTCAATATGTTGGTGGCTCAATTAGTATCCGTTGGTGTTAAGATGGACGAGGAGGAGAAATGTCAGATCTTGCTTTGTTCTTTGCTTGATTCGTGGGATTCTCTTGTTATGGCTATCGGTAGTACTTCTGTTGTTTTGAAATCTGAAGACGTGGTGGGTGCCCTACTCGGTGAAGAGATGCGAAGGAAGGTATCCATCAATTAAAAGGAAGCCCTAACTGTTCATGGAAGACCTAAGGAGAAAGGCAACAAGAATGAGAAGCGCGACAAGTCCAAATCCAAAGGGAGATCGAAATCTCCTGGAAAGTCCAAAGTCATTTGCTGGAACTGCGGTAAACTGGGTCACATCCGTAAGGACTGCAAAGAAGAAAAGAAGAAGAAGAAAAAGAAAAAGTTTGATTCTGATTCTGAGTCCGACAAGGAAGATGGCGATGCCTTTATTGCGGCTTTGGTGACTCATGCAGATAATGATGCCTAGCTAATTGACTCAGGTGCATCTTTTCATATGACTTCCAATAGAGATTGGTTTTCTGAATATGAAGGATTTAATGGAGGTAAGGTGTACTTGGGTGATGATTCACATCTAGACATTGTTGGTCGAGGTAAAGTTAGAATCAGGTTTTCTGATGGTAGGATAAAAAGGATTAATGGTGTGCTGCATATCCCTGGATTAAAATGAAACCTGTTATCTGTGAGCAAACTAATAAATGCGGGTGTGCAGGTAGTCTTTTCTGAAGCAGGATTTAAGATGATTACGGGTGCTATGGTAGTTGCTAGAGGTGTCAGGTTTGGCACTTTGTATAAGCTTGAAGCATACACTGTTGAATGTAATAGCACTTCTGTAAAAAGCAAATCTGTGGATACTTCACTGGAAGATTTGAAGGTTTCACCTTCAGCAGATGGAAATGGTTTTTGGGTACCTAAGGGTGCTCTTTCGTCTGAAGCAAAGTTACCTGCAGAGAAGACTATGTTATGGCACCAGAGACTTGGCCACATTGGAGAAAAGGGTCTAAGGACCTTGAAAAAAAAAAACCTTGTTGAAGGTTTGAATGACTGTAACCTTGACTTTGATTTCTGTGAGCATTGCATTTATGGAAAACAAAACCGCGTTCAGTTTTACTCGAGTTCTCATAAAACTTGTGGTGTTTTGGATCTTATCCATTCTGATGTGTTTGGTCTAGTAGATGTCTCTTCGATTGGAAAATCCACATATTATATTTCATTTATTGATGATTTTAGTAGAAGGACATGGGTTTATTTTCTAAAGAGTAAATCTGAAGTTTTTAGTCGTTTTAAAGAATTTAAAGCAATGGTTGAGTTGCAGACTGGAAAGAAAATAAAATGTTTGAGAACTGATAATGGCGGTGAGTTTTGCTCTAATGATTTTGATAGATTCTGTAAAGACTGTGGAATTAACAGGCAGAAGACAACTCCATATTCTCCACAGCAGAATGGAGTTGCAGAAAGAATGAACAGGACACTGATGGAGAAGGCTAGGAGTATGTTGAGTGGTGCTGGTCTCAAACAAAAGTTTTGGGCTGAAGCTATTGCCACTGCTTGCTACCTGATTAACAGGTCTCCTACATCAGCTCTTGTTGATAAAATGCCTATGGAAGCATGGTCAAGTCACAAGCCTTCATTGAGACATCTTAGAGTTTTTGGTTGCGAGGCATATGCACATGTGCCAAAGGAGAAGCGAACAAAGTTGGAGAACAAGGCTGTGAAATGTATCTTCATCGGGTATAGTTATGGTGTGAAAGGATACAAGCTTTGGGACCCTATTGCACAAAAGGTAATTCACCATAGAAGTGTTATTTTTAGAGAAATTAAGTCTCCTTCTGTTACATTGCAGCCAGAACAGACTAAAAAAGAAGATGTGATTCAACTTCCTTCTACACCTGAAAGAGTTGAATCGAGACCCCTAGATAGGCAAGAATTTGAGGAGAGCTCGTCTAGCTCTAAATCTTCAGAAGAGGAGGAAGAACCTCCAACTCAGCTTGTTCGAAGGTCTACAAGACATAGACAACCACCTGAAAGGTATTCACCTGATGATTGGAGATGTATTTTTGCTCTGAATACTAGTGTGGATGAACCGAAATCTGTAGAAGAGGCATTAGGTATGAATGATGCAGAATCCTGGAAGATTGCTATGGAGGAAGAAATGGCAGCTTTGAAAAAGAATGATACATGGGATCTTGTACCATTGCCTGAAGGACGAAAACCTATTGGTTGTAAATGGGTGTTCAAGAAAAAGATTGGTTCAGATGGAAGCATTGAGAAGTATAAAGTAAGGTTGGTTGCAAAAGGCTACTCTCAGGTTGAGGGTGTTGATTACGGTGAGATATTTTCTCCTATTGCAAAAATGACGTCTATTAGATTTTTGTTTTCTATTGCTACTACTTATGATTTAGAGGTTGAGCAAATGGATGTGAAAACTGCTTTCCTTCATGGTGATTTGGAGGAAGATATTTATATGACACAGCCGGAGCACTATGTGGTGAAAGGCAAAAGTAATTTGGTCTGTAAATTGAAGAAATCTTTGTATGGCCTCAAAAAAAGTCCTAGGATGTGGTACCAGAAATTTGATACATATGTGTTGAGTTTGGGATTTGAACGTTCTAAATTAGATCACTGTGTTTATTATAAATCTGATGGTGATCATTTCTTATTCATTGCATTGTATGTTGATGATATGTTATTCATTGGTAAAGGGAAAGGTATGATTTCAGAACTGAAGTCTCAGCTCGCTGCTAAATTTGAAATGAAAGATCTTGGTGCAGCAAAGCACATTCTTGCGATGGAAATTAGAAGAGATAGGGTAAACAGAAAGCTATGGCTAGGCCAGAGTAAGTATGTGAATTCAGTGTTACAGAGGTTCAACATGCAGAATTGTAGACCATTGAGTGTTCCTTTTACAGTTGGAACGAAACTATCTATTTTAGATTGTCCTACATCCCCATTGGAGATGGAAGACATGAGCAGAGTGCCTTACCAGAGTGCGGTTGGAAGCTTGATGTATGCTATGGTCTGTACTAGACCAGACATTGCCCAAGCAGTGGGAGTACTTTCTAGATATATGTCTAATCCTGGTAGAGTTCATTGGGATGCAGTCAAAAGAGTCTTCAGATATTTGAAGGGTACTTCAGAGTATTCTTTGTGTTATCATGGTAATTCAGTTGGAGACATGACTTCCCTTGATATCCATGGTTATGTGGATTCAGATTGGGCAGGTAATATTGATAGCAGAAGATCCACCAGTGCTTATGTGTTTACTTTGTTTGGTGGTGCAATTAGTTGGATGAGTAAGCGACAGGCTGTGGTTGCTCTATCCACTACTGAAGCAGAGTATATGGCAGCTACTCATGCTTGTAAAGAGGCCATTTGGCTTAAGAGACTGTGTTCGGATATTGGAATAAAACAAGGTACAGTGACAGTTTACTGTGACAGTCAGAGTGCAATTAGCCTAGCTAAGAACCCGACATTTCATGCCCGGACCAACCATATTGATGTTCAGTATCATTTTGTTAGAGATATGGTCGAAGATGGTAGGGTGAAGCTGGTTAAGGTGGAAACTTTGATGAATGTTGCAGATGCTTTAACTAAGGCTGTGAGCACAGAGAAGTTCAGATGGTGTTCAGAGTCTATGGGCCTTATGGCCCCTAGCAATTGATTCATTGTGTTGACATTCCCTTCCGCTCTTGCAAGGTGTTCGACAAGTGGGAGATTTGTTGGGAAAAATGGTGTCTCAACCTTGCATTTATGCAAGGTTACTATTTATAGTAAGTTTTCATTTGAGCACAAAATGGTGTGAAACTCTCCCTGAAGCTTCTGGTTGGCTAGATAAGCATTCCGGTAAAGTTGCGTCACAAGGTCACAGCTAGTTTTGAAGATATTAAAGTTTTCATCTTGGAGGGGTGCAATAAAATGTTTAAACTTAATTTTGGGGACTTTAGAGGCTCCGAAATGCCCTGAAAAGTGGTCGTAACCGGTGAAGCGGGTTACGAGGTGATAGAGCACTTCGCGAGCTTTCGGGCGCTTCAAACGGTTCGTCAATCAGACACCCGGTTCTCAAGTTATGGCCTCCGGAAGTTTGTACTCCTGAAATAGGAAAAATAATTTGTATCGGATACATAAATGAGCTGTAAAAAGGGAGCGACATGTGTTGATGTGTGCTTTAACATGTCATAGGGCGTCTAGAAGGGAGATAAGGTCGGCTACACCTTATTGGGTGGTTTTAGCCCATGGTTTTGTAATACCGTTTGACGGTTTCTTGTATTGTATCTCCTATTTATGAGGTGTGAGAGATAGAGGTTGTGTGTAAGAGTCTTATGGCTATTGAGTTGCCTCTAAATCTCTGATTAGTGATACTCCTGCGAAGAGCTTGCTCTACGAGTATGTTGTAATCTGTTTTTGATTGCTGAATAAAATATTGAGCTGCTTTTGGAGGGTGGGGTTTTTCTCTCGAAAGGGTTTTCCCCACGTAAATCATTGTGTTGTGGTATGAATGCTATTATATCTATTTCTATTTTCTGTAACTATTGTAATGATCTGAAAAAGTTTTGCATTACCCTCCTCTCAAGGTTAATGTAAGAAGTTGTTTCCGCTACTTAACTTCCTTACACAACTCTCAACAACATGAAAACATTTAAATTTTAATTAGGCATATTTCACAATAATAAGATTAATTACCTTCACCAAACTCACACACAAGCCTTCTAACATAGACCTCTTGATATTCCAACTTCTCTAAAGCATAAAGACTCATCAAAGATCAGTGCTCAACAACAACTCTCGTTGTATCTTCACAAAGTCCAAACTCTACAAGTCAACAACTTGAGACACTTTTGGAATGACAAGACCACACATGGTCACCAAGAACATAAACAAATCATATAATATTTTTCTGCAACCTTCCTGTAGTAGTAGTAACAGGAACTCACATAGGGAACGACATGCCAATTTTTAGAAATTGGCTCATTCAACCCCTCCAATCATAAAATGATTTTTTATGATAAGAAGGAAGTTTGTTCACAACATCATAATCTATCTACACGCCAAGTGGTAGGTCCTTAATAGACCATACATATCTGTATTAACATATTTTCTGACTGTAAATTTGGAAAACCATTTTCTGAACAGGCTATCCTTACAAAAATGGTCATAAATTACTCATTTTTCCATGAAATTCAATCAAAATTGAAGAAAATGAAAGTATACTAAATATTATTTCCAACCATATGGCATTTTCACTATAATCCTTCCGTACAAAAGCGTACAAATCTTTGTAACACACGAGAATCAGAGTTTTACCAAATTGTGGCACTGTCAAATCAACATTTTGACATCATATTGCACGTGCAAAAGAAAGCACGAGACCCTGAAAACAAAGTGAAAATAAAATTCATGATATTTTTCTCCATTCCCCCTATTTTGGCACTTTTTCATCATGGAATGGAGCATTTATACATTTTCCAAGTTATTTGTTTACCTCGGGAAGGGTTTGGATGGATTTTACAAAAAGTAGGATATCCTTTACAAAACCTTATGAAATTGAATGCTACAAAAAGGAAAAGAATGTGGATTAACTTCTCTACTACATCAAATAAGTTTCCAAACCAAACACAATTGAATTCACTATGAAAATTTGAAGGAAATCAAGCTGCACATTCAAAAAAATAGTTAAAATGTAGGGAACTCTTGATTTTTATCGATCTTTTTCCTTCAATACATCTACCAACCACCCTGATTCGACCCTTCAGACCCACAAATGAATCAAACAAGGGATTTTAACCCTTTCCATGTCTTCCAACTAGCTATATAACTATTTTTCCTCCATCCTAACTGCTCATTCTTTTTAATCTTGCAATTTGGAAACATTTTGTCAAAAGTGACAACTTTTGTCATAAGTACCCAAATGACTCTAACCTCATTGTTTTCACCCTACACATGTTAAAATGGGATTAATAAGAAATTTACATAATATTCAACCTTCTTTGAGAATTTTTGTATACTTTGACTACCTTTGACCCTCTTAGGATAGGTCTACATTGCACAAAAATGATTTAAAGCCTTACAATATGATTTATAATGACTTCATTTGGTCCCTTGGACATTATACAATCTTAACACAATATTGGAAAAAAAAACATCAAAAGCCTTCATGAGGCATTTAGTTCCTAGGTGCTCCTGCACTAGAAATTGATTTCATGGAACTATTATTCCTAGTTTAGAAGGATCAAGAATCATTTCAAATATATACTTTTGTTACTATACATGGTATTGTCCATAATCATAAAGGTTTTATATAGAATTATAATTGACATAAAAATAGTGATATAATCTACAATTTTCAAAATTATTACTATATTTCATAAGAGTACATTATTGGGCACACTTAGTATTCTTATATTTCCATACAATTATGATGATTTATGAGAATGCCAAGAATGCAAGGGTTTTCATGAGTTATCTACTAATATTGTGACAACGCCCCTATTGAGTCTATTAGATGCTGCAAAATCTCTTCAATAGAACATAAAATGTATATAAGGTTTACTTCACTACTTCAAATAAATCTCTTGTATGTTTGTATAATATCTTTTATGGGATCTTGCAAGCACCATTATCTACACTCAAGCATATAGAGTGGACATATGTAGGTGGTACAAAATATTATGTTAATCCTTCTATTCCTTCATCAATTAAGATTCTAGATAAATGGGTTGGTCTTGCATCTCTAGTGTAGATAGATTGTAAGAGCCTTATCAGATGATCTCAATTTGTAGCTACTCAACCTCTCCTTCAAAAATTGAAGGAATTTAATATTATTTTAATTCACAACAAATAAATTGTTACACATGCTCTGTTCCATTTTCAAATCATAATTTCTCTCTTCTAACAACTACCTTTTATTCTACCAAAAAAAAAACAAAAAAACTCAATAATCATTTCCACACACATAATGATCAAATTAAAAAATAATGTTATGAATAATTGCCCATACAATCAAAATTTCCCCTCTATTAATTTTCTATGCATGCCCCTTTATGTTTAACTTCATTCACAATATCAAATTTCATCTTCGCGCAATTATTGGTAACCTTGTTCGTATCTTCCCTAAGCATTCCTTCTGTATTTGCTATCTCCCTCTCTCATGCATATCTTCTTCTATGATCAACTCTACTCACACACTTTTAATTCCAACATATATCTTTTAAATTTCACCATAAATTTTGTTTTAAAGCACCTCTCTTGCTTGCACATTCTTCCAAATTGTTGTGCTTCATATTTTAAATTTTTCCAAGTATCCTATATTTTTTTTTTTTTTTTTTATCGAACTCTCTTTTTAACATATAGAAATCCTCTTTTCATAACTACTACATTTCATTTCTCATTATATCATGCATTCCTTTGTTCTATTCGCTCTTGTCATTTGGTTTTCTTCATTTTTTCAACCAAAATCTCAATTCAATGGTGCTTTGTCTTTTTCCTAAGGTCCACATGATAAATTACAAATGATTTAGTGAATCAACTCTTTCTTGTTGGATATGTTTAATTGATTTGCTTGTTATCTTATTTTTCCCCATGTTGTTGCTTAGGTGCTCCTTTGTCTTTTTCCTAAGGTCCACATGATAAAGTCCAAATGATTTAGTGAATCAACTCTTTCTTGTTGGATATGTTTAATTAATTTGCTTGTTATCTTATTTTTCCCCATGTTGTTGCTTAGGTGCTCCTACATAAATCTCCTATATCTCTTATTTCTTCTAATAATTCTAGTGTTGCTAAATTCATGGCTTACAATGATTGTATATAGTAGAATCATATTCACCATTTTGAAGAAATAACAATTTTTGGATGACTACTTATCAAGTTCGATTTGTGAGTTGCTCCTTGCATATTTGGAAGACACACTTAAGGACATTCATATCCTCTTTGATGACAACTTTATATCCCAATTGTTATCACTTTAGTATTGAATATTGTTCTACATCTAATTCTATAAGGTTTTATAATACCACTTTCTTTAGTTAAGCCTAGGAATTGAGATTTTATTGTGGCACCTCTCATCACTAACATGGAAATTTTTGAGTAGTTTCTAAAGATAGCATACACTTTTATATTTCCTCCCTCATACTCATTTCATGAATGAGATGATCTTTTGCATGCACCTTTGGCCTTACTTATTTCCTAAGGGGAGAAATTTTGTTTAATTATCTTGTATCATCTTAAATATTCATATTTGAGCATCTTCCATTGATACAAGAGATTATACATTGAGTGGGGCTATATTGTCTCACTTCTCTATATTTTGAGGAGGATTGTTTCCTCACATGATGTTTTATCCTTATCAATTATTTGAGTGGGATCACATAGCCCTACTTTCCTCTTCCTCTTTTTCAGAGGAGATTTTTCTAATGGGCTTTCTCCTCCTCTTCTTTTTGAGGATATCATTTGGTACATTGGTACCCAACGTGGCTACATATTTTTCAAGACTCATGTATTCTCATATTTCTTATCAATCAAGGGTACTCCCCTTACAAACCCAAACAAACAACATCAATAGAGAAATAAATAGAAAATGTCATAAAGAGATCCTTTATATTATCCCAATGAAATGAGAATTACAACATTAAGAAAATTAGAAGCTACAACCACATGGGTTCAAATCATTACACATAAAATCAACTCTTTAAGAAAACCATACTTGATCTAGAGCCACAATCTATACTAATGGATTTGTCCCCCATGTAAACTTTGGTTCACCTCTTTATTTAGCACCAATAAATGTCTTAGAATGTTCTAGAAAGTGTAACTTTTCTTCTTTTTGGTGCCTAACAGTCCAATGGTTCATTTTCTTGCCTAGGTGGATTTTTCATTGAAACATGAGTTTTGGTGGCAAACTTTTGGGAGCCATAACTTTTGACTTGGACATCAATTTTTTTATTATAACATATCAATGGAAAGCTTGCAAAGAGATCTACAATGCTAACTATATCTAAAGATATATCTGTCTAGATTTTAAATTTTATCAGGCTTCTAAGGTTCTCAATTTTGAGTTTGAAACTTCATTGGAAAAAAATGTCAAGACGAAAATTTTAATATCTTTTAAACAATGTAGGATATTGAGATGATTCTTTCACCAATCATTTTGTTTTTCAATTTTGTTTCTTCGGACTGGCTTTTATGTCTATACAAACCTAGCTAAGATATAAATATAGAAAGTGAATATTTTTGTTCATTTCAAGCTTCTAATTGTCTTATACTAATAATATGATGAAACTTATAGAGATTTGGTCAACTACTGAGAGGGCGAGGTGAATTAGTAGATAGAAAATTAACTTAACTCTCACCAAACTCATTTCCAGCTTAGAAACAACTCACAAAACTAACCAGTTTAGGCACTTTAATAAAAAATTCAGCAACATGTCAAACCTTACCAGTTCACCAAACACATCAATGATATAATGCAACAGATCTTAAACTTAAATACCATTTGACCAAAATCTTAAACCACTTCACTAATACCAGTAATAACATGTTTCAAATCATTTCCAGTCATTTAAATATATCTAAGTGGATTTACCAGTCATCCATATCAACCATATCAAAAACACATCCACAAAATCATTCACCACTTGACACAATGATTTTTCACGTGGAAACCCAAATGGGAAAAACCATGGTGGGGATGAATACCCACAAGTATTTTGAACTCTTCTGAAGTTCATCCTGTTAGAAGCCAAGCCTTGTTAGAATCTTATACAATAATGTCCTATTAGGAGAAAATCCGATTAAGGATCACCTAGTTAAGGGATTGACTACAAATACCCTATTAAAGGTAACCTTTGTGGAAGATTTCAAATCCAAGCTAATGGATCACCTAGGTAGAGGATTTCAACAACAAGCCTGTTAGAGCTTACTCGGTTAAGGGATTTTATTGTTGTAATGGTTAGAGAACAACAGGTTCTTTACTAATTTGGAAATAGCACTTTCTTGCTGAATAGATCCTTTTATTGCTCCTATCTTCCTTCACAACATTCTGCAGACACACCTCCTGGTTTGGCAATAATCACTATCATACTTAACCTAATTTGCCAACACATTTTCAAAAAATCCATCAACCTTAAAAACAAATATATTAGGTTGGTAACACAACACAAACCCTAAAATTCTCATAGAGATTACAAACACATCGGTTCAATCTTGACCATTAGATTACATTGAAATGAACTACAGATTCTTCTAGGCATCTTCAACTACTCTTGGATCACCACACTTTGAATCTTGTAACTCATCATTCATTTGTCACTTCATACTATGCATTTGATCATTCCCAAGATAAATGGTTATCTCTTATGTGCCAAATTCATTTCAAAACTCATCATGTGCAACATGCTTATGTGGCATCTTCATCATCGATCATCATTTGGCCATAGATCATCACAACTGATCTCCAAGCTCCACCGGTTAGGGTTCTTCTTCTCAATTGGTTAGGGTTACCAGTTTATCTTTACTACTTTATCACCGGTTTCTTTACTTCTTCATTACCAAATGCTTTACTGAATCATTACCGATTGCTTTACTACTTCATTACCAGTTGCTATTGACATCAATTACAACACTATACTTCTTCGATGCAATCTTCATGCAATGCCAACATTCTCCCCATTTGGCATTGATGGCAATACAAATATCAATACCCATTGATTGTCATAATTGAGAGTAAAGCATATACATAGGTATAGGAATCCTGGTTTACATTTTTCACCATATACTCTCCTTCAACTGTATCTTCATATCATATCTTCAACAATAAATCATATACCTTTCTCCCCCTTTGACAATAATGCCAAAGTGACTTCAGGTAAACCACTTAGTTTCTTATCCATGCTTCACCATTCTACAATGAGCTGCTCCCCCTGTGAAGTAGTTCCATACTACACCAATCCTTCTTCAAGATTTTCAATAGGCTCCAGGATTTATGTCTTCCCTATCTGCTTAATTGACTTCATGTAGGGGTACAACCCCTAACTTACCTCTAAGATATTCAAATGTAGCCATCAGGAGAGGTTTAGTAAAAATATATGCTAGTTGTTCTTTAGTGGAAACATGCTCCAGTGATACATCTTTTCTTTTATCTATCTCTCTCAAGAAATGATACTTCAACTCTATATTCTTTGTCCTAGCATGCAACATCGGGTTCTTAGAAATATTTATAGCACTTGTGTTATCATGAAAAATTCTTACCAGTTTTGATATGTTCAACTTGAAACCTTCCAAAATGTGTTTCATCCAAATTGCCTGGGTACAATTCATGTGAGTTGCAACATATTCAGCTTATGTTGTTGATTGAGAGATACAACTCTATTTCTTGTTACTCTATGACACTAGTTTGCCTTAAAGAAAAAATGCTCCTCCAGTTGTACTTTTCCTATCATCAATATTGCCTGCCCAATCTGCATCAGTATAGACTTTTAAGTCAAAATATCCTGCATATGGATACCATAATCTGTAATCTATTGTGCCTTTCAAGTTTCTGAAAATTATTTTGGTTGCAATCATGTGTGTCTCCTTTGGGTTTTTCTAAAATCTGGCAACCAATCCTACTGCATGAGCAATGTTCGGTTTGTTATGGACAACATAATGTAGCTTGCCTATCATGGACCTGTATTCCTTTTCATCAATTGGTGCAGAATCATCTTCCTTTGACAATTTACAACCTGTAACCATTGGTGTTCCAACTGGTTTACAACCTTCCATTCCAAAAAATTGCAATACTTCCTTCACATACTTGGATTGTGTGATAAAAATTCCTTCCTTCATCTGTTACATTTGCAAACCTATGAAATTTTTTATCTCACCTACTAGTGACATCTCAAATTCATTCTTTATTTCATTAGCAAAGTCATGACACATATCATCATTAACTCCAAAAATGATATCATCAACAAATATCTCACTTACCAGTATCTTATCTCCTTTTATCTTGAGATATATGTTACTATCTTCACGGGTTCTTTGAAAACCTATCTTTACTAAGTGAGAGTGCAATATTTCATATCATGTCCTTGTTGGCAATACAATAAGTTGGGAGATTGTTACAATAAGTTTGATGGTTGATGATATTGAGAAAGTTGATGGAGATGAATGATATAATTAATAAAGGATGATTACTGTCTTAATATTATTATTTTGTCATTGATGTCAAGCAATTGATTTTCTAATTCAGTATGATGCTGACATATCTTAAAAAGTATGTTTTGATGAGTATAAAGATGTCGGTAAATGACACAGAAAGAATGTGAAAATAAAGGGGAGTAATAAGTTATTCAATGGGCAACTATTACCGAGTTAGACAGTGATGAGATTATGATGTTTTGATTGTTTTGATATCCTATATATGTGTATTCAAAGACTAAACAAGAAGGAGAAAAGATTTCATGCAATAGAATGAGTAAAGGTTTGATGCTATTCTATTTTACCGAGCAAGGAGCTAGTCGGTTAAAGAAGGAAAAAGTCACCGAGAAGAGAATGACTACCGAGTAAAGTTTAGTATTAACCGAGTATCAACTGAGCAGTAATAGAATGCATTAAATGAGTGAATACATTATTAAATGAAGGATGCCAATGAGCTGGAGATTTATTGAAGATTGGAATATTGTGCAAGAAGTTTATTAAGGATCTACGGCAATGAAAATTCAAGAGTTAGATCTAGAACACAGATTGAATAGTCATAACCAAGCACAAGTACCAAGGAAGGACACAAGTTTCAAGGCAAGATAAAATGTTTTTCAGATTGAAAGATTCAATGAACCTAGTCAAGTTTGAAGATCTGATGGTTAAGATTAATCATGGGAAATGTGATTAAGGAGAATAAGCGGTCAGGAATTGCTTATAAATATAGAGTAGTTGAAGAACAAAAAGTGGACAAACTGAAGCATAGTGATGCTATAGAGGTGATTACCGAGTATAGAAGATTGAAGATCTGATTGAAGAACGAATTGAGAAGCCCATCAAGGAGAAAGATAAGTCTTATGACAAGATTATCTTGAGTACATTAAGCACATAGAATCTTCTTTAACATTTTAGATGTGAAGTTGCAGACATATTTTATTACTGTTATTTATTTTTGTAAGTGACAGGAAATCTCTTAACCAAGTGGACTTAATAGTATTATTGGTAAATCCTCTTGGAAGGTAACATTCTGAATGAGTGTTTGAAATCCTTTGACAAGGTCACTTCTAACCAAGTGAAGATTCTAACAAATCTGAGGGAAGTCCCTTAACCGGGTCACATCTAGCAATGTGTATGTAATCTTTAACAGGATTTGCTTTTAATCGAGCATACTCTAGAAGAGTATATTTTCTTGTGGGTTCGAAATCCCACAGTGGTTTTTCCCTATTAGGGTTTCCACATTAAATTTGGTGTCAAATGTGATTTAATGTTTTACGTTTATCTGTTTATGAGTTTAAATGATTTACAGTCATAGTTGCATATCAAGAAAGTGCTATCGAGGTTGAATCTGATAGAGTATTGATAATTGAATTTATTTGATTCACCCCCCCTCTCATCTAACTAACAATTGGTATCAGAGCTTGGACTCTAGAAGAAAATTTTAAAGGTACTTGAGGCAAGATCGGAAGATATATAAAAGGGATGCACCAAAGCTGAACAAGTCAAGTTTCACCACATGGCAGAAAAGGATGAAGCTGCACTTATCAGGAATTGGAGAATGATTACATTGGACCTAGCACCTAACCTATGACAATGGAAGAAATAAAGGCAAAGCAAGAACACATTCAAGAAATGATAGAGATAACATAATCTTTGACCGACTCAGAGTTTAATGACCTAGAAGGTTGTAATGATGCCAAAGCAATGTGGAATAAGCTCACATCTGTATATGGTGGAGATTAACGTATTCAAAGAGAAAAAGAAGATAGTCTAAGAGGGGAACTTGAATCCATGAGAATGAATGAAGGTGAGAACATTATCCAATACAGTACAAGGTTAAAGGAAACTGTCAATCAAATCAAAGGAGAGGGAGGAACTATTGAAGAAAAGGATGTAACAAGTAAGTTGCTGAGAACACTTCTACCTACTTATGCCATTAGAGTCTCTGCAATTAATGAATTGAGGTATGTACCAAACATGTCAGTCTCTTTGGATGCTACTTTCAAAAACCTACATGCTTTTGAGTTAAGTAATTTTGATAACAGTGGATCTTCGGTAAACAAAGTTGAATCTACATTTAGTTCTTTTCATCTCAGTGAATCTGAAGATTATAATGATAGAATGTCTAAGTATGCTAAAGGAAATCACAGTGGAGCAAGTGAGAGATTTTGCAAAAACATGGAAGAAGTACACAAAATATATGAGGAAATCAGAAAGCAAGAAGAGTTTGAAGCATTATTAGCCAGAAGGTTACCGAGAGGCAAACGTAAGTATAAAGGGAAGTTACCTTTGAAATGTTTTAACTATGATAGAATTGGACATATGGCTTCTAACTATCTTGATAAAAATGATGAAAAGAAAGAATACCGAGATGACAGATAGGAAGACAACCAATACAGAAGGCACCAAGACTTCAGAAGGAGAGATAGAAAGACATGCCTAGTACCTGATGAGGAATCCAATGATGATAAATCTGATGAGACTGAGATAGAGGAAGTTGTATATGTGGCTATCAAAGATGGATCAGATGAAGAAAGGTATGAAGAAAAAGCCTTAATATCACACATAAATAAAAATTATTCTTGGATCATAGATAGTGGATGCTCACATCACATGACAGGTGATAAACACAAGTTTGTTAAATTAGAAGATTATGAGGGAGGTTGTGTAAGATTTGGTAGTGATGCACCATGTCCTGTGAAAGGTAAAGGTTCTATTACACTTCTTGAAAATCCTAAATGTGATGATGTATATTGGGTTGAAGGTCTAAAATACAATTTGTTGAGTGTAGCACAGCTAAATAATATAGGATATCGAATAGAATTTCAGAAAGGAATTGTCAAAGTTGATGACAAACATGGAAAGTTGGCTGCTACCGGGACTCAAAAAAGAGGTAATACATTTCACCTTGACTCAACTTGGAACAATTGTCTGTATGCCAAATAGAAGACACTTGGTTATGGCATAAAAGGTTTTGTCATGTAAATTTTGATAATCTGATCAAAATAAGTAAGAAGCATCGTGTAAGAGGTCTACTGAGCTTGGAAAAACTTGAGAATGCAATATGCCGAGGATGTCAGATGGGTAAGATGACAAAATCAAGCTTTACAAGTAAGTCTTACACTTCTAAAGGAATTTTAGATCTTGTGCACACTGATCTTTGTGGTCCTATGAAAGTTCAAAGTTACTATGGTGATAAATACTTCATATTATTTGTGGATGATTACTCAAGGATGATGTCAGTTATGTTTCTAAAAGAGAAATCAGAAGCTTTTCAAATGTTCAAATGGTATAGGGCAAGAGTTGAAAAAGAAATAGGAAGACAGTTGAAATGTCTAAGATCTGATAGAGGAGAATTCATTTATGATGAATTTAACCTATTTTGCAATGATCATGGTATAAAGAGACAAGTGTCAGCACCAAGGATGCCACAACAAAATGGAATAGCTGAAAGAAGGAACAAATCAATTGTAGATTATGCCAAAACTTTGATGATTGAAAAGAAAGTACCTCAAATATTTTGGAGAGAAGCAATAAGAACTATAGTTTACACCTTGAACCGAGTACAACTGAAGAAAGGAGCTATGAAGACACCTTATGAAATCTGGTATGACAAGAAACCAAATGTAAATTATTTTAAAATATTTGGAAGTAGATGTTATGTTCACAAAGATGATAGAAATGGAAAATTTGATCAGAAAAGTGAGGAAGGAACATTTCTTGGTTATTCCTCTAGGAGTAAAGCATTTAAATCTTTGATCAAATCATCTAACAAAATTGTGGAAAGTGCAAATGTGAAAATTGATGAATTTGCAGAAAGGAATGATGAAGGAAATTCCAAAGAACCAGAAGACCATGAATAGTTTGTATATGTCCAACTGACCAGTTTTACCGAGAAAGCCAATGAAGAAAATACACAGTTACCAAGAGATGAAGAAGATCATACAGAGCCTACTGAGCCTATATTAGCAAAATATGTCAGAAGAAATCATGCATCAAGTCAGATTATAGGAGATAAGGATGCTCCAGTGATGACAAGGAACAAACTGAGACATAACACATGTCTGATATCCAAAATTGAACCAAGGATAGTAAAAGAAGCATTAAACAATGAAGATTGGGTAAATGTTATGACAGAAGAGATTGATCAAATCAAGAAAAATGAAACATGGACACTGGTCCCAAGACCAAAAGAGAAAAATGTAATCGGTACAAAGTGGATTTTCAGAAATAAGCTAAATGAAAAAGGTGAGGTCATTCGGAATAAAGAAAGGCTAGTTTGCAAAGGTTATGCTCAAGAAGAAGGAATAGACTATGGAGAGACTTTTGCACCTATAGCAAGACTTGAAGGAGTAAGAACATTGTTGGCATATGTTGCTTACAAAAATTTCAAGGTATATCAAATGGATGTCAAATCTGCATTTTTGAATGGTATACTAGAAGAAGAAGTCTATATTGAATAGTCTAAAGGATTTATTGAAGAGAAGAATAAAGATCAGGTATGTAAGTTGAATAAAGCTTTATATGGTCGAAAGCAAGAACCTAGAGCATGGTATGAAAGGTTGCACTCTTACTTATTAAAGATTGGATTTATAAGGACTAGTGAGAACAACAACATGTATATGAAGAATGATGAGGAGAATGGAATACTGATGTCAGCCATATTTGTTGATGATATTATTTTTTGTGGAAATGATTCTTTATGTAAGAACTTTGGAAATGAAACGTGCAAAGAATTTGAGATGTCATTAATCGGTGAGATGGTATTTTATAGGTTTGCAAATACTACAAATGAAAAATGGGATTTTCATTACTCAATCCAAGTATATAAAGGAAATCTTGAAGAAATTTGGAATGGAGGATTCTAAACTTGTAAGTACTCCTATGACTACTAATTGTAAACTATCAAAGAATGATGAATCTGCATCTATTGATGAGACACTTTACCGATCTATGATTGGAATGTTGCAATATGTAGTTCACAGCAGGCCTGATATAGCACATGCAGTAGATATAGCTACAATATTTTCTATAGATCCCAAAGAAACTCATATGACAACAGTCAAAATAATTTTTAGATACTTGAGAGGCACTGAAGATTATGGTCTATTATAAGAAAAGAGGAATGATTTTGACTTAAAAGTCTATACTAGTGCTGATTGGGTAGGAAATATTGATGATAGGAAAAGCACAAGTGGTGGAGCTTTCTTTTTAGGAGAAAGACTAGTAAGTTGGCTTAGCAAGAAACAAGGATGCATTTCACAGTCAACAGCTGAAGCTGAATATGTTGCTGCAGCATTGAATTGTACCAATATAGCATGGATCAAACAACTGTTGGAAGGAATGAATGAGACACTCACCAAGCGAGTAACTATATTTTTTGATAATACAAGTGCTATTAACATTTCAAAGAATCCATTAATGCACTCTAAGACAAAACATATCTCTATAAAGTATCATTATCTTAGAGAAGAAGTTCAAGAAAAGAATGTTCTGCTGGAATATGTTAGCACAAAGGAACAAATCGCAGACATCTTCACAAAGCCACTACCAAGGGACACTTTTGAGTATCTCAGAAGTAAGTTAGGGGTCCTACCCCTATCTAGTACTCACTGACAGAGTTTGGTGACATCATCAATTCTATGACTCCATAGAATACTATTTGTGACTTCATGTTGATTTACACACTTTAGAAGGATGTCTAAAATTGTGCAGGAAATAGTAAATGAAGACAAGTTGCTCTGATCGAGATACATTTGTATATGTTTTGAACTACAAGGAAATTACTTCATAGGGGGAGTAATTATGGATCAGTTTTCCTTTTGGCATTGTTGTCAAAGGGGGAGAAGATTATCAAAAAGGAGAAGATTATCAAAAAGTAGAAGATTACAGGTGGATATTAATAGTAGTTTGAATAAATCAAGTTGGTATTGCCATCAATGCCAAAGGGGGAGATTGTTGGCATTACAATAAGTTGGGAGATTGGTACAATAAGTTTGGTGGTTGATGATATTGAGAAGGTTGTTGGAGATGAATGTTATAATAAATAAAGGATGATTACTGTATTAATATTATTATTTTGTCATTGATGTCAAGCAATTGATTTTCTGATTCAATATGATGTTGCCATATCTTAAAAAGTATGTTTTGATGAGTATAAAGATGTCAGTAAATGACACAAAAAGAATGTGAAAATAAAGGGGAGTAATAAGTTATTCAATGGAAAACTATTATTAGTTAGACAGAGATGAGATTATGATGTTTTGATTGTTTTGATATTCTATATATGTGTATTCAAAGACTGAACAAGAAGGAGAAAAGATTTCATGCAATAGAATGAGTAAAGGTTTGATACTATTCTATTTTACCGAGCAAGGAGCTAGTTGGTAAACTCCAAGGTTATCGATGTTGGTTAAAGAAGGAAAAAGTCATCGAGAAGAGAATAACTACCGAGTAAAGTTCAATATTAACCAAGTATCAACCGAGCAGTAACGGAATGCATTAAATGAGTGAATACATTATTAAATGAAGGATGCCAATGAGCTGGAGATTTATTGAAGATTGGAATGTCATCCAAGAAGTTTACTAAGGATCTACGGTAATGAAAATTCAAGAGTTATATCTACAACACTGATTGAACGGTCATAACCGAGCACAAGTACCAAGGAAGGATACAAGTTTCAAGGCAAGATAAAACATTTTCTAGATCGAAAGATTCAATGAACCTAGTCAAGTTTGAAGATCTGATGGTTAAGATTAATCATGGGAAATGTGATTAAGGAGAATAAGCGGTTAGGAATTTCTTATAAATATAGAGTAGTTGAAGAACAAAAAGCGGGTAAATTGAAGCATAGTGATGCTACAGAGGTGATTATTGAGTATAGAAGATTGAAGAATAGATTGAGAAGCCCAGCAAGGAGAAAGATAAGTCTTATGACAAGATTATCTTGAGTGCATTGAGCACATAGAATCTTCTTTAACATTTTAGATGTGAAGTTGCAGATATATTTTATTACTATTATTTATTTTTGTAAGTGACAAGAAATCTCTTAACCGAGAGGACTTAACAGTCTTATTGGTAAATCCTCTTGGAAGGTAACATTCTAAATGAGTGTTTGAAATCCTTTGACAAGGTCACTTCTAACCAAGTGAAGATTCTAACAGATCTAAGGGAAATCCCTTAACCAGGTCACATCTAGCAATGTGTATGTAATCTTTAACAGCATTTGCTTTTAACCGAGCATACTCTAGAAGAGTATATTTTCTTGTGGGTCCAAAATCCCACAGTGGTTTTTCCCTATTAGGATTTCCATGTTAAATCTGGTGTCAAATGTGATTTGATTTTTTAAGTTTATATGTTTATGAGTTTGAATGATTTACAGTCATAGTTGCATATCAAGAAAGTGCTACCGAGGTTGAATCTGATAGAGTATTGATAATTGAAGTTATCTGATTCACTCCCCCTCTCATCTAACTAACAACTCTAGGTGCTTGTTTCAGTCCATATAGTGCCTTATGTAGCTTGCACACCATATCCTTTTCTTTAATTAATGCATAACCATTTGGTTATTCTATGTAGACTTCTTCCAATATTCCATTTACAAATGATGTCTTAACATCCATCTGATATACCTTAAATCCTTTGTATGTTGCAAGTGCAAGTAGAGTCCTTACTCCTTCCAATCTTTCTACTGGTGAAATTGTATCACCATAATCTTGACCTTCCTCTTGTGCATATCCTTTGCATACCAGTCTAGCTTTATTCTTGACCACTACATCTTCATTCTATTTGTTTATGAATACCCACTTTGTGCCTATTACATAATTATTCTTTGGTCTGGGTACCAATGACCATGTATTATTCTTCTCTATTTGATCAAGTTCTTCTTCCATTGCCATATTCCAATGTTCATCTACAAAGGCTTCTTTTGTTGTTCTAGGCTCAATGGTGGAGATCATACAAGAGTTTTCTCTTATCCCTCTTCTAGTTAACACACCTGCATTCTTGTCTCCAATAGTCTGATCGAGGTTGTGATTGAGTCTAAAATACCTTGGAATAACATGATCTTGATTTTTAGGTTCTTCTTCTTCTTCACTTTCTTCATCTTCTATTGGACCTTCCTGTTTTGGTTGAACTGGCACTTCTATGTTTACCAAATTTTGGCTTTACCGGTTCCAATTCCAAAAACAATGTGTAAGGTTCTTCTTCTTCTTTCTCTTTGCTGGTTTCTTCATATTTTTCAAGAAATTCATCTACTCGAACATTGACACTTTCAATGATCTTCTTAGTCCGGTTGTTGCAGCACTTGTAAGATTTGTTCTTGGTGGAGTAACCAAGAAATATGACTTCATCACCCATGGCATCAAACTTACCAATATAATCACTTCTTTTAATAAAACATCTGCTACCAAATTTTTTGAAGTAACTGACATTCGGTGATCTACCATACCAATATTCATAGGGTGTTTTGTCCCTACCTCTTTTAACCAATACCTAGTTTTTTGTATAAACAGTTGTGTTGACAGCTTCTCTCCAAAATGTCTTAGCTACACCTTCTTGAATTAACATAGTCCTAGTAGCTTCAACCACTGATCGATTTTTCCTTTTTGCAATACCATTTTGTTATGGTGTCCTTGGTGCAGATAGTTGCCTCTTAATCCCATTGTTTTCACAATATCTAGTGAATTCCTCTAAAGTAAATTCACCACCTTGATCAGTTCTTAAGCAATTTAGCTTCCTTCCACTTTCATTTTCATTTAAGGCTCTGAATGCCTTAAGTTTTCTGAATGCTTTTGTCTTGTCTTTCAAGAATGTGGCCCACAACATTCTTGAGTAGTCATTGTTAAATATCATGAAGTACCGATCACCTTGAATACTCCTAGTCCTCATTGGTCCACATAGGTCAGTATGAACCAAATCTATCAAATGTTCACCTGAGAAATATTTGCTCTTGAAGGTTGAGGATGTCATTTTCCCTAACTGACATTCCTTGCACAAAGCATTTACTGGTTTTTCCAATTGTGGCAAACCTCTTACTGATTTTGACTTGCTGACTCTTATAATGTTATCAAAAGTTACATGAAAAAATCTTCGATGCCAAATCCAACAATCTTCTACTTTTGCAATCAAACAACTGCTAACTTTAGATTTTAAGTGAAATAGGTTACCTTTTTGGTTTGTTTGCCGATTGCAATCAGTTCACCTTTGCTTCCAAAGATCTTGCAAACTCCATTCTTGAAATCTAGTGGGTAACCTTTGTTATTGAGTTGAGAAGCACTCAAAAGATTGTGTTTCAAGCCTTCAACCTAGTATACATCATCTGCACTGCTCTTACCATTCAGGGAGATGGATCATTTCCCTTTCACCATGCAAGGGGTGTTATTCTCAAATCTGGCAACACCTCCATAAAATTCTTCCAATGTTAGAAACTTGCTCCGGTCACCAGTCATGTGGTGTGAACAACCACTATCTATAATCTAGTCATCTAAACTATCCAAGTGAGAGACCAATGCCTTCTGATCTGATATGTCTTCTTTGATAGCAACAAAGACAATATCCTCATTTGCATCTTCCTTGGATTCTTCATCTGTAATTCCTCCATCCACAGCAATGAGACAATTTATTTTTCCTTTTCCTGTCTACTTCCTATATTTTTCTCATTTTTTCTCATTATCTCCATTACGATAGTTAGTGATAATATGTCCTATCTGGCTACATAAAAAACATTTTCATGGTAATTTACCTCTGTACTTACTAGTACCTTGGGGTAACCACTTGGCCAACAATGCTTCAAGTTCTATCAGACTATCTTCATCATCTACCTCTCCACTGAATCTAGATTCATGACTGTAACTAACTTCTCTGCTTTTCCTTACTGGTAGGGTTGAGACTGAGGCTTTAAATGTAGTTTCTGAACCTCTAAACACTTCCATCAAAACCATTTAATTCAAATGCATTCAATTTACCAATGATAGAGTCAGGAGTTACCTTTGTCTTGTCAATAGATTTGAGTTCTTGAATGGCTACAACTCAGATAGAGTAGACTAGTAGAAGGGTTCTCAATACCTTTCTAACCATAGTAGCATCTTCCACTATACCTCCAGCATTTTTTATTTCTCCAACTATCTCCTTGATTCTCTAACCATACTATTGAATGTTTTCTCCTTCAGCAATTCACATATCTTCAAATTTTCCTTTGAGACTCTCTTCCTTAGCTATCTTTACATGCTCATCACCACTATAGATTTCTTCCAGTTTCTGCCAAACTTCATGTGCAATATCCAATCCATGAACATCAACATATTCTGAATTGGACAAGGTACTGATGATGGCTTCCAATGCCTGGTTGTTCTCTTGTTGCTCCTTCTTCTGATCATCTATCAGAATTCCACTAGGTGAGTTATACTTAGTAACAACATGATCCCAATACTGACTTCCTAAGCTCTTGATGTAAATCTTCATCCTATCACTCTAGATTCTATAGTTATCTCTATTGAAATTCGGACCCTCTCTTTTCATCATTTTCTCCTAGATCTTTTCCTCAAGCTATTAGGCTTATACTCAAGAGGACTATAATTCTCTAATACCAATTGATAATATGATGAAACTTCTAGAGATCTGGTCAACTACTCAGAGGGGGGGGGGGTGAAACTGTAGATAGAAAATTAACTAAACTTTCACCAAATGCATTTCTAGCTTAGAAACAACTCAAAAAATTAACCGGTTTAGACACTTTAACAAAAACTACAACAACACTGTCAAACCTTACCAGTTCACCAAATACATCAATGATATAATGAAATAGATCTAAAACTTAAATACCATTTGACCAAAAGCTTAAACCACTTCACTAATACCAGTAATAACATGTTTAAGATCATTCACAATCATTTAAACATATCTAAGTGGATTTACCAGTCATTCATATCAACCATATCAAAAACACATCCACAAAATCATTCACCACTTGACACAATGATTTTTCACATCAAAACCCAACTAGGAAAAACCATAGTGGGGATGAATACCCACAAGTATTTTGAACTCTTCTGATGTTTTCCCTATTAGGAGCCAAGCCTTGTTATAAGCTTATACAATAATGTCATGTTAGGAACAGATCCGGTTAAGGACCACCCGATTAAGGGATTGACTACAAATACCCTGTTAAAGGTAATACCATGTTAAAGGTAACCTCAGTGGAGGATTTCCAATCCAATCTAATGGATCACCTGGTTAGAGAATTTCAACAACAAGCCTATTAGAGCTTACCCGATTATGAGATTTTACTGTTGTAATGGTTAGAGAACAACTTGTTCTTTACTGATCTAGAAATAGCTCTTCCTTGCTGAATCAGATCCTTTATTGCTCTTATCTAACTTCAAAACATTCTACAGACACACCTCCTACTTCGACAACAATCACTATCATACTTAACAAAATTTGCCAACACATTTTCAAACAATCCATCGACCTTAAAAGCAAATACATTAGGTCGGTAACACAACACAAACCCTACAATTCTCATAGTGATGCAGAGGTTGTCAGCAGTAGTGTGGCAAACCCCACACACTCTCTCACCTTTCACTCTCATAGTCTCAAGCCTATGAAGGCCTCCACTCATACCAAAACCAAAACTTAAACTTTATCCCTCACAAGGGTTGGCAAACACCTTCACTATGCCCTTAGGGTCTCACAAGACCTTCCATAACCTTATTATCCTTGATGACACCAAGGTTTCACAGGATTAACCGACCATAGACTTCACCTACTGGCAATAGACTTCACCTACAAGTACTAAAAGATACAACAAGGCTCATTCACACCGACATCCAGTTTACACTGGCAGGAGATTATACCAAAAAATTATAATTGTAGTTTCAAATACCCTTTTGGAACTTCTCTCAGACTCCAAAGAACTAGATCATTAACTTTCTCTTGCACTCTTAGACGCCTATTTGGGTCACAAACCTAGTTGATCAGATTAGGCCTAGGTTAAAAAGGAAGTGTATAGGAATGGGACAACAAGGAAGATCCAATGCTTCAGAGGGATTGTCTAATGTCTAAATGTACCAATTCAACCATCTAACTCCTTCTTCTAATGTCTGGCATCATGCAATCCATCAATTCTTGACTATACTAGTTTAAACCCTTACAAAGATTAGGGTAGGGCTTGGTGGTAAAAATACCAATCCAACTCCCATGATCTCGCCCCTTTAGAGTCTCATAATTCACCTTCCTAAATTTCATCCTACCAAAGGTCATTGAGAGCCAATGACTAGATTGCAAGTTAGGGCCTCATCTTTGTGACACCCTAGGGAAATTAAGGGTTTTCGGACCTGTAGAAGAAAATTGTCAATATCTCCTCCCAAACACTACTTCAAGGGGTCAGACTAGATTCATATGCAAGATTATTTAATTTTCTAATATACCAAGCCAACTTTTTACAAAATCATTCAACATTTTGTACGCATAGTATGGAAAAATAAAAAAATTCAAGCGAAATCATATTTGTTTCATTTCATACTCTCCACCAAAATTCTCCAAATAATTATGTGCCTTCAACCAAACTTTCTCATTAGTTGTATGAGCACACATAGGCTCCTCTAAATGACCACAACCAACTTTGAAATGGTTGTGACAGTGTGGAAGAAGTTACATCGCAACCGATAACTTTTCAAAAGTTGCTTTGACAATAATGACTTGTATGCAACTTTTGCAACTTTGGATTCCTAAGCACCTAAACCTTATCGAACATATTTAAAGACTTCATTAACCTTTAAAACACTTAAGACAACATTATAAGATCATAAACACAAAATTTCATGATTCAAGCCCACATGGCCTAATAGACCTCTAGGCTTATGTGTGCACCTGAGAGGTTATTGACCACACAAAGGCATTTTATTACATCTAGGTTGATCTTTGAGATCCAACCTATTATGACAACATAAGTAAACACAAAACAAATACTAGACACCCCTAATGGCATGAAAACACCATGAAAAGAAGAGGTGCCCTACACCATACTCCCCGAGTGAAAGAAACTCAAGTCCCTTGAGTGGGTATATCTGCAATTTTGGTTCTTGTCCTCTTAATGGCTTATGAGGTCATCCATGTAGCATCTTCTAAAGGTTTATTCCGCCATTTGACCAAGTATTCCAAATAAGTTTTCCTCCTTATTTTCTTGCTGACCCTTTGATCCAAAATACACACAATTTCAAGTTTGGGTTGTGTGGGAAGTCCTTCTATCATGTCTACAATAGAGGAATCAAATTGGCGTATATCAAAAACAACATCAACAAAACCCTTATATCCATATATATTAGAAACATTAAATATAGGTGATAGTCGCACATCCAGGGGTATATCTATTTTGTATACATTGTTCCCATATCTTTTAAGGACCTTGAAAGGACCTATCTTCTTCATGAGTAGCTTGGTGCATTTTTCCTTAGGGAGTCATACTTTGTTGAGATGAATCATCACCATATCTCCCACCTTAAATTAAACATCTCTCCTTTTGAGGTCTACTGCTTGCTTGTATTTCTTAGGGGTATGAATCAATTTATCTCTGACTTGTTGGTGTATATCCTTCATGACTTCAACAAAGTCATCTTCTTGAGCACTTCTTCTATCAATATTCTTCACATCTCTAAGTTCAATAATACCCTTGGGATGTGTACCATACACAATTT
Source organism: Cryptomeria japonica (assembly GCF_030272615.1). Lineage (NCBI taxonomy): Eukaryota > Viridiplantae > Streptophyta > Pinopsida > Cupressales > Cupressaceae > Cryptomeria > Cryptomeria japonica. The sequence goes on along the minus strand of NC_081410.1, from coordinate 674,336,573 downwards.
GGAAAGGACTTAACCCTGTACTTTTGTTCACAGAGTCATTATAGGAAAATTTTGCCTATGGAAGAATGGTATCCCAAGTAGTTCCATGCTCCTTGGTCAAGCACCTTAACATGTTTCCAAGGGACCTATTTATTACCTCAGTCTACCCATCAGATTGAGGGTGATAAGAAGAAGAGAAACATAAATTAGTCCCCAACTTATGCCACAAAGTTCTCCAAACATGTCCTAAAAACTTAGGATCCCTGTCCAAGATAATGCTCAAGGGTAACCATGAAGTATGACAATTTCCTTGAAGAATAAACTTGCAATATTAGAAGCATCATGTGTAACCTTACATGGTAAGAAGTGTGGCATCTTTGAAAACCATTCTACCACAACATAGACACTATCATAACCTAATTTAGTTCTAGGAAGGCCTAAGACAAAATCCATGTTGACTGAATCCCAAGGTTTGGTAGGGATTGGTAAAGGAGTATAGAGACCTACCTTTGAATTTGTACCTTTATCTCTATGACACACCACACACTCTAAAACAAATTTCCTCACATCTGATTGCATTCTTTGCTAAAAATAAAACCTTCTAACCAGATCAAGTGTCTTATCAAGTCCAAAATGTCCTAATAAACTCCCACAATGCTTTTCCTTGACAATATCCTCCCTCATTGAGGAATTAGGAATACAAAGCTGACTACCCTTGAAAAGTAAACCTTCTTGAAGCATATACTCAAACAAATCAGTATGATACCTTTCATTCATAGCTTGACAAACCTCATAAGCCTCCTTGAAATCTGCATCTTCTTGGTACATGCCCTTCATTGCAGTGATTCCCATGCTTTCTAATTGAATCTCTTGGATTACCAAGTTTCTCCTACTAAGGGCATCTGCAACTTTGTTGGCCACTCCCTTCTTATGCTTGATAGTGAATGTAAAAGCTTGAAGGTACCGGATCCATTTCATCTGCCTATGATTGAGTTTCTCTTACCTGTTCAAAAAGCTTAAAGCATGGTTGTCAGCATAAACAACAAATTCCATAGGTAATAGATAGTGTCTCCATTTCCTATGAGATTGTACCAAAGAATACATCTCTAGATCATAGGTTGAATATTTTTGTTTTTCTTCATTTAACTTCTCACTGAAAAAGGCCACAGGCCTACCCTCCTGACTCAAGACTCCTCCTATAGATTTCTTAGATGCATCACATTCAATAGTGAATACCTTATGAAAATCAGGAAGGACTAAGATAGGCTACTCTACAATCTTTGTTTTCAAATCCTCAAAAGACTTGTTAGCTTCATCATTCCAAACAAATTGACACTTTCTTCTACCCTTGATGGTATCTATCATAGAAGCACTAACCCCACTAAAATTTATTATAAACTTTTTATAAAATCTTGCTAAGCCATGGAAAATTTTTACCTCACTTGCAGATCTAGGTGTGGGCCAATTGAGGATTTCCTCCACCTTAGATGGATCTATTCTCAAATTACCTTTGGAAACAACAAATCCAAGAAACACCAATTCCTCCTACGAGAAAACACACTTGTCCAAGTTGGTCTTCAACTACTCCTCATGCAACCTTTTCAATACCAAATCCAAGTGCATTAGATGTTCATTTCTATCCTTATTGAAAATCAATACATCATCCAAGTATACTACCACAAAATAATTGATAAAGGGCTTAGGAACCTCATTCATTAACCTCATAAAGGTACTAGGGGAATTGGAAAGACCAAATGGAATTACCATCCATTCAAACAATCCTTCATTGGTCTTAAATGTTGTCTTCCATTGGTCTCCATCTCTGATCCTAATTTGGTGATAACCACTTTTCAAGTCTATTTTGGAGTAGTACTTGGCCCCTTCTAAACAATCCATCAAATCCTCTATTCTTGGCATTAGAAACTTATATCTTATTGTTATCCTGTTTATAGCCCTAGAGTCTGTACACAACCTCCATGTCCCTTCTTTATTAGGAGCTAGCACTGTCAAGACTGCACATGGGCTTATACTCTTCCTAATGAACCCTTTCTCAAGTAACTCTTGGATCTGTCTTGCAAATTTTGCATTTTGTTCAGGTGTCAGTTTAAAGGCCACCTTATTAGGTAGGGTAGCACCTAGCATAAGGTCTATGCAATGATTGATTTCTCTTTGAGGAGGTAGAGCATATGTGGTACTGTCTGCAACAATTCCCTTATACTTATCTAGTAGATACTGAACCTTCTTAGGCCCAACTTTCCCTTTTGCCTCATGGCTCTTAGGCTACTTCTTAAATTCATCCCTAGGCTTGAAAACTATGGCAAAGAAAGAAGTGTCCTTCTCAATTATTTCTCATCTACTAGCATGACACTAGTCATAATGTGTTTATCCTTAGTATCATCCGAGAGAGGGGTCATGGTAAAGTTCTCTCCATTTTTGGTGATGGTGTAAACATTCTTTTTGCCCTCATGCCTAGAGTCTACACCATATTTCTAAGGCCTACCAAGTAACAAATGAAAAGCATCCATTTCTACCACATCACACAACACTCTATCCTTATATTCACCAATTGAAAAATCTACCCACACTTATTCACTAATCAACACTTGTTGTCCCTTTTTCAACCAGGATACTTTATAGGGATAAGGATGAGGTACTCTTTCCAAGATAAGATTGGTGACCATCTCAATAGAATCTATGTTATCTATGGATCTGGAATCTACAATGACCTTACAAACTTTACCTTGTACCTTGCAAGTGGTTCTGAAAAGAGACTTCCTCAGAGGTGGTTCTTTGCTGATTGGTTCCTTCAAGAGAGTCATTTTTTATCATTAAGAGCTCTCCTTACTCTGGGTCTGTAGGTTTTGAAGTTGATGTGTGGTAGGAGGTCATGCTCTGAATATCTTCCTCTTGAATCAAATGTGCTCTTATTTCACGCCCTTGACCACCATTCTCTTGCTTCTATGGACACCTAAAGGATTGATGTCCCACTTGGTTACAAGAGAAACACCTACCAGTGAAGACACTAGGTCCTCTTCCCCCAAATATTCCTCTTCCATTTGTTCTTCTCCCTCTAAAACTACCTATGTTCCCTGATTCTCCCTCATGTTCCCGACTACTTGTTTCTCCTTGGGGCTTAGGGTATGATCCTCTACCATTGAATCTTCCCTTACCTCTAAAATTTGTACCCCTTCCTATATTATGGTGTTCTCCTCGCCTCTTTTTCTTCTCTTCAATCCTAAGTGCCATTTGATAACACTTGTGCACTGACTCGGGATTAAACAAATTGAGTTCATCTTGGATGTTGAAATTAAGGCCATTCATGTACCTTGCTATTTTTTGTGTCTCTCTCTGGTATCTTTGCTTTAAGTTTCATTCTGTGGAACTCCTCGGTGTAAGCACTAACATCCAAATCATTTTGCCTCAAATTTTGTAGTTTCTTATGTAGGATTATCTCATAATCCTCGGGGACAAATTGCTTCTTGACTTCTGACACCATCCTCTTCCATGAAGTGATGGGGTTCTTACCTTCCACCATTCTTTCCCTTTGTAGGACATTCCACCAACTAAGGGTAGGACCCTTTAATTTTGACTTAGCCACCTTTACTCTTTGATTCTCTACCACCTCCTCATACTCAAAATAGTTTTTCAAACCCTCAATCCAGTCCATGCACTCCTCTAGATTCATCTTCCCTTGAAACATAGGTAATTCTCCCTTAGTGTCTCTTCCACCCACTCTCTTAAGGCTTCAATTAATTGCCTTTGATCTAGAGGTACAACTGGGTTCTCTCCGTGCTCTTCTCCTTCTTCTTCCTCAAAATCTGAACCAACATCCTTCCCAGCCTGATCCTTCTTCAACTTTTCTAGTTTTGCTTCCATCCTTTTGTTCTTGGCTATTTGCTCCCTCACTATCCTAGCCAATTCTACATTGGTGACTCTAGATGATATATCCTCTTCACTTTGTCCCTCTGTCCTATCTCCCATGCTTCAAAATCTTCCCAAGTTCTTCTAGAGCTCTGATACCACCTAATGAAAAGGTCATCAGCAGTAGTGTGGCAAACCCCACACACACTCTCACCGTTCACTATCATAGTCTCAAGCCTATGAAGGCCTCCACTCATACCAAAACCAAAACTTGAACTTTATCCCTCACAAGGGTTGGCAAACACCTTCACTATGCCCTTAGGGTCTCACAAGACCTTCCATAACCTTCAAATCCTTGATGACACCAAGGTTTCACAGGATTAACCAGCCATAGAATTCACTTACCAGCAATAGACTTCACCTACCAACAATAGACTTCACCTACTGGCATTGACAGATACAACAAGGCTCATTCACACCGGCATCTAGTTTACACTGGCAAAAGATTATACCATAAAATTATATTGTAGTTTCAAATACCCTTTTGGAATTTCTCTTAGACTCCAAAGAACCAGATCTCCAACTTGCTCCAGCACTCCTAGACACCTATTTGGGTCACAAACGCAGTTGATTAGATTAGGCCTAGGTTACAAAGGACGTGTATGGAAATGGGACCACAAGGAAGATCCAATGATTCAGAGGGATTGTCTAGTGTCTGAATGTACCAATTCAACCATCTAACTCCTTCTTCTAATGTCTGGCATCATGCAATCCATCAATTCTTGACTGTACTAGTCTAAACCCTTACAAAGTTTAGGCTAGGGCTTGGTGGTAAAAATGCAAATCCAACTCCTATGATTTCACCCCTTTGGAGTCTCATAATTCACCTTCCTAAATTTCATCCTACCAAAGGCCATTGAGAGCCAATGACTAGATTGTAAGTTAGGGCCTCATCTTTGTGACACCTTAGGGAAATTAAGGGTTTTGGGACATGTAGAAGCAAATTGTCAATATCTCCTCCCAAACACTAGTTCAAGGGGTCAGACCAGATTCATATGTAATATTATTCAATGATCTATTATACCAAGCCAAATTTTTATAAAATCTTTCAATTTTCTGTACGGACTGTATGGAAAAATAACAGAATTCAGGCGAAATCAGATTTGTTTCATTTCATACTCTCCACCAAACTTCTCCAAATCATTTTGTGACTTCAACCAACCTTTCTCATTAGTTGTACGAGCACAAATAGGCTCCACTCAATGACCACAACCAACATTGAAATAGTTGTGACCATTGGGAAGAAGTTACATCCCGACCAGCAACTTTTCAAAAGTTGCTTTGACAACAATGACAACTTGTATGCAACGTTTCCAACTTTGGATTCCTAAGCACCTAAACCTTATCAAACATATCTAAGGACATCATTAATCTTTAAAACACTTAAGACAACATTCTAGGATCATAAAGACAAAATTTCATGATTCAAGCCCGCATGGCCTAATAGACCTCTAGGCTTATATGTGCACCTGAGAGGTTATTGACCACACAAAGGCATTTTATTACATCTAGGTTGATCCTTGAGATCCAACCTATTATGACAACATAAGTAAACACAAAACAAACACTAGACACCCCTAATGGTATAAAAACACCATGAAAAGAAGAGGTGCCTTGCACCACATAGAGATTACAAACACACCGGTTAAATCTTGACCATTAGATTACAATGCAATCAACTATACATTAATCTAGGCATCTTCTGTTGGAATCCAAGAACACTGAGAGGGGGGGGTGAATCAATGTTCTATCAAAATGGAGAAATTTAACCCTATTAGTACAACAACTTATAAACCGGTAAACATAAGAGCATATAACAATAAGCAACAATGTAATCACAAAGATGAACACCATAGCACCATAGATTTATACATGGAAAACCTCAAAGAGGAAAAACCATGGTGGGATTCGAGACCCACAATATCTATCCACTGATCAGATGAATAAATATTACAATAAGGGTGCACATGTAGGAACCTGCCAACAGCCTAAACCACACTTCTCATCACAAAAGGAGTCTCACTTACTACATAAAACATCATACAACAATCCAGAAATAAAGATTGAACTACAAGAATAGCAGTTCCCATGCCTGAGTACAGTTCTGGTTAAGTTGAATAGAAGAGGACTAAAACTTCTTCCACAGTCCCAGTTTGATCACCTATGATCAACCAAGTCCTCTACAATATTATTTACATAATCCATACCATACATGATCTCCTATTTTTACCATGATCTACAAAGACATCTTACATCATATATATACCAACCCAAGACCTAAACAATTAGGTTGGTCACCTAAAAGATAATACAATAAATTCATAACTTAAACCCATAATCAAATGATCAACCAAGTCAGTTTAGGCAAAAAACAATATAAACCAGTCCTTACATCTTGCCGGTAACACATTAGGAACATCTTCCAACACATTACAGAAACTGGTCCATAACTAAGATAATATCGGAACCCAATTTAGGTCTCAAACACGGTTACCATTATCATCCCGAATCTCTACTAGAAGGTGCACCAACATCACTTATGCATAATATCAAAATATCTTCAATCAAGCTCTACTGGTGAAACCCTCACTAGAACAACAAACCAAGCTTACTAGTATATAAGATAGCATCTGATCACCAAATCAATACCAAATGAATGTGATACACATCAGGAACACATGAATGACCAATCCAAACAAATTTCTCAGACCAAGGCATACCAGAGCATACTGGATCATCATGATCCAATCCAACCAGAAACCAAACATCTTACTGGGACCAGAAGGATACTAGTAAACTGCCAAAGTAGCTAGCACAACCGGTGTTGCCATGAATGACAAAAATCAATGCAACACATAATAAATTCCTCCAAATTTCCAACAATCTCCCCCTTTGGCATTGATGGAAACACTAGATGTGAAAAACATCCAAGTGCCAAGAAATGCCAAACAAATATCCCCCAGTGGAAGATAGTCAATAATCTCCCACAACATGATATGAAAATGAAATTCTGAACAAAATATCTCTCTACCAATTAACCATCCATAGATCTGAATGAAACTCCCCCAATGGGATACAACCAATCTGAAATTATGTTTCTCCAATAATCTCCCCCTTAGACTAATGTCTTTGTTAAGCTTTGTACTATACATAAGTATCTCTCCCCTTAATGTATATAACTCCTTATGTTTTTCACAAGAATATATCTCCCCCTTTGACATCAATGCCATAAATCTGACATAAATATCAAAGCAAAATCATAGACCACTGAATCACAAAACTAACTACTCTCCCTGAGTAGTACCATCCCCACATCAATCCAGAATGAAAGATAGCATTGATAATGCATACCAGACTGATGCCAAATAACATCAATCAGTTCTCTATCGGAGTGACAGAAAACCTCAACCTGTCTCTCAAATGTTCTAGTGATTCCACAAACCAATCTGACTTCATTTGCTTCCATCTGCTCCTTTAGAAAGTTATACTTGATAGAAATATAGAAATATCATATAACAATAGTAGTAGAGTTATAAAGATGAATAATTATTGGTACAATACAATCCAACCATAAATCCCTCAACATATGCTTCACCCATAGAACCTATGTATAGCAACATACTCAGCTTCAACAGTAGATAAAGAAGTACATGATTATTTCTTGCTTCTAAGAATATCCATTGTAAACCAATCAAGCCAAGTTCTAATAACATCTAAGACCATGTGGTGTCCATATCTAACTGATCCAATTCCTCTTCCATACCTTTCATCCAACATTCATCTTTACATGCTTCAATAACTAATCACAGTACAATTAAAGAAATTAAGCATTCCTCACCCGCTACCAACCTTCTTTTTGTCCAAATATTTGATCTTCTGAATGATTCAACCTTACATACCTAGAAATCTTTTGACTCTATTCCTCTTTCTTGATCTTTAGTTACTATTGAATTTTTGATACTGCCAAAGTAAATGGTTCAACATTTTATTACAGTAAAGGTGTTACCGATTCAGTTAAGACCACTTCCATTGCCGGTTCTTGCTCATAAACTCTTATTTGACTTCTATTCTGCTCATCCACCTTGACATTAGCACTCTCTACAATACTCTACAAACTTTTGTCATAACATCTATATGCTTTACTTTCATTTGAATAATCAAGAAATATTCCTCCATCAAATTTAGGATCAAACTTGCCAATGAAATCATATCTCCTGATATATCGTTTACTGCCAAAGATTTTAAAGTACTTAACTGTAGATGTATGACCAAACCATAACTCATAAAGTGACATATCGGTGAACTAAACTAGATCCAAGATCCAACAAATCTTTGCCCGTTAACCTCCAAATTGACTTCCAAAGATCTGAAATAGGCTTTCAGACCATTTCTAGGGGCAATGCAAGATCTGTCATCAATTTGCCTACCCCTAAGGCGAATGCCTTAGTTGTCAGATGAGTTTCTTGCCTATGTAGGAACAATCTGCTCTCCCTGTTAGGAACCTAAAGCATAACTAAGAGGGGGGGCTGAATCAATTGTCAATGAATTTCAACCCAATTATAACTTAAAACAACTTAATACTTAATACTGGTAAACCAAACTTAATGTGGGTTAACAGATTAGTAGTTAATATCAATACTGATGAAACTTAATGCATGAAACAGAAAGAGAATCAACATCCACAACACATAACACATATATTTTTGATGTGGAACCCCTGTAAGGGGAAAAACCATGGTGGGAAACCTTACCGACAATTAGATGATACTACTACAGATAGTATGTGTATACAAGTGGGGTCTGCACATGCAGAAAGGCCAACCACGTCAAGCACACTGCTCAAATGGGAGTCACAATGACTACAGTAGGATGGTTAAATCCTAGAATAATGTAGTGCTCAAAATAGCATCTCCAATGCTGGATTCAATACTGGTTAAGCTCTGATAAACACCTTCAATCCTTCCTTGAACCTTCAAATGATGTCTGCTTGATTCACTCTATGATATTCTCATATGATCTTCAATATTTGCACATACCATGACCATACCACAATTCCACACTTCATCTCAGAAATGAGATCTTACATTTATACAAAACCTAAGACCAAATGTGTAGTCGACTCACTAAGAATATTACAATTAAATCAATTACAAATAAGTCTTAATGCGATACAACATGTCATCTCAATACAATTACAACAATATCCAATCAATAAATCATCTCCATAATGTGTCATGCTTATCTGGAATAGATATAATGTATACCGGTCCATAACCTAGACCAATCTGCTAGTAACAACAAATATGTCAACCCAATTAGACCAATAACCAAAACACCAAAACCAAGTATCCAAACTATGTCTTTGACATAATCAAGTGATCTCCATATGATAACAAGTCATCATCAGTGCCAGTGAACCATATAGCCTTTTGGTGAGCATATACCGGTGACTGTGCATAAGTCACTGACCTTGCCGGTGAACACTGTGTCGGTTCAACAGTAAACCAATATAACCATAGTGCCAAATCAACCATGTAGATCTCTATAAGTATAAGTGTTGACATCAATGACAAAACTAATGCAACACATCCATAATACCAACAATCTCCCCCTTTGGTATTAATGGCAACACTAGATGGAAAAACATCTAAGTGCCAAAACAGAATGCCAAAAACCAAAAACTAACAATCTCCAGAATAGATCAATACCATAAATCAAAATCAAAACACAAGGAGTATATATCTCTCCCCCAATGAATAATGTTTTCCCATATATATCTCCCCCCCTTTGACATCAAATGCCAAAGCAGTTAGGAAGAAATACCAGAACATACAACCAACTACTCCTCGTGAGAAGTAGCTCTCCTCCATCAAAGCTAGAAAAAAAATTTCTCTATTAGTTTTTATGGATTTGATGCCAATCTTCAATCATCTGAGTCACTATCAGTGAGGGTATTACCCCAAGCTGCTCTCTGAGATATTCAAAGGTTTCCTTAGGCAAAGGATTTGTAAAGATATCTGCAATCTTCTCTTTATTATTCACATAAACCAGTCTTACTTCTTTTGCTTGAGCATTCTCTTTCAAAAAACTATATTTGATAGAAACATGCTTAGTCTTAGAGTGAAATACCAGATTATTTGATAAATCAAATGCTGTTGAATTATCACAGTAAATTATTATATGTTCTTTTCATTTTACCTTTATTTCTTTCAACATTTACTTAATCCATAATACCTGAGTACAATTAGTTGTTGTTGCAACATATTTTGATTTTGTTGTTGATAATGATGTACAACTCTGTTTCTTGCTTATCCATGAAATCAATTTGCTACCAAGAAAGAATGCACTGCCAGTGGACTCTTTTTGTCATCTATATCTCCTGCCCAATTTGCATCAGTGTATGCACATAGATCAAAATTCTCATCTTTAGAATACCATAAACCAAGATTTGTTGTGCCTTGTAGATACCAAAAAATCCTTTTTACTATTGATTCATGATTTTCTTTAGGATTACTCTAAAATCTTGAAATAATACATACTGCATTCATTATATTAGGTCCGGTTTGTGTCAAATACAGTAAACCTCCAATCATAGACTTATATCTTGTTAGATAGTTTAATCATCCTTCAATGTCAATTTATCAGTTGTAGTCATAGGAGTACTTATCAGTTTAGAGTTTTCCATACCAAATTTCTTCAGTAGTTCCTTCAAGTATTTTGTTTGACATATGAATATACCTTTGTCAGTTTGTGAAATCTGCAATCCTAAAAAGAATTTTATCTCCCTAATCATAGACATTTCAAATTCTTTCTGCATCTTGTTAGCAAAGTCCTTACACAATCCATCTTCTCCTCCAAAAATGATATCATCAACAAAAAATTCAATAAACAAGATGTCATCATTAGTCACTTTGTAATATAAGTTGTTGCTAATATTACCTTTAGTGTAACCAAGCTTCAAAAGATATTTGTCCAATCTAGCATACCAGGGTCTAGGAGCTTGCTTCAATCCATACAAACTTTTCCTTAATCTACAAACCATATCTTTAACATTTGTCAAATGAAAATCCATTAGGTTGTTCAATGTAAACTTCCTCTTCAAGATCACCATTTAGAAATGCGAATTTTACATCCATCTGATATACTTTATAGTTCTTATGAGCTACAAATGTAAGAAATAATCTAACTACCTCAATTCTAGCTACCGGTGCAAAAGTTTCATTATAATCAATTCCCTCTTTCTATGAATATCCTTTACAAACTAATCTTGCTTTGTTCCTAATTACCTTACCATCTTCATTAAGTTTATTTCTAAATACCCACTTAATTCCAGTTATATTTTTGTCTTTAAGCTGGGGAACTAATGTCCTTGTATTGTTCTTTTTAATTTGTTATAATTCATCTTCCATTGCTTTTATCCAATGTTCATCTTGACATGCTTCAATAATAGATGCTGGTTGAATTTGAGAAATTAAGCATACCTCTTCATTTACCAGTCTTCCTCTTGTCATAACACCTTGATACTTATCCCTAATTATCTGATTTTCTAAGTGATTTGGTCTTACATACATGGGTTTATTTACATGTTGTTGTTCTTCAGTCACTGTAAAATTCTTTGATGATGTTAGTGTGACTGGATCCATATTTTATACTAGTGCAATCTGTATTATTCCAGTTATGACCATCTCAACTACCGGTTCAAAATCTACAGACCTTGAATTTCCTCTAAAGTGTTCATCTATCTTCAGTAGCACTTTCAATGATCTGCAATCTTTTATTAAAACATCTATATGCCTTGTTTTTAGATGAATAACCAAGAAATATTCCTTCATCACTTCTAAGATCAAATTTACCAACATACTCATCTCTCCTAATATAGCATTTGCTTCCAAATATTTTAAAATATTTAAGAGTAGGAGTATTACCAAACCATAGTTCATAAGGGGTCATACTAGTTTCACCTTTGATGTGAACTTTGTTGAAAGTGTAAACCGCTATATTTACTGCTTCTGCCCAGTAAACATGAGGTAGATTTGCTTCCAATATCATGCTTCTAGATGCTTTCAGAATAGTTTTGTTCTTCCTTTCCACAATTCCATTCTGCTGAGGTGTCCGGGGTGATGATAGTTTTCTTTTGATTCCATTCACTTCACAGAATGTATTAAATTCCTTAGATGTAAATTCTCCTCCTTGATCAGATCTCAAACATTTGATTTTTTTACCGGTTTCATTCTCTACCATTGTCTTGTATAACTTGAATTTTCCAAAAGCCTCTAATTTCTCCCCGAGAAAAGTAACCCAACACATTCTAGAATAATCATCAATAATTAGCATAAAATATCTATCTCCCTATAGACTTCTTATTTTTGCCGGACCACACAAGTCAGTATGAATTAAATCAAGAACATTATTGGATTTCTCATAAATAATCTTGAAGGTTGTTCTAACTTGCTTTCCCATTTGACATTCCTTACATACTGGATTATGAGGTTTCACAATCTTAGGTAAATCCCTTACTGCCTTAGTTGAAGTGATCTTTACAATGCAATCAAAATTTACATGATAGAGTCTCTTATGCCATAACCAACTTTCATCAATATGTGCAATCAAACATGTCTTATCATTGTTATTCAAATCAAAGATATTACCTTTAGTTTGATTATTGGTTGCAATCTCCAATCAAGTTATGTTCATGATTTTGCATTTTCCATTCTTGAATTGTAACTAAAATGCCTTTTCAACTAATTGACCAACACTCAAAAGATTATGCTTCAAACCTTCAACATAATAAACATTGTCAGTATTGTGCTTACCATCCAAAGATATAGTGCCTTTTCCTTTGATTAAACAAGCTTTATCATTGCCAAATCTTACTAAACCTCCATTATATTCTTGAAAAGATAATAATTTACTTTTATCACCAATCATATGATATGAACATCCACTATCAATGATCCATTCATCTTTTTCTTCAATTTTAGCTGTTAGGGCCTACTCTACCAGTGGAATAGTAGGTATCAGTTGATCTTATTTTATTGCAACAAATGCCCATTCATTGCTTGTCAGTTCTTCCTCACAATCATCTGTAGCTCCTTCATCAGCATAGTAACATGATTTATCTTTGTTCTTCTTAAATCTATATCTCTGATATTCAGGGTTAGGCTTATATGTTCTTTTATCTTCCTCTCTCAATCTTGCATGTCTATCAGGACATTTAGATACTATATGACCAACTATATTGCAATTAAAGCATTTAAATGGTGTTTTACCTTCATACCTACTTCCAACTAGACCTTTAGGCATCTTCCTTGCAAATAGTGTTTCAAGTTCTTCCAGTTCTTCATTTTCCTTCCCGATATCTTCAAGTTCTTTTAAATAAAGTACTTTCCAATCAGATTTTCTAGATGATGATGATGCTCTAAAGGCTAAATCAGTCTTAACTATAGCAACAAGGCCAAATTCCTCAAGCTCAAATGCTGAAAGTTTTCCAACCAAGGTATCTCTAGATACTAATGTATTAGGCATTGTTCTCAACTCATTAATAGCAGTTACTTTCATTTTGTAAGCCGGTGGCAAAGCTCTTAAAACTTTAGAAACAATTTCATCTTCACTTAAGGATCCTCCACAACATTGTATTCCTAAAACAATTTCATTAACTCTTTCCATAAAAGAAGAAATTCTTTCATCTTCTTCCATTTTCAAATTTTCATACTTGACCCGGTAACATTCCAGTTTTGCAATTTTGACAGTGGTATCTCCTTCATTCAATGTCTCCAATTTATCCCAAATAGCTTTAGTAGTAGATCGGTCTGATAATCCCATAATTTTTTGATCTGATAATGCGCTTAGAAGTGCTTCTCTTGCTTTGCAATAATTCTCTTGATCCTTACCCAAAGTTGGTGGATTAGGTTGATTTGGAGTAGGACCAACATAGCCATTCTTTGTAACTTCCCATATATCTCTTCCAATGCAATTCAAATCTGTCTCCATTCTAATCTTTCATATACCATAGTTAGTTCCATCAAGTTTAGGACTGCCCTTCCTAAAATGTTTGTTGCCATAGGATCTCCTCAAGCTGTTAGACTTTTGTAAAAAGTGTTAGGATTCCAACAGATACTGAGAGGGGGGATGAATCAGTATATTACTGCTACAAGAGGGGCCTGCACATGCAGGAAGGCCAAGTGCCTAGAGCTCACTACTCAAATACAAAATAGGAAGTCTCACTGACTTACAAAATGGATTATATAAATCTAGTGTCTTGTACTGCTTCAAAATAGCATCTATAATGCCAAATCCAGTATCGGTTTCTGCTTTGCTTCTTACATAAACCCTTAACCTATATTTCGCATAATGGGTCTACCTTATTTCACCTAATTACATTCCTCTATCCTTTTTTAATTGTTCTACAATGATCTCTTATATATATGAGTCATTTTACAATGTTACCAAGTTGGCTTATAATGATCTTACAATAATAAACAAAATATATTACAACAAAAATCATGTCAATTTTTGTGCTGGTATGCTTCCTTTCACTATTGGTGCTGGTGGTTTGAGTGTCGATGTAGAGTCTGATCTTGCTAGTGCTGGTGGAATGCCTTGTCGGTGTCATAGGATTGTAAGGTTGACATCAATGACAAAACCTTCAATCACCTATAATGTCTCATTGGAGTGTGCATATACCAACAATTTCCCCCTTTGGCATTGATGGCAACACTCATGAGAAAATTCAAAAAGTGTATCCAAAACTTGTAATCCAAAAATTGTGTACCAAAAATATGTGAGCTCCCCCTGAGCAGATAAGTCTTTTGCTGGTTATTTTCTCATACTACTACTCACCCTTTGGCATAAATGACAAAGGTTGTCAAAGTGTCAATAGAGTTGTAGTTTTCTGTCTCAACCTTGTAACTAGGTGGTTACAATTTGAAAAAGATCTGCCAAAACCAAATTTATGCTTTCCAAAAACTTCTTACTGTCTTTTATTGCTGCCTTTGTTCTTTGAACTGTACCGATGAGGTGTTGCATATACTCTGTCGGTGTTTTCTATCCTTGTACTAATGCCTCAGATATTTCTTTCCTCAAGGATGCTAGATAGTCCAGTCTTGGACTTAGTCTTAATCTCAGATTCTTAGCTTTGTTTATTATTCTCTCCTTTTCACTCTCTAGCTTCAGTAATTCTTCCTCAAAACTAGTTATCTTTTGCTCAAAAACTGATAATGTATCAAGTGAATTAACAAAATTGTCAGCAAGTTTATTTATTTCTTCTTGTACCTTGCTCATTTTCTTATCTATGTCAACTATTAAAAAGTTTGTCTTACAAGTGTCTCTGTACAAAGTTTTGAACTCCTTCAATGTGTTACATAGATCCGGTAGAAGTGTGTCAAATTGCCTTGTACACTTCTTCATTTGTTCCTCAAAGAATTTATGTTTTTCCTTTTCTAACCTCTCTTTGAATGCTTCCTCCTTTATTTGTTCAACTGTCACTATGTTGTCAGTAATGTACTTAGACAAAGTGTTGAGTTGGCTCAACAAATCCTTATTATCTACATTACATTTTGGAGCTATCATCTTCAAAACTGGAATTATGTCATCTATAGCTTTATATGCCTGTGAACTGCAATCTGTTATTTTCTTTAGAGAGTCCAAAAGTACTTCAGTTACATTTGTTGATTTAAATCCTTCATTTGAAGAGCTAACATTCTAAATTCCGTCGGTGGGAGCAATATCCTTGATTGCAGTGACCTCTAGTAGGTCAATCTGTGTTTCCATTTCCTTAAGCAAAGGTTTTTGTTGTTCCCCTGTTGCCGGTGGCACTGTTTCCACATGAACCTGTTGTTGTTCTGGAGCCTGTTGCTCTGCTTGTCTCTTTGTTTGTTGATCTGTTGGAGTCTCTATTTTCCCATTTGTTGGTTTACCTTTAGTGTTATCAATGTTGTCAGCTATCAGTGGCTCACTAGCTATATCTGTGTTACCGGTTGTGTCCTTGTCTATCATAATTTTGACCTTTTGAGTATCAATATCAACTGTGTATAAGACCTCAGGATTAGGATTTGTATCCTCTATATCCATACTCTCATCTACCAGTTGATCTTCAGTTGTTGTTATCGGTGGAGTAATCAGAGGCGGTGGGGATAAGTTATCTCTTATTTTGATACTAGGAGGTCCACCAACCTTTCCTTTACCTTTGTCCTTGTCTTTCTGATCTACCTTTATTGGTTTAGAGTTTCTATATTCTTCCTATTTTTCTTTCTCAACAAGGAATATATCCCATGCATTTTCAATTTCTTCTGCAACCTCATTTACTCTTCCAACCATTAGTGCAATATGTCGGTGTGTAGTAGAGAATACTAACTGGTTAGCCTCTACAATTAGGTCATCTATTTAATTGGGTAGATAGCAAGTAATTTTCAATTTTTATTTTGTTGTCAAGTTCTACAATAGATTGTCTTCTTGCTTCCAATCTCTTGAAGAGTTCATCTGGTATTTCATCTACAATTTGCATCAAGAACTTTTTTGTAGATATCCAAGTGTAAAATAACACTATTTTCAACCTTTTCTTTATCATCAACTGATAGTGAGTCATAATTTGTTGATGTTTTTAAGTTTTTCTTCTTCTGTGATTTCATCCAACAGTCTGTCAATCGAAGAAATATTTTGTTAAGTCCTTTTCTTTGGTGTCAACTTTTTCTTCTTAGGAGTAGATTTCTTGACCGGGGGCCTCACTGCCTGCTGTTTTTGCTTGGTTCTTCTGGGTGAAGGTGTGGATACCAGTGAAGGTTATCTTTTCCTTACAACTCTTTTAAATTTAGCTGGCATGTCACTCTCTGAAGAAGCTGCTACAGGTGAAAGGTGAGTTTCTAATTGTTGTACCTGTAACTCATCTTCAGTGATACCAATTTGTTTCAGTACATCTTCTTTGATAGCCTTAGCCTGCCTTGAACCTCTTCTCGCAGTCGCTTCAACTTTCTTTACTCTCTTCTTAGATTGAATTTGGCTTTCAATGGTCTCAGCACTACCAAATACCTCTTCCTTAGGTTCCTTGGGTGCTTCCAGAAGGGCTTTTGCATATGTTTCAATGATGTGATCATCGGTCTCATAACCCATCTCAGTAACCCAAATTGTTCTTGGGATAACTGCTTCCATCCAGATCTCATCCTTTTTAATCACAAAACATATATCATCTTTGTATTTGTTAACAATTTCCTGTGATGGTCTGACTCTTTTGTTCATTCTGACCTTTAGTGCTTGAAAATACTCATCAATATTCTTTTGTTTTCTTCACCCATGTTGTTGAATAAGTCTGATAATTGTTTCCCTACTAGTATGTCAAATCCAAGGTTCTTGATACCTATATTGGGCACCTGTTTGGTTATGTGTAGCATTAAGCATACAAGTAAGTTGTCAAATCTAAATGTTCCTTTCTTATCCTTCTTGATCTTCCCTAAATTGTCGATCAATTCATCCTTTAACCATTCACATACATCAATTTTCACATTCTCATTTACCATATCATGTGCACTTTTTATGCATAAACTAGAGACTGAGTTACCATATCATGTGCACTTTTTATGCATAAACTAGAGACTGAGTTAAGTCTGTTTGTATGAGTTACTTTGTAAATGAGAATCATGCTAATGAATCTTACATTTATGTCGGTTACATCATTAACCCTCAAGGACCTTTTGTCGAATGTTGCACCTGTTAGATTTGTTACTAGGTCATTTGAGACCTTCTTTGTCTTGTCTGGTCTGTTACCGGTGGAAGGTAACCCTGTTACAAATTTCACAGCTTCCTTTGTAATTTTATGAACCGAATCTAGCCAAAAGAATGCACCATGTACCCTACTCAATACTATCCTAATAACTTCCTTAGGAAAGTCTGGAATGTAGAGGATCTCAATGAATCCTAGGGTTTCAACAATTTTGTGTTCAGGTTTTACATTTCTGGAGTCATCACATATGACATTCTTGTACATGTTTTTGATTTCTTCATCTCCTAATTCTTCTATATGGCAATAGATATAAATTCTAGGGTCTTCTGCAAAAACAACTCCTTTTGGGATTTGGGAAAATGCACCAACATATCATCCTTTTTAGCTATCTCGGGAACTAGCTAAAATATGGGCCTAGGGCATTTGATTACCTTGACTACAGTAGGGTTTGCTATGAATTCAGGTACAGAAGAGGATGCCATGATTATAAATACCTTTTTCTACCTTTGGAAAGATTGATTGCTAAAATGCTTTGCCTCTTTGCTTGAAATGCCTTAGCTCTGGAAATTTCGTGCTCTTTGAATGTTTGAATGCTTGGTGAAGTGAAATGGAGCCAAAAACACTAATTTATAATGTCAATTTGCCATCTACCACATTTAATGCTTGCCGGTTAAGTAATTACTTAACTTTGTCTGCCGGTATAGAAGTAATTTTCAACTTTTCACCATTAACCGAGGGAATAATAGCATATGTCTCATTCATTGCCAAACCCTCAAAGAAATTTCTTCAATTTGATGAAGAGACTCCTACTAGTGGAGTGCTACTTTGTTCTATCGATGGAGTGTTGCTTGGTTCTACCGGTGGTGGAGTATTTCCAACACCATTCAGTTCTGATTTCCTGATCCATTGTTTTGAGAATTATTGCTTAACTTCTTCAACCTTTTCTTTTCCTTTCAAACTAGAACCTTTGTTGTCTACCGGTGGTGCCTTATTTCTGTAGAATTTTGCAATATGTCCAATCTTGTTACAAGCATAACAAGTCACATTATTTTTTTGAATAGCCTTTCCATAACCTATGCTAGTTTGTGTTCTACATTGATTAGATAAGTGTCCAAATCTTTCACAAACATAACATCTCACATTCATTCTGCAATTCTTAGAGTTATGACCAAATTTGTTGCATTTTGAACATTGACCGGTGGGTGCATTGGTATTTTGATAATTTCTAGATCTACATTGATTTTCTCTATGACCATACTTGTTATAGTTAAAGCATTTGCCATTGAATTTATAAGCAGTAGGTTGTCTTACCAGTTTCCTATGATCCTGTGTGTTTGCAGTACCAGAGCTTTCACCAACTTCAAAGCCAATTCCACAAGTGTCACCTTTAGGTTTTTGATTCTTCAGCAAGTTACCAAGTTCTTCTGAGCATTTTTTGAATTTCTCTTTATGTTGATTTGTAGTATCTAGTTCTCTTTCTAAGACTTCTTTCTGCCTCATTAATTCATTTGAGTCATTCTGTCTGTGCATCAGATCTGTCTTCAACAAATCATTTTCATAGCTAAGTCTTGTGTTCTCATTTGCAGCATCACTTAGTCTTCTAGTCAAATCTTCTTCATTCTTCTTTCTATCTTCAATTTCTTTATAGAATCTTATAGTCATATCCTGCATCTCATTCTTTGTCATGTTCTCTTGCTTCATCTTGTTTATCATATCATTAAGAGTTTCTTTTTCATCATTCTCATTTTGCATCTTTTCACAAAGTTCTCTTCTCTTGTTTCTTGAAATAGTAAGATTTTCTTGAAGTGCTTGAATGATATCCTGAGCAGCCTTTAGATTATCTTCAAGTTTGATATTTTTCAATTTTTCTACATCATAGTCTGAGAGAGCTCCTTCAAGTTGCTTCATCAAGTTTTCCATCTCTACCGGTGTCAAGATCTTCCTCAAGCTGTTAGGCTTTTGAAAATAGAGGACCAAGCTCTAATATCAATTGTTAGGATTCCCACAGATACTGAGAGGGGGGGGTGAATCAGTATCTAATTGGTTATAAGATTTTCTTAACTTAAAACATGTAGAGCATATTAATACTGTGTACCGGTAAACAGAAAGTAATGCAATAAACAGAGACAAAAACAACCACATGAAAAACACACCATAACACAATATTTTAATGAGGAAACTCGCTGTGGGAAAAACCTCAGTGGGATTTGTGACCCACAATATTCGCTTACTGGCCAATAAGAGAATATTACTGCTACAAGAGGGGCCTATACATGTAGGAAGGCCAACTGCCTAGAGCTCACTGCTCAAATACAAAATAGGAAGTCTCACTGACTTACAAAATGGATTATATAAATCCAGTGTCTTGTACTGCTTCAAAATGGCATCTATAATGCCAGATCTAGTACCGGTTTTTGCTCTACTTCTTACATAAACCCTTAACCTATATTTCGCATAATAGGTCTACCTTATTTTGCCTAATTATATTCCTCTATCCTTTTTTAATTGTTCTACAATGATCTCTTATATATATGAATCATTTTACAATGTTACCAAGTTGGCTTATAATGATTTTACAATAATAAACAAAATATATTACAACAAAAATCATGTCGGCTTTTGTGTCGGTATGCTTCCTTTCTTTGTCGGTGTTGGTGGTCTGAGTGCAGGTGTAGAGTCTGATCTTGCTAGTGCCGGTGGAATGCGTTGCCAGTGTCATAGGATTGTAAGGTTGCCATCAATGACAAAACCTTCAATCACCTATAATGTCTCATTGGAGTGTGCATATGCCAACAATCTCCCCCTTTGGCATTGATGGCAACACTCATGAGAAAATTCAAAAAGTGTATCCAAAACTTGTAATCCAAAAGTTGTGTACCAAAAATATGTGAGATAACCCTAAGTAGATAAGTCTTTTGCACATGCAGAAAGGCCAACTGCCTAGAGCACACTGCTCAAATGGGAGTCACAATGACTATAGTAGGATGGTTAAATCCTAGAATAATGTATTGCTCAAAATACCATCTCCAATGCTAGATTCAATACCGATTAAGCTCTGATAAACACCTTCAAACCTTCCTTGAACCTTTGAATGATGTCTGCTTGATTCGCTCTATGATATTCTCATATGATCTTCAATATTCACACATACCTTGACCATACCACAATTCCACACTTCATCTCACAAATGAGATCTTACATTTATACAAAACCTAAGACCAAATGTGTAGGTCATCTCACTAAGAATATTACAGTTAAATCAATTAAAAATAAGTCTTGATGCAAAACAACATGTTGGCTCAATACAATTACAACAATATCCAATCAATAAATCATCTCCATAATGTGTCATGCTGATCTAGAATAGATAACGTATACCGGTGCATAACCTAGACCAATCTGTCGGTAACAACAAATATGTCAACCCGATTAGACCAATAACCAAAACATGAAAACCAAGTATCCAAACCATGTCTTTGACATAATCAAGTGATCTCCAGATGATCAAAAGTCATCATTAGTATCGGTGAACCATATAATTTGTAGATGAGCATATGCTAGTGATTGTGCATAAGTCACCAACCTTGTCGATGAACACAATGTGTCGGTTCAATAGTAAACCAATATAACCATAGTGCCAAATGAACAATGTAGATCTCCAAAAGGATAAGTGTTGACATCAATGACAAAACTAATGCAACACATCCATAATACCAACACTCCCAGTTAAGTAACCAAGTTATATTCTTCAGCCAAATGAACATCTAGGGCAATTGATTCTGTCAGTTGAGCATCAGACTTCATAACCCACTTCTTCTCATGCTCCTTATGAGTGTCATCAACCATCTACTTTCCCTTCTCATCACTTCCTGCCGGTGGATCCTTACTTCTGCAAAATTTAGCAATATGTCCCACTTTGTTGCATGCATAACAAGTGACATTGTTCTTCTAAATTGCTTTTCTAAAACCGCTATAATTGCTTGACCTGCACTGATTAGCCATATGTCCAAATTTTCCACATGCATAAAATTTTACATTCATTCTGCAATCTTCTATCTTATGACCATTCTTATTGCATTTAGAACATTGACCAAGAGTAGAATTGTTGTTCTAATTTGCTCTATTTCTACATTGCCTAGCCATGTGACCAAATTTATTACAAAACCCTAAAAAGGCCAACTTTGTTTTTGCCCTAAAATGCATGTTATAAGCGGCTGGGATGCTTAAGGCATTGTAAGGTTGATGTACTATTTTTGCTGGATAATAAAAAAGATTGGATGGTTGTGTATGGTGGGCATAACCCAATCTGGGTGAACCACATTAAATCTCTGTGTTATATGTGTCCTATTTTATTTCTTTATCTTTTGTATTTAAATCTACATATAATTGTTAGTTCATATTTTCTTTGGATCTGCTTGAAACCCTAACAACATCTACCATTAAATTTGTAAACATTAAGTTGCCTTACTAGTGCCTTCCTATTCTGATCTTCATTTGCAGTACCAAAGCTCTAACCTTGTTCAAATCCAATTCCACTGGAATCTCCATTCTTCCTTTGTCTTTTCAATAAATCATCTAGTTGTGCTGAACTAATCTTGAATTTGTCTTTATACTCACTTGTAATAGTCAAATCATCTCTCAGAATTATTATTTGTCTCTCAAGTTCTTGTTCATTACTCTATGATTGCATTAAATCAATTCTCAACATATCATTCTCATGAACCAACCTACAACATTCCTCAAATTTGTTTTTTAGAGATACATCAAGACTTTCTTCCTTTTTCTTTCAATCCTTAATCTCTTTTGACATCCTCATAGTTAAAGCTTGCATTTCATTCCTCATGACCATATTCTTCTGACTCAACTTCTGACATTGTTTCTTAAGGGCATTCTTCTCTTCATCATCCTCATTTTATAAAAGTTCCTTCCTCCTAGCTTGAATAGTTGACAACCTCTCCTGTAGGACAAGAATGAATTCTTGAGCAGAATTCAATTCATCTTGCATCTTCATGTTTCTCAATCTTTCAGCATCATAGTCTTCAAGTGCTACTTGAAGTTCCTTCCTTAAACTTATCTCCATAGATTTTGAATACAAGATCTTCCACAAGCTTTTAGACTTTCTCTGAGGCACGAGGCTCAGATACCAATTGTTGGAATCCAAGAATACTGAGAGGGGGGGTGAATTAGTGTTCTACCAGAATGGAGAAATTTAACCTTATTAATACAAAAAATTATCAACCAGTAAACATAAGAGCATATAACAATAAGAAACATTGTAATAAAAAAGATGAACACCATAACACCATAGATTTATATGTGGAAAACCTCAAAGAGGAAAAACTAGAGTGGGATTGGCGACCCACAATAACTATCCACTGATCAAATGAAAAAATATTACAATAAGGGGCCTGCACATGTAGGAAGGCCAACAACCTAGAGCACACTACTCATCACAAAAGGAGTCTCACTGACTACATAAAACATTGGACAATAATCTAGAAATAAAGATTCAACTACAAGGATAGCATCTCCCATGCCTGAGTACAATTCCAGTTATTCTCAATATCGGAGGCCTAAAACCTCTTCCACAATCCCATTTTGATCACCTATGATCGACCCAATCCTCTGCAACATTATTTGCATAATCTATACCATACATGATCTCCTATTTTTACCATGATCTACAAAGAGATCTTACATCATGTATATACCAACCCAAGACCTAAACAATTAGGTCGGCCACCTAAAAGATAATACAATAAATTCATAACTTAAACCCATAATCAAATGATCAACCAAGTCATCTTAGGATTAAAACAATGTAAACCGGTCCTTAAATCTTGCCAGTAACGCATCAGGAACATCATCCAACACATTACAAAAATTGGTCCATAACCTAGATAATACTGGGACCCAATATAGGTCCACACATGCTAAAGCAATGATCCCAATCAGCCAAGTATCGAACATGATCACCATCAGTATCCTGAATCTCTACTAGAATTTGCACCAACACCACTTATGCATAATATCAAAAGATCTTCAATCAAGCTCTGTCAGTGAAACCCTCACTGGAACAACAAACCAAGCTTACCAGCATATAAGATAGCATCCGATCACCAAATCAATACCAACTGAATGTGATACACATCATGTACACATGAATGTCCAATCCAAACAAATTCCTCAGACCAAGGCATATCGAAGCATACCAGATCATCATGATCCAATCCAACTAGAAACCAAACATCTTACCAAGACCAGAAAGATACTGGTAAACTGCCAAAGCAAATAGCACAACCGGTGTTGCCAGTGTTTCCATTAATGACAAACATCCATGCAACACATAATCAATTCCTCCAAATTGCCAACATATTCAACCACTCTTGGATCACTACACTTTCAATCTTGTAACTCATCACGTGCTTGTCACTTCATACTATGCATTTGATCATTCCCAAGATAAATGGTTATCTCTTACATGCCAAATTCATTTTAATACTCATCATGTGCAACATTCTTACGTCGCATCTTCATCACCGATCATCATTCGGTCATAGATCATCACAACCGATCTCCAAGCTCCATTAGTTAGTGTCATGCTTCTCAACTGGTTAGGATTACTGGTTGATCTTCACTGCTTCATCGCCAGTTGCTTCACTGCTTCATTATCGGTTTCTTTTCTGCATCATTACCGGTTTCTTTACTACTTCATTACCGGTTGCTATTGACATCAATGACAACACTATACTTCTTCAATGCAATATTCATGCAATTCCAATATATACCTCATATGTGTCATTATGGACTCCAAAACAACTAAAGAAAACTACAAATAAAAAATAAAAAATAACATTTTTGAGTGATGCAAGACTACTCTTGCACCCCTAGATGGTCCTCCATCATTTATCTACCTAAGCCGTGTTCATCGGTATGTTAGTCCATTATTTTATTTTCTTGCATTTAGATAAGTATTTGATTGTATTTATACACCTAGTATAGCATAATATTTCTCAAATAGGTATCTACTTGGGGATGTTGTAATTTCATCATGCATGACTTGTATTTTCCTAGTTAGGAAGGTTAATATATTTTATGTCTTATCTATCTCTTTTGGATGAGGAACTATCTATTGCTACTATTTGGGAATATAAATATGTGTAATATCCACCATGTAGAAATATATGTGCTTATATTTTGTATAGATAATAGAATAGAAATGAAAAACTTATTAGAAAGTGAACACAACTTCTCTTTTGGTAAAATATTCATATGATGACGTTTTCTATATAATACGTATTTATACTTTTGCAAAAAGGACGAGCATAAATTTCTTCTTGAACAATATATTCTAGAAATTAAGTATTGAAATGGAATGGAAATTATGTATTTCAAAAGTCAAAGACACTACAATAGACTTGTATAATTGTAATGTATTCACTAGAGCCATAACATATAAACACTAATTGAACATTCCTCGAATAATGAATAATGCTATCCCCCCTATATAATTAATAGACTTAATTATTAATTATTTATTGGACTTACATGAATTTTGTATAACTTTCATTAAGAAAATGTCATATTACTAATATGATATTAAGAAACAACTTCACCATGTCTAACATATGTGGCTTGTATTATCCTTCCCCTAATAAGTGGTAGTAAGAGAATTAATAGGATGAAAGGTAGAAAAAAATAATATTTTAAATCATATGAGTTCTCATATTTCATCTTATATAGAAATCATATTTATTAAATACCATTAATTATTTTTATTCAAGATTATTCATACAACACTATTACTCATTCTATTTACAATTCAAAGAAATATGGAATAATAAAAGTGATTGTATTTCTAGATTGATACATGATGTAAGAGCACTCTTTATTGCAATCTCAATACTCAAAAATACCAAAATAAAAAATAAAGACTTGTTCTTTGTTAATATCACACATAGATTCACCATATAGAGAAAAACTATTATTTCACTCAAATATTTTGATAATCATACATCAAATATGCAACATATTATTCATTCAATTTGGACCTATCAATGACATAACATTTAATTATCCTTGTTCCTTGACTAAAAGCTACAACTCTCCTCTTCTTGATTGTAACCCATACTCTTCACTGCATTTGTTAGTCTTATTTCTTCCTTTCCCTATTGCAAAGGCTCATTTCTTTGTAAATACTTTTTGTTGTTGTTATTATCCTTTAATTTATTGTTAAAAAAAAATTGTTTGCATTCTCCAAACGACCTCCTCACATCTGTTCACTTCCTTCCCTTTCTCTTTTATTATCAATTTCTATTTTTTTTAAAGACCACAATCAAATCTCTGCATTTTTTAATGTCTCATATTTTATTCTCTTCTTTTTTTTAGTACTTGTTTATGCACTCTCCTCAATCTACAACATTAAATATTTTGATTTGTACATGAGGTATTAAATTTCTATATATTAATGTATTATTATATGCTATATATTATGTTCAAAAAAATTCCTCAAACATATGCCATTTATTATCCTTTGAACATAGTTGAAAGAAGAATTAAATCTACATTTTATTATCTTAATTTATAATACTTTACGACAATTAACTTTGGTGGCCTTTGATTGTGCAAAATTGGGTGTCAAAGGACTACCAAAAAATAACCTTTTGTATATCTTGTAACTAGTCTGAATTTCCACATGAAAATTGGCTAGAATGTGTGGAATTACCTTATGAAGCTTCCCTCCAAAATATTTTTCTCTAGCCGACACAAGACTCCATAAGTAAAAAATGTTGATAATTTATCAACATATTAATTTCTATTAAACTATGAAAGATATGACTACAAAATATTTTTCATATTTTGCAGAATATCTTTAGTATTGCCCCTGTAAAAGGATTTGAGCCCAAACTTCACCACTTTTAAATAAAAAATATTATTGTGAAAACTTTCCCTAGTGGTTAAAACTACTCAAGTGCGGAGACTCAAATTTTGCAAATTTGATCAACTCCATGAATTTTACTTATAGAGAGATGTCTAAAACTACAAAGAAAACCAAAATTGAATAAACTAATGGTAAATTTGGGTGATGTTAATTTCCATTTAATCTATGATGCTCTTGCATCAGACACATTGAGTAGGAAAAATTTTGTGAGTAGAATTCACAAAATGGAGTTAGGTAATAGGATTACCCTTCTAGGTTGTAAATATCCCACAACAAATTTCATCACTGTGTTAAGAACACAAAAGAAATTATTTTTTCTCCTCTTCCAACATCCTTTTGTAGAAACTCACATCCTCCTCCACGACTCTACAAACTACTCTTCCCTCCTCTCATGGATTTGCATTCACCATGTATCCTCCTCCTCTGCAAGGTCTTTCTCCTCCTCTTCTCCTTCATGGGATACAAACCACCCTTATTCGGCCTCCACCAAATAACCTCTACACTCTTCTCACCTTCAATCGATTTTGATCCACCACCTCCACCAAGTTTCACCTGCAACATCCTTTACTACTTCCACATGCAAACATGCCATATCCCTATATAAATTTATAATTAGACAACTCTTTGTATCCACTATCTTATACAAATCAACTTTACACAATGTAGAAAAATATGAGTTTACCTCTACCATTACAATGTCTTCTTCATGACTACTAATTGCAACTTGATCAATATTTTTGATCTCCTCTCCAAGCAATGTGTCATCCTCATCAAGTTATCAATCAACCTCTGCTACAACCTCTACATTTTGAACTTTATCTTATACCTCAATCCACCCAAACATCAATTGATAGACCATTGTAACCATTTTATCCACTCTTCTATTCATCTCATTTCTTTTCTTTTCTTTTATTGTGTGGGTTTCTCTCACATATTCCTCCTTCCAACTATATATGTCCTTTTTTAATGGGATTATCCACATCCTATAGCTCTCTTTCCAATATCAATCCAAAATTGAAATCAACACGAGCCTCTCCACGACCCACCTCATCCTCTTCTTCAAACTCATCCTCTTATTTGCTACAATCATTCACCTTTAGCTATCACACTCTTCAATCTACATAGAATTCACCTTCACTGGTTCCTAGCTCTTAATCAATCAGGAATTTGCACACTTGCAATGATCCTCTTGAGCTCCTCACAACCACTTCACACTTTTGACTCTCTTTCCACAACTTGTCCCTCTCGGCCCTCAATTTCTCAAGACTCCTTACACACCTGCAACAATCCTCTCAAGCCTTTGAGACAACTCCACTACTTTAGCTTTACCTTCAGGTCACAATGAATCCTCTCCACTCTCCATACCCCTCACTCTGATGCCAATTGATGCAAGACCAAAAATAAAAAAATAAAAAAACATAGACTTAATGTTCTTGGTTAATATTACACATAGATTCACCATAAAAAGAATATAACTTTAATTTTATTCAAATGTTTTGACAATCATACATCAAATTTGCAGCATATTATTAATTGAATTTGGATCTGTCAATGAACTCCCTCCCTCTTCGCATAACATTCAACTCTTTGTTCCTTGGCCAAAAGCTATATCTCTCCTCTTCTTGATTGTAACCCACATTCTCCGCTACATTTGTTGATATTATTTCCCCCTTTCTCTACTACAAAGGGTTGTGTATTTTAAACTTCTAACTTCCCACTTTCCAGCTACTTCTTTTTGTTATTGTTATTGTCTTTTAATTTGCTGTCAAAAGAAAAAAAATTGTTTGCATTCTCCAAGTCACCTCCTTACATCCCTTCGCTTTCTCCCCTCTCTCTTTTATTACCAATTTCTATTTTTTTTAAAGACCACAACCAAATCTTTTCCTTTTCTAATGCCTCATATTTTATTCTCTTCTTTTTTTAACATGTTAATTCACTCTCCTCAATCTGCAACATTATATATTTTGATTTGTACATAAGGCATTAAATTTTCATACATTAATGTATTCTCATATGCTATATTATTTTTGTTCAAAACAAATGTCTGAAACATGTGCCATTTATCATCCTTTGAACATAATTGAAAGAATATTTAAATCTATAATTTATTGCCTTAACTTATAATACTTTATAAGAATAAACTTTAGTGACTTTTGATTGTGCATAACAAAGTGTCAAAAGACTACTAAAAACTGACTTTTT
Source organism: Cryptomeria japonica (assembly GCF_030272615.1). Lineage (NCBI taxonomy): Eukaryota > Viridiplantae > Streptophyta > Pinopsida > Cupressales > Cupressaceae > Cryptomeria > Cryptomeria japonica. Next base: position 674,307,819 of record NC_081410.1, on the reverse strand, counting down.
GCATATCTTTTAACTGGATTTGAATTTCCATATGAAATTTGGCTAGAATGTTTGGAATGAGATTGTGAAGCTTCTCTCTCGTGAATGAGCACCTAGGAGGCCCATGAAGACTCATCATTTTTTTTTGGTTGTTTGTGTTGTAATAAGGTCCCATGGACCATCTCATGTCATCTTGTAAGGTTTTGAAACCATTTTGTAAGGCTAAAGGCCACTAGGTCCTCATCAAGCATGTAAAGGCCAATATGGTCAAACCTAGTCAAAGACCTTAGGAGAGTAGAAAAATGATAAATTTGGATTTTTTTTAATGTTAGGGGTCATGTGTGACCTATAAACAATGTAATTTAGGGGTTGGAAAGTCGGTGTATGCAAAATTGTCAAAAAGTGCAACATTGCTAAAAAGTTGCATGACAACTTTTGAACCAATTGTGCAACTTACCTCCCAATGGCCATATGGTTAAAATTTCAGTTGGTGTTGGTTGATAAAATTTACATATGTCTATTTATGCCTTAGGACATCGAGGCATTCAAGTTTGTTGTGATCCTTGCTTTTGAATCAATAAAACTGCTCTATTTCCTTGGTTATTTTGTTGTTCTTTTGTGTGTATGGTCATGTACGGATGAGATGATTGATTTGAATACCCATGGATGTTTAAGGAACTGAGTTATCTTCCTTATAAAAAAGGTTTTAATTTTGTCCATTAATTTTGGTGGGATTTATTGCAAATTTTATGTAAACAGTTATCATAACCACGCCTACCTAGGGTTTGACTGTAAAATGCTTATAACTTGACTTTCCACCATAGGAAAATCATGGCCTCTGTATGTATTTTAAGATGCAACAAGTTTTAGGTTGGTAGATGGAGGCAGTTAGGAGAAAATCCAATCCCTAGACCAAGCATCTCAATGTGACTGGTCATGAGAATGAAGGAAAACTAATTACAAAAGTACAAATCGGTGGACTAGGCCCAATCCAATTGTGTATTTGGGGGTTTGGAGAGTGTGTGGACCTGGTATAGGTAGCAGTCTCAAGAAATCAGTTCATTCCTAAGAGGTCTACACACCCTCCTTTCCTAGTCCCAATTTCTTGAGATTGCTACCTATACCAGGTCCACACAGTCCTGATTTCTTGAGACTGGTGAGGGGGTTTGGAGGGTGTGTGGACCTGGTGTGTGTTAGATGTTCAGAGGGGTCTAAAAGGTGTTATGACAAGTTTCTTAGGAGTCCTTGATGGATAGGTGTTTGGAAAGCAAGGCATCTAGGAAGAGTGATATTGTGAGTTGTGGGTAAATAACCCTTGTTTCTATGTGAGCTCTGCATCATATTGGTATCAGAGCCAAAAGGTTCTACAATTTGGTTGTAAGGGAAGTTTAGTGTATGTCAACATAAGAAAGTGAAGGAGAGGCTAACATAATTCTTCCAAAGGGAATGTTCATAGAGGTGGCTAAGAAGTTCCAAGAGATAGAAGAGATGATCAAGACCAGAGTCAAGGAGGCACTCAAAGCTGAACCCAAAGAAATGAAGAAAGGAAAGAGGTTAGATGAGGGGTCTGATGAAGAAGAGGAGAAAGAAGAAGAAGAACCCCAAAGGAAGGAGGTAGAGATACCTATAGATCAGAAACCATTTCTTGAATCCCTAAAGAAAATAGGAAAAGACTCTTTAGAGGCCAAGATGGATATCCCTACTTATATTGGGAAGATGAATTTTGAAGAACTTGTGGATTGGATAGATTCTTTGAATAACTGTTTTGAGTACAAGGAAGTGGCTAAGGAAAAGAAAGTAAAGTTTGCTAAGACCAAACTAAAGGGTGTTTCTTTGACTTGGTAGAATTATACTCAAGGTGAAAGGGTGAATATGGGAAAGAGCATGATTCACTCATGGGACATGATGGTGTCCAGAATAAAAACCCAATTCATGCCTGTTGATTGTGAAGTGTAGCTTTATACGAGAATGCAAAACTTAAAATAGAAGGATTTGGATGTGGCTTCCTACATAGAGGAATTTTACAAATTGAGTTTGAGATCAGGGCACCATGAAGATGAAAAGGAGAAGGTTGCTAGGTACTTGAATGGACTCAAATTCAACATTCAAGATGAGATGAGTCTGATGGCTCCTAAATAGTAGATGAATGCTTTAAAATGGCTTTGAGGGCAGAAGATAAGTTGAGAAGGAAAGGTGAATAGTATGGTAGGGGAAGAGGAGGCAAGAACTTTAGAGGAAAAGGAAATTTTGGGGGAAGAGGTTAGTCTCAAAAACCCCAAGCTGAGTCTAGCCAACAAGAGAAGAGTGGAGACTCAGGTTCAAGAGGAGGCTTTAGAGGAAGGAGACCCAATGGAAGGGGTAGGTTTAGAGGATTGGGAAGAGGTCCTAGTGTCTTCATAGAGAGATGCTTCAATTGCAACCAAATAGGGTACACCACAAGAAAGTGTCCTAAGAAAGCCTTAAATTCTCATGGAGGAGAGAGAAGGAACTAGTTGATTCAAGAAGATTATTTCCAAAGTGTCAATTCCCTAATTGGAAGTGCAGCATTGGCCCATGATGAAGAAATCTTGATGATGAGAAGGACCATGTTGAAGGTGGCTCAAGTGAAAGAACCCCCTCAAAGGAAGATGTTCAGAACCACATGCAAGGCCTATGGAAAGTTATGTATGGTAATTTTTAATTTAGGTTCCATTGAGAATTTGGTTTCTACAAAGATGGTAGATAAATTGTAATTGAAAAGACTACCTCACGCTAACCCCTACAAAGTGTCATGGTTGAACAAGGGGCAACAAGTCTTAGTGGATGAAAAATCTTGGGTAGAGTTTGAGATAGGGGAATATAAGGATAGAATACTATGTGACATAATCCCCATGGATGCTTGCCATTTGTTGTTAGGGAATCCATGGATATATGATGTACAATCCCAACATGATGGGAAAACAAACTCCTTTCTCATAACCAAAAATGAAAGAAAACACAAGATGGATCCTTTATCAAATGAGAGTATGGATAAACACATTGGGTCAAGTGTCATGATAGTGAGTAGGAAATATTTTCTAGATACCATAAAGGAGGAAGGAACCCAAGGGTATGCTCTAATTTTGAAGCCTAAAAATAGTCCTGATTTGCCTAACCACTGTGAGGAAGAAGTTCCCAAAGAGGTGCAACAGTTGTTGTAGAAGTACAAAGGTATCATGGTGGAGGATATGCCTAATACATTACCACCTATTAGGGACATAATCCATCAAATTGACTTCATACCATGGTCTACATTGCCAAATAAACCAGCCTATAAGATGACCTGATGCAGGAGCATCCCCGATTCATAGCAATCTTGCATCAACCAAAAATATTTTCTTTGTGTTTTTCTTTTTGTTTGCAGTTTTAGGTTTTCTTTTTGTGTGTCCCGGTTTTGTCTCACCGGATCCTATGGAGTTGGATTCTACTTGAATACTTGATCATCTTTATTATTTCCAGACCGCATCGCATTTGGATCATTTTCCAACAAGATATCGCAATCACTTTCCTTGATAGTTTCCTATTACCGGTTGACAGTTCTTGTTACCAGTTGCCTGGACCTATTTTGGGGATCTACCAGAACCCCTTTCAAAGCTTATAGAGCCTTGGGAATTGATTCTAATGTTCCTTGGCATGTGTCCAACCTTTTCCCATGATCTATATTTCATCCTTTGGATTTTTCGGAGGAATCTCTTGGCAGAGGTCGACCTTGTTTATTTTACACATTAGGTCTTGTTCTTCGGGTTTTGATCCCTTTTAGGCTGGCTAGTTCCTTTGGATCATATATATAATTATAATTTCATATAATAATGTAATAATCGAAGAATCAAGTAGCGAGAATGTGCATAGAAGATAGATCTTAAGATTCAAGGTCTCGGTTGTGATCTATTCTGTATGTTCTACTAGGCCTGTGAGCCGGTTATGGTGTAACTTAGTTGTAATCAATTTTTTTAAAGTAAAACAATCTATTCTGCATTTCCTACATCATATCTTTGTGTTTTCATTGTGTTTACTCTTGTTGACTGGTAGAGATTGATCTCTTTATTATCCCTCCTCATCGGTGACTGCTTCAAGTGGTATCAGAGTGAAGTTTCATTCTAGAGGTTGGGTGTCCTAAAATTTTTGTTGTAGGGTGGCGGATTGTGGATCTGACCTAGAGCTATAGAGGACTAGCATGAATGATGGCATGAAGAGGAGCTAGGAATGGTGAAGCACATGGGAATGCAAACCTTGTTGTGATGAAGATGTTGCAAGGTATAGCAACCCAGTTGGAAGTCATGAAGAGCCCAGAGAAGAGGCTGACATATTGAAGATGCAAGTGAAGATGAAGGAGAAGAATCCCCAATAGAACAAGAAAAACCACCGACAATTGATTTAGATGAGGAAAGGTTTTTGAGAGTTTTGAGTAGGGAAAATACTGAACCTTATTTTACCCCACCAGAATATGATGGGAAGTTGGATTCAGATGAATTTATGCATTGGATCTCAAAGATGGAGAAGTATTTTGATTTTGAGAACACTTTAGAAGAGAGGAAGGTGAAATATTCTTGTACCCAATTGAAAGGTCATGCATCTCTTTGGTGGGAACATTTGCAAGTTGATAGATAGAGAAGAGGTAAAGAGAAGATTAAGACATGGGATTAGATGATTGCTAAGTTGAAATCAAAGTTTGTGCCTATTGATTATCAAGTGAATCTATTCTGAAAGTTGCAGAATTTGAGACAGACCAAATCTAGTGTGAAGGAGTACATCGAAGCATTTTACAAGTTGAACATCAGATCTGGACATGTTGGTGATGAATTTGAAAAAGTTACAAGATATTTTAATGGATTGTGGATATCTATACAAGATGAACTAAGTTTGATCAAATTGGAGAGTGTTGAAGAGGCTTACCAGTATGCCCTAAAGGTGGAAGAGAAGTTAAACAAAAGACATGAGCAGAGGCAGAGAGGCAGAGGTAGAAGGTTTATCGTAGGAAGATTTCAAGGAGGAAGACAATATATCGGAGGTAGATGAACCAATGTAAATCAGCACAAGGACAACAAAGTGAGCAAAGAAGTTAATTCATACTAGAAGGATGATAGAAACCTCTATCGAAGGAGAGAACTGAATGGCTGCCAGAATGAAAATTTTGGAAGACAAGACAAGAGAACATTTAGAGGAACATGCTATAAGTGTGGAGGAAAAGGACATCGTGTATTCTAGTATAAGAAGACAAAGAATATTAGAAGACCAGCAGTGGTGGAAAAAAGCCCCACTAGATCAGACAATAAACTGAAAGATGGAGAATTGTTGGTGATGAGGAGAGCTTTGTGTCATACCAGAGGAGATGAGGAGCCCTTGTAGAAGAAAAATTTATTAAAGACCAGAGTTAAGGTATATGGTAAGCGTTGTAAAGTTGTTATTGATAGTGGTAGTTTAGATAATCTTGTTTCAAAAGAGATGGTGAATAAGTTGAACTTGGAGAGATTGAAACACCCTAAGCCTTATTAGATAGCATGAATTCAGGATGAACATAAGTTGTTAGTAAGTGAGCAGTGTTTGGTGAAATTGAAAATTGGGAATTACCATGATGAAGTCTTGTGTGATACTATGCCTATGGATATTTGTCATCTTTTATTGGGTAGACCTTGGCAGTTTGATAGACAAGTAGTACATGATGGGAGAAAGAATACATATAATATTGTGGCCAATGGGATGAAGAAAACCTTATTGCCTTTGGAGGAACCTTTGAAGAATGAAGTCTATACGAATGCTAGATTCTATTTGGTAGATGGAAGGAAATTATTAGATGGATTGAGATATGAGAATGTGTGTTTTGTCTTAATTCCTAAGAAGACTAAGAAATGGGAACCAGAAGGAGAACAAGCGAAAGAGAAAAGATTTGCTGATAGAATATGAAGACATCATTTCAGATAATGTACCTGATGGATTGGCACCTATGAGAAGTATTAGTCATTGCATGGACTTGGTTCCCGAAGCTAGTTTGCCTAACAAAGCTACACACTAGTTGACACCAATAGAGAATGAAGAACTAAATAGACAAGTGTAGAAGTTGTTGAAGAAATGTTTGATCAGGGAAAGTCTGAGCCCTTGTGCAGTACCTGCAGTATTAACACCTAAGAAGAATGGAGAGTGGAGAATGTGTACTAATTCCAAAGCAATAAACAAGATCATGGTGAAATACTAGTTTCCTTTGCCTAGGATGGATGACATAATGGAATGTTTGAGTAGAGTGAAATACTTTACAAAGATAGATTTGAAGAATGGATATCATCTGATCAGGATTAGAGAAGGAGATGAGTGGAAGACAACATTTAAGATAAATCAAGGATTGTATGAATGGTTGGTGATGCCTTTTGGGTTAACTAATACATCGAGTACTTTCATGAGGTTGATGAATGAGGTATTGAAGAAATTATTGGGTAAGTTTATTATTGTGTATTTGGATGACATTTTGATTTTTAGTAAAATAGAAGAGAAACATTTGTTGCAGTTAGGACAAGTTTTGCAAAGATTGAGAGAAGAGAAGTTGTTGATAAATATTAAGAAGTGTACATTCATGAAGGATGAGTTAGTCTATTTTGGATTTATGATATTTGATGATGGTTCGAAGATGGAACCTAAGAAAGTAAAAGTAATTGTTGAGTGGTGTACATCGGAAAGCATTGCAGAGGTAAGATTATTTCATGGATTGGCTAATTTTTATTGGAAGTTTATCAGAAATTTAAATTCAATTTGTAACCCTATGACTAAGACCATGATAGGAGATCAGAAGGAATTCAAGTGGACCATGGAGCAAACAAAAGTTTTGAATTATTGAAGCAAAAAGTGACTGAGCAACCTGTCTTAGCTTTACTAGATTTCAATAAAGTATTTCAAGTGGATTGTGATACTCGTGGAACAACAATAGGAGCAGTCTTGAGTCAAGAAGAGAGAGAAATAGCCTATTTTAGTGAGAAATTAAATGATGCCTGGAGGAGATATTTAGTGTATGATCAAGAGTTTTATGCCATAGTTCAAGCCTTGAAGAGACATTACCTATTTCCTAAGGAGTTTGTGTTGTATACAAATCATCAAACTTTGCATTATTTGAATAGTCAGAATAACTTGGATCAGAGACATATGAGATGGGTAGAATTCTTGCAAAACTTCCACCTTTGCGTTGAAGAATAGAAGTGGTAAATCTAACAAAGTTGTTGATGCATTGAGTAGGAGAAGGAATTTACTGACAGAGATGAGAGTGATAGTATTATGATTTGAAGATTTCAAGACCTTGTATGATGATGACCCAGATTTTCAAGAACCTTGGAAATCATTTAGAGAAGCAGTTATTGTAGACAGAAGAAAGTGGTTGGATTACTTCATGCAGGATGGAATGTTATTCAGAGGAGTTCAGTTGTGCATACCTAAGAGTTCTATGAGGGAGAATCTGATAAAGGAGAAACACAGTGGAGGATTAGTTGGACATTTTGGTATTGATAAAATAGTAGTATTGGTGAGTGAGTAGTACTTTTGGCTCTAGATTCATAAGGATGTTAAGAGATATGTGCAAAGTTGTAGAGTTTGTCAAGTTTCAAAGGGTAGTGGTTAGAATGTGGGATTGTATAAACCTTTGATAGTACCGATAAGATCTTGGGAGGATATAAGCATGGATTTTGTACTTGGATTACCTAAAACACTGAGAGGGAATGATTCTATATTTGTGGTAGTGGATAGATTCTTGAAGATGGCTCATTTCATACCTTGTAAGAAGACATCAGATGCATTACATGTAGCAGACCTATTTTTCAAGTAAGTGGTGAGATTACATGGATTACCTAAGATCATAGTTTCAGACAGAGACACTAAGTTTTTTGGCTATTTTTCGAGAACACTTTGGAAGAAGATGAAGACATATTTAAAGTTCAGATCTACTTTTCATTCACAAACTGATGGACAGATAGAAGTTGTTAACTAGAGTTTGGGAAACTTGTTGAGATGTTTAGTCAGAGATAAAAATAGAAATTGGGATTTGATCCCTACACAAGAAGAGTTTGCCTACAACAATTCACTGAATAGGAGTACCGGAAGAACACCTTTGGAGATTGTTATCAGAGTGCATCCTAGAGGTATATCAAAATTGAGAGATATTAGTAGTGAATGCCAGAGAAGTTCAAAAGCAGAAGACTTTGCAAATCACATGGCGGCATTGCATATTCAGATTAAGCAGCATTTGGAAGTCATGAACAACAAGTATAAGGAGAAGGTAGATGAGAAGATGAGACATAAGTGTTATTTTAAACCCTAGGTATGTTAACCAGATTTATCTAATTGATTATGCCCTAGGTTGTATTCAAATTTGTAGTATTTTAGTAAGCCAACATAGATTAAATTGTGCTCTAGATTGTAATCAAATTTGCAGTATTTTAGGAAACCAACATAGATTAAATTGTGCCCTAGATTGTAATTAGATTTGTAGTATTTAGTAAGCCAACATAAATCAGAAATAAAACAAAAGACAAACAAGCATACCTTGGGAAAACCTCCAAGGAGGAAAAACCCAGCATGAAAGACCCACAGGTCAAATTATATATTCTCCTCTAAAATATAAGTACAATACTTAGCTCGAATCTGATCTTCACATATCAGATCTGTCCTTGTATGCTTCAATGACTTCCATCAAAATCTACTATGTCCCTTTGGACAATTTCGCACCAAGCTGAATAAGTTCGCACTCTTCCTTAAGTTCGCACAACAGAACTAAATCGCCTTTTGATGTGACTAAACTTGATTGAAATGACTTTCAAATTATCATTTACTTATATGCATCTTTATTCCTTTTAAGTCGGCCTCCTTGTAAGTCGGCCTCCTTATTATTTTTGGCACTAATGTTATTTTGGAGTGTATTTAGCGTGGCATGGAGAATAAGGATGGGGTCACATTATTTTAGGGTAGGACTCGGTCCTAAAGGGGGTTCGGATGTTGCCTTAAGGCAATCTGAACCCCTATACCCCTAGTTACAATCAACACTCCCTCTTAACTAGGGAGGATGAGAATACATAATCTGAACCTTTTAAGTTCCATATAGCACACAAGCATATAATTACATCTTCCACCTAGCACACAAGCATAGGATGGTTCTAGCACACAAGAATAGAAAGTGTAATACATCAGTGGGTCTTTACATTATTACAATTATCCATCTAGCACACAAGCATAGATTGGAAGAAATTCATTCTTGCACACAAGCAAAGAATGATTCAAAGTGCTACCAATAGTCACTGAGATTGAAGCTCCCTCTCAATCAGGGTTTCCTTTTCCATGACACCAATTCTATCTCTGAAGTACTTGAACTTCACTCTGGATAAGAGTTTGGTGAGGATGTCAACAATCTGTTCATCTGTGCTAATGTACTTTAGATGAATGGCGCCTCTTTGCACCATATCCTGAATGTAATGATAGTGTGTTTCCACATGTTTGGACCGATCATGAAATACAGGATTTACTGACATCTTTATACAACTTTGATTATCACAATGAATGGTGGTAGGATCATTGACTTGACCAAATAATCCAACAAGGAGCTTACAAAGCCACACTGCTTCTCTGGATGCAATAGATGTGACAATGTACTCAGCTTCTGCAGTGCTTAATGCTACTGAAGATTGCTTTCTACATGCCCAAGAGATCATTGCGGAGCCCAAGTTGAAGCAAATGCCTGAAGTGCTTTTCTTGTCCTTGATGCTTCCTGCCTAATCTAAATCTGAGTAGCCTTTCAAGAGGATTGGGGTATTAAGTGAATACTTCAACCCATAACCAATCGTGCCACGTAGGTATCTTAGAATGTGCTTGGTAGCAACTAGGTGAACATGTTTAGGTGAGCTCATGAACTGACTGAGAGCATTCATAGCATAACAGATATTTGACCTAGTATTGACTAGGTACATCAAGGAGCCAATCAACTGCCTGTACTCAGAAGGATCTGCAAAATCTGAGTTAGTTGCAGAAACACTTAACTTCTTTAAGTTAGATTCCATAGGAGTACGCATAGGTTTACAATATATCATTCTAAATCTTTTCAAAATGTCAATAGTGTATTTTCCCTGACTTAGAAAGATTTCATTAGCTCTTTGCCATACTTCTAACCCTAGGAAGTAGTGCATTAGACCTAAATCCTTCATTTCAAATTCTAAGGCTAATTCCTTTTTACATCTTATGATTAATTTATTTTCACAAGTGAGAAATAAGTCATCTACATACAAAACTAAAATAAGCATCCCATCATTATAAATTTTCAAGTAAATGATAGCATCAGCATCATTCTTGGAAAACCCTAAACTTAGTAAGTACTTATCAATTCTTTCATACCAAGTGCGAGGACCCTGTTTGAGCCCATATAAAGCTTTCTTCAACCTGCAAACATGAGAATCTCTTTTATGGATTACATAACCTTCTGGTTGCTCAATATAGACTTCCTCCTCAATGACACCATTAAGGAAGGTTATCTTAATGTCCATTTGATGTAGCTCCCAACCTTTGGCTGTAGCAATAGCTATTATAGACCTAATAGAGGTATATCTAGCAACAAGGGCAAAGGTTTCTTCATAATCTATTCCTTCCTTTTGAGAAAAACAACAAGCTACAAACCTAGCTTTATATTTTTCAATACTACCATCAGCATTATGTTTAATTTTAAACAACCATTTAGAGGAAACGATAGACTTACCTTTGGGTCTGGGTACGATGTCCCAGACATCATTCTTGATGATAGACCCATACTCTTCATCCATGGCTAATTTCCAAGCATGATGGGACATAGCTTCTCCGATATTGTGGGGTTCAAACTCAATTATATTGCACATCACAGAAATGTAGTTGGCGTGATTTTGGACACTCTTGCTATTTTTGAAGGTTCCTTTGGGAGCAGCAAACCCTTCAGCATCTTGAATTGTATTTCTAACCCAAAGTGGTCTCTTCTTGTAGACCACAATATCCTGAGGTATATCGGTAGATTGCATGGGTTTTGATGAGTCATTCTGAACTTCCTGATCTGGAAGATCAGTAGACTCCTCTTGTAACTCAGGGTTAGCATCAACAATTGAATCTTGTTTTTCCATCACCATATCATCATTGTTGATTAATGAACCTTTAGATCTTTTGAAAGCAATATCTTCTTCAAAAGTTACATCTCTACTTACCTCAACATACCTTTGACCTGAAATGTAGATCCTGAAGGCTTTGGAAGATTTGTTGTATCCTACTAGGATGCCTTTCTTTCCAGATGGATCCAACTTGGTTCATATTTCTTTAGGCACATGAACATACACAGGGTTTCCAAATATCCTTAGGTGACTGATGTCTGGTTTGATTCCTGAAAAGGCTTCTTTAGGTGTCACATTCTTTAGGACTTGATGAGGACATCTATTCTAAATATAAACTACGATTTTGGATGCTTCTACCCATAGGAAAGGTTGCAAGTCCTGATCATGTATCATGGCTCTTGTAGCTTCAACAATGGTCCTATTCTTTCTTTCAGCAACTCCATTTGCTAAGGGTTGTAGGGAACACAGAACTCCCTCTTAATTCCTGCTTTAACACAAAAGTCATAGAAACTACCTGAGGTGTATTCACCTCCATTGTTAGACCTCAAACATTTAATTCAATTTCCTATAGTATTTTCAACTAAGGCTTTCAATTCTTTAAATCTATTTAGGACTTCTTTAGACTCTTTAGTTTTAAGAAAATAGATCCATGTTTTCCTAGAGAAATCATCTATGAAGATAACATAATATAGGAAACCGCTAGGAGATGCTACTGACATCGGACCACATAAATCTGAATGAATAAGCTCTAACCTTTCTTTAGCCCTACTATTGCTTTTATGAAAGGGATTCTTTACATTCTTACCCATTGCACAACCTTTACAAGCATCATCATGAGATAAACTGAGATTAGGCATACCTTTGACCATTTTACCGAGAGTGGGAAGAGCTTGAAAGTGAAGATGACCCAATCTTCTATGCCATAGCTCGCATGATTTAGGGGTCTCATGAATGAGAGCTTGAATTGGATTAGCTACAAGCTTATATAAACTATCACATCTATTTCCAATAATACAAGAAGATTTGAAGTTAGATTTCTTAGACCAAGCGAGTACTTTCCCTTCAAAAAATGCTATTTGCAAACCCTTATCTTCTAAAGCAGAAATGGAAATAAGATTTCTTTTAATACCAGGTACAAATAGAATATCACAGAGTTGTAAGGAAATACTAGAATCTAGTTTCAAAGAGGTAGTGCCAGAACCTTTTACCGAGTATCGAGCATCATCACTGATTACTACATGAAGATTGGTGTCTTTTTCAATCAAATCTAAGAGATGCTCACGAAATCCCGAGATGTGTCTGGAGGCACCACTGTCAAGTATCCATGTATTGCTATCCATAGGAACATTGCTGGAAAGAGTAGAGATAAGAAGGTAGGCTTCACTTTGTTCGGCAACTTCATTTAAGTTAGCTTCCCTTTCCTTTGGGTCATTTTGATAATCTCTGGCATAGTGACCATACTTATCACATCTGAAGTACCGAATGTGAGAGGAATGTCTTGACTTTTTCCTTGGATCATAGGAGGAGGATCTAAAATCTTTGCTTCTCTTTTCTTTCTTCCAATGACCACCTTTCCTAGATTTAGATAAGAGAACATGATTATCTTTGAGAGAGTTCTTGAATTTTCCTCTTACCTCAATTCGAGATTCCTCTTCGATGCAGTCAGATTAAAGATGCTCAAAGTTGGGGCGATCGGCTCTTCCACCAATGCTACCAATGAATGGTTCCCATTCATCTGGTAGACCATTTAATGCAATCATAACAAGGTCTTTATCTGAGATTTGGCAATCAAGAGTTCTTAGCTTGTCCTTTGGTTCATTGATCTTCATGAAGTAGGCTATGATTTCATTTTCATGTGAAGAAGTTGCCGTCTTAGGGCAAGAGCCCTACTGAGATTATTGACTTCATATATCCCTTCCAAGTGTTTGATCATTTCTCTGGTAGATGTAAACTTTGATATGACAGTGACAAGATGGTTCTTGATGGACTCAATTATGATCCTTCTAGCCTTGAGGGAATCTTTCTTGAATAGTTTCAGCTCTTCAGCATCTTCTGGAGGAGATAGCCTTTCTTCTTCTACAAATTTCAGTAGGCCATTTTCTTCAAGGATCAATAGAATATGAACTTTCCAAGTAGCAAAATCAATGGCTCCCTCAAGCCTATCTTCAGCCTTCAAACTTGACATCTTTAATTTGAACACAAACAACAGCTATATGCAACAATCGATCTGCTAAAATCGGAAGTTAGTGACATCTAGAGCTCTGATACCATGTTATTTTAAACCCTAGGTATGTTAACCAGATTTATCTAATTGATTATGCCCTAGGTTGTATTCAGATTTGCAGTATTCTAGTAAACCAACATAGATTAAATTGTGCTCTAGATTGTAATCAGATTTGCAATATTTTAGGAAACTAACATAGATTAAATTGTGCCCTAGATTGTACTCAGATTTGCAGTATTTAGTAAGCCAACATAATCAGAAATAGAACAGAAGACAAATGAGCATACCCTGGGAAAACCTCCAAGGAGGAAAAACCCAACATGAAAGACCCACAGGTCAGATTATATATTCTCCTCTAAAATATAAGTACAATACTTAGCTCAAATCTGATCTTCACATATTAGATCTGTCCTTGTATGCTTCAATGACTTCCATCAAAATCTACTATGTCCCTTTGGACAATTTTGCACCAAGCTAAATAAGTTCGCACTCTTCCTTAAGTTCACACAGTAGAGCTAAATTGCCTTTTGATGTGATTAAACTTGATTGAAATGACTTGCAAATTATCATTTACTTATATGCATCTTTATTCCTTTTAAGTCGGCCTCCTTATTATTTTTGGTGCTAATGTTATTTTGGAGTGTATTTAGCATGGCATGGAGAATAAGGATGGGGTCACGTTATTTTAGGGTAGGACCTGGTCCTAAAGGGGGTTCGGATGTTGCCTTAAGGCAATCCGAACCTCTATACCCCTAGTTACAATCAACAATAAGGAATTTGAAGTTCGCGAGGAAGTGATGATATATCTAAGAAAAGAGAGATTCATGGTTGGAACTTATAACAAATTGTAGTGTCATAAAATTGCGACCCAAGCAATTTTAACCATATTTTGGGTCCTCACCTTGGTGGTGACATCTCCTTCCCTTACCAAGACCTATTTCTACATTTCCAACACTTCACTCTTTCTCCTTCATGACATGTATCTTCTCTAGACCATGTATGGGCCCCAAAATAGAGCAAGACAGGGGAGTAGCACCCCTGCCTCCCCTAGGACAGTGTTGTAGCACCCCTATCCCCCTAGGATAGGTGTGTGGCACCCCTATCCTTACCTCTTAGGGTGGCCCTATGTCAGGTCTACCTGATCTCCTATGCATAATTTGTCTTTAGGGTTTGCAATTCCTCTTTGTCAGCCTTCAGTGGTTGAAAATTAATCCTTGAGGCATGTATAAAAATGAATTCAATACCCTCATTCATGGACAGATGGACAACAAAAATACAAATAAAGAGCATATGGAGAAGATACAAGATTTCAAGGTCATCATCAAGAATTCAAGCATTCAAGTCTTCTTAATTCATCCATTGGAGCAACATTACAACATTCATTTGCAAGAAGGTGTGTGTGTGTTAGGGTTTTGTCATGTTACATGCCATTTCATACAACATTTGTGATTATATTCAAGAAGCAAGGCAATCATCATCAACAATTTCCAGATCTACAAGGTATACAACTCCATTGTTTACATTCAAGCATTTGCAATTACTTTATTTCTAAGTTGATTCCTTAACTGGGGTTTGACTGAGGCAAAGCCCTATCCACAACCCCCCCCCCCCCTTTCTTCTCTATTTTGTGTGTAGTTTGCAGGTGTACAGTTGTAATTGCAAGTTTGGGATTCATTTGTAGAAACGAAAGAACCCTTTTCATTTTGTGGATTTTGTGGCGGATCATGTACATTCCTGCCACAGTCCGAATGACTTTTCTCCAAATTTGTAGGGTGGATTCATATCAGTCTAATTAGCTCAGATCCAAAGTTACAACGCAGTCTTGAACTAGTAGCTCCTCATTGCACTCATTTCCTCTCTCTTTTCCACATAGTTAACAAGTCAACTTTCTCATTTAAAAAAGAGGGTAAATCACACTTCAACCACTTGAAATCCACTTAGATTTCACATCCTTGCTTCTCTTGGATTTGGATCTAGTGGATTCAATCTCTCTTTTGAATGTAAAGTATTTCCCAAGTGAAAATCATCCTAGTGGCTTCCTTTCTCTCTCCTAGGTGGGGAGTCACTAGGATCCAATTTTCCACTTTACACAAGTTGTAGATGAAGTGTGTAGATGAAGAAGTTTGGACCTTGCAGGATTTTGAGGAAGTTTAGTTCTGGAAATGCATATGAAGTGGAGTTACCAAATAGTCTAAGCATTTCACTTGTGTTTAACATTATAGATCTTCATGAGTATCATGAACCATAATTCAATGATGACAGTATTGCAAACTTGGAGAAACAGTTGCCCCGAAAGGAACCGGATCAAATTGAAGAAATTTTGAATAGTATGATTGGGCATAGTACCCAAAGCAGTCAGTATAAGGAGTATCTAGTAAAGTGGAAGGACATACCAGTTGAAGATTCATCTTTGATTTCTCAGGGAGAGGTAGACCGCCTTGGTTTTATTTTGACCCAAGCAAAGTGAGAAGTTAACTTTTTCAATAACCTCAAATGTCTGATGCGAGAGCATCCCTGTTTCATAGCAATCTTGCATCAACCAAAAAAAATTTCTTTCTATTTTTCTTTATGTTTGTAGTTTCAGCTTTTCTTTCTGTATGTCCTAGTTTGGCTCAATAGATCTTGTGGAGTTGGATTCTACTTGAAGAATTGATCATCTTTCTCATTTCCAGACTGCATCACATTTGGATCATTTTCCGACAAGATATCACTATCGATTTCCTTGACAGTTTCCTATTACTAGTTGACAGATCTTGTTACTAGTTGCCTGGACCTATTTCAGTGATCTACTGGAACCCCTTCTAAAGCTTGTGGAGCCTTGGGCATTGATTCTGATGTTCCTTGGCGTGTGGCTGACCTTTTCCCATGACCTACATTTCATCCTTTGGATTTTCCAGAGGAATCTCTTGGTAGAGGCCGGCCTTGTTTATTTTACACATTAGGTCTTGTTCTTCGAGTTTTGATCCCTTTTTGGTTGATTGGATTCTTTGGATTGTATATTGAATTGTAATTAAGCATTACAATGTAATAATTGAAGAATCAAGTAGCGAGACTGTGCATAGAAGATAAAGCTTAAGATTCAAGGTCTCGCTTGTGACCTATTTTGTATGTTCTACCAGGCCTGTTAGCCTATTGGTTGTAATCAATTTTCAAGAAATAAAACAATTTGTTTTGCATTGCCTCCATCATATCTTTGTGTTTCCAGTGTGTTTACTCTTGCTGACCATTTTGGATTGATTTCTTTGATGTCCCTCCTCACCAGTGACTTCTTCATGACCCTATCTTAGAATGAGGAGATTGTCAAGCAAGTACAAGAGTTATTGGATAAGGGTTTGGTGAGAAAGAGTCTCAGTCTATGTGTTGTCCCAACAGTCCTAGCACCTAAAAAGGATGGTAAATGGAGAGTTTGCACTGATTATATGACCATCAATAAGGTTACCATAAGATTTAGCTTTCCTATGCCTAGAATTGAAGACCTAATGGACTATTTGGGAGGGGCTTGTTATTACTCCAAGATTGATCTCAAGAGTGAGTACCATCAAATCAGCACAAGGTGAGGAGATGAATGGAAGACTTCCTTAAAAATAAATGAAGGTCTCTACGAGTGGTTGGTGATGTCATTTGGGCTATCCAATGCCCCAAGCACCTTTCTATTATTAGGATAACTAGTGGACAACTGAGAAGGGGGGGTGAATCAGTTGTCAATAGATTATAAAACTTAAAACTCACAAAAAATTTTATCAGAATGCATAAACCAAATACCAGAATACCATCCATATCACATAACACCAAGATTTGTATGTGGAAAACCTGGCAAAGGGAAAAACCACGATGGGAAGCCTACCCATAGATAGATAATACTTCTACAACAAGTATGTGATTACAATAAGAGAGGCCTGCACATGTAGGAAGGCACACTGCCTAGAGAACACTTCTCATCACAAAAGGAGCCTCACTGACTATAAAGAAATCTAGACTACAATCTGGAAAGTTGAGTGAATTGCAAGAATAGCATCTCCTATGCATGAGTATAGTTTGGGTTAGGCTCAATACCAAAGGTCTTAAACCTCTTTCAAAAACCTAGTTCGATCACCTATGATCGACTAAAACCTCTACATATAATTACAACTTTATTCGCAAAGACATAATCCTATATCCTATAAACCCACTCCTATGATCTACAAAGAGATTGTACATCATATTTATACCAACCCAGGACCTAAACAATGTTGGCAATTGACAGTCATTTGGTTGGTTTCTATATGTTGTCATTGATGGCAACATATTCTGGCTTTCATATTATGGTTTGACTATTTACCGGTAGACACTTCATCGGCACTGACGGGTATCTTCACCGGTTGGAAGGGAAATCTTTGGTTACTGACATTGCAGGCTAACATGACTTTATCAGGTTGTCGATATTGGAGGCTGACATCATTTGGGAGATCCGGCATCGACGGTTGATAATTCTAAGAGATGATTTGGATATTGCAAATGAGTATAGAAAAAAATTCAAGGTTAGTTCTGCACATCTTGATGAGTTATTGAAAAGTCAAAGGCAAAATGGAGACTCCAGTGGACTTGGATCTGAAAAAGGTCAGAGCTCCAATATTGCAAATGAAGATCAGAAGCAGAAGGAACTATTGGCATTTTCGATGATTATGTTGTGATTGTCATTGATGGACACACACTTGCCTTGAAATCACTTTTTGTATGTATGAGTTATGCTCAATCGGTATTTGTTCCAAACCGGTAATATGTATTATAGTCTTTAGACTATCAGTGTTTTTGCAGAAAGTGTTTACCAATCTCAAATGGTATGAAGAGCCAAGCAGTATGAAGACCTCAAGCAGTTCGTGGATCTCAAGTGGAATGAAGGAACTAAAGTGATAGTTATCATTTTCCTAGTCTTCATTTTTGTCAACCGATAATCGGTTTAATATTTGAACCGGTATTACTCTGTTATGAGTTACCAAACAGTAATCGGTAAAAGTTGTATGAACTGGTGATACTCTGTGATGAGTTACCAACTGGTCTTTTTGTGATGAGTTACCATCCATTGACACTTTGACAGTGATTTTGTGCCATATTACCAAATGAGTCTAGATGCAATGAACCTAGGAACTTGCAATGTAATCCTATTGGACCAACATGAAATCAGATTCCTTTTTAAGGACATCATGTCTAGGGTTTTAGATGAGAGAGTTGTTAGGGTTTTGGGTGGTTGATGAGTTTTTGTATGTGAGATCTTAAAAGAGAAGATCGAGTCTATGTGTTATAATAGAGTGTGGATTTACTGAAGACTGAAGTAATGCTAAAATGCATTAGCAATGAGCTATCATGGATCTAACCAAGCAGACTATGCTATTTGCTAGATCATTCACTTGTTGATTACTCACATCTTCGACAAGTTTGAAACCCTTAACCAGGTAGGCCCAAAAAAGCCTTTGCAAATCCTCTGACAAGGTGGTTCACAACTGTGGATCTGAAATCCTCTCACAAGGTAGTCTTTAATCGGACTTATCTCCTAACAGAGATTGAGATTCCTAACAGGATCTGTTCTGGTGAAGAACATTGTATGACCTTAACTAGTCTGGTTACTATTCTGCAGATAGTTACTTGTTAGTTTCATCTCACCGTGGTTTTTCCCATTTGGGTTTCCACATCAAAATCTCTTGTGTTATGGTGATTGTGCTTCTATGGGTGAATGCCTTATTTGTTATTTGGTTTTCATTTGTGTTAACTGGTTTGTTAGTAAAACTGTTATACCAGTTTATTGCTAAACTATTTAAGTGTTTGAGTTTAGTAATTTTTGGTATACTAATTCACCCCCCCCCCTCTTAGTATTCATCAATTGGTATCAAAGCCAACCTTTCTATGAGTTTAACCACTTGGAAAGAGATATGGGGGAATACACTATGAGGGAACTTACTCAACAGCTCACTTAGACTGAGAAAGCCTATGATGAACTCAAAGTCAAGTATAAAGCCTCTTTGGCAAAAAGAAGAGAGCATGCTAAGAAACCGATGGAGCTTACTGAAAATAGTTCCTCTGATGAAGCGGACATGGAAGCCCTAGTTGAAGAAGTTGAAAACTGAATGAGTCTAATGCCAACCTAAGAAGGGAATTGGAAGGACTGACTATCAGGATGTGTCAAGAGCTTGAGAACCAGAGAAAAGCTGAAGATCTAGTAAAAGACAAAGATCATGAGATCTCCAAGCTGAAGCAAGAAATCAGTGCACTTACCGCTCATCTCCAAGAGAGTAAAGTGGAAAAAGAGGAAATGCAAGGTGAACTAAACATGGCTATTTCTGAGAATGCAACTTTGAAGGAATCCAATACTACTATTTCCAAAGAACTCACTGAGTCAAAGGAAATACTTCCCAAATTCAATAAGAGCACTATTAAGCTAGAGCAAAAGCTTGAATCAACTAAACTGGTAAAGAATACTAATGGACTTGATCTCTTTGTATATGAGGAAGGTGAGAAATCTAGAGCAAAAGATGTAGCATCAAAGAAGCAACTGACATCAAAGGATAAAGGTAAGAAAAATTTCAAACCTATTTGCTTTAATTGTCTCAAGGAAGGACATACTTCTAATGTATGTAGAAACAAGGTTTACAATAACTTTCGTTACTTTCTAAACCATAGGCCTAGATCCAATAGATTAAATGGAAATTGTTATGCATGCAACAAGTTTAGGCATAGAGCATTTGAATGCAGGTCTATCATGCACAACACCGGAAGGTATCCTCAAATGATTCAAGGAGTTTTTCCTGAACCCTCTGGGAACCAGAATCCAAACCGGTTTAATACCTATAATGATCAGTTAGGAAGCGGTGGCTATCAAGCAGCAATCAGATGGAGAGAAACCTGTTTGATCTATCATGATAATGGTCACATTGCTACAACATGTAGAAGAGAGAATGGAAACATGAATAAAGGACCTTGGAGAGCACCTGGAATGGTTTGCTATCATTACAACAGACCGGGTCATATAGCAAGATTCTGCAAAATGAGAAAGAATATATCGGATGATATACTGATCACTCCGGAAGGAAAGATTGATGTTGAAACTATTCAAGTGGATATGAAGAAAACCTGGAAAAACAAGCCAGAAGAAGTGTCTCAAGAATAACTGGTTTCTGCACCTGGTGTGGAAATCTCTGAACCGGCAAACTAAGCTACAAAAATGCTTAGGGGAAAACAAATCGGTCAAATGTTTCGAACCCCCGGTTTACATCGATAAAAGACCTCAACTGGTATGAAATACCTATCAATTGGCAGAAGACCAAAAATGGTAAAAGGCAAATTAGGTTTTACGCCCTAATGGTGGAGCATTTATTATGGTAGGTGAAGAATTCGTTTAAAAGGGATTTTCAAGTCATTTTCACTTATCAGTTTGCGAGCGAAGAACTTTTCAAGTGTAGAGCGACAAAAGGCAATTTGTGTTGTGATTCAGAGATATTTCAAAACCTTGAAGAAGAATCAGAAGATAACATCAACCGGTCAAGTGTAGAAATCAAAGCGGTAATCCAGCAACTGAAGTAGTGTGTGGCGAAGCAAAATTTGCAAGCCCTAAATTTTGACTTGCGAAGGTATTTTTTGAGTTTCTCTGTTTATCATGGCTTCTACATTGCACTCTAGTTCTAGTGCACCCATTGATTCAGTAGATTTCATCCAACGGAAGGCAAAATATAATGCCCTGTCCCAAATACCCGTTGGTGTTATAGTTGAGGAAGGTACTTCAGATTATATTGACTGTAAAATTGAAGACCTAGGATCTCTAGTGATCCATTCTCGGGTAAGCTTATTCTGCAGGAAGGACAAGAAGATCAAACCAGAATACAACATCTTGGAAAAGATGAAGCTTCACAATGCGGTCTATTTCCTTGAAGAATTTATAGATGATCACATTCGCATCATTCTAAGCAAAGTGCATGGTGAAAAATTGTATTTAGAGCAGACACATGACATTGCACCAAAAGTGATTCATGTTGTCACCAGTTTCTGTAATGTTGTAGAAGTGTCAGCCCTGAGGAAGGTCATCAAGACTGAAATGACCAAGCTCACCAGTTTTGTGAGTGACCAATGAGGAATGACAGTCAATACCATCAAGGACGACTTGGTCAAATACGCCTGCATGGTGATAGGTTACCGAACATTCTATGCTAGCAGAATCAACTCTATCTCTATTGCAGCGGTAAATGCCGCCTACAGGATGATCATGGAAGATGCCTTGTTTGATTTATGCACCTGTATGCAAAGGAAACTTCTAGTGAACCCGAAGTCAATTAAATAGGACAATGCCTTGAAATTTAAATTTGGACAACTATTGGTCAGATTGTTCTTCTACTTCCAAGGCTATTTACTAAGAGTCGGGGATATTTAGTGGTCTAATGACCAACTAGTTACCAAGAAAATCAAAGAAAGTTGGCTATGGCATAAGAGACTGTCATGTAAATCTGAATAACAATCTAAGAAGACTAGGAAAACAAGGAAGAAGATAAAGACAACTAGCAATGAACCGGCATCATCAACACCGGTAAATATTGATATTTCCTCTTACAAACCTTTGACACATTGTCAATGAACTATTAAGAACATTAGGAGAAAAGTGTTGAGTGATTTAGTAGATTATTTGGATGATTTCAATGACAATGAGAAGGAGGAAGTAGAACAGGAAATCATTCAATATTTATGTATTAATGACCGGTCGCCATCAGAAATTAAATTTGTGACACTGGATTCTTTATACAATTCTTTAGACAACAAATGGCGCATTGCCATGGAAAAGGAACAAGAAATAAGAGAGGAAATATTTGCACAATATTTTCTTGACGTATCTAATTCAGAACTTTATGAAGTTATAGAAAAATATAAAGGCCTCTTCTTCATGAGAAGAAGGAGACTCTTGTTGCTAGAAGGGAAAGTTCCTGAAGTGGTAAAAGATACCCACTCTCATGCCAAAGGTGCTCTAAGATTGCACCAAGTGTCTGAAGCCAACAAGAAGGCTGAACAAGAACTGAAAACTGGAAAACCAGATGAGGTGTATAACAGTCAAGGAGACCAGGTCACTGAACAAATGGACCCTATTGATGTTGATGCCTTGGATGGTGAAAATGTCACCCTGGATACAGCAAAGGACAAAGCTGACAAAGAGAAAGTGGACAAGGAGAAATAGGAAAAAGAAAAGGCTGATAGAGAGAAAGTGGAGAATGAGAAAAAGAAACAAGAGCAAGAAAAGAGAAAATGGGAAGAGAAGAGGAAACAAATAGAAGAGGATAAAAAGAGCAAAGAGGAAGAGGAGAAGAGGAAGAAGGAAGAGGAGAAGAAGAAATAGGAAGAGGAGAAGAAGAAGAAGAAGAAGGAAGAAGAAAAGAAACAGGAAGAGGAGAAGAGAAAAGAAGAGGAGAAGAAGAAATAGGAAGAGGAGAAGAAGAAGAAGGAAGAAGAAAAGAAACAGGAAGAGGAGAAGAAGAAGAAGGAAGAGGAGAAGAAAGAAGAAGAGAAGTGGAAAGAGGAAGAAAGGAAGAAGGAAGAAGAGAAAAGAAAGAAAGAAGCAGAGGAGAAAAAGAAGGTAGAAGAAGAAAAGTAAAAAGCCAACGACAAGGAGGAAGCGGCAAAGAGCATACAAGTGGAGACCCCAAAGGCAACCGGTGGTCAAGCCAAACCGGATAACATCACCAATCCCATTGACCTCCAATCCATAAATGAATTGGAGCTACTACAAAGCATTAAGCTTGCTCAAGAGCAACTGGAAGCGCTAAGGAGAAAGAAGGAGCAAGATGTTATTCAAACTGCGTTGGAAACTCTTACTAGTTTCATTCCCGGTACCAATCTCCCAAGTACCGATTCCTCTCTAGCTCAACTGAAACTCTTATGAACAGTTGTAGAGGACCAGGTGCAATGCCTAGAAGATGTTGTTGAAGCCAATGCTCAAAAGAAGCATCAAAAGGCTCTAAACACTACCTTGGTGAAGAAGTTAAATGAGCTCCGGTCTGAACTACAGAAAGCATAGAAGGACATAAGCGATGCTTTGGATGAGGGGAATCTATTGCTAAGTAAGATATGCCAAGCCCATCTATTTTGTGATGATGTGCTTTCTCAAAAAGACAAACTACAATTTGACTTATAGGCATACATAAGTACCTTCAAGATGCCCTATGATTCCTTCATCGCATATGGGCAAACCGTTCACTGGTTTCAACTTCAAACTACAAGAATAGAGTTAGAGATCAGCAACCACACCCGAGATTTGTAGGAACTTCAACTAGTTCTACTACCAAGACTACAAATACTTCAAAAGTGCTATCTCAATCTGTATGCCTTAACAACCACTCAAGAGATGAGCACCTTGGACGCCATGGAAGAACAAGTATCCCAGATGCAAATGAAAAGTGAGGTTTCTACCTCATTGCTTGAGTCATGGTCCTTATCCATGAAGACATTTATGCAAGACTTTAAATCAGTTTTTGACACGTTTCACACTTTATTGTCATAAACACTTATTATTTTTGATAATATAAATAGGGGTTATTCAGTTGTACTTTGTCATTGTTGGGAAAGGGGGAGTAGTATTCTATATTTAAAATTTTTCTACATGTTATGTATACTTTCATGTTTATCTTTGTAAGGGAGTAATATACATTGTATTTTCTGCAAAAGGGATAGTGTACATGCTTAGGGGGAGTAATTCTGATTATGGCATATTTTTGTTGTAAAACACTTAGATGTCAAAAAATTTCCTAAGTTTTGCCATCAATGCCAAAGTGGGAGATTGTTGGCATTTTTTATGATTATGTTGTGATTGTCATTGATGAACACACACTTGCCTTGAGATCACTTTTTGTATGCATGAGTTATGCTCAACTGGTAGTTGTTCCAAACCGGTATTATGTATTGTAGACACCCAAAATTGTCCAGTCTAATTAAATAATTATCTAAGCTTAATTCTTCTATTAATTAAATAAATCTTTATTTATTTAATTAATTCATTTATCCTCTTCTAGCCTTATTTCTCATTTAAATAAATACATTTATTTATTTAAATTATCCTTTTCCTAAATTAAATAAATATCTTATTTATTTAATTGATCTCACTCCTTCTATTAATTAAATAAATTTTTATTTATTTAATTAATTCATTAACCTTTTCTACCCATGACACATGTCATTCATCTCTTAATTCATACACTACCTACCCCTTTCAATATTTTTTTATTTCTTTTACCTACCCTCTAATCATAGCCGACCTCCTTTTACACCTCTCAATCTTATCCTCCATTTCATATAGTGTCTTCTATATAAGGAGATGCTTCCTTCATTATCAAACCCCCCCGCTAACTACTTGATCAATTGACTACTTGGCATATGCGATCCTACTTGCAACCACATTCCATTCTTTGTTGAGCTCTTGTGCACATAAAATCTGAGAGCAAATATATCAAGCAAGATCAATGGAGATAGGAAGAATGGAGATCCAAACCCTATTGGACATGTGATGGTATAATCTTTGTGATTTCATTTGATTTGCATTGTCTTAGGTAATCTTCATATGTTATGGTGGATCTTTGTTGTTGTTAGGCTAGGGTTTTGTGGTTGAATTCATTTAACCTTTCAATATCATTATTATTGTTATCCATTTTCACCATATACATGTATTATAGTCTTTAGACTATCGGCGTTTTTGTAGAAAGTGTTTACCGAACTCAAACGGTATGAAGAGCCAAGCGGTATGAAGACCTCAAGCAGTTTGAGGATCTCAAGCGGAATGAAGGAACTAAAGTGGCAGTTATCATTTTCCTAGTCTTCATTTTTGTCAACCGATAATCGGTTTAATATTTGAACCAGTATTACTCTGTGATGAGTTACCAATCGATAGTCAATAAAAGTTGTATGAACCGGTAATACTCTGTGATGAGTTACCAACCAGTATTTTTGTGATGATTTACCATCCACCAACACTTTGACGGTGATTTTGTGTCATATTACCAAATGAGTCTAGATGTAATGAACCTAGGAACTTGCAATGTAATCCTATTGGACCAACATGAAATAAGAATCCTTTTTAAGGACATCATGTCTAGGGTTTTAGATGAGAGAGCTATTAGGGGTTTTGGTGGTTGATGAGTTTTTGTATGTGCGATCTTAAAAGAGAAGATTGAGTTTGTGTGCTGTAACAGAGTGTGGATTTACTAAAGACTGAAGTAATGCTGAAATGCATTAGCAATGAGCTATCATGGATCTAACCAAGCAGACTATGCTATTTGCTAGATCATTCACTTTTTGATTACTCACATCTTCGACAAGTCTGAAACCCTTAATTGGGTAGGCCCAAAAAAGCCTTTGCAAATCCTCTAACAAGGTGGTTCACAATTGTGGATCTAAAATCCTCTCACAAGGTAGTCTTTAATCGGACTTATCTCCTAATAGAGATTGAGATTCCTAACAGGATCTATTCTAGTGAAGAACATTGTATGACCTTAACCGGTTTGGTTACTATTTTGCAAATAGTTACTTGTGAGTTTCATCTCACTATGGTTTTTCCCATTTGGGTTTCCACATCAAAATCTCTTGTGTTATGGTGATTGTGCTTCTATGGGTGAATGCCTTATTTGCTATTTGGTTTGCATTTGTGTTAACCGGTTTGTTAGTAAAACTGTTATACCGGTTTACAACTAAATTGTTTAAGTGTTTGAGTTCAGTAATCTTTGGTATACTAATTCACCCCCCCCTCTTAGTATTCATCAGGCACCAGTAAGGTAGCTTAATGCTTACATATTTAATAGTAGATTCTTTGTTTGTAATAAATTTGGTCACATGGCTACGCAATGTAGAAATAGAGCAAATTAGAACAATAATTTTGTGCCCAATCAATGTTCTAAACGCAATAACAATGGTCATAAGACAAAAGTTTGCAAAATGAATGTAAAATGTTCTGCATGTGGAAAATTTGGACATATGGATAATTAGTACAGGTCAAGCAATTATACCGGTTCTAGCAAAGCAATTCAAATGAACAATATTACATGTTATGCATGTAATAAGGTTGGACACATAGCTAAGTTATGTAGAAGTAGAAATCCATTGGTTAACAATGAAGGATCAAATAAGAAAGGGAAAGAGAAGGTCAATGAAATCTGACAAGATCATACCAAGAGATGGGTCAGGAAGCCAAAAGATCAATCTACAGATGGGAATACTCTAGTTACTCAACTGACAGAGGAGGTTGCTCCTACACTAGCAGGAAGCTCAACTGGCAACTGAGGCAAATGCCTTAGGGGTAGGCAAAATTCATGATAATACTTCTTAAGCCCCAAGAAGAGGTTCTGGAAGATGTTCCAGACATTGGATATGCTTATCCGACATGGAGATGTTTAACGAATTAGGGTTTTTTCTTGGATGTTAAAAGGTTGAATCTACTTCATTTTTTATCACCTTGCATTCAGAGTAATTCAGAGCGAGTCTAAGGTGATACAGTGCGATCAGATATCTTCTTGAGCGATTTCACCAGCGATCAGAAGAGTTCATTAAGGTTTTACTGGCAACTATTTAAAAGGTATTTATATTTCATCATGGAAGCGAGACCATCCTCTACACCTACTTTTATTGCAAATCCTACTGTTGTTGAGGTCAAGGATCATCCTAGGCCGATTTTCAAACAATGTCCTCATATAGCCACCTTGGATGATTCAATTGGTGCATTTTCCCATGTTTCAGAAGGAGTTGTATATGTTGAAGATGTTAGAGCTTACATTCACTGCCACATTGAGGATTTGGGAACTAGTGATATTAAGAGCATGTATATGAGTGAGTTAATGGGTGATTCTGGAAAGATTTAGCCCAAGTATAAGCACATTGAGGATCTAGAGTTTACTAGCATTATGGATATCCCTAAATTCAAGGATGAGATTGTTAGATATGTTTTAAGAAGAGTGTATGGAGAATTCATCTAGTTCAACAAACCATATAATATATTGAAGGAGACCATTAGGGAAATCACCAATTTACCGCAGGTTGGGCAACATCTAGAGAAGAAGGTTTCTAATGATCATGTCAACAAAATCATTGGTGCAACTTCAGATAGGCGATCAATGAGGATTAGTACAATCACTGATAGAGACATCAGATTTAGAAGCATGATTAATGGGTATAAGGTAACTCAATAAAACCATCTGAATTTTGTTTCTAGCTCCTACATTTATGCAGCACATAAGATGATAAGAGAAAATGAGAAGTTAGATCTTTGTGGATAGATGTTAGATGAGTTGTTAATTAACCTAGGGAAAATTAAAGGAGAAAAGAAGGGGACATTCTAGTATGAGAATATTATTGTCTATTTGGTGTTGTTTTTCATCAATGAAACTCTCAGTTTTGGGAAGAGACAATGGACATTTGATATCCCAGTAGGGAGGCAACTAAAATAATCTATTGCTTTGTTGGGTAGTCAACGAGATGATAAGCTTTGAGTTTACTTCAAGGCGTTATAGAATGCTATGAAATCTAGAGAGAGGATTCCTAAGCACATTGTTGAGAAGTACTCAATCGAGATATGCTTCATGGTTAAGAAAGATAAAACACTCATGGAAGTGATCAAAACCCAAAAGGTCTGGATTGAGGAGATGGGTTACGACGTTGATGCACATATTCTAGATGCTTATGTAAATATATTGATTGATGCACCTATTGATAAAGTTGAGAAACCTTGTGGTACTACAAAGCAAAAGAAGCAAGAGGTTGAAACTGAGTTTAATCAAAAGAAGAGGGAGAAGCAGTAGGGCAAGGCAAGAAAGTTTGTTGAACAAGTATCTCAAGATATCAAGGCATTAATAGATGTTGCTCCAGTAAGAGGAAGGAAGAGGAAAGAGCCTGCAACCATCATTACTCCTATTTTATCAAACTTTGGATCTGATCATGACTCACCCTTAGCATTTAAGAGGGTATTGAGGAAGAAAGCTGAAGAGACTAAAGAGGAAACAAGAAAGTAATTGGTTAGGAAGGTCACAATCAAGGTACCACCAAAGAGAAAGGAAACACCTTCTACTCCATCCGGTACTGGAAGAAGAAAGAAGATGGATGACACTGATCTAGAACTTGTCACCAAAAATGTAACTACTATTCTACCTAAGACTTGTACAGAATTAGTAGATGAAATAACTAAGGATGGTATGTTAAGGAATGTACAATTTTATTATGAGCATTTGGATGATGATGAACAGTGAGAAGTTGAGGAGGCAGTTTTGTTGTATTTAGATATATATAAGAAAGCATTGTTATAAATTGAAGATCAAATATTGACACAGTTATATAACAACTTAGATGCTAGAAGATTATCAGCAATGAAGGAGGATAAGCACTTAAAGATTCAAGAGTTATTGATTGTTTGTGGATCCATTACTCAAGACAAGTTGGATAGGACAATTGAGGTTACAAACACAAGAATATTTCATAGTAAGCACAGGATAATTAGTCTTATGTTAGGTAGGGTTAATGAGATTGTTACTGAGACCCAAAAGGCATGGGTTCAATTCTTTGTTGAAAACCATGATTTTTATACTTCACCGAAGCCTAAAATTGATACTATAGACATCCCAGTTGAAGGGAAGGGAAAGGGTCTTGTAGGTACTTCATCTACAATTTTAAAGAATATTAAGATAGTGGATATAGAGCCCTCGATAGAATCTAATGTATAGGACACAAATGTAGAGATATCGGCAGACTTAGAGAATGTACAGGTTGAGGTCATGGTTCATAAGGAAGAACTAGTAGTAATAGTTCATTGTTGTTAATTGACACCTCACGGGTTGAACAAAAAATCATAACTGAGATGAGTTCTATTGAGCTCATGATGATGGTTGCACAAAAAATGTTGAAGGAAGGATCTATGGACAAAGGAGTTATTGATCAGTCTATTCCTATTTTCATAGACTTGTCCTAGAGTGCAAATTTGACAATGAAGCAAGCCCATCTGGCAAGCTTAAGATAATCACAGAGCACATCTCAAAGGATTTTCAATCTTTACAATAGATATCAAACCGATAGGCATTGGAGAGGTTTACACAAGCTAAGAGAGTAACTTTTGATCAGATGATTGAGTCAGAGAAGAAGGAGATTAATGATAAGCTGAAGTTGATTGATATTGCTTTCAGGAAGTGTACCAATATTTACAGAGTAAGTTGTAACACGAGTTTACTTACAATTTATTTGGATAAGAAGATTAAGGAATCTCAGGAGAAAATTGTACATATAATCTATTCTTTTAATGGTTCACATTCTTTGACTACATCTATTGATTTTCATATTTTGGTATTGAAAGCTCAATTTTTAGCTCTTGAGAGGGAAAAAGACAAAATCACAAGAAGAGATAAAAGTCTTAGAGGAATGGTGAGTCCTCGGTTGGATTCATTAAGTGTACATAAGAATGAATGTATTGATACAGTTGGTAAGACCAAACTAGCAAAGCTTAAGAATAAAGAGTCATATGCCCATATGCTTAATGGACTTGTATTTGTTTCCAACACACTCAAATCAGGTTGGGATACCTATCTAGAGCTTTTGGAGAAAGCCTATCTAGAAATTTTCAAGTATATTCATCTCAGGTAAGGTATTTTGGGACATTCTTTGTACAGTCTTTTAATCTTCATCTCGGGTTTTCATGGCATTGATGTCAAAGGGGGAGTATAGGTGAAAAATACATTCTTGGCATTGGGAGATATGGATTATTTTTATTTTGATCATGATCATAGATGGATATTCAGCTCAAGGGGAGCGGTCTCAGGGTGAAACCAATAGATGGAAACCATTTTCATTTTTCACATGAGTGTTGCCATCAATGCCAAAGGGGGAGATTGTTGGAAATTGACACTCATTTGGTTGGTTGCTATATGTTGTCATTGATGGCAACATGTTATGGCTTTCATATTATGGTTTGGTTATTTATCAGTAGACACTTCACTAGCACCGACAGGTATCTTCACCGGTTGGAAGGGTAATCTTTAGTTACCGACATTGTAGGCCGACATGACTTCATCAAGTTATCGGTATTGGAGGCTGACATCATTTGGGAGATCCAACATCGGCAATTTATTTTGATATTTATGTATATATGTTATAGAGCCGACATGTATATTCATTTTGTAATTATCTTTGTAAGCTGACATAAGGCATGATGGATTGTAAGGGTATATAGGTCAATTGATTAGATCATTTTGGAATATATGTATATGGATATCTAAGGTTATGGAATATAGTGGAGATAAGAAATATATGAGAGAGGTCATGTATGTGAGGATATTTATGTAAGAGGGTATTCCGGTAAGGGTTTAGGTTTTTAGACCAAAATAGACAAAGCTTAACTGGAACTATATTCAGGCATAGAAGTGTTGGCATTTTTTATGATTGATGTTGTGATTGTCATTGATGGACACACACTTGATTTGAGATCACTTTTTGTATGTATAAGTTAAAGCTCAACCGGTATTTGTTCCAACTAGTATGATGTATTATAGTCTTTAGACTATCAGTGTTTTGTAGAAAGTGTTTACTGATCTTAAGTGGTATGAAGACCCCAAGCGGTTCGAATCAGCACAACTCATATTTCCCAGTCTTCATTTTGTCAAACTGGCAACCGATATTTTTCTTAAACTGGTATTCTGTATGAACCGGTAATACTCTGTGATGAGTTACCAATCGACATTTTGTGATGAGTTATCATCCATCGATTGTTTGGTGGTGCCGACACTCTGGCGGTGCTTTTTGTGTCGTGTTACCAAATATGTCTAGGTGCATTGAACCTAGGAAATTGTATTGTAATCCTATTGGACCGACATGGAATCAGATTCCTTTATAAGGACATCATGTCTAGGGTTTTAGGTGGTTGCTAGGGTTTAAGGTGGTTGAAGAGTTTTTTGTATGAGAGATCATAGAAGAGAAGTTGAGGTTTATGAAAAGAGGCAGAGTGTGAATGTGTTGAAGACTGAAGTAATGCTGGAATGTATTAGGAATGAGCTATCAAGGATCTAACCAAGCAATCTGTGCTATTTGCTAGATCACTCACTTGTTGATTACTCACATCTTCGACAAGTCCAAAGCCCTTAACCGAGTAGGCCCAAAAGCCTTTTGTAAATCCTCTAACAAGGTGGTTCACATCTATGAATCTAAAATCCTCTAGCAAGGTAGTCTTTAATCGAACTTATCTCCGAACATAGATTGATATTCCTAATAGGATTTGTTCTGGTAAAGAACATTGTATGACCTTAACTAGTTTAACCTTAACCGGTCTGGTTCCTATTTTGTAGATAGTTACTTGTGAGTTCCATCTCACCGTGGTTTTTCCCATTTGGCTTTCCACATCAAAATCTCTTGTGTTATGGTATTTGTGCTTTTGTGGCTGAATGCATTATTTGTTATTTGGTTTACATGTGTGGTAACCGGTTTGTCTACTAAACTGTTTTACTGGTTTACTGGTAGTCTAGTAAAGTGTTTAAATACAGTGATTTTTGGCATACTAATTCACCCCCCCCCCCCTCTTAGTATTCATCAATTGGTATCAGAGCCAACCTTTCTATAAGTCTAACCATTTGGAAAGTGATATGGGGGAATACACTATGAGGGAACTTACTCATCGACTCACTCAGTCTGAGCAAGCCTATGATGATCTTATGGTCAAATATAAGGCCTCTTAGGCAAAAAGGAGAGAACATGCTCAAAAACTGATGGAGCCATCTAAAAATAGTTCTTCTAATGAAGTGGACATGGAAGCCCTAATTCAAGAAGTAGAAAATTTGAATGAATCCAATTCCAATCTGAGAAAAGAGTTGGAAGGACTGACTATTCGAATGTGCCAAGAGCTTGAGAACCGGAGGAAAGCTGGAGATCTAGCAAAAGACAAAGATCATGAAATCTCCAAGCTGAAGCAAGAAATCAGTGCCCTAACCGCTCAACTCCATTTGAGCAAAGTGGAAAAGGAAGACATGCAAGGAGAACTGAACATAGCCATCTCCAAGAATGCAAATTTGATGGAATCAAATGCTGCTATTTCCAAAGAACTCTTTGAGTCAAAGGAAATACTTGTTAAGTTCAACAAGAGTACTGTTAAGCTAGAGAAAAAGCTTAAATTGGCCAAACCTACAAGAATACTGATGGACTTGGTTACTCTAGTCATGAGCAAGGAGAGACCTCGGGTGCAAATGTCGAAGCATCGAAGAAACAACCGACATTCAAAGGTAAAGGTAAGCAAAATTTCAAACCTATTTTCTTTAACTGTCTTAAAGAAGGACATACTACTAATGTGTGTAGGAGCAAAGCCTACAATAACTTTCCTTACTTTATAAACAATGTACCTAGATCCAATAAGTTCAATGGTAATTGTTATGCATGCAACAAGTTTGGGCATAGAGCATCTGAATATAGGTCTATTATGAACTACACTGGAAGATATCCTCAGAGGACTCAAGGAGTTGGTCCAAAACCTTTTGTGAATCAGAATCACAACTGGTTTAATGCCTTCAATCATTAGACAGGAAGCGGTGGCTATCAAGCGGCAATCAGATGGAGAGCAAACTGTTTGATCTATCATTGTCATGGTCACACTACTACAACATGCAGGAGGAAGAATGGTAACATGAATAATGGACCTTGGAGAGCACCTGGAATGGTCTTCTATCATTGCAACAAACTGGGTCACATTGCCAGATTCTCCAGAACAAGAAAGAACATATCAAATGGCATACCAGCCACTTTGGAAGCAAAGATTGATATTGAAACTGTTCAAGCAGATATGAACAAAACCTAGAAAAAGAAACCAGCAGTGTTGCAAGACGAACCGGTTTCTGCACCCAGTGTGGAAATCACGCAACTGACAAACTAAGCATCAGAAAAGCTTAGGGGGAGAAAATGGTGAAATACTTCAAACCCCCAGTTTACACTGGTAAAAGACCTTAATCGGTATGAGATACCTGTCAGTTGGCAGAAGACCGAAAATGGTAAAAAGGCAAATTAGGGTTTACGCCCTAATATTGGAGCATTTATTATGGTAGGTGGAGAACCTATTTAAAAGGAATTTTGAAATCATTTCTCACTTATCATTTTTCGAGCAAAGAAGTTTTTCAAGTGCAGAGCAAAGGAAAGCGATTTACATTGCGAATCAAAGAATTTATCAAATTCCTAAAGAAGAATCTGAAGCAAACATCTGTTGGAAGAGTGTAGAACACAAAGTGGTATCTCTGCAACCGAAGGAGTGTGAAGCGAAGTTCAAATTGCGAAGCCCTAAATTTCAATTTGCGAAGGTATTTTTCATAATTCTTCATTTATCATGGCTTCCGCATCTCATGATAGTTCTAGTGCAACTGTTGATTCTATGGACTTGATTAAGCGTAAGTCGAAATATAATGCCTTGTCTCAAGTACCAGCTGGTGTTATAGTAAAAGAAGGGATTTCTAATTACATAGACTACAAAATCGAAGACCTAGGGTCTCTTGTAATCCATTCCCAGCTGAGCTTATTCTACGGAAAGGATAAAAAGATTAAACTGGAATTGAGCATTCTGGAAAAGAAGAAACTCCAAAATGCAGTTTAATTTCTTGAAGAATTTTTGGATGATCATATTCGCATTATTCTAAGTAGGGTACATGGTGACAAGATGTACCTAGAGTGGACGCATGATATCACACCAGAAGTGATTCATGTCGTCACTGATTTCTGCAATACAAGGGAAGTGCCAGCCCTAAGGAATGTCAGCAAGACTGAAATGTCCAAGCTCACTGGTTCAGTGAGCGACTCACATGGTATGACCGTCAACTCAATCAAGGATGATCTGGTCAAGTATGCCTACATGGTGATAGGTTACCAGACGTTCTCTGCCAGTAGAATTAATTTTGTCTCTACTGCAGGGGTAAATGCCGCTTACAGGATGATCAAGGAGGATGCATCATTTGATCTATGCACCTGTATGCAAAGACAACTTATGTTGAATCTTAAGTCAATCAAACAGGACAATGTACTAAGATTCAAGTTCAGACAACTACTAGTTGGGTTGTTCTTTTACTTTCAAGGCTACTTTCCAGGAGTAGGTGATATTCAGTGGTCTGTCGACCAATGAGTAACAAAACAAATCAAGGAAAGTCTACAAGCGGTTGGAACTGACTATCCAGAAGAACTGAACAAATACTTTGATGAGTTCAAATGCAAGATGAGCCAAAGGATAAGAATATCTGGTGTTTTAGTCAAAAAGTATGAGGAAGACATCTACTTCACCATCAAAGTGGATGAATGCATAATGGAGGCCATTGAGCCTAGGCAGGAAGAAGTAGAGCCTATGGGCTATGAGGTAATGAATGATATGCTGGACGGGTATGCTTCTACCCTAATCGCCTCACCCCTTGATCCTAAGGCAAAGAGAACCGACACCTATCTGGAAAGGGTTACATCGATTGAAGAACCCTCAGAAAAGAAAGGAAATGTAGTGCCTTCAGCATCGGCACCGGTTACTGCAGCCAGTCCCAAAGTGACCAAGTGGTCACCCGTTAAGAAGAAACTGGAAGCAGCACCTGCAAAAGTCTTTGAGAGGAAGTGGAAGACAAAAAGCAATACACCTGACTCAAAAGAAACTGTGTCAGAAGAACCACCTAAGAAGAAGACTAGGCAAACAAAGAAAAAGACAAAGAATGAACTAGCATCATCTGCACCGGTAAATATTGACATTTCTTCTTACAAACCTTTGACACATTGTCAAAGAACTATAAAGAATATTAGGAGAAAAGTGCTGAATGATTTAATTGATTGTTTTGATGATTTCAATGATGATGAAAAGGAAGCAGTTGAATAGGAAATCATTAAGTATTTATGTGTTAATGACCGGTCACCTTCAGAAATTAGATCTGAGACACCAGATTCTTTGTATAATTCTTTAGACAATAAATGGCGCATTGCCATAGAAAAGGAATAGGAAATGAGGGAGGAAATATTCGCTCAACATTTTCCTGATGTATCAAATTCAGAACTTTTCAAAGTTATGAATAAATACAAAGGCCTCTTCTTCATGAGACGAAGAAGACTCCTATTACTAGAAGGAAAGGGTCAAGAAGTGATCAAAGATACACATACTCATGCTCAAGAAGCTCTTAAGATGCATCAAGTGGCTGAATCCAACAGAAAACCTGAGTGAGAACCGAAAAATGGCAAACCGGATGAGGTGTATGACAGTGAAGAAGAACCGGTCACAAAACAAATCGACCCCATTGATGTAGATGACTTCGATGGTGAAAATGTTACTCAGGATGCACCATTTGAAGGAACAGGACAGGAAAAGAAGAAACAGGCAAATGAAGAGGATAAGAGAAAAGAAGAGGAAAAGAGGAAAGAGGAAGCAGATAAGAGTAAAGAGGAAGAGGATAAAAGAAAAGAAGAGGAGAAGAAGAGAAAAGAAGAGGGAAATAAGAAACAAGAAGAAGAGAGGAAGAAGAAGGAAGAGGAAAAGAAAGAAGAGGAGAAACGGAAAGAGGAAGAGAAGAAATAGAAAGAGGAAAAGAGGAAGAAGGAAGAGGAGAAGAAGAAGGATGAAGAAGAGAAGAAGCAAAAAGATGAAGAGAAGAGACAAGAAGAAGAGAAAAGATAGAAAGAAGAAGAGGAGCAAAGGAAGGTTAAAGAAGATAAGCAAAAAGCCAAGGACAAGGAAGCAGCGGAAAAGAGCACATAGGTGGAGACTCCAATGGAAACCGGTAGCCAGGCTAAACCGGCTGCAACTACGAGTCCTATTGACCTCCAGTCTGCAAATGAATCGGAGCTGTTGCAAAGCATTAAGCTTGCTCAAGAGCGATTGAATTCTCTAAGGAGGAAAAAGGAGGAAGATGTTATCCAAAATGCAGTGGAAACACTTACCAATTTGATACCCAGTACGAACCTTCCTAGTAGTGATTCCTCACTTTCACAATTGAAGCTCCTATGCATAGTTGTAGAAGACCAGGTACAAAGCCTGGAAGAGGTCATAGAAGCAAATGCCAAGAAGGCACATCAAAAGGGTCTGGACACTGCCCTGGTGAAAAAGCTAACAGAGCTCTGGTATGATCTCCAGAAGGCACAAAAGGCCATTAGAGATGCAATGAATGAGGGCAATCTTCTACTCAGCAAGATTTGCCAACCTCATTTATTCTATGATGATGTGCTCACTCAAAAGAACAAATTGCAATCTAATATGCAGTCATTTATTAGCACCTTCAAGATGCCATATGATTGCTTTTCCATATGTGGACAAATTGTTCACCAACTTCAACTGTAGTCTACAAGACTAGAGGCAGAGATAAGCAACCTGACATGAAATTTGCAAGAACTTCAACTGGTCCTACTGCCAAGGCTGCAAATTCTCCAGAAATGCTACCTAAATCTTTATGCCCTAACGGTCACTCAAGAGATGAGCACGATAGATGCCATGGAAGAATAGGTCTTCCAAATGTAGACAAAGAAAGAGGTGGCTACCTCCCTACTTGACTCATGGTCCTTATCCATGAAGCAATTTTTGCAGGACTTTAAATCAGTTTTTGACAAGTTTTAGTCTTTACTATCATAAACACTTATTATTTTAATATTAATGAAATAGGGGTTACTCTGCAATACTTTTGTCATTGTTGGCAAAGGGGGAGAAGTATAAATTTTGAATGTTTTGATGTATACTTTCATGTTATTTCTATTAAGGATTAGTATACATTGTATTTTCTGCAAAAGGGATAGTGTATATGCTTAGGGGGAGTAATTTTGATTATGGCATATTTTTGTTGTAAAACACTTAGATGTCAAAAATTTTCTAAGTGTTGCCATCAATGTCAAAGGGGGAGATTGTTGGCATTTTTGATGATTGATGCTATGGTTGTCATTGATGGACATGCACTTGATTTGAGATCACTTTTTGTATGTATAAGTTAAAGCTCAACCAGTATTTGTTCCAACCGGTATGATGTGTTATAGTCTTTAGACTATCGGTGTTTTGCAGAAAGTGTTTACCGATCTGAAGCAGTATGAAGACCCTAAGCAGTTTGAGGATCTCAAGCGGTATGAAGGAACGAAGCGGCACAACTCATATTTCCCAGTCTTCATTTTGTCAAACCGGCAACCGGTATTTTCCTTAAACCGGTATTCTATATGAACCGGTAATACTCTATGATGAGTTACCAACTGGCATTTTGTGATGAGTTACCATCCATCGATTGTTTGGCGGTGTCGACACTCTAGCAGTGCTTTTTGTGTCATGTTACCAAATATGTCTAGATGCATTGAACCTAGGAAATTGTATTGTAATCCTATTGGACCAACATGAAATCAGATTCCTTTATAAGGACATCATGTCTAGGGTTTTAGGTGGCTACTAGGGTTTAAGGTGGTTGAAGAGTTTTTTGTAAGAGAGATCATAGAAGAGAAGTTGAGGTTTGCAAGAAGAGGTAGAGTGTGAATGTGTTGAAGACTAAAGTAATGCTGGAATGCATTAGGAATGAGCTATCAAGGATCTAACCAAGCAATCTATGCTATTTGCTAGATCACTCACTTGTTGATTACTCACATCTTAGACAATTCTGGAGCCCTTAACTGGGTAGGCCCAAAAGCCTTTTGTAAATCCTCTAACAAGGTGGTTCACATCTGTGAATCTAAAATCCTCTAGCAAGGTATTCTTTAATCGGACTTATCTCCTAATAGAGATTGAGATTCCTAACAAGATCTATTCTTGTAAAGAACATTGTATGACCTTAATCGGTCTGACCTTAACCGGTCTGGTTCCTATTCTGCAGATAGTTACTTGTGAGTTCCATCTCACCGTGGTTTTTCCCATTTGGGTTTGCACGTCAAAATCTCTTGTGTTGTGGTGTTTGTGCTTCTATGGGTGAGTGCATTATTTGCTATTTGGTTTACATGTGTGGTAACCGGTTTGTCTACTAAACTATTTTACTGGTTTACTAGTAGTCTAGTAAAGTTTTTAAATACAGTGATTTTTGGCATACTAATTCACCCCCCCCCTCTTAGTATTCATCAAGAAGATGTTATCTTTGTAGTTCACTCACTTCTTCGGATCATAGTTTGGATTTGTATGTAGTCAGTGAGGCTCCTTTTGTGATTGACCAGTGTGCTCTAGGATGTAAGTCTTCCTGCATGTGCAGGTCCCCAAATTTTGTAATATCTTTTCATATGGCCAGTGGATTGATATTGTGGGTCACAAATCCCACCGTGTTTTTTCCTCTTTGAGGTTTTCCACGTATAATTTTGTGTTTTATGGTATTTATCTATGTGATTGGCTTATTGGTTTCTTTAATTCTTTCAATCTTATATGTACTGGTTTACTAGTTGGTGAATGCATGTTTTAATAAGGGTAAAATTAGACATTTTGGTAAAACACTGATTCACCCCCCCTCTTAGTGTTCTTGGATTCCAAAAATAATTAGGTCGGCCACCTAAAAGATAATACAATAGATGCGTTACATAATCCCACAAACCAATGATAAACCAAGTCAGCATAAGAACGAAACAACATAATCCAAACAATAAATCCAACCAGTGACTCATCGAGAGCATCAACCAACACATGACACAAACCGGTCCATAACCTACCAAAATAAGAGCGGACCCAAAATAGGTCACCATAAGCCAAATCAAACATCATGAACATGATAACCATTAGCATCCCGTTAACCTTCTAGAAGCCACACCAACACCACTTATCAGATTCATCAAAAGATCTTCATCAAAGCACTACTGATAAAACCCTTAATGGTGACCAAAAGGCTTAATAGAAAAAATGATAGCATCTAGATCATCAAATCCTGAACCAACTAAATGTGATATGCATCAGGAACACATGAATAACCAATCCAAGCCAATTCCACAAGCTGGACCAAACCGGAGAATACCGGAGATGGTCTCCAAATCAATATCATAATCCAACCACTCTACTGGAAACCGGTAGATAGAAAAACATCTAGTGTTCACATCAATGACAAAATATCAATGCAACACATAATCAGTTCCTCCAAATGCCAACAATCTCCCCCTTTGGCATTGATGGTAATACTAGATGTGAAAAACATCCAAGTGCCAAGAAAATGCCAAACAACTCTCCCCCAATGGAAGACATCCAACAAAATCTCCAAGATGATATAACAATGGAGTTCTAAACCAAAGACCAAACTCCCCCTGTGAATGATATATCCGTAAAGCTCTAATTTTTACATACATCTCTCCCCCTCTGACATCAATGTTAGAAATCTAACACAAACATCAAAGAAAAAAATCATAAAACCTCTGAACAACACAACTGACTACTCCCCTTGAGTAGTAGCATCAACACATCAATCCAGAATGAATGATAGCATTGATAAATGCATATCGGACTGATGCTAATTAGCATCACTCAAGTCTCTACCAGAGGGGCAGAAACTCCCCATCTGTCTCTGAAGTACTCAAATGATTCCTTAGGCAAAGGTTTAGTGAAGATATGTGCAATTTTCTCTTTAGTGTTCACATAAACCAGCCTGACTTCATTTGCTTCCACCTTCTCCTTTAGAAAATTATACTTGATAGAAATGTACTTAGTCTTAGAATAAAATACCAGATTATTTGATATATCAATAGCAGTAATCATAGTGAATAAATACCAGTTCATTGCAATCAATCCTTATCTCCTTCAACATTTGCTTCATCCATAAAACTTGTGTATAGTTAGTAGTAGCAACAACATAATCAGCTTCAATAGTAGATAAAGAAGTACATGACTGCTTCTTGTTGATCCATGAAACAAGTTTCTTTCCAAGAAAGAAAGATCCACTGGATGTTCTCTTCCAGTCATCAACATCTCCAGCCCAGTCATCATCTATATATGCACATAGTGTAAAGTCATCATCTTTAGGATACCATAAACCATACTTAGTTGTTCATTGTAAATACCTGAAAAATCCTTTTCACTGCACACTCATGATTCTCTCTAGGACCACTCTAATATCTTGATACAATACAAACAACATTCATTATATCCGGTCTAGTTTGAGTCAGATATAACAAACCTCCAATCATAGATTTATACCTTATAGGATTTATCAGAGTTGATACATATTTCTTTGTTAGTTTCTCACTTGTAACCATAGGGGTACCAACTAGTTTAGAATTTTTCATACCAAATTTCTTCAACAACTCTCTAGCATACTTAGTTTGATAGGTGAAAATACCTTTATCATTCTGAGTAATCTGCAAACCTAAGAAAAAATTCATCTCCCCAATCATACACATCTCAAATTCATTCTTCATATTTTCAAAGAATTCCATACATAACTTATCCTCACCTCCAAAAATGATATCATCAAAAAATACTTCAAAAATCAATATGTCATCATCAATGATCTTATAATATAAGTTACTGTCAACATTACCTTTAGTGAAACCAAGCTTCAAAAGATATTTGTCCAATCTATCATACCAACTCTAGGGGCTTGTTTCAAACCATATAACGCTTTCCTTAACTTCCAAACCAAGTTTTTATCATCAGAAAGTGAAAAACCATCAGGTTGCTCAATATACACTTCCTCTTCAAGATCTCCATTCAAAAATGCGCATTTAACATACATCTGATAAACCTTGTATTTCTTATGGGCAACATAAGAAAGAAATAATCTCACAGCTTCAATCCTAGCTATCGGAGAAAAAGTCTCATCATGATCAATTCCTTCCTTCTGAGAATATCCTTTACATACCAATCTAGCCTTATTCCTCATAACTTGTCCATCCTCATTCAATTTATTCCTAGAAACCCATTTAGTTCTAATAATATTCTTATTTTTAGGTTGGTGAACTAAAGTCCATGTGTTGTTCTTTTCAATCTAATCTAATTCCACTTCCATAGATTTCATCCAGCATGCATCTTTACAAGCTTTAATAACTAATGTTGGTTCAACTTAAGAAATTAAACATACCTCATCAGTTGCCAACCTTCTTCTTGTCATCACTCCTTTGTTCTTGTCTCCAATGATCTGATCTTCTAAATGATTTAACCTTACATACTGAGGAGTCTTCTGAATTTCTATTTCCCTACTCTGATCTTTAGTTACTGTTGAATTTTCTAATACTACAGGAGTAACTCATGGTTCAACACTCTATTTCGGTATAGGTGCTACCAATTCAGTTATTATCATATCCACTTCTAGTTCTCTCTCATAATTTTTTATTTGACCTTTGTACAACTCATCCATGTTGACATTAGCACTTTCCACAATTCTTTGCAATCTCTTGTTATAACATCTATATGCTTTTCTTTCATTAGAATAACCAAGAAATATCCTTTCATCACATCTAGGATCAAACTTTCTAATGGAATCATCTCTATTGATATAACATTTACTACCAAAGATTCTGAAATACTTAACTGAAGGTGTATGACCAAACCATAACTCACAAGGTGTCTCCTTTGATATGAACTCTGTTGAATGTGTATACCATCGTTCTCACAGGTTCTCTCCAATAGATATGAGACAAATTAGCTTCCATCATCATAGTTCTAGTCGCATCCAGGATAGTTTTGTTCTTTCTTTCCATAACACCATTCTGGTGAGATGTCTAGGGGTAGAAAACTGTCTCCTTATCCCATGCTTCTCACAATAACTATTAAATTCACCGGATATGAATTAGCCACCCTAATCTGACCTTAATAGTTTAATCTTCAACCTTGCCTCTATCTCAACTTTAGCTTTAAAGATTTTAAACTTTTCAAAATCTTCAAATTTCTCCCTTAGAAAAGTAATCCACATCATTCTAGAATAGTCATCAATGATTAGCATAAAATATCTCGCACCCTGAAAACTCTTAATTCTAGCAGGACCACATAAATAAGTATGTATAAGATCATCAACATTATTAGATTTATAATTGAAATCCCTTATCCGCCAAATGTCCTACACTCAAAATATTATGCCTCAAACCTTAAACATAATAAACATTATCAGTGTTATGCTTACCCTCCAATGATATAGTTCCTCTTCCTTTGATCATGCATGCTTTGTCATCTCCAAATCTAACCATACCACCATCAAATTCTTACAAAGATAAAAACTTCCTTTTATCTCCAATCATATGATGTGCACAACCACTGCCTATCACCCATTCATCCTTGTCTTCAATTTTAGCAGCAAGGACCTTTTCCTCATTTTTAATAACAAGTACTAAAGCATCTTCCTTCATAGCCAAAAATACCTATTCCTTACCACTACCGGATCCACTAGCCGAATCTTGTGTCGGTTCATCATCAAAATCAGTTACACCTTCCTCATCCACATAGTAACATGATTTGTCTTTGTTTCTCCTGTACTTATGCTAAAAGATCTTCTGGATCTTTCTTCAAATCTTGAATTCCTCTCAGGACATCTAGATGCAAAATGACATATCTTATTACAAGCAAAACATTTAAAAGGTGATTTTCCTTCATACTTACCTCCAACGGGACCTTTAGGTACTCTTCTAGCAAATAGGGCTTCCAATTGCTCAAACTCTTCATCTTCTTTCTTCATTTCATCTAGTTCCTTTGCATATAAAGCTTTCCAATCACTCTTGTTGGTTGATGATGTAGGGCATGAAAAGAAGATTCAGTCTTTGCAGCTTATTGAGGACCATATTCTTCAAGCTCAAAAACATATAATTTTCC
This sequence comes from Cryptomeria japonica, assembly GCF_030272615.1. Lineage (NCBI taxonomy): Eukaryota > Viridiplantae > Streptophyta > Pinopsida > Cupressales > Cupressaceae > Cryptomeria > Cryptomeria japonica. The sequence continues at coordinate 674,264,855 of NC_081410.1, read as the reverse complement.
AACCAAAGTATCCTAGTTAACATAAGTGTTAGTCATTGTTATCAACTCATTAATTGCAGTAGCCTTCATTTTGTAAGATGGTGGCAAAGCTCTCAAAACTTTAGAAACAATCTCATCTTTTCTCAGAGATCCACCATAACATTGAACTCCCATAATAATTTCATTAACTCTTTCCATAAAAGAAGTAATCCTTTCATCTCTTTCCATCTTCAAGTTTTCATACCTTACCTGGTAACCATCAAGTTTAGCAATTTTAACACTAGGGTCACCTTCATTCAAAGTTTCCAACTTATCCCATATAGCCTTCACATTAGATTGGTCAGTTAATCCTATAATTTGCTGATTAGAAAGTGCGCTCAAGAGTGCTTCTCTTTCTCTACAATCATTTTCAATATCCTTATCCAAGCTTGCCAGAGGAGGATTGCTAGATGCCAGATTATGAGGAGTATAGCCTTTCTCCGTGATCTCCCAAATTTCTTTCAAAAAATATCTCAAACGAGTCTCCATCCAAATCTTCCATACTCTATAATTTGTCAAATCAAGATTAGGGGGTTCTCTTCAGAAAATAGATGTAGTTGAATTATTAGTTGCCATAGGATCTTCCTTAAGTGATTAAGCTTCTTCATAAGAGTACCATGCTCTGATACCAATTCTTAGGATAATCGATGGACAACTGAGAGGGGGGGTGAATTAGTTGTCAAAAAATTATAAAACTTTAAGCTCATAAAACCTTTTACCAGGATGCATAAACCAAATACCAGAATAGAAGATGTAATAGTTAAGTATAAACATAAATTATAGAACAATTAACCAACCATCCATAACACATAACACCAAGATTTGTACGTGGAAAACCTAGTAAAGGGAAAAACCACAGTAGGAAGCCTACCCATAGTTAGATAATACTTATGTAGCAAGTATGTGATTACAATAAGAGGGGTTTGCACATGCAGGAAGGAACGTTGTCTAGAGCACACTTCTCATCATAAAAGGAGCCTCATTGACTACAACGAAATCCAAACTACAATCCAGAAAGATGAGTGAACTGTAAGAATCGCATCTCCTATTCCTAAGTACAGTTTCAGTTAAGCTCAATACCAGAGGTCTTAAACCTCTTTCACAAACCCAATTCAATCATCTATGATTGACCAAAACCTCTGCATATGATTACAACTTTATTCACACACAGATAATCCTATATCCCATAAACCCACTCCTATGATCTACAAAGAGATCTTACATCATATTTATACCAACTCGGGACCTAAACAATTAGGTTGGCCACCTAAAAGATAATACAATAGATCCGTTACATAATCTTGCAAACCAATGATAAACCAAGTCGACCTAAGACCTAAACAACATAATCCAAAAAATAAATCCAACCGGTGATGCATCAAGAGCATCAACCAACACGTTACACAAATTGGTCCATAACCTAGCAAAATAAGACTGGACCCAAAATAGGTCACCATAAGCCAAATGAAACATCACAAACAACAGGAACATGAACATGATAACCATTAGCATCTTGATAACCTTCTAGAAGCCGCACCAACACCACTTATCGGATTCATCAAAAGATCTTCATCAAAGCACTGTCGGTAAAACCCTTACCGGTGACCAAAAGGCTTACTAGAACAAATGATAGCATCCAGATCATCAAATCCTAAACCAACTGAATGTGATACACATCAAGAACACATGAATAACCAATCCAAGCCGATTCCATAAGCCGGACCAAACCGGAGAATACTGGAGATGGTCTCCAAATCAATATCATAATCCAACCACTCTACCAAAAGTTGGTAGATAGAAAAATAGCTAGTGTTGACATCAATGAAAAGACATCAATACAACACATAATCAATTCCTCCAAATGTCAACATATGCGCCTCATGAATGAGGTATTGAAAGAATTCATTGGTAAATTTTTTGTGGTTTATCTTGATGATATTCTTGTGTTTAGCAGGACAAAGGAGGAGCATTTGGAGCACTTGAACCTGGTTTTGAAGAAGTTGCATGATGAAAAATTGATGATCAACATGGAAAAGAGTCTTCATGAAGGAGGAACTTGTCTACCTGGGTTTTTTAATCTCAAAGGAGAATTTGAAGATGGATCCAACAAAGCTAGAGGATATCTTATCATGGCCAACACCTAAGATAGTAGGTGATGTGAGAACCTTCCATGGTTTGGCAACATTCTATAGGCAATTCATCAAAAATTTCAGTCATATATGTGCACCTATCCTAGACACAATCAAATGAGGAAAAATGTGTAAGTTTTCTTGGTCAAATGAAGCAAATGAATCTTTTGAATATCTAAAAAGGAGAGTATCACAACATCCCATTCTTATTTTACCTGATTTTAACAAGTTGTTCATAGTGGAGTGTGATGCTAGTAATCTTGCTATAGGGGTTGTCTTGAGTCAGGATGGCAGATTGGTGGCTTTCTTTAGTGAGAAACTCAATGATGCTAAAAGAAAGTACTCTACATATGATTTAGAGTTGTATGCAATGGTACAAGCCTTGAAGAAATTGAGGCAGTATATTTTTCCTCAAGAATTCATTGTTTATACTGACAATTATGCTCTCGGTTTTTCCAATGGACATGAGAAGCTTAATCACAAGCATATGAAATGGGTTGAACATCTTCAAGCCTACACATTTACCATCAAACATGAGAAGGGGCAAGCCAATGAAGTGGTGGATGCATTGAGTAGGCGGGTGTGCATGGTGCAATAAATTTAGTTGCAAAGTGTGGGGATTGATTCCTTCAAGCAAATGTACAAGGATGATGAAGACTTCAAAGAGATCAATGAGGTTTGCACTCAATTTTCAGATTCTTATCATTCTGATTTTTTTGATTTTTTTTTGCAATAGGGGTTGTTGTTCAAAAGGAGCCAATTTGTGTGTCCCTAGATGCTCCATGAGGGAGAACATTATAAAAGAAAATCATTGTTGAAGTTTGGGGGCCACTTTGGGCTTGATAAAACACTTGAACAAGTGAAGAGATTTTACTTTTGGCCAGAGTTACAATCAAATGTTAAAAAGTTTGTTGAAGGTTGCATCATATTCCAAAGGGCTAAGGGAACATCATCAAATGCAAGTTTATATCAACCACTCCCTATTCCTAATAGGCCATGGGAGAGTATTAGTATGGACTTTGTTTTGGGTCTTCCTAGGACTCAAAGAGGTTTTGATAGCATATTTGTTGTGGTAGATAGGTTCAGTTAGATGGCTCACTTTTTCCCAGGTAAATATACTAATGATGCTTCCCATATTGTTGGTCTCTTCTTCAAAAATATTGTTAAAATACATGGTTTTCCTCTTAACATTGTGACTGATAGGGACTTTAAGTTTGTGGGCAACTTTTGATGTACATTGTGGAAGAAATTGGGAACTTTGTTGTCTTTCACCTCAGCCTATCACCTTCAAACTGATGGCCAAACTGAGGTGGTGAATAGGTCATTGAGGAATCTTATTAGATGTCTCACAAAGAAGCATGGAGAGGCATGGGACATGATCATCCCTCAATCAAAGTTTCCTTAGAATGATTCCAACAATATAACCACAGGAAGGAGTCCTTTTGAGGTTGTCTATGGGATTCACCCAAGGGGAATCTTAGAACTCGGGGATCTACAAGGCATGGAAATATGAAGTGCTCAAGGAGAAGATTTTGCATTGCCCATGAAAGACATTCATGATAAAGTGAGAGAAACTCTTCAAAAGAACATAGAAAAGTACAAGGAGAAAGCTACTAAGAGGAAGCGAGATGTGCAGTATAAGGTAGGGGACTTGGTGATGGCACACTTGAAGAAAGAGAGGCTTCCAAAGGGGCATCCAACCAAGTTTCTCATGAAGAAGATTGGTCCTTGTAGGATTGTGCATAAATTTGGTCCTAATGCCTATGATATTGAACTTCCTCAAGGCTTAGGCCTATCTCCAATTTTTAATGTTTCAGATTTGTTTCCTTACAAAGGTGATAATGTTGCAGGTTCATATGCAGGTTTGCAATCAGGAGAAGATGAAGGTTGGGTTAAGGATCTACCGCCTAGCCAACCCTTGAAGTTGGAGAGCATATTGGACACCAAGGTAATCAAGAAGGATAGAAAGAAGAATTGCAAGGAGTACCTTTTCAAATGGAGTGGCCTACTTGCTGAGGATGCCACTTGGATGAATTAAGAAGACATTTTGAAGGATGGCACTTTTGTTGCAGACCCGGTCCCTCAAGAGACTTGAGTTTTTCTAACCCCCTAGAGTATGGTGTAGGAGCACCTAGGAGGCTCATGAAGGTTCAAGAAGACTTGTCATATATTTTTGGGTTTTTTTGTTGTAATAAGGTTCCATGGATCATCTCATGTCATCTTGTAAGGTTTTGAAACCATTTTGTAAGGCTAAATGCCACTAGGTCCCCATCAAGCATGTAAAGGCCAATATCATCAAACTTTGTCAAAGACCTTAGGAGAGTAGGAAAATGATAAATTTTGATTTTTTTTTATGTTATGGGTCATGTGTGACCTATAAACAATTTAATTTGGGGGTTGGAAAGTCGATGTATGCAAAATTGTCAAAAAGTGCAACATTGCTAAAAAGTTACATGACAACTTTTGAACCAATTGTGCACCTTACCTCCTAATAGCCATATGGTTAAAATTACGGTTGGTTTTGGTTGAGGAAGTTGAAATATTTATATTTATGCCTCAGCAGGTTGATGCATTCAAGGTTGTTGTGATCCATTCTTTTGAATCAATAAAACTGCTCTATTTCCCTGGTTATTTTGTTGTTCTTTTGTGTGTAGGACCTTGTACAGATTGGATGATTAATTTGAATTCCCATGGATGTTTAAGGCATTGATTTATCTTCCTTTTGCAATTGGTTTGAATTCGATCCATTGAGTTTGGTGGGATTTATTGCCAATTTTGTGTAAACAACCATCAAAACCACACCTACCTAGGGTTTGACTATAAAATGCTTATAACTTGACTTTCAACCATAGGAAAACTATGGCCTCTGGTGGAAAGTTTGGCCTCTATATGTATTTTAAGATGCATCAAGTTTTAGGTTGGGAGATTGAGATAGTTGGGAGAAAAGCCAATCCCTAGACCAGGCATCTTAATGTGACTGGTCATGAGAATGAAGGAAAACTAATTGCAGAAGTACAAACCAGTGGACTAGGTCCAATCCAATTGTATATTTGGTGGTTTGGAGGGTGTGCGAATCTGGTACAAGAAATAGTCTCAAGAAATCAGTTCATTCCTGAGAGGTTTCTTTGGAAAAGTGACCTAATTCATCAATTAGGCCAGCGATACCAGTCCTGATTTCACCCCCCTAAATGTTGAGACCCAAGACTTCTCTTGGAATATGTTATAGAGGGGCCTAATGGGTATCTTAATCTTGGATTTTTTTGGGGACTTGTGTGGGAATTTTGAAATTTATCAATGACAGAGCCAAAAACTAAGGCTAGTGGCAAAACAAGCCTTTACAAAGCAAGTATCCCTAGAAGGTGTGGTGGAACCAAAAGAGTGGATTCCTTCATGTGTCTTAGGTCCCTAATGAAAATAATGATGGTAATATAGGCCTAGTCTACCATCTGCAATAATGACATTGTGAGTCAAGTGAATGCCTTGGTGATGACATGGAATCAATGGGGCATTTGATGTGAGAAGTTGTATCAAGGGGGTATGTTAGATGTTCATAGGGGTCTAAAAGGTGTTGTGACAAGTTTCTTAGGATGCCTTGAAGGATAGGTGGAAAGAAAGGTATCTAGGAAGAGTGATATTGTGGGTTGTGGGTAAATAACCCTTGTTTCCGTGTGAGCTCTGGATCACTTTCTTAAAAGGATATTTCTCCATCCTTCACAAAACTCTAGAAATTAAAAATGTCGGCAATTTATCGACATAATAATTTCTCTTAAACTATAAAAAATATAAATATGAAATCTTTTTCATATTTTTTCTAAATACCTTTAATACTACCTCTATAAAAGGATTTGAGCCCAAAATTTACTAATTTTAACTAATAAATTTTCTTTTGAAAAATTTCCCTAGTGGTTAAAACTGCTCATGTGTGGAAACTCAAATTTTGCAAATTTAATCAACTCCATGAACTCCACCTATAGAGAGATGTCTAAAATTACAAAGAAAACCAAAATTGAAGAAACTAATAGGAAATATTTTTGGGTGATGCCAATTGCCATTTAACTCAAGATGCCCCTCCATCAATACATTTTAATATTCTAAATAGACCTCAAACTATCTTACCACTATGAATTTTATTAAGGTTTGTACTAATGATTATCATTGTTAAAATAAATTTTCCACATTATTTTTTTCTTACAAACTTTCATATCAAATATATTATGTTTATAATCTGATTAACCTAATTTAATTAATAATCAACTAATTTATAAATTTTAAATTATATATTATCATTGCATAATAAACTATGAATTCATTACTATGTGAAGATGCTCAATGTATATTACTCTTTTTAGTCAATATAAAAAGGGATTACTACACTTTCAACTTCATATATGGCACACTACATACAAAAGATTCAAGCTATATTGATTATGGGAAAAAAAAATACTCACCCGCTACACATGCTCCAACCATATGGTAAATTTGTTGTATTTGCATGAAGTGATTTTTGAACATCAGGCAAATTGAAATAAAATGATCTCTCATAATCCACGCAAACATCAGTTCCAAGGCTCATGTGGGTTACCTATTATCCAATGAACCCCAAACATGATTCTAATAAGCAAATTTATAATTGAGTTTTAAAATGTAACTAAGAAACTAAAATGTCTCAAAAATGTATACCTAATTTTTTCTCATTTAAAATTGAAATAATGCAAATAGATTATCTATTCAATTTAATATTAACTATGAAAATAATATAACATATCAAAAAATCACCTTTTTTTGTAATCGGAGCTCTTGTTCAATAAGCTCTGTGGGACAAATATCAACTATTACGTCATAGGGATCAACATAGTTACCAACTTCATTTTCAATCTCATCTATTATGTCATCACACTCCTTGTTGGAATTTGTAATATCAACACATTTTTTCTTGAAAGAAATATAAGATTCATCAGATGTCAATCCATGTGACCAATAGTAGTCGAAAGTTGCTATGCTATCAACATTGAGTACAAGTAGTGGATTACCAATCTGCCAAAAAATAAGAAATTGCAGTCAAATTTTAAAATACTAGATATTTGAAAAAAAATTTAATCATGCTGAAATACATTGCACTCCAAAAAAACATATTAATTGTAAAATACTTATAAAATGATTTACACGTATGTGATAAATGTTTGAATTTGTATATTAGTACAAAAGATGCAAGTCTTAGTACATATAAATTTTCATTCAATATTAAGAATGTTGTATTCCCAATTAATAATAAGACCATATACAAATTTTAAATAAAATTACAATAATATCCTTGCTATTAAATACCTAAATGAAAGATATAATATTAAAATAGACTTGAAAAATACTCACAAGTACCCCCTTAAGGTTGAATTTATAGCTTGTATTTCCTTCATTATATTTTATCACCTTAGCTGCTAATTGTGGTATATAATGACCTATATTCCAAGACAAAAACAATTATGATAAGAAAAGAGAAAAATGCCTAATGAGATTTAAAAAAATATGTTAGAGTGGATGTTTAACCTGCATAGCTTTCTCCTGCTAAAAATAGGTCTCTAAATGCATACTCGGGAAACCTTTGTATCCAATTTGAAAGAAATGTGAGCATGTCCATAGCTGTATCAAAAAACATCAAGGTTGTGAGCATGTCCATAGCTGTATCAAAAAACATCAAGGTTATTAATTAGTTTAAACTATAGAACATGAAAGGTAATATAGATTTAGTCAATAATCACCTGTGGATTCATCACCACGGTTATAGTCTGAAGTAGTGTTTGAGTAAGACCATCCTACTCCAACAGGAGATTCTACAAAAAGGAGGTTTGATACTGCATGTCGAAAGCATGTTAGAATAAGAAATATCTAGAATCACCATAAAGTTCATGTTCCATGCATACATAAGTATTAAATAGTTTATATTTGATGCTATGATACCTTTGTTCCAAGATTGTGAATTTCTCCTAAGTCCTCGACCATCTCCAAGTGGATAAAATGGGCCTAACTCAGTAAATGCACCCCCTCCAAGTGAAGAACAACCCGGCCCTATAAAAGTTATGAAAACACATTGTACTATTCATTGAGAAGGTAGGGTAAATCACATGAATCCATTCCTTAAATTTTGGGTCATCAACTACGACACTTAAAAAAATGAAGACTCAATTTCCTATAAATCAAAAGAAAATTCAAATTATATTTAGAGAAGAGAGATTATTGAGTGATTCCCATTTGTAGTAGATAGAAAGTACACTTTATCAGTTATATTGTGAAATTTACAATGTATGATTCTAGTTCATACCAAAATAGGAATTGTAGTGATCAATATGTGATTGCGTTCTTATATTAATTATTAGTTATAATCTTCAATTTAATTTTTAAATTTTCATTTAGTTATTTTTTATTTGTATAAAATAAAATATATACTTTAAGGAAAAATATTTAATTATTATTAGATTATTTTTCATTTTTACTAAAATATATACTTAATTATTTTGTATTTTTCTGTTTATCAATTAAAATTTATTCAATTTATATAAGATTGAATTAAGTTCAAGGATTTTTTTTAGTTTTAGTAGGGTTTAGCATTTGTCTTCCATGTATTTTTTATTAATTGTCTTTAATACTAATCTTCTCTTTGAGTAGGAAATAATATAACTATGTATATTTATTGTAGATTTTTCTTACCCTTAGACAACTATTTTTTTTTAAATGGCTTCAAGGCCCACCATTTTAGTAGTTGATGCTAGTTCTCTTCACTTGATAGCACAAGGAAATGGTTCCTCCATAAAAATATCCTCTAATGTTCATTCTAGAATTTTTTCATCATGGTAATGTAGATTCTAAATTTTTTGATGGTGTGGTTTTACTTTTTCCAAAATTTGATAACACCTATAAATGAGTAGAAAATTATTATGCACTAAATAGTTATGTTTTTTTGGATGATTCCCTTTGAAAGCATTTTCTAGGAATGGGTTAAAAATTCATGTGCCCTTCATGGGTTTTACCTTGATGTTGTCCAAACCCCCAATAAGGGATTTTCTTATTTTCCTACTCATTCTAAAGTCACTCTCAAGCATGGTCCTTGGTACATGAGACTAGATCTTTGATATTATTTACACCTTAGATTAGTGAATTTATCATTTTTTAGGAGAGATCCTTATTAGTTCTTTTTTTCTTCATGTTTATTGGCATACCTTTAGCTTAGTGGCCTTTTTGGACTATATTGTACGATCTAAAATATAAATTCTACTTTCCCATAAAAACATGTATGCATTGAGGTAAATATTTCTAAACATTTAAAAGAATTAGAACTTGAAATTTGAACTGGCCAAATATTATATACTCAAAGAGTCATCTATCTCAGCTTAATTAACTATTATAAGTGTCAATTTCCTAAACATGATGTCAAATATTATCCCCTCACTACTTCCAAAGCCAAGCCTTCATGAAATTATACTTCTTCCAAAAAAGTGAATACTTAGATGATGGTAAGGAATCAAAAGAATAACTAAAATAAGGGGAAAATCCTCTACCTATTAATAGTGGGATACCTCTAAAATTTCTATATATTATAGTTTCAAAACCTCTAGATAAGGAGAAGAACGTCAATCTATTTTCTCTCTATGAAGAATTCTTACAAGGTGAATAAGCCTAAGTTTATCAAAACTTCACTCCTTAGTAGTTTGTTGTCTTCTTAGCTATGAGATCGATCATTTTCTCTTAATACAAGCCCACAAGAATGGAAAAAGATATTTTTACTCAATATGTCTTTTAAGGGAATACAAAGATGATTCTAGAAGAAATAATATTTAAGAATTTTGAATATAAAATTTAATAATATTCCTCTAAGAAAAAACTATAACTATTAAGAATGTTATACTCAAATATTACTTGAGTCTAATTTTAATGAGGATTCTATGAAGGGGATAACTATTATCAGTTCCTCCCAATTTAGAGGAAAGTGTTCACTCATTCTCCTCAATACATGGGGAAAATCTATTCAAAGGATGCTTGTGAAAGCCACTTATCTTGGTTTGGTATGCTATCCTCATAACCAATCAAGTATGAGTGGTAGTCCCTCTCCTAACAGAGCATGTGTGAACCTCAAAAATAGTATTTACATCCAAAGGAGGTTAAAACTATAGAGTATTATGCTTATGATGAAATAAAGGAACATCAACTTCCCACTAAGGTCAGTCATGTATTCTTTTACTTCAGTAACATCAACCACATCATGGATTCCAAGTTATGATGGGATCAAATTTAAAGGCATTATCTCTTATCTATTAGATAATAGTACAAGGATTGTATCTAATAGGATTGATATATGATGTTATGATGCATGAGCATCTAGGGTGTAACAACAATCTTGCATCACCCAAAAAAAATATTGTCTATTTGTTAATAAGCGCTATTTTTTGTAAACTGGAGCTAATGGTGAAGGAATCGTCCTAATATCTTGTGGTGTTTGGGAGTTATTCAAATTTTATGGGTAAATTTATCCAATAAAACTTCAAATGCATGTTTGAGGGTCTTAGAGGCCCCGGATGGGGTCAAAAGTTATTGATCTTATAATGAAGGCAATGAGGGTTTACAAGGGGACAGTTCCCGTAGTGCAGATTGTGACTTTGGCTTGAAGATTATTGTAATGAGAATGCCCATGTGGCTATTGCATGTTATTTTTTCTAAATGTTGTAATTTCCTTTCATTGAGATTATAGAAAGCAAGTGTTTCTTTATTGCATTTTCCTGTCTATCTTCTTTGTTTATGTTGTGTGTTTGGGTTTACAAGGGGAGTACCTTTCATCACATTGTCAAAGTTTAAACCTTTTTAATCCATATAGATCCAAACTTTATCCTCAATTGTGAAGTTAGAAGCCCGGTAAAATGCTTATCATGAAAACTCTTATACTTAGCCTAATAAGTATGAAGAGTTTCTTCAATTTGTGCATGAATCTTCACTTTATTTAAATATATTAAGAATCTCGACCATGTTACTTTGTTTGGTATGATGAAGAAGCTAGAGGAAGAGCAACTAAGATATAATATGGATAAAGAGATTGATATCCATAACATACATCAAAAGAAGAATGTTGCATGAAGACATGTGTAGCCTGATTGTAGTTATGTTGTAGGACATGAAGATATGTATCCCACTATTTATTCTTAAAGTAGTAGAACATAAGAGATGGAATTGAAGTTCAATTCATTGTTTCAATTTGACTATTTGTTTAGGTGACTGCAAGAAGTTGAGTCCCACTTTTGGGCAAAAAGTGGAAGTGTTTTCCCTATTTTTTAATTTTTTTGTTGATTGATGTCAAAATTTGAGGCACTTAGAGATTGAATCTGAAAAAATTTCATTAAAAGAAAATGTAGTGCTCGAAGTCTAATTTTTAAATATGTAATTTATTTCAATACCCTCATGGTAGAAATTTCATTTTAGTAGGCATGTTTAAAAACCACTTTTTCAAAATGCCTATTTCTGGACTATACCACACATGTGTACGTCCACCATATTTTGATGTAAATAAATGGATTTTTGCAAATCCTTTTGGGAAAATATACCTAAGACACCAAATATTGATGAGAATATTTTTTCTTATTTTTTATTGAATATATTTTTTTATTAATTTTTAATTCACTATAAACTACATTTTCAAAACATCTGGTGTACGACCACCATAATTTGATAAAAATTTCATATTTTTAAATTTTTTATTATAATCTTCAAAATAAGTGTATGTATATTTATGTCATATAATTTATTTTCCAAAAAAATAGGTAAAAACAAAAAAATTATTAAAGTTTTACTGAACCTCACTATTTTACATTTAGGTACCACTTTTGACTAATAAATAATGCAAAAATAGTAAAAAATAATTATATCACTATGAAATTTACATTTTTTAAATTAGGACAGTGAGAAATCTAATGGGTTTTCGTTTCATCAAAAAATACGATTAGGAAGACCTTCAAAAAATTAAGACAAGGCAAAAATATGGTATTCCAATGCCTTAGCCATTTTTTGGAGGTCCAAGCATAAGCTTGGCCCCACCAAGCCTAACCCGAAGCCAAAACCGAGGCATAGGTGTGTTTCCCGCTCCATCTTTTATGAAACAAGCACCCATTATTTAAAATTCAAAAAATGGGTACCCATTTTGAAATTTGTAGGATTTTAAGAAACGAGTACACATTTTTAGAAACGTGTGCCCATTTCTAAAAATCGTGCACCCATTTCTCTACAGTGGTCTGATCCTAAATGGGCACCCATTTTTCAAAACGTGCACCCACTTTATTTTTATGAGTCGGGGCCCCGAAGCTAAATGGGTGTCCATTTCTTAAAAAACGAGCACTCGTTTCTAGCGACAAACTTGTTTGCTCGTAGACTTCTGCAGAATTGGGACCCAACTTCTTGCACCCAACCGTTTATGGATTAAAATTTATAAAATATCAAAGTTAACACACAAAGACCTTCCAAACCGATTTCCAAAAATGATTAAAAAATATAGAGTCGTGAATAAAGAAATAATAGAGAGAGGAAAACCAAACTAAAACGATACATTACTAAAAAAATATTCAACTTAGGAGCATTAATGTTCTTGCAAGGGATAAATATGCACATATTTGAAAATAGGCATACCACCACAAAAATACAATCATGATGTTTGAAAGTAGTAAGCAACCCACTAATAAAATCCATAGAGAGAGGCTCACATGCTCAAGTGAGAATAAGTAGAGGTTGATAAAAACCATGTTTGCAATTAGTAAGCTTAGATTGGCTACAAATGAGAATCAATGGATGAAATCTTCCACTTGTTATCTCATCTAGGGTCAATAGAGTTACCTCTATAAATGTAGTCATTTGGTAGTTTTTTCTAGGTGTTTTACCACCCACTACATACCTAGGCTAGTGCTAACCACTTTAGTGTGAATCCAAATTGTTCCTAGGCTTTGATATTGCTCACCTTTCTTCCCATTTTAGATTTTTATCACAATCTATCTCATTCAATCACTTAATTTCATGATATTTTGGTATTCTGTCACTCTTACTAATAATTTATAACTTAGTTCACAACATACAAATATAACTTGGAAGTTCAGCGATACTCTTCAACATCATTTTTTTTGTCCTTTGGCTTCACCAAAATTGTGAGGAAATATTGTCTTATCAATTTTTCTCTATATTTTCAAATATTTATTTTTACTTTTGTAGTGCCCTTGCCACCTTGGGGTCTCCATCTCCTTGACTATACACACTATTTTGTACTCACAATAGTTGCATTTATAGGATTTATTTTCATATTCATTAGCCTTATGATTCTTAGAAGCACTTAGGATAGGAGGACACATTATTTTTCTTGTTTCTACATTTAGACTGCCCTTTGAAATCGAAAACTAGAGTAGGGGCTTGACCATGTATGACAAACTCAAAAAAAAAAACTACTATCCATTTCTAAAAATTTGAGAAAAGTTCCCGTGTGACCCAAATAAACTTATTAAATTATTAAATTTTTTTTTTTTAAAAATCCACTTATTTCTTTCTCCTTGTATTCTTTCACCACAAGAAATCAAATCAAAATCCTCAAAAATCATTTTTATATAAATATATATGTCGTCATCACATGCGTAGATGAATGGACATGCAACACCCACTATGAAAGGATCCAATTATCTCCATTCCACGTTGATGCATTCTGTCTTGGCTTGAGGTGGGCCCACACCATCTGTATTTGGTCGGGTACACGTCATTTCACAAGATTTATATTATTTTCATGTCCGTATGGGACAAACAAATGGTCTTTGTGTGCACCCACGCAAAGCTTTATGCCCCACATCATAAAATGACCCTCCCTAGTGCCACTTGTGGAGGAGATAAAATACATGAGAATATAGCTTATGAGGTCAAGAGGATGAAGAAAAAAAGTAGGGAACGTGATGATAATTATTAAATATCAGTACCATATCCATTCATTTGGTGCTACACCATTAAGGAAACTATTAATATTAATATTATATATAAGTAATCATATTATATTGTTTAAATTTAAATGTCTAGGATTCTAGAGGAAGTGGTGGAGTTAAATAAAAATAGGAGTTTTTAATGGAAGTTATATACTACACATGGTGGAATACTCGGAGTCAAGAATTCATATGTGGAAGACACTAAAGAGTTTGATAAAATATATAGATATTTTCAGAATTATAAACATTATGATAATATATTTATTTATAATGAAATCTTTGATTCAAAGAGATATATATTAATTTGTGAGTATTATTGAAATAAAAGATTGACAAAAAAGAGTTCAATTGTCTAAGTGGATATTGAGACCATCTCCTTAAGTATCAAGAAGACCGAGGAAAGGCAGGGGTCTAGGTGAACTTAAAATAAGAGTTTTGTATAATCACCTATTTGTATGAGCCAAATATAAACACCAATGAATTTAGAATCTCACCCTTTGTTACATCCTTAAATAAAAAGAAAATAAGGAGAATTGGAAAGATTAGCAAAATATAGTATTGTAGAAGGATGATCCGAAAAAGGAAAATAATATGGGAGCCTAAACAAAGAATAGAAAGACCAAAGAGGAAGGTACACGTTATTGAATAATGTGATCATGGAACTTCACCATTGAAACTATTAGAAAAAGTGTTGAGAATGACTTAGTATATAAGGAGTAAAATATTTGAAGGAAGATAATAAAGAAGAATGATCACAAGAAATGGTAGCAGCATTGTCCATAGCTAGCCATTATATATATAAAGAAATAATAATGTAGAAGTTATAGAAGAAAAATCCATCACCATAAAAAAAATATATAAAAAAAGAAGAAAGGTCCTTGATTAATAAATATATAAATCTTTAAAAAATAAGATCATATCAATTAAGGTTATTGAGAAAACACACGTAAATAAGAATATATCTAAAAAGGCAAGATCACATTAACAAAAAATTATTGAGAAAATCAAAGCAAAATAGAAGATGCCTAACAAAAAATTATTGAGAAAATCAAAGCAAAATAGAAGATGCCTAAAAAGACAGGGCCAAGTCAACTAAGATTCATAGAAAAGACTTAACATAAAGATGAATATACTTCCTTCAATTTAGAAGTAATTCTTTTTGGGTAAATTATAGTAAAAATATTGTTTTCACTACCAAAAAATACTGGATGTATAAGTTTTACTATACATTATATTGTGAGCTATTGGGAACACTCATATACAAGAAAAAAAAAAATGGTTTAATGGGAATGATAATGTGTCACGCCATTTTTTACTAAGGTACAAGTTCCAAAAACATATGTTGAAGGTTAGGTTTGATGCTTGAATGACTTTGATAGAATGAATATCTTTAGTCATAGCAATATAACCAAAACACAATTTTGATGTTAGTAACTTTAATAAAATAAATTGTTCTAATTATAACAATTTAATTAAAAGAAATTTGTAATGTGAATGACTTTGATAAAATGGATCTCCTAATCACAACAACTTAACCAACCTTAAAAAAAATATCATAAAAAAGACACCTAAAAACGAATCCTAAAAAATCGTTTTTTCCCTCAAGTAATTAAGTGCCCTGCATCTTTTATTCGCAGCTGAAAGATCCCCAAAAGTATACTCATAATTTTTTGAATAATACAGAGAAAAATATGAATCTCGAAATTACAATTAACATAACTTGCTTAAAATACAGAGAAAAAAATCAGTCTCGAATTTACAATTAAAAGAATCGTCATGCCATCTCATATCAAATTGATTTAAGCCACACAATACTGCAATTTGAGAATCAAAACCAACGAAATTGAAAGATCTCAAATTGAAGTAAGATCGCAAAGATTCGAAAGGATTTCAGTTTGCAGAAGGTACATACCTCCGTTGAGCCACAGGGTAAGAGGCGTGGATTGCGTATCATTTTCTGCTTCCACAAAATAATAATACAAAGCCCGTCCTGCCTTCTTGTCTACCGTAACATATCCCCCGTACTGCTTGAAATTTACTTCCGGTTGTCCCGGAAGTCTATCGATTAAATCTTCCGCAGGTCCCGCCTTAATTTTCGCAGCAGTAAAGAGTAAAATGTGTAGCAGAAAACAGAGCCATAACCTCATTTTGGCAGGCACCTCCCCTGTTTCAACGCCCAATCTTTGGATCTGTTTCAGTCAAATAACCGCGTTAATCAGTAACTACTCTTCAAAGTCAAAATACTTTTGAAGACGAGAAAAATACTTTTCAAGTCAAAATACTCACTGTCATCATGATTTTAGAGGGAGGAAAAGTGCGCATTCAATGACAGCAAAGGAATGTAGGGGAAGGAATCTAGTCTTTATTTTGAACAAGATGATTGAAACAGAAAATTAAAAAAATCTTTCAGTCATAGATGTTTTTAAAGTTTTTTTTTAATCCCTATTTATTGTATCTTATTTTTTAATATTGTTTAGATCATGTATATATTATTTCTATATTGTTTGATAAGTCTATTTTTATTTGTACATGTTTAAAGGTGAAGTAAGAGATTTACTATTGTACTGGAAAACAGTCAATTTTGTACAATAAATAAATTAGGTTTTTTTAATTCAATATTTTTTTTCAGATCTTTGCTTGTTTTCTGAAATCATTTTAGATAACATATACAGTAGCTCTAAACTTATGTCTGTTTATATCAGTACATGTTTGAAGATGAAGCAAAAGATTCATTGTTGCCATGAGTTTTCCATCATCGATGACATATAATATTAAGATTACTTCTGGATTGATTTTATATATTTTTTCGTTCACTGTATTTTATGAATCCATCACCGGAAAAGAAGATATTGAAAAACTAGATTGCAGATATAATCTTGGAAGAAAAAAGAATATGAAAATAAAGATTGAAGAGCAATTATATTAAGAAAAATAGATCTTATACGATAATAGTAGATCTTATACAACAGAAAAAAAAATATTAAGATTACTTCTGGATTGATTTTATATATTTTTTCATTCACTGTATTTTATGAATCCATCGCCGGAAAAGAAGATACTGAAAAATTAGATTGCAGATATAATCTCGATCGGAAGAAAAAACAATATGAAAGTAAAGATTGAAGAACAATTATATTAAGAAAAATAGATCTTATACAATAATAGTAGATCCTATACAACAGAAAAAAAAATATTAAGATTACTTCTGGATTGATTTTATATATTTTTTCATTCACAGTATTTTATGAATCCATCGCCGGAAAAGAAGATATTGAAAAATTAGATTGCAGATATAATCTCGGAAGAAAAAACAATATGAAAATAAAGATTGAAGAACAATTATATTAAGAATTTAATAGATCTTATACAATAATAGTAGATCTTATACAACAGAAAAAACAAACTTGTTACTTCAATTTTTTTTCCAATTTTGTTTTCATTTTAAATCTATAAAGATTTATCTTTAGTTTTCTCTATAATCCGCCTAAATAGTTGAAGAAAAAAGGTACAAAACCATTACTATTGCTCAGATTAACAAGATTTTAACTGAAGAAACCAGAATAAATGATCTATATATTAACGACAAATAAAACTTTCCACAGTTCAGTTTGCTTAACAAGATGCAGAATGAAAGGTCGAACACAGATTTCCCTTTATTTTTCACTTCAGAATTGAAAATAAAGCTCATAACTTACCTGCAAATGCGTGATTTCAGCGAACAACACAGAAATGCCAATCGCTCCGCTTGAGAAAGAGATTATACCGACTTTCGAACTCTGTCAAGTTGAGCATAAATAAATAGTGAAAGTTTAAGAAGACGACGCTAAAATCGTTGATTCTTAATATAGAAATGTCGAAAGTTTAATAAGACGACGCTAAAATCGTTGATTCTTAATATAGAAATGTCCCAGTTAAATTATTTCTTTTTCAGTTGCGTAACATCTTTAATTACTTCTAATGTTTGGTTTTTTTGTCCGTGAGTGATATCAACGAAGTCATGTAGGGATCAACGCGGTTAGGTGAGAGTCGGCATGGCCGAAATTTCGGTTGGTTTTGGTTTGACATATGTTTGATGCTTCTTGTCTTTAACAAAGGCACTTTTTAAACAAATTATTAGTTCTTTAAAACAAAGTTGAAAATTAGAATTTTCAACTTTAGATTTTGTTATTGGACGATGCTCTTTTTTGGGCTGCTGTGGATTTTTTTAATTTTTTTTTAAATGTTTGATTTTATTTATTTTTAATATTTTATTAAAAAATATAAATTGCTTTATATCAATCACTTTATATTTACGAGCATACTTTTATTTTTAATGTTTTTTTATATAATATATGTTCACAGATATCAAATTTTAAAATAATTAATATTTATAATATATAAAATAAATTAAGATTAGCGTTAAATATAAATCTAAAAACTACTTATCATAAAAAAAAAGTTATATCTACATTGAAAAATATCTATTATATTTTGAAGTTCACTATAAATCACATGACAATCATATCATATGGTCTTTCTCCTAAATTCTTTTATATTTGTGGATTTGCAATGAAATAAAGTGAAACACATTGTACTTGGAGGTTTATGAGTTCAGTTTTATAAGGGTTTTTAGCAAATGTGCTATATCTAAGAACTAAATCATAAATATTGAAATGTGCTTTAATAGAATTAAATCAATTGATAAACCAACAAGATTCTAGCATCAACTTATCAACCTAAAGACCAACTCAAATGAATCTACCATCTAATAAGTGTCTCATCACAAATGAGCCATGTCCCGCAACTAGCAATTAGGAAAACTATACAGCTAAAATCATCCCAAATTACATGCAATTTTCTTCTCAAAACCCTCATCCACCACATGGACATTCAACTTAATTCAATTTAAGGCAACTGTTTTCAATTATAGAAGCAATATAATGACAACGATTGGAAACTAACCGATTTTCAAACTTATCATAAAATTTTTGTATTATTAAAACTAAAAAATTAAATGTAAAAGTAATTTCTACATAGGCGTCAATTTTAATCAAGGGTGTTTTTATTGACGAACAATCTTCAATCCATTATGTGGGTATAATATGCATCTCAACATAATCAATATGATGATAAACAAACTGCAATACCACGAGAAGTCACTTACCTCAAGATTTTGCACAAATTATATCATCATGTGAGTGTAATATCAAGAATGTTTCAACTGCATAAATGATAACAAAGATAGAACAACTATGTCCAAAAAAATAATATACGGAAATTGAAAGAATAAACCATAAAAGCAATAATTTTCTTACAAAAGAACTATTTAGTCAAACTAAGCTCAATTATATTCACCTTGTAAGCAACATATATATAAAAAACAATACAAATATTTGTTCTAACTAAAGCACATACAAATATTCTAAACATACAATGAATTTAGGCATTCAAATACATGGAGAAGTCTTATTATAACTACAAGTCGACTAAACTTATTTTTAAAAACATTGGATTTTTAATGGTGACCTATATCAAACATGCATAGTTTACAACTTTACATCAAATTCTTTTCATTTTTGTGTTACATTTCAATGCAACTACCATTATGTTCCATGCATATGTTTGCATTTTGTTCCCATCAACCATGTGGGGTGGGAAGCAATAGTTTAAAACTATAATTTTGGAAACTTCAATCCAACTCTTACAATCAACCCATAAATAAAAAATAAACGTTTTGCATCAAGACTCTTATACAAGTAATTTAAGTAGTAAACAAATTGTAAACTGCTAATGTATGGTGAAGAAAATGAGAAATAAAATGAAAAGTTGTAAAATATTTTAGCTATTTAATTTAATTTAATTTTAGTTATTTAATATAATTTATTTTTTTTGAATAAAGGGGTAAAAACTTTATTAATAATCAGAAACAAGCATTACAAAAGAATCCCAAAGTCCCCAGGATTCGAGGGAAGAACTACAAGCAAAAAAAATCATCATCCAACTTCATAACTATCCATATCCTTAGCAAGGATCCTATGCAAATCCTCATAGTAATCTTGGGAAAGATGCCCCCAACCCTCAACTTTCCATTCATCACCATGTTCTGAAGCCCACTTAGCCAAACAATTAGCTGCTCTATTCCATTCACGAGGAATGTGAATCAAAGACACCTTATCCATCATGGCACTAATTTGCAAAATTTGATGAACAATCCCTTCAGGCTACCAATTAATCCCAACCACCTTCTACTCAATTAGCAAATTAACAATAATCTGCGAGTCTGATTCGCATATAGCCTTACACCACCCCAATGCATAAGCTCACTCTAGAGCATACAGAATTGCTAATCCCTCCATAAAATTATTAGCCTGTTGTCCTTTGTGCACTGAAAAGAAGAAAACTACCTCCCCCAAATGGTCCCTACCAACACCGCCAATCCCAGTAGGACCCAGATTACCCCAAGAGGAGCCATAAGTGTTAATCTTTAAGAAATCATCCTGGAGTGGCAACCATCTTTCCACCCTTTGAACCTTCTTCATAGCACGACTGCCTCTCCTGACACAAAAAGAAACATGAGACAACTCATGTAAACCCATGCTACTCACAATTTTAGCCTCTCCTCTTTCCAGAGGAAAATTCACCTCACATTATAGTTCCATCGTCTCCTGGATCATTCCTATTATTCTATACCACACTTGTTGAACTATCAGTCGAACTTCCCAAAAACTCCTTTGGTTCCTCTCTAACCATGTTGGTGTTGGAATTAGCCACACCCGGACCGACGATGGACTGGTCCAAGAGGGGCCAGTAGCTTAGTGGTAGAGCACTCCAGCAGTATATGGAAGGTCCTAGGTTCGAGTCCTAGCTGGTCCATGTCAAAACATGGTATTAGAGCTAGGTCCAGGCTAGGAGCCCCAAGCACATGAGAGGTGTGGCTTAAGGGGGGGTGTTGGTGTTGGAATAAGCCACACCTAGACCGACGATGGACTGGTCCAAGAGGGGCCAGTAGCTTAGTGGTAGAGCACTCCAGTAGCATATGGAAGGTCCTAGGTTCAAGTCCTAGCTGGTTCATGTCTCAACAAACCAGATCTGCAAAAGTATGAAAATGGGACCTATGTGCCACACAATCTGGAGAAAAGAGGACAAAGTAGGAGGCTTACCCATATTGCTCCAAAAATCCACCAAAGAATTTGCATGAATACAAGGGTGTTTCCACATCCCTCACTAGTAATGCCAGATCTACATTGAAAAGGGGCATTTGAAGAACATGTGTGAAGAATCCTCCTCCCCATTACCACACAAAACATAGATGGAGGGACCATGAAACCCCCGCTTGCAAATATTGTCCCAGGTCAGACATCTATTCATTTGAAGCCAAAGTCCAAGCAAAACAATTGCACTTTGGCCAAGAGAATTTATTCCAAACATATTTCCACCAGGGTACTTCCCTCCCCTCCAATCTACGGGTCAACAATTCCTGGTATCCACTGGCAATAGTAAAAACACGCTTAGGATTTGGGGACCACGCAAGTCTATCCCTATCCTTGAGAGGGCTACAGTGTCTACTAGCCAAAATGCCATGAAGCTCAGCACAGTCTTCCTCCAAACCAACAATCAACCATTCATCAGGCACCTTCCACCACACCATCTATAATTTCCCACACCTATAGCTTGATTTAAAGTCGCTCACTCAAGACCACCTTGCCTCAAGGAACCTCTGGCAAAGATTCCTTAAATTAGGAAACTGATTAATAATTGAAGGGTAGCCATCCCAAGAATCCGACCAAAAAAGCGCCTCTTCCCCACTCTTACAAATCCAAAATAAACCCTCCTTTATCAGTGCAACCCCTTTCTTAAGTGTGCTCCAAATCGTGGAACCTTTTCCCACAAGCGAATATCTTGGGATTTCCTCCTTCGGAATTCTCTGCATATACTTATAAGACAAAATCCTAGCCCAACATTGGTCCTGTTCCACACACCACCTCTAGTACAATTTTACCGCCAAAGCCACACCAAATAATGAAGATTGCCTTAAGCCAAGCCCACCCAACTGGTTCAGGCTGCACACCAAGTCCCACTTGATAAGACACAATTTAGAGGAGGACAAGTTGCCTGTAAAAATATTGGCTTGATGATGATTTTGTATTGGATGACTTTATGTGTTGTCATTGATGGCACATACACACACACATATGTTCATATTGTCATAGTCATCTTAGTTAAGACAAACTGGTACTACTCCTAAGTCTTTGTATTGCAAACTGGTATCATTTGTATAGAGAAGTCCAATCGGTATGAAGGTGTCTACACTGGTATATATTAAAAACTGGTATATGCAGGAATAACAATTGATTTTGGTCAATTCCACTAACACCAGTTTCGAGATGCAACGGACATCGACAAAGAGGTTAATGGAGGGCAATCGATATATGAGTTGGAAACGGTTAACACTCAACCGGTATCAGTGTTCAAACTAGTTTCACTGATTGTGTGATGAGTTATCACTGGTCATGACGAGTTATCTCTAACTGACAGTTTTGGCGGTGATCTATGATGTGTTATGAAAGATTGTCTAGATACACTGAACCTAGGAAATTATGATGAGGTTCTTGATCTGACATGAAATCTATTGTCTATAAAAAGACATTGTGATGAACTATTTTGTAATGTAGGATACAAGTGATGTTAAGAGTTAGAGTTGATGCGATTTATTGAAGGAGTTGTAGAGTATGTCGGTGATGCCGTATTGAGTATGCAAGAAAGGATCTATACAAGAAAGATGTTTTATTTCTAGATCATACCACCTATTGTTTCTAATCACTACAACAGTTAAATCCCCTAATTGGGTAAGCTCTAACAAGCTTCATTGTATAAATCCTCTAACTAGGTGATCCATTAGTTTGGATTTGAAATCCTCTATCGAGATTACTCCTAACCTTTAACCAGGTATAGCTCCTAACAAAGTTTTGGAATCTCTAACAGGATTCACTCCCAATAGAGCATTTTGTAGACCTTAACCAATCAGTTACCTATTACTGCAGATAGTTAACTTGTGAGTCCCATCTCACCATGGTTTTTCCTAGTTGGGTTTTCCACATATAAACACTTGTGTTATGGTGAATGTTTTACTTGTTGTGAATGCTTTTGTAACACTTTGGATTGCATGCAAAGTCCTAAGTAAACTGGTTAATTATTTTTACCAGTCTGGGTTTAAAGTGTTATTGTTTTTGCTATCACTGATTCAGCCCCCCTCTAAGTGCTTTATAAGTCTATCAATTGGTATCAGAGCCTAACTTCCTTAAGTCCTAACCACTTGAAGGAAACCCTAAAGTTAGTATGGGGGATATGAGTTATAGAGAGATGGCTAGAGTACTTGATGCAACCAGGGAAGAGCTTGAAACCCTGAGAGGTAGATTTAAGGCTTCAGAAGTAAAGAGGAGAGAGTTGATTGAGCAATTATTGGATATCTCTAACAATAGTTCTTCAAATGAGGCTAGTATTGATGCACTAGTTGAAGAAGTGGAGAAACTGAATGGTGAGAAGATAAACTTGAGGAGATAACTTGAAGCCCTAACTATCCGTATGAGTCAAGAAATTGAAGTAAGGAGGGCAGCTGAAGGCCTGATCAAAGAGAGAGATCATGAGATTTCTAAGATCAAGTAGGATAATGCAGCTTTGCATGAACATTTGCAAGAGGAAAAGGAAGAGAAGGAAGCACTACAATTACATCTTGATATGGCAATGTCTCTTAGAGAGACTCTTACAAAGCATAATGAAGATCTTTCCAAAGAGCTTACTGAGGCAAATGGGAAGCTTGACAAATTTAACAAAATCTCCTCTATGTTGGATGAACAGATCCAATCTCAGAGAATGAAAGGTGACACATCTAGATTAGGATTCAACAAATCTGAGAAAGGGGAGTCTTCTGGTACCAAGAGCAACATGCATGAAGGTAAAATTGCTCCTAAGGATAAGAAGCCTATTGGTAAGAAATCTTTCAAACCTTTTTGCTTTATCTATCATAAACTTGGACATACTGCTGATGTGTGTAGAAGTAGATCTAATGAGAACACAAGATATAATGTTAATATTAGATATGTGTCTAGAAGATTTGAAGGTCATTGTTACGCATGTAACATGTGGACATAGATCAGTTGAATGCAAATATGGAGCAAACAATCTGACACCTCACATGAATCCAAGATCTATCAGTGACTGGAGAAGGACTTATGACAATCGGAGAAGCATGAACTAGCAAAAACCCTATGTCAACTGGTTCAGTCCATATGAGATGGAGAAGGTAACAAATGTGATTTGCAAAAATTTGAAATAACTATGGACATGTGTCTATGAAATACAGAAGAAGGACTAGAAGAGGTAATGTAGGACCTTGGAGAGGATCTAGGATGACCTTCTATCATTTTCACAAACCTAGACACATGGCCAAGTTTTGTAGAGCAAAGAAGAACAAACCAATAAAACACTCTGAAGATGAGAAAGGAAAGTATAAGGTAGATGTTGAAGAAACTAGAGCGGAGATGAACAAAATTTGGAAGAATAAAAGTGAGGACAAGCCAGCAGAAGAATCAAACCCTTTACCGAGTGTGGAGATTGCTACACCGATTAACTGAGCCTTTCATCAAGCCTAAGGGGAGCATATCAATAAATCTACTTCCAAACCCCTTGAAGAGTGTATGGTAAGAGAGTTTTGCATTTCGAGTTGTAATATGATAATTTTTGATATTGTTATCTATCAGTTTTCTAAAGATTACCAACCGGTTATATACCTATTGGTATAAGCAAGTTTGTTAAGCAGTAATTAGGGTTTGTTACCCTATCAATAGTGTAATTAATGTAGTGGGTAAGTTAATAAAAGAAAGTTTTACTAAGTTATTTTTACCTTAATTGCATTCGAATAAGCATTTTGAGCACTTGCTGAGTGAAACAAAGCATTGTTAGCAGATTGTGAATGGATTTGTGCTATGGATCAAAAGTTGAATTGGCTTTGAAGATAAAGAAAGGCGAATCAGGTGAGCATACAAGAGATCAACCGAAAACCCTAACAACGTGAAGGGAATAAGGTATTTTTGTTAATATCTCTCTTGAATCAAGATTATATAAAATGACATCATCATCTACACTAGCAACGAGTCTTATGATTATTATTGAAGCTATGGAGTCAATGGGATCAGATAAAATAGAATCATATAATGCATTGTCTCAAGTTCCTAATGGTGTTTTGATTAAAGGAGATTTGTCTAGTTACATTGATTGCAAAATTGAGGATCTAGGGTCATTAGAAATCTATTCTCAGCTCAAATATTTGTGATAAGAATGGGAAGATCAAACTCAAATTTATTAGGGTTTATGAAAAGGGTTTTCATAATGCAGCCTATTTTCTTGAAGATTTTGAGGAAGAACATCTTAGGATTATCCTTAGCCGTGTACATGGAGGGACTATGTATCTTGATAGGTCTCACACTATCACTAAGGAGGTTATTCATGCAATAACTGATTTCTACCAAATCGGTGAAGTACCAAAATTGAGAACAATCTCAAAGGAGACTGTTATTGCTTTGACAAAGACTACTGCTGACGATCGTGCTATATCAGTCAATAACATTGCAGATCTAGGAGTCAAATTTGCAACAATGGTTATTGGCTACTAGATATTCCATTCTAGCAGGATGAACAATGTACCATCTACTACTGTGCATGCCGTCTACAGGATGATGGTAGAGAATGCATAATATGATTTGTGTGAGGCAATGAGAAGTCAATTGATGTTGAACTTAGAATCAATTAAGAAGGACAACAGTCAAAAGTTTAAATATGGTCAGTTGTTGATTATTTTATTTTTCTACTTTCAAAATTTCATTCTAGGAATTGGTGATATTCAATGGTCCAAGGACATACCAGTTACAACCCAAATCAAGAATAGCATTAAGGTTGTGAAGAACACATTTCTTGTTGCCATGAACACATATTTTAATGAGTTTCAAAAGAAGATGAGCATGAGATTAAGGCTATCTGATGAAGTGGTGAAACACTTTGAAAAAGATATCTGTTTCACTGTAACCACCGACTTTTGCCTGATAGAGGCCATTGAATCTAGAGAAGAAGAGATAAAAGAAATAAGTTATGAAGTCAACTATGACTTACTAATCGGTTATGCCAACCACCTTTTGGCATCTTTTAAGGATAAAAAGAAGAAAAGATTGGGAACTTTCTGGGAAAGGATTGCACTTGCTCAACCCAGTAGTACCAAGGAGAAAATGAAGAAAGTTGAGCAAGCAGCTTCCATGACCACCAATACAAGGGTGACTAGAAGTATTCAAATAAAAAAGGAACCTGTACCTAGAGTATATGCAAAGAAGCAGATTGTAACAAAGAAGAGAGGTAGGCATCTCATTCTTTAAGAAGAATCTAAGGGAACTGGGTCTGATGAAGAGTAGAAGAAGCTAAAGGTAACTGGTAAGAAATCTAAATTTATAGGAGAAATCCCTAAGAAAAATGTTTCTATTGATGTTACATCTTGGAAGCCAACAAGTCAGTTTGAGAGGACTCTGAAGCTACTAAAGAAAAAGCATTTTGATAATATAAAGGAATATTTTGATTCATTTGATGAAGGTTAGAAACAAGAAATTATTCAAGAGGTAATCAATTACCTATTTCAAAATAACTGGTTACCTCATGAGATTCATAAGGAAATCCCTGATTCTTTATACTCAATTCTTGAAAATAAATGGAAAATAGTTGTACATCAGGATCAAGAAATTATTGATAGAAATTTTTATTCAATATTTTCTTGAGTTCTCGAGATAAATTATTAGTGTAGTCACATAAATCTGTCCACTTAATTAAATGAATACTTAGTATTTATTTGATTATTTAACCATCAATTAATAATTAATTAAATTAATATTTAATTAATTCATCTTAACCCTATTCTCCTATTAATTAAATAAATTATTCAATTTATTTGATTTAATTCACTTAACCAAATTCAGACCATTAATTAAATAAATAAATCATATTTATTTAATTAAATCTTCTCTCACATTTAAATAAATTAATATTTATTTAAATCCCCCAAAATCCCACCTCTCACATTTAAATAAATAAATCATTTATTTAAATCACCTTTATCCTCCACCCACTTGTATTTTCCTACAAAAGCAAGTTGCACAATTATTTTAAATAAATAATTTATCACCAACTCATCATCATCTTCAATCAACTTCAAAACAAACTTGCAAACAAAATGGCTCAAACCCGATCACGATCAAGGCAACGAGAAATAGAAATTGAGGAAGAAGAGGACAACCTCAATGAATTTCAAGAAGCACTTGGAGGAAATGTGAATGATGAAAACCCAAGTACTCCCACTCCTTCAACAATCGAAAGGGTTCAGCATAACCATCATTTTAACAGATTATTTGATGAAATATTAAGGAGCAATGCGGATGCTCACTTTTTAAGACTCACTCAAGAAGGAGCCAAACTCCCCTCGGACTTTGATCTTGCCCAATTAAGACAAGCATCAGAAAGACAAAGTTGCCATGAGGAGGAAAGGGGTAGAAATCACATCAGATATAACATTCCTCGAGGTAACCCACCACCTCCTCCTCCAAATGAAATAGAGATGTTGCGGCAACAAGTCGAGAATCTCGCCCAACAACTTCATAGTGGTGTTAAGACCAATCAATTCTCACTTAATGACATCTGTCCCTATCCATTTGATAGGAATCTTTATATGCCACCCTTTCCACGCGGGTTTGAAACACCCAAATTTGAAAAATATAGAGGAAAGGGGGATCCCCATGATCATGTCCGAGAATTTCATTCTGCTTGTCTTGAAGTGGCTTATGAGGACACATACCTAATGCGCCTTTTTCCCCAAAGCTTGGGAGGAACAACCACATCATGGTTTTCCCGACTACCAGGTGGCATAAGAACATTTGAGGAACTCATCCAGAAGTTCCTATCTCATTACTCTTATAATATTGAACGCGACATCACCATGGCTGATCTGTGCAACACCAAACAAAAACCAGGTGAATTATTCTCAGTATTCCTGCAACGATGGCGCCAAATGTCTAGCAGACGTTCTCTTCAGTTACCTGAACGAGAACTAGTGGAAATTTTCATTTCCAACTTAAACGAAGAAATGGAATTTCACTTGGATGTCAAAGACACAGACTCTTTTAACGATATGATCACCAAGGGTATAAAATGTGAAAGGGCACTCATCAAAAAAGGACTCATCAAAATCTTTAATGAACCCAAAGATGGTCCTCGCCCGCGCTTCAATAGTGATAAACCGAACTTCTAGAACAAGAATAAGAATATCGTCAACGATGGAGTTGTGGATGCTCGAACTATCCAAAATGCACAACCTGTGGTTCGATTTGTAGGACAAAATCCTCCACCTCAAAATAACACAAATGTTCTTCCTAATCAAGGTCGCATCACATCTCATGATGAACCAAGACCCCGTCCACAAAAACAAAAACGCACATACACTCCCTTAGGGGAACCCATTGAAACGGTGATGCGACAACTTATTTCTCAGAATTTGATCACTCTACCTAAGTTATCAAATTATGAGCCCCAAGTCAAACCAGCATGGTGGAAGGATACTGAACATTGTGAGTTCCATCAAGGAAGAGGACACAAGACAAGTAATTGTCACCGATTGAAAGATCTCATTCAGGATCTTATTGACCGAGGAGAAATTGAAATTGAAGGGCATGACCCAAAAACAACCAATAATGATCATCAGATGTTCAAGAATCCACTTCCATCGCAAGATCAAAGGGGTCCTTCGACGTCCAGACGAGGTCCTGATACCACTGATTATACGCAAGCTGCGTATAATTACACTGTCAATCACCTATATGATGCCAGTGAACAAATTGCAACCATAACCTTCAAAAATCCCACCTCAAATTGCAATGTTGTTACACGTCGCGGCAAAGTCACCATCAAGGCAGCTCCACAAGGCACCACCTCCGCCCCAAAGCAATATAACCTTGTGGAACAATTAGATAAAACCCCTGCGCTCATATCCATTTTAGAGCTATTACGCCTATCACCATCTCATAAAACTATCTTGGATCAAGCACTCCAAGAGGCGTCAGTCCCTGCAAACCTGAATACGGACCAGTTTCAAGCCATGGTTGGAAATCTAAAGTCATCACCTTGTCTCACTTTTTCCGAAAGTGACAACTCTTCTTTCCAACAACCTCCTAATGCTTCCCTACACATTGAAGGCTTTATCAACCAACACAGGATCAAGCGAGTCTTGATAGATAATGGAGCAGGCCTAAACATTTGTACACTGCAATTGGTCACAGCATTGGGATATGCAATAGAATCAGTGGATCCTCGCAAGAAGATCACCATCAAAGCCTATGATGATGCAGAGCGTTCATCTAAAGGAGCTGTGGTCCTACCAATCCGAGTGGGCCCTGTGGTAAAACACATAATTTGTCAAGTTCTGGACCTTCCTCTGCCATATAATCTATTATTAGGGAGACCTTGGATACATGCCATGCAAGCCGTTCCATCTACCTACCATCAATGTATCGAGTTCCCACATAACGGTGCAGAGATCACAATCCTGGGCGATGCAAATCCCTTCGCATTTTGCCATAATATCAGCCATCAACCGGAGATTACTGTTCCTAATAATAGGGAAGCTATTTCTTCCACATCATATGAAAATCCCGCCTCTCTTGCCAGTTCAAACACTCCTATACCCAAGCAAGAAAAGCTTAAGATGAAAGTCGCAGAGGAAGGTCCTGGAGAATACAACTTAAGTCAGCTCTTTTGTGTGGGACAAATGCCCACTTCTCCTAGAACACATGGTAAACCACAACAGTTACTCCAGCAACCACTAATCACGCCTGCATGTGCCTTGACGCCTTTCATCCTTGGAAAGAGTCAAGAGGAAGAGACACAAGATGAGGACATAGCGGAATGGATCTATAAAGATCCCATCACCACTGAAAAACCGCAAGTTACACTTCCTACGGAACAGTATGGTAAAGGCCTCCTCATTATGCAAAGAATGGGGTATGATGGCCAGAGTGCTTTGGGATCCTGCAAACAAGGACGACATGAACCACTGCTGCCAGAGTTCAAGCCCAAAGGTAATACAGGCCTAGGCTTTGAAAAAGAGATCCTTCCTAAACTCAGATTTAAAGGAAAACCTAGCAAACCATTTTGCCCACCTACTGTAAAGAGGACACCTTTCATAATCAAAGCACCATCAAGCAATATTGTCACTGCCCCATCGAGGCTCACAAACCCACCGCAACCGTCATCAGTGCCAAAAATCCCACCAATTGAACTAGTAATCCCATCCACAGCAGTCATCACATCAATAAAACCATTCATAGCAGCAACTATATTGGAACCCGTAGCAGCATCTATGGCACCAGCCGTTCCAATAGAAGCCACTAAATCAACCCTGTCGATACTTCCAGTGACAAAACCTTTAAACCCCATCACAGTTCCTGTAGCACCGATCACCTCAAAGGTACATAAACCAATCACACCTGCAGTATTCAACTCCAGCGACATCCCAGTATGGTATAGCAATCGGATGCTGGAAAGTGATTCAGAGACTGACTCACATGAGTGGGAATTTGATTCTGTACAGCTTAACACTTCAGATGAGGAAGACACGTCACCACCTCCGCCACGCAAAGACATTCCTATTTACGGAGAAGCACAGATAAAGACCACTTGGGTACCTAAGTTGGAAACATCTTCCACAGACCCTACGTCTCATCCTACGCCGGATTCTGATAGGGAGAGTACCATCAATGACCTTCACCACACTGTCTTAACCCTCACTGATACATCTCCCACACTTAACTTAATCGATGAAGTAATGCCGATTATCCACCCTGAACTCATCGAATGGAACCAACCAAATCCCCCATGTCTTGACCTCTTCCAAAACGATGAGGCTATCATTGACTTTTTGGAATTAAGGGATAATCTACCAAGCGGGGATCACAAAGCTGGATTCACCATTGAACTTAATAGCGCAGCATACTTCGGGGTGGATGCCAAACCCTTCAGCTGCAAAAATATAACATTAAAACATGGATCTTCCAGTGAAAACCACACTGTGGCATTGTTTGATCCAACAAAAGTAAAAAGAAAGAGCGTATCCAACGGTGAAAACCTCTCTGAGGCGCCTGAGGATGAAGGGTTTGACATTCTCCCTGCTAATACACAACAGGAACGATCAACGATCCTCATTGAGGAGACTAAAGAATACAATGTGGGGACTCCTGAAAACCCTCATATCATACATCTGGCATCTCTTCTCACTCCAGAGGAACAGCCTCAATTTATAGAGTTCTTCCAACAGCGTCAGATCAACTTTGCATGGTCATATGCAGACATGCCTGGGCTTGATCCTGATTTAGTCATGCATCATCTCACAGTAGCAAAAGGAGCCAAACCTGTCAAGCAGAAGCTTCGTAAGATGCATCCTCAGATTGCCGTGCTAGTCAAAACAGAACTCAAGAAACTCCTGGATGTTGGTTTCATTAGACCAATTGATTATGCAGAATGGATCTCCAACATTGTACCAGTTGGCAAACCAAAAGGGGGCATCCGCATTTGTACAGACTTCAGAGATCTGAATAAGGCATGTCCTAAGGATGACTTCCCTCTACCAAATATCGATATCATAGTAGATTTGACAGCAGGACATGCCATGCTTTCACTCATGGATGGCTTTTCAGGATACAATCAAATAAAGATCGCACCAGAGGACCAACATAAGACAGCCCTCACATGTCCATGGGGCACATACTGCTGGAATGTAATGCCTTTTGGTCTAAAGAATGCAGGAGCGACCTATCAAAGAGCAATGCCCACCATCTTCCATGATATGATGCATACTATAATGGAAGATTATGTGGATGATTTACTAGCAAAATCACTTACTAGAGAAGGACATCTTCACATCTTAGATAAAATCTTTGATAGACTGGAACAATACCATGTTTGACTCAACCCAAAGAAATGTGTCTTCGGAGTGACCTCTGGGAAGCTTCTAGGATACATTGTCTCAAGCAAAGGCATTGAGGTCGATCCAGCAAAGGTTAAAGCAATCATGGACATGCCACCTCCAAAGAATATCAGTCAGCTAAGAACACTACAAGGATGGCTTCAATCTATCCGCAAATTCATTGCACAATTGGCTGATAAGTGTCACCCATTCACACACCTGCTACACAAGAACATCCGCTTTCAGTGGGATACCAGATGCCAACAAGCATTTCAGGCGCTTAAAGACTATCTCATGAATCCACCATTGCTGATGCCACCAGATCCAAGTAGACCATTATTGCTCTATATCTCAGTGACAAGTACAGCATTAGGTGTATTATTGGCACAACATAATGCAGAAGGCAAAGAGTGTGCTGTTTACTACATCTCTCGCACACTGGTTGGCTATGAACTCAATTACACACCTATTGAGCGAGCTTGCCTAGCAATAATCTTAGCAGCCACCAAATTGCGACACTATCTGTTGACACACAAGGTACAACTCATCGCAAAGATTGATCCACTCAAGTATTTACTCAGCAAAGCAGCATTGACAGGTCACTTGGCCAAATGGGTAATGATTCTAAGTGAATTTGACATCGAGTATGTGGACCGTAAAGCTATCAAAGGGCAGGTCATTGCAGATCAGTTGGCCGATGCACCTCTCATAGGCGATCATCCTCTCATTTCCAATTTTCCAGATGAAGAGATATTCATGCTCACAAAAGTACAACCATGGAAACTATATTTTGATGGTTCATACACTAGGCACGGCTCAGGGGCAGGCATTTTGTTTATCACACCTCAAGGTGATAGCATCCCGAAGTCTTACAGGCTCACATTTCCATGCACAAACAACATAGCAGAGTATGAGGCCTTGATCACGGGACTCAGGTTAGCCGTACAATGGAAATTACAAGAACTACAAGTATATGGCGATTCCCAACTAGTCATTCGACAAGCAACAGATGAATATCAGAACAAAGATGATAAACTCATGCCATATAAGCAAATGGTGGACAATCTAAAGGCATCATTTACTACTATCACTTTTGAGCAGATACCAAGAGATCAGAATCGAGCTGCTGACGCTGTGGCTACCATCGCATCTCTACTAGATCTTCCACAGAATTCAACACGCTACGAGTTCTTGGTAGAACAACTTTGGATCCCTGCTTATGATATCCCCAAATCTGAAATGATATGTTGCCTTGTTGGTTCTGAATCCCCATGGTACGGTGAGTTCTACACCTATCTCCGCGATCACACCCTTCCTCCCAACCAATCAAATAACCAACGTAAAACCTTCATTCGCCAAACTGCTCGATATACCATTATTGCCGAAACCCTATACCGACGCGGTCTTGATGGTACTCTCCTTCGATGTCTAGAACAAGGTGAGATAACACAGGCTTTGGAAGAGGTACATGAAGGAATTTGCGGGACTCACTCAAGTGGTCCATCACTAGCCAAGAAACTCATGTGAGCTGGATACTATTGGCCATCTATGGAAAAGGATTCCTACTACTTTGTCAGGAACTGCAAGAAATGTCAAGTTCACGGTGACCTGATACATGCACCAGCACAGGAACTGCAACCAATCACAACACCATGGCCTTTTTGTCAATGGGGCCTTGACCTTGTGGGTAAGATTCATCCATCTTCATCCAACGGCCATAAATTCATTATTACCGCCACCGAATATTTCACCAAGTGGATCGAAGCTGTTCCACTTACCCAAGTCACCGGCAAGCAGATCGCCTCATTCATCCTCAATTACATCATCTGCCGGTATGGTGTACCCATCTCCATTGTCACAGATAACGGTCTTCCTTTCAAAAATCAGGATGTCCATGAGCTTTGTGAGAAATTTCATATCCAACACCGCTTTTCCACTCCCTATTACCCACAAGGCAATGGTCAGGCCGAAGCATCCAATAAAAACATATTGAGGATCCTAAAGAAGACAGTCAATGATGCCGGTCATGATTGGCATGCTCAATTGAATCCAGCACTATGGGCATATCGAACTAGCATTCGGACCCCTATAGGTGCAACTCCTTATTCATTGGTCTATGGTGCAGAAGCTATCTTACCTATTGAGGTTGAGATACCATCATTACGAGTTTCCTTGCATAATCTCATCGATGATGAAGCCTACAGAGTATCCCATCTTCAGGACTTAGAGTTACTTGATGAGAAACGACAAGCTGCATACAATCACCTCAAAGCCTATCAGCAGCGCATGAGCAGAAGCTACAATCACCGAGTTAGACCTCGTACATTTGAGGTAGGTGATCTTGTTCTTCGAGAGAATCCTCGCAACCAACCAAACAGAGAACATCAAGGCAAGTTTGAATCAAATTGGCTCGGCCCATATGTTGTCACTGCTGTATTCGGGTCCGGGGCATATCAGTTGGCTACATCAGACGGAGAACCACTCGCAGATCCAATCAATAGCATGCACCTCAAACGGTTTTATACCTAAGGTGTACAAGGCATCAGGCTCCCCTGCATACCAGAAAATACCAAAAACATTCAGAAAAATGTCCTGAAGAAATACAAAAACATTCAAAAAAGTAAAGAAAAATCATGCATCCAAACGGTGAACAACCACTCCAGTGGCACCTTGGGTAAGTACGATGGTGAAAACCTGGCAAACAGGCGCCACTCGTAAAGGCAATGGCTCCAGTATCTTTCAGACTTGTTGCGATCACATTTACTTCATACATACATCCATCCATCCAAAGCCATGGCTTGTTATTCATCTGTCATTAAGAAAGTACTCCATGCGTCTAGCATCCCACCTTTTCATAGTCAGGTCTAAAAACTAGGGGCAATACCCTTAACCTATTGATGGAAGTGGATTCTACATTGTCTTATGTGTCATTACGCTCTTCATTCAGGCAATCATCAAAAATATCAAAAACATTCAAAAATGTCCCAGAAAATATCAAAAACATTCAAAAATGACTCACAAAATCCACAAACATTCAAAAACTATTACACAAAATCCAAAAACATCGAAAAACCATCGAAAATCACCCAAAAAACATGACAACACCTTGTACATATTCATCCGATCAGATACAAAATACTCACACAAATGACCACTTATCACTCGACCAACACAATCAACATCAACAATCCAAACTGTCTTAAACAAGGATGCATCCTTCCTTATCAAAACAAAGACAAGATGACATTTTCTTTGACAAGAAAATTATGTTAAGCTATCAAATACTTGGTTGATTTATGAGTACAATCATTTGTTTATCTGTATCGGGATCTTTCAGCATTGTTTTGTATCGTTTGCGCATTACTTCCGATGAAGTACTGGGGCATGTACTAATGGTGTCTACGTGGGAAGTTCACCAAGCTACATGATCTTATGCAAAATGCAATCATAGATCATTACGGCTTGCTGACTACAGCGTATACCTCGACCATATGAGCATGAACCATTACCAAGGATCCATATTCTTTATTCTTTATGTATATATTGTTTGTTTGCAGGTACAATTCTCTTTCTTTGGTTCCTCCTACCTCATCCAAACTGGATAAAGGTTTTATCTCTTATTACGGTATGCACTTGTCTCAGGATATGATCAGCCTAAGATCAAGGAGGATGTTCCAAGTCATGCATGAAAGGAGATAATCCTTGTCTATTCCGCAAGCAATACTCAGGTCAACTTGATCCATTATATCAAGTTGCTTGTATTAACTTGCTATATAAAAATCCATGTAAGAAATACTCTGGTCATCTTGAATCTTTATGTCAAGTTGCTTGTATTTTCTTACAACATTTTAAAGCTCAATGATGAAAAATAAAGCACCATGGATCGTCATTCCATCTCATCTGTATATATTGCATTTCGTTGCATTCCACCCATCCATACATTCATAATAGCTGCATATCATGCATACGTAGTCATAATAATGCATACTCTATTTTACTCATCTTCTTCCATAGGACTCGATCCTAGTCCTCCATATCTTCTATCTAACATCAAATCCCCCCTCACCCTCCCTATCTTGATCATCAACATCATCCTAATCCCTTCATCGCTTCCCATCCTCACTCATCCACAAAATTAAGCCAGTTACTCTATCTACACAGATACATCGACTCTGTTGGTGTAAATAATTATTCATCATGGATATTATTACACTTACTTAAGTTTACTTAGGATAATGCATTTCATAGTAGTTTGGATATGAGACACTTGGGTGTTTGTGCCACATTGGGATAGTGTGTGTAGGAGAAATTCCACCTCTTATGGTGTTGATCTTGTTATTACACTATCATATCCACTTATTGTGGAGTGATAATTCCACCTTCGGTGGGTGATCCACCTCATATGGAATATTGTATTATTTCTCCTACCTACCCACACCTATTTCCTACCTACCCTTGTTTCTTATTGAGCCACATGTCATGTTTGTGTGCTCATACATATCCCTAGCCTTGCCTATATAAGCAGGCTCATCTACATTGTATGGAATAGTGGTTGATCATTTTCTATTGATGAGAATACAGTTTATTCTTGTCCCATATTATGTCTCTATCTTGTACATTTCAATGACTTCTTGATCTTGGCAAAATCCAACATGGTATCAGAGCTATTGGAGTCTCATTGATTCGTCTTGAAGAGGCATTATTGTGACGTCAAGAGGCAGATCTGAGGAGCATCGTCATTTGGAGGCGTCCTAGACCAGATCCGACCTCTCCATTGCGTCCGGAAGGCCATTTCCATGAATTTTGGTTATAAAGTTGGCCTATTTTGGTGAGAAAATTTTTTTCTCCATTTTTGCCTATATCGTACGGATTTCGAAAAATTTTTTATTAATATTCAGAAAAATTTTCATTTTTCTGAATTTGTTTTTTGAAAAATCAAAAAAAAAAAATCAAAATTTTTTTGAAAAAATCGAAAAAAATTGAAAAGCAAAAGTGAAAAATCAAAAAAAAAATCAAAATTTTTTTTGGTTTTTGGGGGGTCCGCAGACCCCCCCCGTGCTGTTCGTACCAGTTTGCAGGTACTGTGCCCGCAGGTTTTGTCAGACCGCGCTGCACTCCGGCCGCCGATCCCGTACACGCCGCTCCGAGCGCTGCGTCCGTCTGCTGTACCTGCCACCCGCTGCGACCTCGTACCGCCCGACGCCCGCAGTGTACCGTCCTCCGTGCACGTTCCCTGCGCCTCCCTCGCTTCCCGGTTCGCGCCGTGCCGGACACCGTCCACTGCTTCTCCGCGCTGGTTCCGCCGCCTCGCTTCCCGTCTGTCCGAAGCCCCGCACTCCGTAGCCGAGGTCAGCGCCGCCCCGAGCCGCAGTCTCCTCGGCTCCGCCCACCGCAGCTCAGCCAGAGCCCGCGGCTCCCTTAGCTCCCGGGCTCCGCCACGTCACCCTGACACGTAAGTTCCCAGAGACAGCGCATCCGCCACGAGGACAAAGACACATCAACATCCGTACAGTACGGATCCCACGTCAGCACAGCCACGCGGAAAACCGTACACCCAGTCACGCTGCCACATCGACTATTCCGTACAGTACGGACGGTACAGCCAGCAGCTGAATCATCTGTCCGTACGGTACGGACGCACAGTCAGCCCAGGAAGCAAAGTTTTGGTGACGGTCATACGGCCGTCAAATTTAACCCAGTGTTTTGCTGACGTCAGCGCCACATCAGCAGGGTTTGAAATTTTTTTGACCCCCTCTCATTTGCATTTTTGATTTTGCAGTTCAACTTCAAATGGCCATAACTTGCTCATTTTTGCTCCTTTTTGGGTGCAATTTTTTTTGAAATGGGCTAGAATTTCGTGCTCTCCGCAGTGGTGAAAGAATTTTTTGATTTTGATGCACGGATTTTTCAGAAAATGCAGTTTTTGGTGACTGTCCCTGAGTAATCCCTGTTTTTGCAACTTCAGAGGCTTCGTTTGGGGTCATCCGACCTCCTTTTCAGGTGCCGTTTTTTTTGAAAGTGCGTATTTTTTCGTCTACTTTCACATGATGCTATCAGATTGATGTCATTGTAAGTAGAAATTGTACTTTCAGATTTAGGCCATTTTTGGCTCTCTTGGTACTTGTATATTGGCTTGAATCTTAGTAAGATTCATTGCATTATTGATTGAAGTCTCTTGTATCTCAATTGAGAAGTTGTAAAATTTGCATCATAAGCCCACTTTGCCTTGTTTTGCAAGTGGCTCATTGTAATCGCACTAAGTATAAAGTGCCAAAATCATCACTTTTGGGGGGGTACTTTGATTGATTGAATTTTGGGGGTGTCTCTTGTGCTTTTGTGCTCTTGTGTTCTTTCCTTTTTGCTGCTATGAGTTCTTCTAAGTTTCCTCTCTTAACTCCACATAACTATGCTACTTGGAAAATTGATGCATGGAGTAAACTTATGGAAAAAGGACTCACTCATTACATTGATGGAACTATTGTTGCTCCAGCTGATCCTAAGGCTGATCCAGTTGGTCACTTAGATTGGCTCACTAAAAATATCATGGCAATTGGTACCTTAAGAAAGTATGTATCAAAGGATCTCATTTTTCATATTGAGAAATGTACTCTAATCAAGGATGCTTGGCAAAAGTTTCAAGACTTGTATGGTCAAGTTGATGAGATTAGGGGATATCAAATTGATAGTGATCTCACCATGTTAGATCCCAAGAACTTTGATACTATGCAAGATTATGTCACTAAGGCAAATGAGTTGAGGGCACAACTCAAAGATTGTGGCATTGATAAGAAGGATACTCAATTGATATTCAACTTGATAGGCAAGCTTCCACAAGAATATGCAGCATTTGTTTCTAGTTTCCAAACTCATAGGATGACAATGGGTTCAAGCTACAAAATGCCTACATTTGATGCTTTCAATGAAATGTTGATGATGGAACAAACTAAGTTGATAAGCATGGGCATTCTTAAGACTTCTTCTAAGTCTCAAGCATTAGTGGCAACTCAAGGAAACAAAGGAAATCAAGGAAAGGACAACTCAAACAAGAAGAAATGGCAATCAAAGCCTAAGGATAAAGCACAATCTTCTCCACAACAAGGAGATTCATCTTCTTCCAAGAAAGATAATTCACCAAAGAGAGAGAGACCTACTTGTGCTTATTGTAAAAAGATTGGTCATGAGGAACATCGTTGCCATACTAAGAAGATTGATGAGCTCACACATATCCTCAAAAAGCATAACATTGATTTGCCTAAAGTCTACAAGAAGGATGATTCATCAACTTCCACTTCCTCACATTCAAAAGGAAAAGGGCAAGCATTCATGGCTTCTACAAGTGGAAAGACTCACTCTTTTGGAACAAGAAAAGGACAAGCTCTATGTGCTACAACAAATCATACTTCAGAGAGATGGCTTCTAGATTCAGGGGCTTCTCATCATATGGCATCTTCACAATCTATGTTCTCTACATTTGAGCCTTGCACCATGCCACAGATTTTGATGGGCAATCATACATACATGGATGTGATTGGGAAAGGATCTATTGACATTGGGGATAACTCCTTCAATGATGTGTTGTGTGTACCCCACTTGACAAACAATCTCCTTTCTATCTATCAAATCACACATGGCGCAACTAAGAGAGTTGTGGAGTTCACACCTGACTCAGTTTTTATTAGAGACATGGAGACTAGATCTATCATTGCAACTGGGGTGGTTGATCATGCATCTCGGTTATACTCCTTTTCAGATTTTGTTGATGATGATGATTTCACATTTGATGATTCTACACATGATGATCACACTTATTGTGATGATTCAGATTTTGAGGAGAACTTTGGACACTTGAACATGGGGATTCTCACATGTAACCCTGTTCTTGAGTCTTGTACTTCATCTTCTCATATTGATATCACATCACCTATTGTACCTGATGATGCAGATAGTGCGACAGTTTTGCCTTCATGTGATTCAGTGCAGCAGGATATACATTGTCTTCCAGCTTCAGATTCATGGGATGATTACTTGACAGACATTGCAGGTTTGTTTGTGGAATCCTACATTGCAGATTTGGGAGACATCATTGATGACATACATCTTCTCTTTGATGAAGATGATCCTTCTTCGATTGTTGCGAGGGCACACTCTGACCCTCTTGTTCATTCTCTACATGATCATTCTTTCGAGGTTGACATGATTGTGGATACTTATGTACAACAGTTGGAGGAGGTCTCTTTATTCTTTGAGGAGACACATGAGTCTTTGGATATTGTTCTCCATCCATCTCCACTAGATGTTGGAGTTCCTTTTTCAGCAGTATGCCACAGTTTACCATCTTTGGAAGGGGTATCTTTCAGCATCGACATGAGGACACTTGAGCAGTTTTCAGAGATTCCTTTCATCATGAGTTTTCTTCATACATCTTCCCTTCATGATTGGGGAGACTTCATGGATACACCTTTGGTTTTGTTTCTTCCTAAGGGGAGGAATGTTGTTCGACGTTCGTGGAGCAGTTTCTTCATACATCGAGCTTCTATCATTGGTGCAGATTCTTCATTGAAGGATGATCACAGTTTGACTTCTCTTCTTCTCTCATATGGGGGGGACCTTTTCCTCACATGGGGTTTTGTTCCTCACATACTTCTTTGAGAGTTCTCTTGTATAGCTTTCATCTCTCTTTTGGGGGAGGGTTTTTTCCCATTGGGTTTTTCTCTCTTTCCTCACTTTGTGAGAGATTTCATTGCATTGGTTTGCATGCATTTGCATTTGTGCATGGGTACCTAACATGGCCTCGTAGCCGGGACCCATCTTGCATTGCTTAGTTGCATTGTAGACTTAAGTGCATTCCCCTAAGTTGCACTTAAGGGGGGGTGTTGGTGTAAATAATTATTCATCATGGATATTATTACACTTACTTAAGTTTACTTAGGATAATGCATTTCATAGTAGTTTGGATATGAGACACTTGGGTGTTTGTGCCACATTGGGATAGTGTGTGTAGGAGAAATTCCACCTCTTATGGTGTTGATCTTGTTATTACACTATCATATCCACTTATTGTGGAGTGATAATTCCACCTTCGGTGGGTGATCCACCTCATATGGAATATTGTATTATTTCTCCTACCTACCCACACCTATTTCCTACCTACCCTTGTTTCTTATTGAGCCACATGTCATGTTTGTGTGCTCATACATATCCCTAGCCTTGCCTATATAAGCAGGCTCATCTACATTGTATGGAATAGTGGTTGATCATTTTCTATTGATGAGAATACAGTTTATTCTTGTCCCATATTATGTCTCTATCTTGTACATTTCAATGACTTCTTGATCTTGGCAAAATCCAACAGACTCCCACACACCTAGACTATCAACAGATACTCTGATCAAGTATCTTCGGGTCTCAACAGGTAATCGATTATGGTAATCCTAGACTACATCAGGCATTTATCACAATGACCTAGTCTCAACGGGGTTGCCATGATTCCCCAGAACCATCCATCACACACACACATTATCAATTGATCAAACCAATCAAACACAATCCAACGGACAATTACATCAATTGTCTACGTCTCAACGAGTATTTTGCTTCATATACCTTGACTTCATCGGGCAATTACATCAATTGTCTAAGTCACATCAGGTCACTTTGATTCACTTACTCAGACTTTATCATGTCCAAGCGACCAACTGACATCAACTGTCACGCTTTGACTTGACCGGGGCAATTCAACCGATTGCACCAGATTGTCCAACCAATTTTGATCAATTGTATAGCATCAATCCAAACCCCACACTACATCTGCTATGTATCTCTTGCATGACCTCAGGGTACTCGTTGGCTTGTTGTTTCTTCATATTCACTCCATTTTCTCCCATTCTTTCATCATTAGTTCTAATTTCTTCTATTCTACCTCCCCTCCACTTTGCATTCTTTTTCGAGAGATCGCTCGATTTTTCAAAATAAAATTCGGCCCATCTCTCGAGGGGGCATACCACCCATTAAATTTACATTTTATGGGGCATTTCTTCACACCTATTTTTCTTTCTTTGAAACGACGCGATAAACTGCACCGTCTCAAAGAGGGGCAAATGTAGTCACATAAATCTGTCCACTTAATTAAATGAATACTTAGTATTTATTTGATTATTTAACCATCAATTAATAATTAATTAAATTAATATTTAATTAATTCATCTTAACCCTATTCTCCTATTAATTAAATAAATTATTCAATTTATTTGATTTAATTCACTTAACCAAATTCAGACCATTAATTAAATAAATAAATCATATTTATTTAATTAAATCTTCTCTCACATTTAAATAAATTAATATTTATTTAAATCCCCCAAAATCCCACCTCTCACATTTAAATAAATAAATCATTTATTTAAATCACCTTTATCCTCCACCCACTTGTATTTTCCTACAAAAGCAAGTTGCACAATTATTTTAAATAAATAATTTATTTAAAACACCTTTATCCTCCACCCACTTGTATTTTCCTACAAAAGCAAGTTGCACAACTATTTTAAATAAATTATTTATTTAAAATCCTATTTATCCTCACCCACTTGAAACCTTTAATGGTTTCCCTTAAAGTATTCAAACTTGATGGCTTTAAAGTCTTCAAACTTGATGGCTTCCTTCTATAGTCTTCTTAAAGACTTTAATGGTTTTCCTTAAAGTCTTCAAGCCTTTAATGGTTTCCCTCAAAGTCTTCAAGCATTTTAAATGCTTTATCTTCTTTTTCTCATTTAAATAAATTAATATTTATTTAAATATTTATCCAAATTCAACTTACACCATTTAATTGAAATAAATGATTTTATTTTAATTGAAAATACCAAAATTTCTCCCACTTGCATTTTCCTACAAAATCCACTTGTATGCCTAAACCCCTTCTAGATTCTTCTAAACCCTTCCTAATTAGCCTAATCCATCCCCTAAATATTGTCACATTCCTAAGCAAATTGGAGTCACTTCTCAAAGACTCCAAAGTCTTTGAAAAGCAATTAATGCTTTGTGTGTTCAACAAATTAACCCTCAAAGTCTTGGATAACCTTTGAAAGCTTTCAACCTTCAACCACTTAATCCCCAAAGTCTCCAATAACCATTAATGGTTAATTCAACCCTCCCACATGGTTAAAACATTTGTTTTGACTCAACCTCTACCCAACCCAAAGGTCTCATCAAGCCTTTAATGCTTTGACCATGATTATCTCTTAATCATTTGCACAAAGGTTTATCCTTGGATTAACTCTTAATCGAATGGGTAATCTTAATTTAGACTTGACCCTTACCTTCTAGATAACCATGAGGTCTTCTCAGGCCTTTAATGCCTCCAACCTCTTCTCTCAACCCAATCCTATGTTGACACTTGTCACCATTTTATTGGTGCCAATTGTGCACATGGATCCCCAACTTTCAAACTTGGCCCTTGATTAAACCATTCAATCTTAACCCTTCATTTCCCCATTTCTTCTATAAATAGAACCCTTCTCCTCAAGCAAAAAGAAGCATTTTAGAGTATTGTTGTTATACTGGCATTAGCATAGAGCTTTTTCATAGCATCACTATCTACTCTTGCATAGTATTTGCTTATCATATTCAACCATCTTGAATCTCCATATGGCATCCATGGCTAGTGCTAAAAGCTGAGAGCTACACTCATTTGGGACTTGGAGAGGAGAGAAACAAGGGAGAAGCATCAAAAGGCATCATGGAAGCATCTTAGGGAGGCTCTTCTCCTTTCTTTTATTTTGTTAAACTTCTTTCATGCTTTTTGAAATCTCTCTTGATATGTTTGGAATGGTTTTTAGTTCTTTGTTTTGTTTTTATGGTTGAAACTAACTTATTAACATTGAACTTTGTTGTTGCCTTGTCCCCATTTCCATGACATCAATTAGCATTGATTGCTAAATTTAAAGGACAATTTAATTCAAGATAAAGGAGAATGAAACTATTGGCAAGAATAATTAAGGAAGTTGAAAATGATACTCATCGGGCAACTAAAGTTGTTCAAGGAATGAATGAGCAATTGAAGTATCATAAAAATATGTCTGACCAGACTGAGCTTGGAG
The DNA here is from genome assembly GCF_030272615.1 of Cryptomeria japonica. NCBI lineage: Eukaryota > Viridiplantae > Streptophyta > Pinopsida > Cupressales > Cupressaceae > Cryptomeria > Cryptomeria japonica. The sequence goes on along the minus strand of NC_081410.1, from coordinate 674,220,619 downwards.
CTCCATCGAAGCAAGATGCTGAAGAGTTTATTACGTCAAATGTTGTCTATCCTCTCAAGATTAAGGATGACACAAGTTCCACACTGGTCATATTATCAGTGGATGAAGTTGAAGATATTGTTGGTACTATTGATCTAAATGGCAATGACATTGAACCTATTAAAGAAACGGAACAACAAAAGGACATTACTGATACACAGAAAGTAGCTAAAACATCGGTTACAGAACCAAGTGTGGATATCCAACTGCCATCAGAAAAAGAATACCAAGTTGAAAGTCAACTGCCACTAGTCACTACAGCCACACAGGAGGAACAAACAGAGGTAGAGAAAGAGAAACCAGAGAAAAAGGTTGGAAAGAAGAAGATTGAAGAGAAAAAGAATGAAGAGGAGAAAGCAAAGAAGAAGGAGAAAACTGATGATGATGAGGATGAATCAATAAAGCATTAAAGGCCCTATAGATGTAGATAATGTTAGGATTCCCAAAGATACTGAGAGGGGGGGTGAATCAATATCTAACCGGTTTATGAATTTACTTGTTTTAAAACATGTAAAACATATCAATACTGTGTACTGATAAACCAAAAATAATGTAGTAAACAAGAATAACAACAACCTCATGAAAAGCACACCATAACATAGTAGTTTAATGAGGAAACCCAGTGTGGGAAAAACCTCGGTGGGATTTGTGACCCACAATATTCACTTACTGGCCAATAAGGGAATATTACTGTTTTACAAGAGGGGCCTGCACATGCAGGAAGGCCAAGCGCCTAGAGCTCACTACTCACTTACAAAGGAAGTCACACTGACTTACAAAAATGGATTATACAAATCCAATGTCTTGTACTATTTCAAATTAGCATCTATTATGCCAGATCCAGTACCGGTTTTAGCTCTGCTTCATACATAAACCCTTAACCTATAATTCACATATTAGGTCTGCATAATTTTGCCTATCTCCTTATTTATAAATGTTCTACAATGATCTCATACATATATGAGTCATATTACAACTCGCCATATTGGCTTACAATGATTTTACAATTAATTACAAAATATATTATCAACAAAATTCCTATTGGCCAGAGTGTCGGTATCCATCCTTTCACTATCGATGTTTTGTGTGCCGGTGTAGAGTTTGTTGTTGTCGGTGCTGGTATATTTGTCTTGCCGGTATCATATGATTGCAAGGTTACCATCAATGACAAAACCTTCAATCACCTACAATTTCTCATTGGAGTGTGCATTTTCCAACAATCTCCCCCTTTGGCATTGATGACATTACTCATTAAGAAAAATCAAAAAGTGTTTAAAAATGATATCCAAAAATAGTCTGCCAAAAATGTCTTACCAAAACTGTATGCTCAAAATTGTGTGCTCCCCCTAAGCAGATGAACCATCCACTTTTCTCATTCCTCTACTCCCCCTTTGACATCAATGACAAAGGTTGTCATTCGTTGTCAGTGGAGTCCTGCCTGGATTCTTGTAACTGGTGGGTTACAATCTGAAAAAATGTCTGTCAAAACTAGATTTATCTATTGTTGAATGTTTTGTAGTCTTTTATGGCTTCTTGAGTCCTCTGCACTGTACCGGTGAGTATGTGCATTTTCTCTTCTAGTATCTTTAGTCTGGGAACCAAAGCCTCAAATATTTATTTTCTCAAAGAAATAAGATACTCTAGTCTTGGACCAAGTCTACATTTTAAGTCCTTTGCTTTGTCCTTTATCCTTTGTTTTTCATTTTCCAGTTTCTTGGTTTTCTCTTCCTGCTTTGCAATTTTCTTCTCTTTTTTTAAAAAATGAGTCTGATGTTCCAATCAAATTATCAACAATATTATTAACCTTATCTTGTGCTTTTTTGATTTCTTTGTCAAGATCCTCTATTAATACATCCATTTTGCATGTGTCCCTGTACAATTTCTTGAAGTCAAAAATGATTTCACTAAGTTCCGGTAAAAGAGTATCCATTTCCTCTTTGTTCTTATTCACAATTTCTATAAAGAATTTTTTCTTTCTCTTTTATCATTCTTTCCTTAAATGTATCCTCATTTATTTTGTCCAGTGTTATTAGGTTGTCAGTTATATACTTAGACAATGTGTCTGATTGGCTCAAAGAATCTTTATTCTCAACACTGCACTTTGGTGCTATCATCTTCAAAATTGGTAAAGTGTCATCTATAGCCTTATAGGCTTGTGTATTGCACTTTTTTATTTTCTTTATTGAATCTAATAAGACCTCAGTTACATTAGTAGGTATGAATTCTGTCATGGCTGTATCAGATGTTTGTCCAACAGTTTTTACAATCCGTAATCTGCTGGTTGTAGTTATAGCTTTCCTTTCCTCTTTCTCTAGAGGATATGTTTGAGTTTTCATTTCTACAAACAAAATTTTAGGCTTTTCATTTTGGGCCAGTGGCACTATCTCTGTCTGTACCTGTGAAGGAGCCTATTGCTCTGCCTATTTCTCTGTGTTGTCTACTGTCGGTTTTTCCTTTGTGCTGCCTGCTGTCGGTGACTCAGTTGGTTTTTTAGTTTCAGTAGTTGCCCGTGGCTCAGTGGATGCATCAGTATGCACATCTGTGGTCTTTGCCTTTCCAGTGTCCGAGGGTTCACTTGATCCTTCAGTTTGTTTTAGTTCCCCAATTTCAATGTTTTTTACTGCAATATTTCATGCCAGTGGCTCTGTTGCCACATCTGATTTCTCAATTGATTTCTTATCCACCACAATATTGACTTCTTGAGTGTCAATGTTCATTGTATATAACACCTCATAATTAGGATTTGTATCCTCATATGGTGTGTCCATACTCTCAATTGTTGGTTGATTGTCAGTAGTGTCTACCGGTGGAGTATCTAGAGGCGGTGGGGTGAAGTTGTTTGTTATCTTTATACTGGGAGGTCTACCTACCTTACCTTTTCCTTTTTCCCTATCCTTTTGATATACCTTGAAGGTTTTAGGTTTTAGATGCTCTTCCTGTTTCTCTTTTTCTACTAGGAATATGTCCCATGCATCTGTTGTTTCCTCTGTTACCTGATTCACTCTTCCTACCATCAGTGCTACATGTCGGTGAGCAGTTGAGAATATTGACCAGTTAGCCTTAGAGATTAATTGATCTATCTCATCAAGTGAGTTAACAGGGTGCACTGTAAGTAGTTTTTCAATCTTTATTTTCTTATCTAGCTCAACAATAGCTACTCTTCTAGCTTCTAGTCTATTATAGAGATCTGTTGGTATTTCATCAACAACTTGCATCAAAAATTTCATGAAAATATCTAAGTGTAAGATTACACTGTTCTCTACTTTCTCTTTGTCATTAGTGGATAGCGTGTCATATAATTTGTTGATGTTCTTCAACTTTCCATCCTCTGTAATTTCATTGAGAAGTTTATCAATGGGAGCAATAGTTTGTTGTGTCTTCTTCTTAGGAGTCATCTTCTTTTTCTTTGGAGTTAATTTCTTTGTTGGGGTCCTCACTGCCTGTTGCTTCTATCTTGTCCTCTTTGGTGTAGGAGAAGGTGCCAGTGAAGGTTTTCTTTTCCTTTCAACTCTCTTAAATACAACAAGTATGCCATTTTCTGAAGAAGTTCCAACCGGTGAAAGGTGAGTTTCTGGTTAAAGTGCTTCCAACTCACTTTCAGTTATACCAGTTTGTTTTAGCACATCTTCTTTAATAGCCTTTGCCTGTCGAGTTCCTTTTCTAACAGTTGCCTCAACCTTCTTAACTCTTTTCCTTGATTGAACTTGGCTTTCTATAGTTTCAGCACTACCAAATAATTTTTCTTCTGGTTCCTTAGGAGCTTCCAAGAGGTCTTTTGCATAAGTTTCTAGTATGTTGTCATCAGTCTCATACCTCATTTTAGTTACCCAGATGGTTCCATGAATAACTACCTCCATCCAAATTTCATCTTCCTTTATTACAAAACAGATTTCCTTTTGGTACTTACCCACAATAGCTTATGATATCCTTACTCTTGTTTTCATTCGAGCCTTTAGTGCTTGAAAGTGCTCATTTATGGTTTTCTCCCTATTCTCTCCCATATTGTTCAGCAATTCTGATAGTTGTTTACCTAACGGTATGTCAAATCCAAAATCTTTGGCACCAATACCAGGTACTTGTTTGGTTATGTATAACATTAGATAAACAAGTAGGTTTCCAAACCTGAAAGTTCCTTTCTTTTCTCTCTTGATCTTTCCTAGATTGTCTATTAGCTCTTCTTTAAGCCATTCACATATGTCTATCCTTGCATTATCATTTACCATATCATAGGCACTTTTAATACATAGGCTAGAAACTAGGTTTAACCTATTTGCATGTGTAGCCTTGTAACCTAAAATCATACTGATAAATGTGATATTTGTATCCTTTACATCATTTACCCTTAGTGATCTTTTATCAAATGTTGCACCGATTAGGTTTGTCACTAAGTCATTTGAGACCTTCTTAGTTTTGTCAGGTCTAATGCCAATGGAGGGTAACCCTATTGCTGCCCTTACCGCTTCTTTTGTGATCTTGTGAATAGAGTCTAACTAGAAAAATTCACCATGTACCCTGCTTAACATAATTCTTATGATATCCTTGGGGAAATCCAGGATACTAAGAATTTCAGTGAAACCTAGGGTTTCTATTATCTTGTGTCCAGGTTTGACATTTTTGGATTCATCATAGATTATAGTTTTATACATATTTTTAATTTCATCATCACCTAGTTCATCAATATGACAATGTATATACATTCTAGGGTCTTCAGCATATACTACTCCTTTAGGGATTTGAGAGAATGCACCTATGCTATCATCTTTCTTAGGAATTTTGGGAACTAGCTGAAAAACGGGTCTAGGTTGCTTAACAACTTCAACAACAATAGGGTTTGTAATAAATTTAGGAGTGGATGAAGATGCCATAGCTATAAATACCTTGATCTGCCTTAAGGATGAATGATTTGATAGATTGCTTCGCTTCTTCGCTTGAAATATCTTTGCTTGGAATTTTCATGCTCTTGAAGATTTGAATGCTCGGTGAATGAAAAATGGAGCCAAAATACTTGTTTTATAATGTTATTTTTGCCAACTACCACATTTAATGCTTTTCGGTTAAGTTAAAACTTAACTCATTTGCCGGTATAGAAGTAATTTCAACTTCTCACCATCAACCGAGGGAATAATAGCATGTATTTAATTTGTTGCTAAACCCTCAAAGGATTTTTCTTCAGATAGATGAGGAGCCTCCCACTGGTGGAGTGTTACTTTGTTCTACCAGTGGAGGAGTATTCCCATCAACATTCTGATTTGACTTTCTAATCCATTGTTTTGAGAATTCTTTCTTTACCTCTTCAACCTTTTCTTTACCTTTCAAACTAGCACCATTATTATTTTCCGGTGGTGCCTTACTTCTAAAATTTTTTACAATATGTCCAATCTTGTTACAAGCATAACAGGTCACATTGTTTTTTCTGAATAGCTTTTTGATATCCTATGCTGATTTGTGTTCTGAATTGATTAGATAAGTGTCCAAATCTCCCACAAACATAACATCTTACATTCATTCTGCAATTCTCTGAATTATGACCAACTTTGTTGCATTTAGAACATTGACTAGTGGGTGTATTAGTGTTCTGATAATTTCTAGATCTACACTGATTTTCTCTATGACCATACTTGTTACAGTTAAAGCATTTGCCATTAAATTTATAAGCATTTGGTTGTCTTACTGGTTTGCTATGATCAGTGTGTTTGCAGTACCAGAGCTTTCACCAACTTCAAATCCAAGGCCATTAGTGTCACCATTTGGTTTCTAATTCTTTAGCATGTCACCAAGTTCTTCTGAGCTTTTCTTGAATTTCTCCTTGTGTTGATTTGCAGTAGCTATTTCTCTTTTGAAGATTCCTTTCTGTCTCATGAGTTTATTTGTGTCATTTTGTGTAGCATCAGATTTATCTTCAACATATCATTTTCATGACTAAGTCTTGTGTTTTTATTTGTAGCATCATTCAGTCTTTTAGTCAAGTCTTCTTCATTTTTCTTCCTATCTTCAATTTCTTTGCAAAATCTCATAGCCATATCCTGCATTTCATTCTTTGTCTGCATCTTTTCACAAAGTTCTCTTCTCTTATTTCTTGCAATGGTAAGATTTTGTTGAAGTACTTGAATAATATCCTGAGTAGCCTTTAGATCATCTTCAAGTTTGATTTTTTTCAACTTTTCTGCATCATAGTCTAAAAGAGTTGTTTCCAATTGTTTCTTCAATTTTTCCATCTCTACCAGTGTCAAGATCTTCCTCAAGCTATTAGGCTTCTGAAAATAGAGGACCAAGCTCTAATACCAATTGTTAGGATTCCCAAAGATACTGAGAGGAGGGGGGTGAATCAGTATCTAACCGGTTTATGAATTTACTTATTTTAAAACATGTAAAACATATCAATACTATGTACCGGTAAACCAAAAATAATGCAGTAAACAAGAATAACAACAACCTCATGAAAAGCACACCATAACACAATAGTTTAACGAGAAAATCCAATGTGGGAAAAACCTCAGTGGGATTTGTGACCCACAATATTCACTTACTGGCCAATAAGGGAATATTACTATTTTACAAGAGGGGCCTGCACATGCAGGAAGGCCAAGCGCCTAGAGCTCACTGCTCACTTACAAAGGAAGTCACATTGACTTATAAAAATGGATTATACAAATCCAATGTGTCTTATACTACTTCAAATTAGCATCTGTTATGCCAGATCTAGTACCAGTTTTAGCTCTGCTTCATACATAAACCCTTAACCTATAATTCGCATATTAGGTCTGCATAATTTTGCCTATCTCCTTATTTATAGATATCCTACAATGATCTCATACATATATGAGTCATATTACAACTCGCCATGTCAGCTTACAATGATTTCACAATTAATTAGAAAATATATTATCAACAAAATTCATGTCGGCCAGAGTATCGATATCCATCCTTTCACTGCTGGTGTTCTGTGTGCCGGTGTAGAGTTTGTTGTTGCTGGTGCCGGTGTAGAGTTTGTTGTTGCTGGTGCCGGTATATTTGTCTTTCCAGTATCATATGATTGCAAGGTTGCCATCAATGAAAAAACCTTCAATCACCTACAATTTCTCATTGGAGTGTGGATTTGCCAACAGATAATTTGAGTGCATCTGAACTAATGGAGATTGCTACAGTGATGCAATCTCGAGCTCAAAAGAAAAGGTTAAAAGAGCAGAGAAAAGAAGTAGAAACTATACAAACTGTTGTTGACATTCTATCAAGTCTCCTATCAGAGATTGACATTGGGAATTTGTCTACCCCTATTGGCAAACTTGGATAGTTGGTTGTTGATGCTACTAACCAAACGAAATCACTTAACTGAAAAAGGTTATAGAAATAAAAAGGGAGAGAAACTAATGTCAGATATTGATAAAAGAAAGATTTCTATATCAGTAAATAGAGATCTATTGAATACTGTTATAGAAAAAGGAGGTAAAATTTTGGCTAATATATCTAAAGTTTCTTTCTTCTATCCTGATTTGAAGCAAAAGCATGAAGAAACCAAGAAAGAACTAGAGCGGATAAGTGCTGCATATAACCCTATACAGGCTTTGGCTTTAGATTTTGGTGAATCGATTAATAATTTGCAACATCTGTTAGATGTCTATGATTTTGAAAAGGTTAAGTGAGTCAGATCCTTGAAAGAACTGAAGAACCAATTGATCGCGAAACTTGAAATTCTACATAGGGCATATAAGGATTCTTAAGAAATTTTGGCTACACCAGAGATGAGCATAGTGGATGCTATGGAAGAATTTTCAACACAAGTTTTGACAAATGTTGAGATCACTGAAACTTTGTGAGAAACATGGGATAATGATTTTGCACAGATGAAGTCTCATTTCATTGACATTTTCTTAAGACTTCCATTGTAAAAACTCTTATATTTATATATGCAATTTTCAAATTCAAATTTTGATGTAATATATATTTACTTTACTTTTCAATTTGACATTGTTGTCAAAGGGGGAGTAGAAATATTTATGTGATGTAAATTTTATATGTACTATTAAGGGGGAGTCTGTACATTTTTGTAAGCACACTTAGTTGTCTCAAAATTTTCAAGTGTTGCCGTCAATTCCAAAGGGGGAGATTGTTGGCTTGATGATGATTTTTGTATTGGATGACTTTATGAGTTGTCATTGATGGAACATACACATACACACATATGTTCAAATTGTCATAGTCATCTTAGTTAAGACAAACCGGTACTACTCCTAAGTCTTTGTATTGCAAACCGATATCATTTGTATAGAGAAGTCCAACTGGTATGAAGGTGTCTAAACGAGTATATGTTGACAACTAGTATATGCAAGAATGACAATTGATTTTGGTCAATTCCATTGACACCAATTTCGAGATGCAGTGGATATCAACAAGGAGGTGAATGGAGGACAATCGGTATATGAGTTGGAAGTGGTTAACAATCAACCAGTATTGGCTATAGTCACAGTTGACAGTGGCTCAAACTCAGCTAGCGGAGTGGGACCAACAACTTGCCAAGGTGAGGGCCGAGTGGGATCACCAGATCACATCATTGAGGGTAGAGTCGAGAGCAGAGATAGAGGCTTTATGACAGGAGGTCCTTCTCCAGAGTAGTAGGGCAACCTACTATGTGGCAGCATATAGTGTCATAGTTCCTGTTGCACAGCAGGTGATACCCTACTCCCAGTATATGGTATGATCAAAGAGAGCATGGGCACCTCATTAGGATCTCAGGCATCAGGCTCCTCCTCCTCCACCAGGCGATGAGGGAGAGGGTGCTAGCTAGATTATTTCTTTTTGTAGTTGGGATAGTATTTTTTTCATAGACACACCCATTTTTTGTAGTCGATATGATTCTTGCTCTAATGGGAGTTTGTATATGTCATTCGACATCATTTTGTACCTTTAGATGTGAAATGATATATATATACGAGATTCGATTTGACTTCATCGTACTTGTGTTGATTCGCTTATGAGATGTCTTTTATATGCTTTATTCTATATGTATGCATTTTTTTTTCAATATGAATGTATGAATGCAAATAGAATATGAATGTCTATTTTTGTTTCTTTTCATATGCAAATAAATGATAATGCAAATGAGTAATAATGAAATGTATGAAGCTATATTAAATGTTATGTATTCAACCAACACCTCAAAACACAAGTACTCAATTGAAGAAATGATGAAAAATAGACCACTTAGCTTAGAAATGATGATGCTCCAACTCTCATTTAGAAGATAGAGAAAGCATTGTTACTATACTGAAATCACTTGAAATTCATGAGATGCAGAATGAAATGCAAGATGATATGCAAAATGAGATGCAACCTAAACCTAGTCACTGGATATTGAAAAGCTTAATTGTCATCATTGAGCGTTTTACAATTATAGTAGGCAGAGTAGAGTTCCTTTCTTTTCATGTGCAATATTAATGATCTTGTCCACAATGACCTTTTTTTTTTCGTTCATATCCTTAAACAGATTTCGCAAGGACTCAGATTACATGATAAAGAAATTCCCTCAAAACGAACAAATGAATGATGGGAACCTCCTTGTAGCATTCAAATAAGTGGAGTCAAGATATGTGAGGTGATTCCACCTTGATGTGAAGGCTCTTATCATAGACACCCAACTAATTTAGATGTTTCCAGATTATTGGGATCATTCCTACAAGCAAAAAACAAGAAAATATTATGCTCCCAATCCTTGCTCCTCTTAGTCACAATAGACTTCCACGAGTTACTTAGAGGGATAATAATCGAAAACTAATATAAAAAACAACACACAAAGAAAATTTCCATGCATATCTCAAATAGTTTAGTGATTGTTTTTTGATATGTTGTTTTGCTTGTTAACTCAATGATAAAACTCTTCAGTAGTCAGGAGACAGGTAACTGACCCAAAGTGGACAACCAAGTTTCATTGACGTAAGATTAACTTGGTTGACACTGCTTAGGACATGTAATGTGCTCTTGTTGATTAACCTAAGACTATGACAATGATCGGTTTCAAGCCATGAGGGTTCCAACAAACTAGGATGTCACAAAAGTGACTTAAATATGTACAAGCAAAAGCAAAGATGCATGAAAGTGGGAATGCCAACGTTGCGTTGATAGATGGAGCGCTTGAGTACAAGAGGTGCTTGTTTACCAGGTTTTCACCTGCTTGGTAGAGATTCATTTTTTTTTTACCGAGGTGCCTGATTACCAGGTTTTCACCAAGGCATTTTCTCTCTTTTTTTCTTTTTTTCTTTTTTTTCCTTTTTTTTTCTTTCTTTTTTTTTTTTTTTTTTTTTTGAATTTCTTTAGGACTTTTTCGGATTTTTAGGATTTTTTAAGGACTTTTTCCGATTTTTAGGATTTTTTTAGGATTTTTCAAGATTTTTTTAGGACTTTTCCTAATTTTTAGGATTTCTTTAGGACTTTTCCACTGTATAAGCTACTGGAGAAAAGAATATTTAAGTGAAGAATTTCTTCAGATGGATGGTGTTAATCGATTCACAGAGTTGTTCTCCTTCCAATGTTAAGAGTTGATAAGCACCAGAGCCAAATGCTGTAGTAACGATATAGGGACCCAGCTAGTTGGGTTCAAACTTCCCTTTATTGTCCCGAAACTGCTAATTTTTAGGATTTTCTTTTAGAACTAAGTCACCAACCTGAAATTCTTGGTGTCAAACCTTTTTGTTATATCCTCTGGATATTCTCTTTTGATACACTTTGAGATGATCAAATGCCACTTGCCGACGCTCATCCAACAATTCGAGCTCTTGCAATCTAGATATTCTATAGTCTTCATCAGTAACAAGACCTTGCAAGGAAACTCTTAGAGATGGTATTTCTACTTCAATAGGTAATACTACTTCGGACCCATACACCAAAGAGAAAGGTGTAGCCCTAGTAGGTGTTCCGATACTTTTTCTATAAGCTCATAATGTAGGATTGAGCTGTAGATGCCAGTCCTTCATAGATTTGTTCACTATTCTATGCAAGATAGTTAGTAGGTTTTTGTTAGATGCCTCTGCTTGTCCATTACCTTGAGGGTAATATACTGAGGGCTAGTGTTGTTTGATTTTAAATTTCTTACAGAGTTCATCTAGATCTTTGTTCTTGAATTGTTCTCCATTGTCGGTTATAATGGATGAAGGTATACCATACCTGTAGATGATATAATTAAGAATAAAGAGAGCTACTTGTTTGTTGGTTGCTTTGATGAGCGGAACCACTTCTACCCACTTAGTGAAGTACCCAGTGGCAGTGATAATAAATTTGTGTCCATTAGATGATGCAGGATATATTTGGCCAATTAGATCAAATGCCCACTATTGAAAGGGCCAGTGTGTCACAAAGGGTAGGAGATCTCTTGCAGGAGGATGGATAAGGTGCCCATGTAGTTGACACTTTTCATAGGTTTTAGCAAATTTTATAGCTTCTTTCTCCATGTTTGGCTAGTAGTAGCCAACCCTTAGTAGTTTTCGTGCTAAAGTTAGACCATTCGAATGGGATCCACAAACACCTTCATGAACCTCAGATAATGCATGTTGGGACTCCTTAGTTTCTAGACATCTAAGAAAAGTATTATCTAAACCTCGCTTGAATAGGTCATTAGCAATGATGACGTACCATGATGCATTTCAGATTAGGTTCCTTTTTTCATTGCGGGAAAGATTAGCAGGGACAACTTGGTCACACGAGTAAGAGTAAATGTGGCTATAACGAGATGAGTCATGTCCAATAATAGAACAGACTACTTGGGACTCGGGAGAATCATAGGCAGGGTAATGTAACTCTTCCACCAGGAATTCAAAGTGAAAATTAAACTCTTGTAGCTGTGGTATAGATTCCAAAGTGGCCATTGCATCCACTGCTCTATTTGTTGTTCTAGGGATCTACTGAAATGATACGAAGGTAAAGTATTTCTTGAGATCATCCACCATTCTCTTATAAGGCATCAATTTCCCATCTCTTGTCTGATATAGGTCATTGATCTAGTTGATGATGAGTTGTGAATCTCCATAGATGTGTAATTCAACAATCTTCCACTCGATGGCTAGCTTGATCCCGTTTACCAAAGCTTCATATTCTACAATGTTGTTTATGCAAGGGAAGAGAATCTTGTAAGCTTTTGGAATTGAGTATTCTTGGGGAGTAATAAAAAGTATCCTGGCACCAGAACCATGTTGAGTGAAACACCCATCAAAGAACACCTTCCATGATTGTTCAGTAAGGTGCATGATTGATTCATCTAAGAATTCTATATGTAGAGGTTGATTGTCTTCAAGTGGAGCCTCAACAAGTTGGTCTACAATAACCTATCTTTTGATGGCTTTACATTCCACATATTCAATATCAAATTCTGTAAGGACCATGACCCATTTGGCTAGTATTCCTATAAGTGCTGCTTTACTGAGAAGATATTTGAGTGGATCAATCTTAGCTACCAGCTTAATGGAGTGTGCTAACATATAGTGCCTTAATTTTTGTGATGCAAAGACCAATGCTAAACCTGCTTTCTCTATTATAGTGTAGTTCATTTAATATGACACCAATGTTCTGCTGATGTAATAGATAGCTCATTCTTTTTTATTGTCATTCTGTTGTGCCAGAAGTGCCCCAGTGAAGTATCTGTAGCTGATATGTACATGATTAGTGGCTTACCTTCAATTGGTGGCATTAATATGGGTGGATTAGAAATATATTCTTTGATTTATTGTAAATGTCGTTCACAATCTTTATCCTAGTTGTATTGAATCCCTTTCCTTAATACCTTCATGAAGGGTTGAGCTTTGTCTGCTAGCTGAGATATAAAATGCCTTATTGATTGAAGATGGCCTTGTAAACTTCTCATCTAACTGATATTCTTGGGTGGAGGCATTTCTATTATAGCTTGGACCTTTTCAGGATCAACCTCAATTCCTTTTTTTGAAATTATGTAACCAAGCAATTTTCTTGATGTTACTCCAAATGCACACTTTTTAGGATTTAATCGAAGCTTGAATCTTTCTATTCTATCTAGTATGAGGCCTAGCTCTTGAATATGCGTAGATCTCTTCATATTCTTTACTAGGGTGTCATCAACATAATCTTCCATGTTTTTATGCATCATATCATGGAAGATAGTGGTTACTTCTCTTTGGTAAGTTTCTCCTACATTGTTTTGACCAAATGACATAACATTCCAGCAGAAGGTTCCCCATGCACATGTGAAAGCTGTCTTTTCTTGATCTTCAGGTGCTATCTTGATTTGATTGTAACTAGAGAATCCATCCATTAATGAATACATCTCATATCCAATAGTCATATCTACTATCATATCAATGTTGGGCAATGGAAAATCATCTTTAAAACATGCTCTATTGAGATCCCTAAAGTCTACACAAACTCTAATAGATTTGTCCTTTTTTGATATAGGTACTATATTTGATATCCATTATTCGTAGTCTATAGCTCTGATAAATCCAGCTTTTAGCAATTTCTCTAGTTCAGCCTTGACTAGCAGTGCCACATGGGGATGCATCTTACAGAGTTTTTGCTTGACTAGTTTAACTCTTGGTGTAATAGAGAGGTGATGCATGATGAGATCAAGATCTAGTCCTGGCATATTAGAGTATGTCCATGCAAATTTGATCTTCTTTTCTAAAAAAAGGTTGTTGAAATCTTTTAACTCTTCTACTGATAGTGATTGAGCTAAATGAATGATGTGTGGTGTCTCTTGACTCCCAATGTTCACTGGCTGAGTTGGCTCGATCAATATGGAAGATCTCTCCTGGAAGTGACTTGGCAGTATATCAAGTATCTCACCTTCAAGTGCCTCAGAGAGGTTTTCACCTTTAGGTACGTCCTTTATTTTCTCTTTTTTAGATTCTAACACTGCCACAAAGTGGTTTTCGCCATCAGATCTTTTATTTTTATTTTTTTTGTTTTTGTGACTAAGATACTTGATATCCACTTCAGTCATGTTTTCATTCTATTCGCTAGTGGAAGAGTACATGGGTTCAACTGCATTGAGATAGTAGGATAATGTATAGTCATTGGCAAAAGTAGGTACATTCAAGGGTTGGTTATAAAGAGTACAATCAATTAGCTTCGGATGCATTAAGGATAAGGTTGGAATAGGTTCAAGGGAGTTCACGGTACTATCATCATGGCTTCGGACTGACCAGTTGAGTTCCAGAAGACTACCTTGCGTATGTGTCTCGAGACTAGGAAGATTTGTGACATGATTATCGAAATTCATGTTAGTATTTATTGGACCTAACCCCAACTGACCTACTTCTAGCATCGTCACCTACTTCAGACTGGACTACATACCATGGTGTAATAGTAACATGATCAGCAGATAGTATCTCATCATTCATGATAGAGTAGTCATAATGTGTTGTGCAATAGTTGTTGTTATAAATAGAGCTCATGTCTGAGTCATCAGAGTCATAGGATGAAGTTTCTGACTCTTCTTCAAGTGGCTTAGTAAAAGTATATATAGTATCAATACCCACATCTTTGATGCTCCAAGTTCCTTTGTGATTTGGTTCATTGATTACTTGTATTTGACACACTTGTGGACATAACCTTGATGGTTCTGTTAATCCCTGTCGTCTGTTCCATTCAACTTCTTCTGGACTGATGACTGGTTCTATTTCTATAGCTTCTAATTCTTCTTTTGTAGTTCCATACCTAATTTGTCTTATCTCATTAGGAGGTTCGGTAGGTGAAGGAATTGCTTGTGTCCGATCTTTCTCCAGCTATCGTTCATAGTCTTCTTGTCTTTTTAGTCTGATTTCTTCTATTTCCTTTTGCATTCTTAGGCGTGTCAGCTCTTGTGCATCATCTGTGATATCATTGGATTATGCAAGGGTTTCTGTAGTAGATGTATCTGAGATGTGATCTGGACCCCATTCATACTCATTTGAATCAGTTTCTGAATCATCTACTTGTTGTCTGCCAGTATATGTGACTGGAACTTTTAGTGGTGCAAACAAATCTCTGATCTTGTATACTTTGTCTCTCATATCCTCTGGGACTTCTACTTCCTATGGTATTATAGCTGATATAACTAGAACTTGATTACCATCTGTTTTCTCTCTCTGGGTGGGCAATTTTTTTTGTTCATCGTCACACTCTTCCTGAGTTTGGTGAGTATTAATTTCTTGTGTTGTTAAAGGTAGTACCTTTTTCTTCCACTTACATTGATGGTGAGACATGTGCTTCTGATCTAATTGCTTTCCTTGATCATATCCTAGTCTAGCTTTATCATTGATAGACTTAGTTTGTAACTGAATGGGTTCAACAACACCTTGTTGATGCTTGCTTAGAGGACCAGCACCGGAATATCCCATGTGTTGAAGCATCTTATATCCTGGACCATATTGTGTCGAGGAAATCTCACAATGTCGTATTTCTTTGTTTGCACTATCTTCTTTGAAAAGTGATTTGAGGACATCATCCTCTTCTATTTCACTTGCAAGAGAAGTAGAGGATTGTATAAAGAGACCATCATAAATGACTTTTGGAGTTGAAATTTGTGGCTTCATAACCTCTGATGGTTTTCCCGACTGTCTTGGTGATGGAGGAAGAGACATTAGTGAGAGTATAGGCTCTATCTTGTATCCATCTATGCTAGTGTTTGTGATTTTCAATTTCTTTTCTAAATATTTTAGCAAAGATTCCAAACTTTCAGCTGTGGAAGCTGCTCTATTATGAGGAACAAAAGCATCAACACTCTACGTTAATGCATTGCAGGCATAGCTTGTATCGGCCATAATACTGACTTCAACTCCATTATAAGGAAATTTCAGGCATTGATGATATGTAGATGGTACTGCTTTCATTTCATGAGTCCATGGCTTACCCAGTAAGATGTTATATGAAAGATGAAGATCCAGGACTTGAAAAATGACATCTCTTTCCACAGGTCCTACTCTAATTTGTATTAGTACCAGACCCTTAGAAGTTATTTCTTCTTCATCATAAGCCTTGATTGTTATCTTCTTTGTTGGATCAATAACATTTTCAGAAAATCCCAGCTGTGTCAATAGGTTGTAGGTACAAATATTCAACCCAACACCTCCATCTATCAAAACACGTTTAATGCGGTGTTTATGGATCATGGCTTCAATGTGTAATGGCTGGTTATGTGGGTGACTTAGTCAGTTATCATCTTCTTCAGAGAAAGTGAGGTAATGAGGTGAGGTCAGGTGACCCACCATAGATTGAAACCGATCTACATCTAAATCTTTAGGGACATTGGTGGTAAGTAGAGCCTTGTCTAGGACCTCTCTATGAGCAGAAGAGATCTTAAGAAGTTCCAAAATGGATATTTGAGCATTGGTTCTCTTCAATTGTTTGACAATACTATAACCAGGAGAAGACAGTGAAGCCAGTTGTTTTGATTTGGCCATGATTGTGTTTGTTTGTCTATTTGGTAGATTTGATATTGTTTGATCGAAAGTTGAGGAACTAGCTCCTCGAAGAGTAATCTTCCTTTTAGCGCGAGTCACGACATTAGCAGTTTGTGCTTGACTTTGGTGATCCTGGACTATGATCACATTGCAATATTCAGTTTGAGCAGATTCAATCATGTTGATCACATTATCATTGTTAGTGTAGGTATAATTGACTCTAGCTCCTCCCTTGGATTTTGAGGAATCTCCTTGTTCATAAGTGGGTAAGGGATCTTTAAAGGCCTTATGATTAGCATTAGTCACGTGATTTCCAACAACGATCTTTCGTGCATCAATGAGATCTTGGATTTCATGTCGGAGTTTCATGCAGTTGTTTATGTTATGTCCTTTATTCCGATGGTAGTCGCAGTATTCGTTTTCTCTCCACCATTTGGGTCTAATTTCTAGGTCATATGGTCTAGAATTGTCTAGCAATATTATCAGATTATTTGCCAATAAATTTTTAAAAGCCGATTCATATGATTCATCCAGAGGAGTAAAATCACGCTTAGGCATTGAAAGCCAAGGTTTTTCTTTAAACCATTCTTTTGTTTTCTTCGAGGGATTCTCTGTTGTAGTTTCAGCTGTCTTGAGTGCTTGCATGCCACTAGACAAGTTAAATATTGCAGATTTTGTTTTTGCTTGGATAGTATCTACCACTCCATCATTAATGAGGTTCTTGTTTCTATCTTTGCTATATTTCCAGTATTTACTCTTTTCTTTAGAGATAGAACCTTGTTGTGTTTCCTTTCAAAGTGAGATATCCCTTTCTTTATGAGCACATCTTCCATCCAAATAGCATTATCTACCATTTTGTTAAATGATGGGTGTACTTGCATTTGTATACTATATTTTAGTTTTGGAACCAGTTTATTGACAAATATATCCATTTTCTCAGAATTTGGGATAGGTCGTGGATACCTAGAGAACATCTTTCTCCAACGTTGGAGGAAAGTGAGAAAAGGCTCCTCTATTTTTTTTTTAGTATTGCAAAGATCTATCATAGTCATAGGATGTCGAATGTTGTATGAGTATTGTTGCAAAAATAGTTGGATTAGTTCTTCAAACATTTTTATCCCTTTGGGTAGACTTGAGAACCATTCCATGGCTTGACCCCCTAAACTCCTTGGGAAAAGGTGCATGAGATACGTTTGATCGTGCATGAACTCCATACAAGTGGCACAAAACTCTCTGACATGATCTTGAGGATCTTAGGTACCATCATATTTGTCAAATTTTGGGATCTCAACTCGTGAAGGAAATGGAGACATGTAAAGGTTTTTGTCAAATGGGAATGGGCATATTATGTCCAAAGAATATTGTTTTGGCATTTTATCTTTGTCTTCTATTCTTGTGACCGCAGTTTGTAATGCTTGCATTTGTTTGCTTATTTTTCTCCATGGTGTCTCTTCCTCTTTAGCGACGAGGGCCTCCACATTATAAATAACCAGTAAGGAGTTTGGCGCCTTGCTTTGCTAATTCTAGGAAATAGTCTTCTTTTTCCCTAGCCATGATGACCTTCATCATTTTCTCGAACTCTTTATCATTCTGACATCTATGTACTTTAGCTTCAAGAGGTTCAAGAAGCTCAGATTCAGTTGATGAGGAATTGCTGTCAGTGCAATGATTGTTGAAATCATCGTGAGTATCTCGTTTACTAGCTTCTCTTTCTTGCCTTTCTCCAAACATGGTGGGAGATAGGGGCTGACCAAAGATTTGTAAATCATAAACTGGTATTTGTGACGAGGACGGTTTACTTTGAAAGGGGTTTTCTTTGAAGAATGGATTGTCGTTTGATGAAAAGGGTGTTTCTTTTGCTTTGTTTGTTTTGTTGTGAGAGCTTCTAGTTTGAATAGGCATTTGTAACTGACAGGACCGAGAGCGAGATGTGTTGTAGAAGTCAAGATCAAATTGTAGCTAGTAGTTCATTTAACGTAGTGATTGGGAGAAGTAACTAAGATTTGGTCTAGTTTCAGGAATGATCTATCCTGTGTAAGATGTTATCTAAGTTAACTTAGGTTTGATAAAATGTTTGTTTGAACTAGCTTAAAAATGATCGACAAAATCGTGCAACGCAACAACAGAGGTACACTATCAAGGTTGTTTATGCTTAGGAGGATGATAACTAGTTTTAGGCTTGCTGTAGACTATTTTGGACAGGTTTGACTATTCTAGACTAGCAAAATCAGAGACTCGTACAACAGAATTTCTGAGACCGTATGACAGTATAACATGTTCAAGATGACAACAGTTATGTTTCATATGAGTTGCTGCCTAGTACCGTGCGAAAAATGGGTAGGTCTCGAATGACAAAGAATTCAGTGCAGTTCTGTCTTGTACGACACAAGATTTAGCTTTAAATGACAGACTGTTGGGTTTTGTACGATAGAGGATTAGCTTCGTGTGATAAATTAGCAGACTCATATGACACAAAATATGGTGCAGGATGACAAATGACCAGGCTTGTACGACTATTAATAGGACAAAGACAAAAATTTTGAGTTTTTCAATGGCTGGGTATGACAACTGAGTATGACCAATTCTGAGATGGACTAATTTTTGACCTGGATAGACTAGTTTGTGACACGGATAGAGTTTTGATCATTGATTTTATTGATTTGTTTTCTCTAGTTTTAGTTTGAGGGATGAAAACACAAAAAACACGTAGTATGAATAATAACTCCAATCACAGTATGAAAACCCTATGGAAGTTGGCTTAGAGAAGAAAACCTTTGCTTGCTGACTTAGGTACACACCCAATAGCTAATCAAAATATGGCTACTGAGTCTCACGCAATGGATTCTCAATGCCATATTAGCCGACTCCAAATGCTAATGGGGGCATGATATGGCAAGTGTCTTGGGAGAGTTACTATCTCTCTTGCACAAATATTATCAACCTTTCGGAGGTGAATCAGGTAGCTTCTAATTTTAATTGGATCTAGTAAGGGTTTCATTCAGCGTGTCGAGGTATAAACTCAATTAAGAGGTCTCCCAGCCTTGAAAACCAAGGTTCAATATACCCAAAGGTACTAAGGAGAGCTATTCCATAGCACTGTCGTTGACTTGATTTTCATCAAATCAAGTTTATTTTTTAGTGGGTTGGAGTACTTGGCATTTAGTTGTTCCCACTTAGGTCATTCCCCTCACACCGGCTATAATGGATTTAAGAGTTTTTCAACCCCTCGAGAGGGCAGGCCTGCTAAAGATGTACAAATCTCAAACAAAGAAAAAGTCTCAAGGGTCTATATTTCTTATTATCTTAGAAATACAAGAGCATACTCTCCTACCTCTTAGAATTTTCCAAAAATACACAAAAGACAGATTTGTTCATTACCCAGATAGCAAGTTAGGTGCTTAAAAAATTAAAGAATACACAATGTTTGATTGATTTCTCTTTAGGCATCCTACAGAAATAATGCATCAGTAGTCATGTTGTTTTTATTCTTTGACAGGGGTATGTTTGATTGATAAATTCTTTGACAAGCATCCTACAAGAAACTAGTCAGGCTGTGAAAATACCAGGCAGACAAAAGACAATTCAGGGTTAGCGTCAGCATAATCCCAATTTAATTCAAGAAAAACCTTGAAAAGTGAAACTTGCTTTTAATCTAACAGAGAACAGAATCGTATGACAATTCTCATAAAATGAAACGATGAAAGATCTTTTATCATACGAGTCAGAAATTAGTACAGGACGACAGAGGATAAAATCAAATTACCAGAAATAGTATGTCTTACGAGTCCATACTCTGATTCGTATGACAAATAATAGGATTTAATATTATGTCGTATGATAAATGACAGGCTTCAATATAATGTCATACGACGCAGTCAAACTACTCATACGAAATTTCATAGAGATTGTACGGATGAAACCTACAGGATAAAAGGAATGATTTTGAGGCCAAAAAAGTAGTTTTCTGCCCCACGATGGCCACCACAAATGTGTGTGTGAAAGTGGACCTGTATCTGTAAGCACAACACTTCAATCAAGTCATTACATGCATGGTTAGACAGATATAAATATGAATATGAAAACCATAACAAATCGACCAATTGCCTTCTAAAAGATGCAAGTATAAGATTACTCTCAGATTATAAGCAATATTAGTGACTAGACAACACCAAGACAAAGGATTTTAATCTATATGAGCATGATATTAAGCTAGATGAATGCAAGATTAATCTAACAAGATTTTAGCAGTAAATGAGATAAATGATCTAAATATGTATGCAATATTCTCAATGAATCTAGAGCAAAAATAACATAATAACAATATATTCTCCAACATTTTTTGAATGAGAGATAAGAGCCCGAATTTATAGAAAATTCATAAAGAAACCAATGGCTAAGATCAAATGATGATGAGCAGTCAAGATTTTCCAAGAGGAAGCACAATCCAGGTGAATTGATGTGATTGGATGCTTTTCTCAGTTTTAAAGGAAATTGAACTAAAATTAAGATAAAATCAAGATAAAACTGATTTATTCTCTATTTCATTCAATTTTGAGATTTAATTGTTTTAATTGCTTTCTTTGAGATTATTTATCAATTTGTTTTTCAAGATTGTCTCCAATTGATTCTTTTTTGGTCAATTAATTCCTTTTTTGATTTATTTCCATTTTTGAAGATTTGTGCTCATAATTTCCAATTCCTCTTTCTTGATTTGTTTCCTTTTTTGAAGATTTATGGCAATTTGGTTTATTTAATTAAATTAATTCCTCTTTTTGATGATTTAATGACAAATTGATTTATTTAAATAAATATGCAAAAGGATATTTAATAAAATAAATAGGATAATTGTTTAAAATGATTTACTTGGAATGATTTAATTAATTAAATAAATATTTAATTAATATTGGGTGATTAATTTTCCATGTGACATTTGATGATTAAAGAATTAATTGTGTGCTCAAGATTTATTTGATTGCCTTTGGTTAGGACCTTGGTGACATTGTTGAGATTAGGGGCTCATGGTTTAGATGACCATTTTTAGGGTATTACAATGATATGATATGATATATAATGTAGATTCATTATATTTGGGGTTTTGTAATCGACAAAGATGTAAAGTGTATTTAGGTCAATTTTGATGAAGTTTATTGTGTTGGTAATCTAAGAAAATATTGTGTAGCCGAACTAGAGGTATGTAACTACAAGACTGAAGCAGATTGGAGTTGAATTAGATCTGAACAACCAAGAAGGAAGTGATATTTATAGATCATCCATCTGTTGTTCCATAATAGTTGTAGCAAGCTCAAAATCCCTTAACTAGCTAGGTAGTAACATGTCTTGTTCATGTAAATCTCTTAACCAGGTAGCTCTACAACTTGAGTTTAAATCCTCCTATGAGGTTTCTTCTAATAGGGGAAAGCTCCTAACAGAGCTCATATTGTAACTCCCTTTACTGGGTGACTCCTAACAGGGTCTTCTCCTAACCGAGCATCATTGTAAGCTCCTAACTGGGCTAGGTTCCTAACAGGGTACATTCCAAAAGAGTGCATTATCTTGTGGGTACCAATTCCCACCGTGGTTTTTCCCATTTGGATTTCCACATGAAAATCCCGATGTTCATATGGTGATTGATTTGTGTTTGTGTTAAGTTGATATGTTTCCATTGCATGCATGATATGGAACACTTAAATGAGTAGTTTAGTAAATCTGATTAGTAGATCGATTTTAGTGTCTACTGGTACTGGTTATGATCTATTTTTGTGAATTATTTATCAGTTTGGTTTGAGATTCGAGTTTGTTGTTAATGCTAATTCACCCCCCCTCTCATTATTAACTCAATCCTCTAAATAACAATTGGTATCAGAGTATTAGGTCCTTTGTGTGCAGGAAGCTTAACAACTTGAGGAAAAGATCTGGAAGAAAATGATAAAGAATGAGGGTCCAAAATTTACTAAGGATGGCTACACAATATTGAAAGACAGAATGAAGATTTATATCAAAAGTATGGGTTCTAAGTTTTGGCAACATGTTACTACTAAATATGTACCCCCTATTGGTCCTCTAACTCCAAACCAACTTAAGGAGCAGCAGGAAAACAATCAAGCACTGGAAGTCATTCTAAGTGCACAATCTGATACTGAATACATTGGTGTACATGGATTAGAAACTGTATTTGAAGTTTGGGAGAAATTAGAACTAATCTATGGTGGTGATAAACATGTTCAAAAATATAAGTAAGAGAGTCTTAGAGGTAAATTTGATGATATGAGAATGGTAGAAGGTGAAAATATAGCTCTGTATGGACAAAGCATCACAGAGGTTGTCGATGGTATTAAAAGTGCTAGAGGAAAGAGTGAACATGACACTATTGTAAGTAAGATTCTTAGAAATATTTTACCTGCCTATGCAATTAGAGTTTTTCCTATTCAAGAGTTAAGGTCAGTGAGTCGTGATAAGGTCACTATTGATTCACTTATTGGTAAACTAACTGCATTTGAACTGAATAGTTTTGATAATAGTGTTTCTATGTCATGTGAAACATCTTTGAAAGCATCTGTAACTGGTACAACTATGAGAAAAGGAAAATATGTATGTCATAGTTATGATTGCAAATCAAGTCATGGTGGTAGCAGGGCAGATGTGGATGATGAAGACAACTTGATGGAGATTGAAGCTTTTATGGCTAAGAGACTTTCGAGAGGCATTGGTAAATATAAAGGTAAACTACCTCTTAAGTGTTTCTCTTGCAATAAGATTGGACATATTGCTGCAAATTGTCCTAACAATGATAGAAAGGAGAAGTTTAGGAAATATAAAGGAAAAGGGACGAAACAATGCTATATTGCAGTTGATGAAGGAGTGACTGCTGAGGAATCTAAAGATGATGACAATGAGGAGATTGTCTTTGTTGTTGTAAAAGAAGATTTGTCTAATGAAAAGGCTTTGGTATCTTAGTTTGACTCTAGTGATGAATAGATAATTGATAGTGGTTATTTACACCACATGACCGGTGATAAAAAAAATTATATCTCTTGAATAATTTGATGGTGGTGTTGTAGGATTTGGTAAAAACTCACTCTATATAGTTAAAGGTAAATGATCTATCTCTCTAAATGGTAAAAGTAACCCAGATGATGTTTATTGGGTATAAGGCTTAAAACATAACTTATTGAGTGTTGGACAATTGAATGACAAAGGATATCACCTTGAACTTAAGAGTGGAGTGTGCAGGATCATGGGATACAAAGGAGATTTGATAGCTACTGGAAAACAAACCAGAGGTAATCTATTTCATCTGAATGCTAATGTGAATAGTTTTTTGGTGGCTAGAATTGAGGATAGATGGTTATGGCACAAAAGGTTTTGTCATGCGAACTTTGATAACTTGATAAAGGTCAACAAATATAGTATGGTGAGAGGTATGCCACAGCTTGTGAAACCAGACAATGTGTTATGTAAAGAATGTCAGATGGGTAAGATGAATTCTACATCTTTTAAGAGTAAATCCTTTTCTTTTGAGAATATTTTTTATTTAGTGCATACTGACTTATGTGGTCCTATGAGGACTAGGAGCTTTTATGGTGATAAGTATTTTATGATTTTTCAAGGATGATGTGGGTAAATTTTCTAAAAGAAAGTTCTGAATCTTTCAATAAATTTAAGGCCTTTAAAGCCTTAGTAGAAAAGGAAACTGGGAAGATTCTGAAATGTCTAAGATCTAACCGGGGTGGTGAATTCATTTCTGGTGAGTTTGTAAAGTATTGTGATGAGCAGGGAATAAAGAGGCAAATTTCCGCACCTAGGACTCCACAACAAAATGAAATTGTTGAGGGAAGAAAATGGACAACTGTGGAAGCAACTAGGACTATGCTGATACAAGGAGATGTACCGAAGATGTTTTGGAGAGAAGCAATTAGCACCATTGTTTATACTTTGAACTGGGTTCTTGTGAAGAAAGGTAATGACAAAACACCTTATGAGCTTTGGTATGGAAAAACTCATATTGTCAGTTACTTTAAAGTTTTTGGGAGTAGATGTTTTATTAAAAAAGATGATTTTACTAGTAAATTTGATGCTAAGAGTGATGAAGGAATATTTCTTGGCTATTCTACGAAGAGAAAATATTATAAGTGCTACAATAGAAGGAAAAATAATATAGTTGAGAGTGTGAATGTTAAGGTTGAGAAATTTTCTGACAAACCTGATAAGATCAACAGATCTGACCCTGCAGTTGATGAAGAAAAACTAGTGTTTATTGAACCCAAGGTGCAAAAAAACGATGAACAAAACAATGTAGAAATAGGTGCTCAACCAGTAGATGATGAGGAATATGATAAACATGAAGAATAATTCACTGCACCAAAACCGATAATCCCAAGATATGTAGGGCTTAATCATTCAGAAGACTAGATTATAGGTGACAAGAATGCTTGCATACTAAATAGAAGAAAAATTAGAGAAAATTCATGTCTGATTTCAACTTTTGAACCAAAGACGATTAGAGAAGCATTGAAGGATGATGACTGGAACAATGCAATGAATGAGGAACTAGATCATATTGAGAAAAACAACACATGGTCTCTTGTTCCTAGACTGGAAGATAAAAATGTAATTGGTATAAAGTGGATCTTTAGAAATAAGTTAAATGAAGATGGTGAGGTTGTGAGAAATATGGAAAGACTTGTAAGCAAAGGGCATGCACAAGAAGAAGGTGAAGACTATGGTGAAACCTTTACACCAATGGAAAGACTTGAAGGTGTTATAATGTCACTTGCCTTTGCAGCTTTTAAATGTTTTAAGCTCTATCAAATGGACGTTAAATGAGCTTTCCTGAATGTATTTTTGAAGAAGAAGTGTATATAGAACAATCAGATGGGTTTGTTTTGACAGAGGATAAAGATATGGTATGCAGGTTACACAAGGAATTATATGAATTGAAAAAAGCACCAAGTGCATGGTATAAGAGACTACATGCACATCTGATTAAGATAGGATTCTAGCAAACCAGTGAGGACGGTAATATCTATTTAAAGACTGAAGGAGACAAAATGTTAACTGCAGAAGTTTTTGACATAATATTTTGTGGAGATGATGATTTGTGTATGACTTTTGCTGATGAAATGAAGAAAGAGTTTCAGATGTTTCTGATCAGTGAGATAAAGTTTTTGATTGGGTTGCAGGTCCAATAGCTAGAAGGCAGAATTTTATCTATCAAACTAAGTATGTGAAAAAAGTTTTGAAGACTTTTGGGATGAAAGACTGCAAACTAGTTAGGACTCCATTAGTGATAGGTTGTGAATTATCTAAAGAAGATGATTCACCCTCTGTAGATAAGAAATAATATAGGTCTATGATTGGAAAATTACATTATGTTGTTCACAGTGGACTGGATATTGCACATGTCGTTGGTTTAGTTGCTAGATTTCAAAAGAGTCCCAAGGAGACACACATGGTCAAAGTAAAAAGGATATTTAGGTATCTGAAAGGAACAGTTGATTGCAGTTTATGGTATCCTTATAGAGGTAACTTTGAAAGTTTTTCACAAATGAAGACTGGGCTAGAAATATTGATGACCGGAAAAGCACAATTGTTGGAGCTTTTCTTCTTGCAGGTAGATTGGTATCTTGGACCAGTAAAAGAAAACTTGTGTATCACAATCAACTACAGAAGCAGAATATGTGGTTGCATCTATGAATTGTACACAGGCTATTTGGATGAGACATATTTTGGAAGGTTTTAAGAAGATATGATTGAACTGGTGATTCTTTATTGTGACAATAGTAGTGCTATAAATATTTCTAAAAATCTGGTGTTACATGCAAGGACTAAACATATTGAGTTGAAATATCACTTCTCGAGGGAGATAGTAAAGGAGAAGCAAGTGAGAATAGAACATGTCTCTAGCAAAGAGCAGTTAACAGATATATTCACTAAACCTTTGCCTAAGGCAAAGTTTGAATATCTCAAAGGTAAATT
Source organism: Cryptomeria japonica (assembly GCF_030272615.1). NCBI lineage: Eukaryota > Viridiplantae > Streptophyta > Pinopsida > Cupressales > Cupressaceae > Cryptomeria > Cryptomeria japonica. The sequence goes on along the minus strand of NC_081410.1, from coordinate 674,194,211 downwards.
AGGGGTTAGACCCCTACACAAGATCAACTAAGATGAAGGTGATGCATAAATCTAGTAGACTTATTTAATATTTTGTACTATGGATTGATGAGATGTGGGCTACTCCTCAGGGGGAGCAGATAAGATGAGGTTAGCAGAGATGATGGAGACAACAACAACAATGATGATGTTATAAGATGCATTTGCACCTTTGGCATTACTGTTAAAGGGGGAAAAGTAATTTGACCGGGAGTAGACATGGGAGAAGTAATATAACTGGCAAAACATCATACAAAGGAGGAAAAGAGAAAGTGAAGCATGATGAGTTTTGCAGCAGAAGATCATACAAAGGAGGACACGAGAAAGTGAAGCATGATGAGTTTTCTTTTAGTGTTGCCATCAATGCCAAAGGGGGAGAATGTTGGCATGATTAACATAACTCATGATGATGTTGACATATTTGGTGAAGTATTGTTGGTGATGATATATTGAAGGAATGATGGTGATGATATAGTTGATATGATAAGGAGAATGATGGCATGGTGATGTATGATCGGTATAGATTGAGATTTTGGTTGGTGACTTGGTGATTAGTTATTTGTGTTGTCATTGATGGAAACTATGGCAATTGTTTATTCTTGATTACTTTGTCATCTAGGTTTACTGGTGTAACCTAACCGATAATGGATTAAGTTGGTGAGATAAACTATGCAGTTGACAGTAAACCAGGCAAATAGGACTTTAACTGGTAAACATGAAACAGTGTTATACTTAAGCATTTGGTTCTGAAAATTGATGAGGAATTAGGTGTTGTGGTTTAAAACATGTGTTTATATCATTGTAACGAGTCTATGACTAGAACCACATCATTTTTTGATAATCGGAAGCCATGTTTGTGATTTACAATTGTATTTTTCAGTAGGGTTTTAGGAGGGTTTTATAACCAGTAATAAGATCTCTTAACCGGTGATGCTTTATGGTTTGAACATGAATTTCATTATGTTCATAACTTGATGGTGACGTGTCACAACTTGTGTGAAAAATTAAAATACTCTTTTAGCATGATTAAGGATGAAATTTCTTGGGAAACAATGAAGAGCATAGAAGAATGTTTTAAGGGTTTGACAACTTATCATATCAATGTGCAATGATGAGTTATGATCATTCAATGACTATAATTATCTTGTAATTTGTTGTAATGATCTATATGAAGATCTATAATGATTTGTAATGATTTGATATTATCTATGATGTAGATTCATTATATCTAGGGTTTTGTAATCGACAAAGATGTAAAGTGTAATTAGGGCAGTTTTGATGAAGTTTATTGTGTCAATAATCTATGAAAAAAGTGTGTAGCTGAACTAGAGGTGTGTGTTTGCAAGATTGAAGTGGATTGGAGCTGAAGTGGATCTGAACAAGAAAGCAAGAAGTGCTATTTCTAGATCATTCATCTATTGTTCCCTAATAGTTGTAGCAGGTTCAAAATCCCTTAACCGAGTAGGTCCTAATAGGCCTTGTTCATGTAAATCCCTTAACTGGGTAGGCCCTAACAGGCCTTGTTCATGTAAATCCCTTAACCGGGTAGCTCAACAACTTGAGTTTAAATTCTCTTGTGAGGTTGCTTCTAATAGGGAAAAGCTCCTAATAGAGCTCATAATGTAAATCCCTTGACCAGGTGACTCCTAACAGGGTCTGCTCGTAACTAGGCATCATTGCAAGCTCCTAACAGGGCACATTCCGAAAGAGAGCATAACTTGTGGGTACCAATTCCCACTGTGGTTTTTCCCATTTGGGTTTCCACATGAAAATCCTAGCGTTTGTATGGTGATTAATTTGTGTTTGTGTTAAGTTGATATTTTTCTATTGCATGCATGATATGGAACACTTAAATGAGGAGTTTGGTAAATCTAATTAGTAGATTGATTTTAGTGGCTATCACTATTGGTTATGATCTATTTTGGTGAAGTATTTATCAGGTTGGTTTGAGATTTTAGTTTGTTATTAATACCGATTCACCCCCCTCTTAGTATTAACCGGGTCCTCTAAATAACACTTCTGCCTTTTGAAAAAGTCTGAAGATATGCTTCTCTGGAGTCTCTGATGTCCCTTCCTTCGAGTTACAAATACACAACACTCCAAAGGAATTTTCCATGATTAATACACTACCATAAAACCAAAGAGATATAGAGTTCCTTTATTGATCCATCTTTAAATAGGCTCCCAAGTTGGTCTGAATTTGTGGACTAAACTCATCTTGTGAGAGAAAAATCTATCGACAGAATACAAAAAATCTTTGATCTAATGTTGACCAATCCTTCTTGAAGAGAGGAATAACATATGGTCCTAATCCAAGCCTCTATCCTGACAAAGAAGATAAACACTCAAACACTCAAGAAAGGTGAGAATCCCAGAGAGGAAGAACACCAACCCGACTCCCTCACAAGGCATGTAAGGACCACTGCTAGAATCTTTAGGTAAGATTTATTTTATTTCTTCCTTTTGCCACGAGCCATCAATATCTCTGACCTCCATGCGGGTTATGATCTCCTCCCCTACAAGCTAATTTGTAGCTTTATTCCCTTCTCTAAAAGTGTGATAAATGGAATAATTTTAAAGATTTCCATGTTTGTTGAGGATGCTAGGGATCCACTGCTTAAGTTTCTAGGTAAGCAAATTAGACTTCAAGATTGCATTGACAACAAGCTGAGAGTCTCCTTCGATACAGACATTGGAGATGTTATTTGCAAGACATAGATCCAAGCCACAATCTAATGCTTTTAGTTCCACCCCATTATTAGAGGTAATACCCATACTCCCCATAATTGTCAAGATCAAACTACCTATGTGATCTTGAATGATGGCACCAAAATCCACTACCCCTAGATTGCCCTTACTTGCTCCGTTGAAATTTAGTTATGCTAGCCCTCCTTTGGGGCATGCCATAGTACCTTTTCTCTACTAGAATTCTTACTAACAATTTTGAAGTCTCTCACCATCAAATTCCCCCATTTATCCTTCATTCTCCTATCCCAATTGGAACAAAGTAGCATTTTTTGGCCAATAATTTTGCAGTTCATTATCTCAATAATAGAGGATCTAATTTGGCTTAATATATCTATTTAAGATAATCTTTCCTCCCAAAACACCCTTTGGTTTCCCTCCTTCCGTACTTGTCACAAGAGAATAGAAGGGCCAACAATCCAAAGATCACCCCATAATGAATTGACTTTGCCTAGTCGCCATGCCTTGAAAAAATCCAGCAACTTGACATTCCTCATTGTCTACCATTCCAACATCTCCATCAACTAGTCCCAACATTCTGAGGCTACTGAACATCAAAGAAGAGCATGGTTAGTCATTTCCTCATCTCTTCTATACATAGGATGCCAATTAGGGCCCTCTATGCCAATTGACTTTAGTCGATCCCCTAATAATATCCTACCATGCAACACAATTTAGGAGAAGGCCCCTGCTCTTGGAATAACCCTTCTATCCCAACAAAATCTAGAGGGAAACCTAGACTCCCTAGCCCTCTGCCTTAACACTTCATAACCCAAGCTAGCCTTATATTCCCCACTTTGGCCGCACACCAAATAACTATATCTTCTTCCTCTGACAAAAAAATCCTTCTATCAACCAAAATGGAAGAAATTTATATGTTCACCTCTTCATCAATACCATTAATGGGTTTCCAAACAACTAATGAATGACTTCCCTTTTCATTAGCTATATATTCGAAAATGGAGACACTCGTGGTCTGTTCCACATAAAAAATCTAGTCATTGTGGTCAAAGAGATCTGCTATAGGTACTTCTCCATTCCACAAATCTCTCCAAAATTTGGCTTTCTTACCATTCCCTATCTTCTAGGACACATGCTCCACAATGATATTCCTACTTTCCCACACTAACTTCCAAATTTTAGACCCTCTTGTTGAGTTTCCCATTGTGAAAATCCTCTCTGGTTCTTCAGAGTCCAAATATTTCTTCCTCAAGAGTTTACACCATACATTGTTAGGTTGGTTATAGAGCTTCCAAGCCAATTTAGCTCCCAATGCAAGATTTTCCAGGTCCATCTTTCTTAAACCAGCACCACCTTCCTCCTTTAATAAGCATGCAGTATCCCAATTGATCAATGAGATACACCTATTTTCTTTGGATCCTTCCTAGAGGAACTTCTTAAGGAAGTTGTATAACTATCCAATGGCTCTGGAAGACAATCTAAAATAAGACATGGAATAAATTGGAATGGCAAAAAGGACAACTTTGATCATCAGGATCCTCCCTACTTGTGAAAGCCATTTGTTCTTCTAACAATCTGCTTTCACTTTACAATTGTTGATGACTTCCTCCCAAAGATCAAACCCATACATGCCTGGAGAAAGAGGAACCCCTAGATATTTAAAATGAAAAGATGCAATTTGGAAGCCCATCATATCTCCAATCTTTCTCTAAGTCTTATTACATGTGTTCACAAATAGAATTTGAGACTTATATTTGTTCATGATTTGGCCCAATGCCCAGGCATAATCATATAAAGTAGACTTCATCACTTCTACTTTTCAAATAGATGAATCCCAAACATGAGCATGTCATCTATGAATTGGGAATGAGAGATGGTGACCAAATATTTTTGAATATAAACCCCTTTCCAAATACCCGTACAACATTTCTACTTGATAGATCTATCTAGAACTTATGCCATAAGCATGAAGAGGGAAGGGGGGATTGGATCTCCTTGCCTCAAGTCATTGGTTTCTTCAAAGAAACCTCAAGGAGAACTATTAACCATTAACCAAGACCAAAATGCATGGAGTAGAAATAAAAATAAAGACACATTTCAACCAACCCTTATAGAAACCAATTTTTTTCCAAAAAAAAACATAAGAAAGCCCCAATTGACATGATCATAGGCTTTATTGACATCCATATTTACTAGTGTAGTTTCATAAAATTGTGATCCTAGCAATTTTTTACTACATTAGGGTCCTCACGCATGTGAGTTCAAATCCTCTAGCCTAATCAAAGACCATGGATTGATTAGTCTGTAGAAACAACTTCCTTGGCCTCTGCATCACCCCGTCTGCACTCTGCCCTAGAGAAAGGGGTAGGATAGGGGCGTGATGCCACTTTCCCCCCTTCGATAGGGCATGGCACCATTTTCCTCCTAGGACAGGTGAGTGGTGCCCCTGTCCCTACCCTATTTGGGGGCAGGACCCTTCCTAGAGTTGCATTGTTGGTTGTGCATTAGGCGGGAAACTCCCCCGATGTCGGCCCATGATGAAAATCAAATCCACTAGCATGTATTTAAGGGGCATTCCTCCTCTCATTTTCATAAGTTGGATAAGTTGAAGTTGGATAAGAAATAAAGAATTCAAGCATTCTCTTCCAGCATCGAGCATTCTCAAGTCTCCCTTCAAGGCTAGGTGTTGCATTCAAGTCAAGGATTCAACCATTGAAGATGAGATTGATTTCAACATTCAATTCCACACAAGCACTTCTATCAACATTGCTACTACAACCTCCCTTAAGGTGATTTACAATTCAATCTTTCATTTACATCTACTTGCAATTACTTTCTTTCATTACTTGGTTAATTCCAAAATTAGGGTTTGACCTAAAGGCAAACCCCCAATCCCAGCCCATTTTCCTTTCTTTTCTATGTGTAGGTTGTAGGTGCCCAACTATACTTTTGGATTCAGGCTTCATTTGCAGAGGTGGAAAAAACCTTTTTTCATTTCGCAGATTTTTCGGAGGATCGTGTACATTCCCGCCTTGGTCTAGGCAACTTTTCCTCAAATTCATAGGGCGACTTCGTCTCGATATTTTACAGTCGAGACATCTTGTCCCATAAACTCCCAACATTTTTGAAATACTTCCACTAAGAACCCATCTAGGTCTAGGGTTTTGTTAGGATGAAGAAAAACAAGTATCCACTTTAACCTCCTCAAGAGAAAAGGTTTGCATCAAGAATTTGTTATCCTCAATTAATACAAACTCTTGGATATCGGTTGACACCAGGTTCCACAAATTGGAATCTCCTTCTTCCTGTTGGCCCAACAACATCTTGAAGTGGTAGGAAGCAATAATTTCAATGTCCTCCACTTTAAAGTGTGAACTCTTGTCCTCTCCCTTCCCCGCCTCAATCCCGTTTGCTCCCCTTTGAGCTTTAACCGAGGAATGGTGTCATGCCCAATATTTTGGGCACGAACAGGATTATCTTTTTTTTTAAATCACAACTTAAAACATTAAATTAGCAAATATGAAATGCTCTAACATATTTTGTCTTAACTATGTTTAGAGTTAACTTTATCTACTAACTCAAGTAAGTAAAAATAATATTAAAATTAGATGCGGAATATTAAATGACTATTTTTATTATCTCATTGATTTTACTCAATAACCTAATTTAGTCAATTAATTAATGTAGGTGACAATAAATCTCCAATATCCATTAATTGTTCTTAGGATCTAATTAAATTAGTCCTAGCAATTAGTTTTGTAAGTGTCTATATTTTATTTTAACAATAATTAAAGTAACTTACCCTATTTTTCATAATATTTCTAAAGGGATTAAACTTCATAGTATTTTAAATTTAACATTTTATTTTCCTCTTTAATTAAATCCATATGTTTATTAAAAGCATATATAAATTATAAACACTTGAATAAATATTAAATCTAAAATCTGCCTTATTCTCTTATATTTTCAAACTCTATATATATATTTAAATACTATAATAATTTCCACATATTTATAAAAATCTTCATGCAAACCCTAACTAAGATTGTATATTATAAAATACCTCATATTTTATAATTTCCTTCCTCTCTTCTATACTACCCTAGCCCTACCCAGGCTAGGGTTATGTATATATATATATATATATACATACATATATATATACATACATATATATATACATACACACACACACACACACACACACACACATATATATATATATATATGTATGTATATTATTCTTAATGTTATGCAGGGGCCAAATGCATTCATGGTGGAGCGGCAGCCATGATTGAAGGTTCGACAGACTTGGGGAGGCGGCGGCGATGACCCCAGGGGCGCCACTCACTGTGGGTTTCCACAGTGGCGACAACCACTGTGGTCACCCATAGTGGCGGCCCTTGGGCCGTCCACTGTGGATGCCCACAGTGGCGATGACCACTATGGTCGCCCATAGTGGCAGCCCTTCGGTCGTCCACTGTGGACGCCCAGAGTGGCGGCGACCACTATGGTCATCCACAATGGCGCTAGCTGAACGTCGTCCACTGTGTTAACACAGTGTTCGGCCCAAGCCCTACCCCATTTTTTTGTTTATTATTATTATAAAAAGGGGCAAAATAAATAAATATATATATATGTATATATATGTGTGTGTATATATATATATATATATTAAACAATAAGTTTATTTTGTTTATTTTTAAGAAATGATTTCATTTACACATTAATATAGGCATGCAAATTTGTTTTTATTCTATTATATATATATATGTGTGTGTGTGTGTGTGTGTGTGTGTGTGTGTTGCATCTAAGGCATAAGCTTTCTATGTAAATACATACAGATGTTTTTTTTTTTTCATTCTAAAACATACTTAATAGTTTAGATAAATTCTTCATATTCAAATCATTGTATTTATTTCCTTTTTTTATCAAAATCCTAGTTGCTAAAAACAATAGATAGGTTATTTAAATATAGATTTACTTTCAGCAAAAATAAAGTAAATAGCAGAATTAAATCACTTAGAACAACAACTCTAGAATTTTATTTATTTCAATTAATCTGTTTAACTATGGATTTTATTTTCTGTACATAATATTTTAGATTTTACTTTCTGTAATTAAATAAATGACAGATGTAAATAAAACTAAATATTGCATTTCCATGTATAGATCTAAATTTTAGATTTTATTGTATTTCCCAACCTACTACATGCATGTAAATCTATTCCATTTCTTTTCTAATATTTTGTTTTAAATGCATAAAGGGAATGAATAAATTTCTTTTTTTTCAAAATATCCTATACACAACAAATGTTATTTTTCAGAAATACAGAGATCTAAAACTAGAAATACTCATTTCTTTTCTGTCGTATAGCATAAATAAATATTCATTTCATTAAAACATATTTCCAAGACATAATCGTCACTTTACAAATAGGTCTCTCATTTCTAATAAATGAGGAAAATAAAAAATACATTTCCAAATATTTTTTTGCAACAAATAACTCCAGCCACATCTACTTGTCCTATTCTCTTCTTCCAACAACCTGCAAATAAATCAAAGGCTACAACCATGGAGTGCTCACCTCCTAGCCTAGGCTAACTAGTAGCCACTCTCGAGCTTGGAGAACCAAGCCCTAGACAGGATACACACATGCAAACACACACAACCAAGGGAAAACAATCACAAACACATTCCCAACCCAGGGCTACACTACACCACACATTGTGACGTCTTTTCAAGGATGGTAGTGGACCAAGTACCCTGAGGAGACTACAAGTATGGAAAAACATATAGCCACCTCATGGCAAACCAAATACCTCATAAGTATAACAACCCCACATCCTTATGCCCCCCAAGGCATTCATGCCTTATTTCCCTCCTTATGACCCCCAAATGCATAAACAAGCCATGCAGCAAGGGTCACATAAAATCCCTTATGATCACTCTCATAACGAGAGCTTCTCACTCGAGGGCTGTCACTTCTACCACCCACAAGACCATCCTCTCTCCCAAGAGTAGGAGGCCTTGATTACTCCCAAAGCACATAAAATGCATACAAAAAGTAAAACATAGAACACAATAATTTTCCAAGTAAAACATGCAAGAAACTAGCCTTTTTACACAAGCAAATCCTTTCAACACAACATGCAATATAAAACAATACAAGGAGAAAATTTGACCAACCTTCAACTGCCCAAAGGTATGCTAGATTGGTTGAAGATGAGCAGCCCAATTCCACAAACCCTTCCTCTCTACACTTAACCAAAATTCCTAAAACCAAATCTGTCTTTCTTTCAAATTCTTGTCTCCAAAAATGGAGAGTGGGTGATTACCTGCAAACTCTCTCATTCTTGCCTAAGAAGACCTCAGTGAGAGTTCTCACAGGTTTCTAAAATTGAAAAAAGGAAAAGAAGAAAAAGATCAAAAGGGATCTCTCAACAAAATAGAAAGTTAACTAACCTAGATGATGCCTTCTAAATTCAATTTTTGCACAACTTAGAAAACTCACTTTTTAGGGTGTCTAAATGGTCACATGGGAGTAGACATGCCTAAAATTACTCCTAACCCTTAGGTATACCTTATGGGCTTTAGGAAACACTTTTAAACTACCCCTAGGTGTCCATTTAACCCCTTTTAAACCCCTTTGAAGTTAATTTTCGGGTCAAACTTAAGTTGACCACCCCAAAGATTCTCTTCCCAAGGCAAATATGGAATCACATTAAATTAATTGAAAAAGCTATGGTTAAACAACTCCCTCCAAGAGACAATTTTAAAAACCAAAACATAAATCAACACGTGTCAAGTGACACAATAAAAATACTTTTACAAAATTATACATGAAATCTTGTCTCTTGTTGGATTTACACAAATAAATAAATTCAATCTAACACACATGCAACATCCACTTTTACAAATAAAATACTATACAAACGGGGTGTTGTCTCTCCAAATAGACAAACCCTGGTTTTACGAAATTAAATATGTCTAGGTTTGGTTCTCCATAATGTTTCCATGGTCACATGGATAATTTTTCTGTGCATCTCAGTTACACATTAGTAATTCCAAATAACCTCATATAATATAAAACGCATGAATAAGAATTCACATCAAACACTTCGCATACAAATTTACATTTAAACAAATCAATATATCTCTTATCCAAATAAATCCACATAAACATTTATCATAATCCACATAATTTTGTTCCATACATAAACATGCATCCTATTTCTATCATCATAGTAAAGTCCTACAAATCCAATAATGACATACACTATCTCAAATTCATCCTATTCTAGAATCATATAGAGTTCTATATCATAAAGCATGTAAATAAAGCATCCATATATATCATTGTTTATCCAAATCATGAAATCATATAAGTTCTAAATCCATAATGCATAAAATAAAGTATCCATAATAGTCTCATCACGAAAAATACTGAAATGCTAGAATGAGTCGGGGTAGGGCCTCACAAATGGAAGAATTTTGTGTTTGAATCTATTGCCTTGATCCAAATTTTCCTAGAATTATCCCTCCAAAATGGTTCTTCTCTCTCAAGAATATTAGCAAGATATGCCTTAAGAGTCTTCTCCTTCTCAAAGTTAGGTTCCCGCCACCACATACTCTAAAATTTAAAGTGACCCATTTGAGATTTCCTTCCACAATCCATCTCCAGTTGAACGGGATAATGATCGGAGACCGAAACAGGTAAAATAGAGGAAGACACATGCTGATTACTTTCCAACCAGAGGGAACTAATGAGAAATCTATCTAAACACTTAGAGATATTAGCGAAGTTGTTCCTATGGTTGGTCCAAGTGTATTGGCCATTCTTGGGAACAATGTCAACCAAGTCATTATCTAGTAGGAAATTTCAGAAATCTACCCTAATTTTGTTTATCCTTGAGATACCTCATTTTTTCTCCTTAAGGTCCAAAATAGAATTAAAATTCCCTGCTACCATGAACGTCCCTTGATCAAGAATCTTTAGGACATTCAATAGATCTAACCACAACTCAGCCTTCTCTTTGGTTTTAATAGGGTTGTAAACATTAAAGATATTGAATTTCACATCCTAGCCTGGGCAAGATATCTTGCACAACATCCAGTGCTCCTTTGATTCCAGTAGCTTTACCTTGACCTTCAATGGATTCCACAACACCCCAAGACCTCCCAAAGAACCACGAGCCTCTTGGGAAACCCATTCCCACTTGCTACATAATTTTAGAAAAGAGAGAGCTTTGTCCATATTAAGCTTGGTTTCCTGTAAAAGAACCACATCATTAGAATGATTTTATAATGTGCACTTAACCAAGCATCGCTTGTCAAGGGTTGAGAGAACCTTGACATTCCATGTAAGAATATTCATTGGAATCCAAGGGGAGATTTACCCTCCTTTGACTGCTTCAAGAATTCAATTACACTAACAATGCCTTTTTCTTTAGCCTTATCTTCTCTCTTCTATTTATTGTTGTCTCTCCCCCTGTGGTGCAGGAGCACCCAGGAAGACAAGGTGGAGCAGGGTCACTGATAGTCCCTATGGAGGATTTGATGAAAATGAAGAGAAACAAGTCCTATAAGGTCTTTAAATGATGTAACATGGCCATGTGAGCCATAAAATGTAGTAAAATGCAATGTAATGGTCAAAAGTGTAAAATTGCCATTTTGAGCAATTAGGCCTAGAAAAGGCTAAATTTGGGTTTTTGGGGTAGAAGTGTGTTTAGGTGGATAAAATATGTTTATAAAGTCATCTAATGACCATTTTAATGTTTTATAAGGTTCATATATAGGTTTGGCAAGTTGACATACATAGTTGTCAAACTTGACAACTTTGGAGCAACTTTTTGTTGTCAAAAAGTTGTCAAGAATGGAAAAAGTTGTCATAAGCTACTTATAAGTCAGTTTTAGGTTGGATTTCAGCCTAGAAGGCCTCAAGGGTTATAAATGGATGAAATTGAATCATTTTGTGGTGGTTTTAAAAGGTGTTTTGATTGGGTTTGGATTTTTGAAGCAATAAAAATCTAATTTTCATGTGTATTTTCTAGGTTTCCACATAGAACAGTCTGATTTTCCATTGTTTTGAGTTCTTTTATGAATTAGTTTTCATTCCTTCATGGTCAGAGATGTTTCTATAATGAACTAAGTTTCTTTTGGTTTTGTTTTGGTGAATATGTCTAATTTCTTGTGAAAACAGTCATATCCCTGCCCTAGGGTTAATAGTGAGCATGAAAATGTTTTATATTTTATTTCCAGATTGATCTAACCCCACAAATGGGTATGATGGTGTATTATATTGTATATTTTCATAAGTTTTTGTTTCAGGAGGTCGTGCACAAGATGGCATGTGCATTGTGGGAGTAAACATTTGAAATTTTAGGGGCTGACTGTTGCAGAAAATACAGTCCTACTACGAGGCCATATCTCACATTTCCACTGTTGGATTGTTCTGATTTTTGGATATGTTTTGTATAACCAAGTTTCAAATAATTTCACTAGAGCGATCGAATAAATTTTTTCGGTTGTAAAAGTTATGGGTGACTGCGTAAGGGTCTATCAATATGGCAGCAAGGTGGTAGTTTTGCAATGATTTTTCTTTGTCAATGCATTGAGGCAGTTTGTAAAGTCTCAAAGGGTCATGTTTCTCTTGATTGAGTATTATGAAACCATTTGTGTCAACTTGATCATCAAATAGTCTTGTATTGTTAAGTTTGAGTTGGGTTCTTTGAAGCTCCGCATCACCCTGCCAGATTTAGATTTTCTTAGGAGCACATTAACTGATTGATTGATTCATCTAGGTTCTAAAATATCCAACTCCACATCATCTCCACAATATTCTTCCAAAAATAGATCATAATCTACTTCAGTAGCTGATACACCCATATAAATTCATGACAAGTTGGAAGGGCCACCATCATCTCCCTTAGTTATGGCCTATGGGATGCAAGGAACCTCATGGGATAATATTGGCACTTCCTTAACACTAGTCTCTGCTCTGGGATCCTCCTTATTGGGCCCATGAATCCCAACATTGTTGTCAACCACTAGATTCAAAAGCTTAATTGCCATAACCAATTTTCTAGGAAACTCCTTCAGAATCCATCTCCTAGAAAGACCTATCTTGATACAACAATCCTTGTCTGAATGGAGTCTGCTACCACAACAAAGACATAACACCTTATCCTCTTTGACTTCCACTTGTTGATACTACATTCTGCCACTGAATATAAACATATCCTTGTAGGGACTTTCCGAACCACAACAATTTGCATCCTCGCATAAAGTTATGAATTATTTTCCACTATTTCCTCATCAATCAGCAAGAGAGTCCCAAGCGTTCTCTTGATTTTCTCCAGACTAGCCTTTGCCCAGTATTCAATGGGAAGATTATACAATCTAATCCAAATCAGCCTATCATACGGGGACATGGAGACCAGATAAAAGTTTGGGAACTAGGGCTACATATAGATAGGGTGATTATTAATGTACCAAACATCATTAAAATCACTCTCCCCATGTTTGCAGGATCTATAATGATGGCAATAAAAAACCCCTTTGATATAAATTTCAAAATAACATTTGTGAACTAGTTTTTCTCAACCCATGCCCTAATCATTTTTCTGTCATGTTTGGGACCAATGATCCTGCACATAATAGCCAATTCTCCCCACAAATCAATGTCCTCCTTTATTTCATCTGAAAGATCTATGGAGTAAGCATATTTCCTCAGACCCTTGACTTTAGGATCTTCACCAGCAAGATTTTCTCTTGTAATCATTCCTGAAACTCTGCCTCCTCCCTCCACCATTTTCTCCAATTTAATACATTTAAGTTATTTAATTTAATTCTCAAAATTTTTTTAATTTGATTTGATTTAATTTAATTTAATTTAAGTTATTTAATTTAATTTTTTATTCTTAATAATTCATAAATTTTGATTATCTATAATTTTATTTAATTAATTATGAAAATCGAGTTTAAATGACCTACACTATATTTGAATTCATTTTAGTTATTCAATTTAATTTTAATCAAACTCACAATAACATAAACTAATTAAAGATAATTAATTTAATTTAATTTATTTTATTTATCATGGAGATTGAGTTTAAATGTCTTGCACTTAATTTAAATTATTTAATTTAATTTTAGTTATCTAATTTATTTTCATTTTATTTACAAATGTTTTGACATCCATATGTGAGTGTAATACACCTCTTGGCATAGTTAGTTATAACAAAAAAATATTGTAAAAGTGTTTTTCTTTGCCATTATCTTCGAATTACTTGCTTTTACAAATCTCTCTTTGACCTCATTCATTGATTTTTTATTGAAAACAGTAGAGTCTTATGTATTAAAATTGATGGAGGAATTTTGGTGGATCGCTACAAGATTTAATCTTTGTTAAAATTTATTTTGATTGCCCAAACATTTTCATTTTCAAAAATTAAAAATATAATTATATAATTAAAAGAAAGATTAAAACTTACCTTGTCAAAAACTTTGACTTTTGTTGATGGATTTTGCTTCTTAGGTATGGATTCAATGTTAGGTAGTTGTGTTATAAGTATCCCTAAGGGTTTCTAATAGATTCCTAAAGATTTTCTTAGGTGGTTCCTATTAGATTCTACCTTTGCAGACCTCAAATTTAACAAATTTAAATTTTTTTAGTGATGCTTTATTGGCTTTATGTTAGCCTACCCTTGATAAATGACCCGAGAGAGTATATGTGGTATTTCCCTTTGTCAAAAAATTACCCGTCTTCTCTATGGCATCCATGTTTATTCATGGTGCTTTAATATCTTCAAAATGACTAAATTTTTTAAGTATCCCATCTACAAGGATCATTTCCTTAGGTTTTGTGTGTTTGTTGACTTGTCAGTCTATCATAGTTGCCCATACCATCATATCCTTCATACCAATATCTCAATAACTCACTTATACTCTTGTTCAAATTCTTCTAAGTATTGGTTTTGTTGGCTTATCAAGTTGTTAGGGATGCCATTCTAGTAATCCCACGTCCAAAAAGGTTGAGTTGTGCCTTAAACAAAACTCTATCACTAAAGTGTTAGACTTGTCTCTCCACTACTTTTGGCCATTCTTTCACATCTTTAAACCTTGATTCCTAGTCATTTTCTTGTTAAGCTTGTCTAATTTCTTCCTCCAAACTTCACCTAATTCCCTAATCCTAACATCCCAAAGTTACATTCTCATTAGGGTTTTATTAGGTTTCTCCCATTCCACATCTCTTCTTGGAATGGCTTCCTAGTCATCCTTAATCTCCAATAGTATAATCATAATCCCAACCTTTGAAGTTTGGCATTCCCACTAATTTTCACTATAACTCCCATCTACCATCTTAGATGATCCAAATTACATTTAATGAGTTGTAAAAGATTGGTGACTATTAGGAAAGATCATTTCCCACCTAGGAACCACTATTCATCATTTGGAGTGGACTTGCAAGCAATATTTAGTAGTAGAGAAGAAAATAACCCAAACTTCCATTGATACATAGATTTAATTTTTTCATCCCTAAAAGATGAAATTTTAATCAAAAGCAATGCATATAAAAAAAGAAAGTTTAGGTTGTCCTAATTAATGCCATAGTTATTATTGTAGAGCTTGATAAGTGATAGACCATCTCCAATCTAACATTTTAGCGAATTTCATGGATGATTTTCTTTTCCTTACACTCAACTCTACAAACCATTAATCACTAGAGATGTTGCAATACTATATAGGTGTTTTTTATATTTTTAGATCTCAATAGATCTCAAAGGGATATTTTTCTACATTCAACTTTGATGAAAATGGTGGCTAGGGTATAAGCTTGCATAATTTATAATGTATACATATGTCATAGGGTAAAAGTACGAATCTGTGTAGCACTTGGAGCTAACCCAAGAGATCTGTTCAAGAGGGTTGTGATCGGAAAGGTTCTGACCAGACCAATGTGGCAGCCATAGAGTGTTGGCACGACAATAGGGTTCTGGTCAGACACCCTTAACTTATATAAGCTACGAAATAGTCATAACCCCTCATTTGGCACTAAAGGGCTTACTGAGCAACGGGAGAGGAGAGCATAATAGTAGGCATCTGGCTGGAAGCGTTTCGGAGGTAAGTATTATTAAAAAAATTTTAAATGTATTAATAATAAAATATTGTTTTTTTTGTTTTTTCATAAAAAATTGTATACTTTATTTGTTTTTTAGTTCTTAATAATATTTTAGCTTTAATTTTTTTTAATGTTTAATAATATATTAGTTTTGAACATTTAAATGGTTGATATTTTTTAGTGGTTAATTAGTTAAATAAATTTGACATACGCATACACAAACACACAACAACTTAGGACAAGATTACTTAAGCACTTAAATGGTTAATTACTTAAATAAATGTGACATACACATACATACATAAACCTTAGGACACCTGAGCACATACTAGAACAACTGAAGACTCTATTAAACCATGAATGATCCTTTAATACATCTTAAAACATATTTTGACCCAATTTTAACATCCATAGATGTATAACATATAAGACCCCATATGACACAATAATAACCCTTAAGGTATATTCTGACTATAATGACCACTTATATTTGTAATGAAGCATAATAATAGGTCTTATGACTCATAATGACCCCTTAAGACCCAATTTGACCCCATAGGACCCAATAGTGTCCTAGGGGTCATGTGTGGTCCTAAGTTGTCACACATGTGTTCTAAGACATGTGTGACCCCTTAGGAGCATATATCACCCCTTGTAACTATTGGCTTGATGATTATTGTAACAAATTCATCACTTGTTGTCATTGATGAAACACCCTCACATACACATATGATTACATTAACTACCGGTGTAACGTCAATTGTTTACACTGTTAACCGGTATCTTAGAAGTTTATCTCTAACCAGTACTTTGTGTCAACCAATATGTGCATAAGAGACAACCTATGGCTATGCTAAGTCGGCATCAAGATGAAGATCTAGATGGAGATCAAGCGAAGATTCATGGACAATGGTTCATATGTTTTATTCAAACCGGTATTGATTGTTGCAACTAGTATTTGGTTATATTTGTGATGAGTTACCTGCACCGACTACTTGGCGGTTATTTCTATGATGAGTTACCTGCATCGACTACTTGGCGGTAATTTTTGTGATGAGTTATGATCACATGTCAAGATACACTACACCTAGGAAATTGTGTTTTGATTTCCTTGGACCGACATAAGATTTGAATGTCTATTTAAAGACATCTTAGTGAATCATTTAAGAGAGATATTATGTTACTGATGGTATGCATCAAGAGTAAAAAATTTTGAGCGATAAGTGTTAAGATGAAGAGTGTTTTGAAGAGAAGTGTTGAATGTACTTAGAAGGATTTGGTCGAGCAAGTATTGTGCTACTCAGAACAGATCAAACCATTCTTGTTTTTTTCTAACCATTACAATAGATTAGTTTAGATTCTTAAATCCTCTAGCGAGGTTACTCCTAACAAGGTACTACCTTTAACAGGGCACAAGCTTCTAATCAAGCTTTGGGATCTCTAACAAGATTCACTCCTAATAGAGCACTTTGTAGACCCTAACTGGTTAGTTATCTATTACTGGAGATAGTTAACTTGTGAGTTCCATCTCACCATGGTTTTTACCTATTTGGTTTTTCCATGTATAAACACTTGTGTTATGGTGGATGCTTTACTTTTTGTGAATGTTTCGATATCATTTTGGACTGCATGCAAAGCTTTGTTAAGCTCATCTACCAGTTAGAGTTTGAAGTAGTGTTTTATTTGGTGTCACTAATTCACGCCCCGCCCCCCCTCACTGATTTTCAAGTCCATCAATTGGTATGAGAGCCTAACTTCTTTGAAGCCTAATCAATTAGAAGGGAGCCTTGAAACCACCATGGGGGACATGAGCTACCATGAGATGGTTAGAGAGCTAGAAGCTAGCAGAAATGAACTCGAATCCCTTAGTCAAACTGAAAGCTTCTCAAGTCAAGAGGAGAGAGCTAATTGAATAACTATTAGAGATATCTGATAATAGTTCTTTAGATGAAGCCAATATTGATGCTTTAGTAGAGGAAGTTGAAAAGTTGAACGGTGAGAAACTAAATCTAAGGAGAGAGCTAGGTCTCACTATCCACATGAGTTAGGAATTGGAAGCCAGAAGAGCTACTGAAGATCTTATCAAGGAAAGAGATCTAGAGATTACAAAGATCAAATGGGAAAAGGACACTATGCATGAGAGTTTGATTGATTAAAGAGAAGAAAAGGAGAACCTACAACTAGATCTTGAGCTTGCATCATCTCTGAAAGAGAACTTGTCTAAGCATAATGAAGATCTCATCAAACAACTTACTAAAGCTAATGAGAAATTGGAGAAGTTCATCAAAAGTTCTACCATGCTGGAAGAACAAATTCAATCATAGAGAATGAAGAGTGATATCTTTGGACTTGGTTTTCACACAACTGAAAAAGGTGAATCCTCTAGTACTAAAAACAAATCTGCTCCTAAGATCAAAAAGCCTACTAGTAAGAAGGTATTTAAACCTATCTGCTTTGTTTTCCGTAAACCTAGTCACAGTGCAAATGTTTGTAGGGACAAACCTAACATAAATGTAAGGTACAATACTAATACTAGGTATGTGTCCAAAAAGTTTGAAGGTCATTTCTTCACATGTGGAATCTATGGACATATATTTGTTGAATGCATATATGGAGCAAACAACCCTGTTGCACACATGTATCCAAGACTAAATGGTGATCAGATGACAAACTTTGGTAACTGAGTAAGCCTATACTGGCAAAGATCCTACAACAACTAGTTTAGTCCATTCAAGATGGAAAAGGTAACAAATGTTATTTGCACCTTCTGTAACAACTTTGGTCATGTGGCTATGAATTGCAAAAGAAGAATAGGAAGAGGAAATATAAGACCTTGGAGATCATCTAGTATGGCTTGTTATCACTATAACAAACTGAGGCACTTAGCAAAATTCTGTAGATCCAGAAATAGAAAACCAATCAACTCTTCCAAGAATCAGAAAGAAAAGAAGAAAGTTGATATTGAAGAAACCAGAGAGGATATAAATTGGATTTGGAAGAAGAAAAGTGATGACTCACCTGGAGAAGAAACTGTTCCTTCACCTAGTGAAGAGAACCTTGCACTAGTGACTTAAGCCTTTTTAATATGGCTAAGGGGAGCTTAATGGTAAAACATCTTCGGACCCCTTGTGAAAAATGAGCGGAAAAGAATTTTGAAACATGAAATTTTGGTAACTTTTTGTTAACATGTTATCAACCGGTTTTCTAGTTGAGTGGTGAAATTAGGGTTTGTAACCCTAACAAGTGAGCATTTATTGCAGTAGGTAAAAATGATAAAAGCAAGTTTTACTTTGTCATTTTTACCCTAACTCATTCGAGAAATAAATTTTTGCAGAGCTGAGTAAGATTGTCTTGTTGTTAATTGTCGAATTGTTTCATGATTTGAGAAATTAAGTTGAATTGAAAGTTGTAGAAAGTTGAATTGGTGTGCACTTGGGAATTTCAACTGGTAAAAGGAGAGATGTGTGCGAAACAAGGTATTTCTTTGAACATACTTTTTTGAATCTTGTATGTTTAGAATGGCATCTTCTTCAAAGTTTGTAGAGAGGTTGATGATCACTTCAGAGACTATGGAAGCTCTAAAGGCAGATAAAATTGTGTCATATAATGCATTATCACAAGTTTTGAGCGGAGTTATGGTAAATGGTGATTTGTCCAGTTATATTGACTACAAGTTAGAGGACTTAGGGTCACTATACATTTGCACATAGCTGAAATCACTTTGTGATGAGAATGGTAAAATTAAGACACGATACATTAGGATTTTCGAAAAGGGTTTTCATAATGCCTCCTATTTTCTTGAAGATTTCGAAGAAGCACATATTAGAATATTTTTGAGTAGATTTTATGGAGAGAACATGTACTTAGAAAGGACTAACATAATTACCAAGGAAGCCATTCAGGCTATGATTGGCTACTTTGCAACCGGTGAAGTACCAGAGCTAAGGAAAATTTCTAAGGATACTGTCTTTGATTTAATCGGTTCTACATCTGACAGGCGTGATATTTCTGTCAACAACATCAAGGACCTTGTAGTGAAATTAGAAACAATGGTGATAGGCTATCGAGTATTTTACTCCAATAGACTTAACAGTGTTCCATCTGCAACAGTCCACACAGCTCACAGAATGATTGTGGATAATGCTAACTATAATATCTGTGAAGCTATCAGGAGACAACTATTTTTGAATTTAAAATCTATCAAGAAGGATAGTAGTCAGAAACTCAAGTTTGGTCAGCTTTTAGTTGGCCTATTCTTTTACTTTAAGAATTTTCTACTAGGGATAGGAGACATTGAGTGGTCAAAGGACTCACTAGTCTCGGCACAAATCAAGAACAACATCAAGGCAGTAAAGAATACTTTCCATGCTTCCCTAAACAAGTATTTCAATGAGTTCCAAAAGAAAATGAGTATGAGAATAAGAATACCAGAAGAGGTTGTAAATAACTTTGAGAAGGATATAATCTTCACCGTTACCACTGATTTTTGTCTGATGAAAGCTATTGAGCCAAGAGAGGAAGAAATGGAAGACATGAGTTATGAAGTAAACTATGATCTTCTAGTTGGCTATGCTAACACCTTATTGGCATCACCAATAGCCAAAGAGAAAAGAAAATTGGACATTATGGCACTCCAAAATGAAGTTGCACAAACTAATACTGCACCTGTGAAAAGTGTAAAAGGAAAGAGTAAAAAGTTTGGTGAAGCATCTCTAGCAACAAAGAGTACACAGGTTACCAGGAGTGTCCTAACCAAAAAAGAACTGGAACCCAAGGTATATATTAAGAAAGAGACAAAGAAGAGAGGCAGAAAATTAATTTTGCATCTAGAATCAAAGGGAATGGATTCTAATGAAGAACCAAAGAAAACAAAAACAACTGGCAGGATATCCAAGAAGGTTAAGGAAGTGCCAAAGGCAATTGTGCCTATTGATATAGCATCATTCAAACTTGAAACCCATTTTGAAAGGACAATGAAGACAATAAGGAGGAATAGGTTTGACAATGTAAAGGAGCATTTTGATTCCTTCACTAAAGATGAGAAAGAGCAAGTGATTCAATAGGTAATCACTCATCTGTGTCATTAAAGTAGATATCCACAAGAATTAGGAAAGGATATCTCAAATTCTTTGAATACTATTCTTTTGAATAAATGGGAGGAAGCTATTAAATTAGAAAAAGAAATCATTGATAAGGTATTTGTACAATATTTTCCTAAGGATGATATTAGTGCTTTAGTTGCTCGATACAAATCTCAGTTTACATTCAAAGCAAGAAGACTACAGTTACTTAGTGGAAAGAGGGCAATCATTGAGACTGAGACTCATCATATAGCCTGTGATATCAAATAGATGGAAGAGATCATCCAATCCTCTATGAATGAGGATAATACTATTGATGATGTTACTCCACTAGAAATGGATGAAGAGGAGATTATTCAACCTGAGAAGGTCTATCCACTCAAGAAGAAGGATGATTCCATTATTCTTGTTGATGATAATGTTCAGAACATAGTGGACCTATCACTAACGTACAGGTTACACTAGTTGAGCAATCGGCTACTCAACAAAAAGTGGACAATCCACTGGCAACATAACAACTAGAGAAACCCCAATCCCCACCGATCATTCAAGAAATTCAGAAGGAGACTACTGAAAATGTTGCCACACAGTCACCTGAAAAGACAACAAAGGAGAATCCAAAGAAAGCTATCATTAAGGTTGTATCCCCTGAATTGGCAAAGTAGAACAACTTGAAGATGATGATGATGATTCTCTAAGTATTTTAAGACCTATTGATATGAACACTTTCAGCACATTAGAAATGATGAAGATTTCTACTGCTATGCAATCTAGAGTGCATAAGAAGATAGTGAAAGAGTAAAGGGTTGAAGCAGAGACAATTCAGAATGCAATAGAAATTTTGTCTTGTCTACTATCGGAAACATCTATAGCACATCTTTCTACACCCATTACCAAACTTGGTCAGTTAGTTGTAGATGCATCTAATCAAATCAAGTCACTAGAAGATGTTGCTCAACTGTATGCTAAAAAGAATCACAAGAAAAAGTATGGAGAAAAACTATCAAAATATATTAACAGTGGGAAAATGGCTCTATCGCACAATAAGGATTTGTTGAGTAAAGCTATTGAAATAGGAGGAGAGTATCTTGCTTCCACCTCTAATGTTACTTTATTTTATTCTGACATTTAAAAAAATCAAATTGAAACAAAGAAAGAAATGGAAAGGATATGCAAGGCCTATGTCCCACTCCAGGACTCCATACATGCCTTTAACAAGTTTGTAGATGATTTGCATAATAGACTGGACAACTATGATAATGAGAAGGCAAAGAGACTCCGATCTCTAAAAGAACTCAAGAGTCTGCTCACATCACAAGTAGACATTTTTCAGAGAGCCTACTCCAATGTAGAAGCTATTCTTGCTATGCTTGAAACCTACACAAGAACTCAATGGAAGAATTTTATTCACAACTAACGTTTACATTCAAATATATTGCAAACATACTAGAATCATGGGAAAACGCTTTGTCACAGATGAAGAAGAGTTTCAATTCTATTTTTATGAGATTAGCTAATGCATGAATTTTTTTTTTGTTACTGTTTTATATGCTAAACATTTTGATACAAAATTTCTATATATATATATTACCTTTTCAATTTGGTATTGTTGTCAAAGGTGGAGTAGAAATATGTATGTGTTTCTGAAAATTTTGTATTTATGCATGCATTAAGGGAGAGTCTGTGTGTATGCACACTTAGCAGTATGCGGTATTACTGTAAAATTTTCTAAGTGTTGCCATCAATGCCAAAGGGGGAGATTGTTGGTTTGATGATGATTGTAACAAATTCATCACTTCTTGTCATTGATGAAACACTCTCACACACACATATAATTACATTAACTGCCGGTGTAACTTCAATTGTTTACATTGTTAACTAGTATGTTAGAGGTTTATCTCTAACTGGTACTTTGTGTCAACTGGTATGTGCATAAGAGACAACCTATGGTTATACTAAGTCAGCATCAAGATGAAGATCCAGATGGAGATCAAGTGAAGATTCATGGACAATGGTTCAAATGTTTTATTCAAACCGGTATTTGGTTATTTCTATGATGAGTTACTTGCACTGACTACTTGGTGGTAATTTTTGTGATGAGTTATGATCACATGTCTGGATACACTGCACCTAGGAAATTGTGTTTTGATTTCCTTGGACCAACATAAAATTTGAATTTCTATTTAAAGAAATCTTAGTGAATCATTTAAGAGAGACATTATGTTACTAATGGTATGCATCAAGAGTGAAATTTTTTGAGCGATGAGTGTTAAGATGAAGAGTGTGTTGAAGAGCAGTGTTGAATGTACTTAGAAGGATTTGATCAATCAAGTATTGTGCTACTCAGAATAGATCAAACCATTCTTGTTGTTTTCTAACCATTACAACAAAATCAAATCCCTTAATCGGGTAAGCTCTAACAAGCTTAAATGTACAAATTCTCTAACAAGGTGATCCATTAGTTTGGATTCTTAAATCCTCTAGAGAGGTTACTCCTAACAGGGTACTACCTTTAACTAGGTACAAGATTCTAATCAAGCTTTGGGATCTCTAACAAGATTCGCTCCTAACAGAGCACTTTGTAGACCTTAACCGATCAGTTATCGATTACTGCAGATAGTTAACTTGTGAGTTCCATCTCACTGTGGTTTTTACTTATTTGGGTTTTCCATGTATAAACACTTGTGTTATGGTGGATGCTTTACTTTTTGTGAATGTTGTTATATCATTTTGGATTGCATACAAAGCTTTGTTAAGTTCATCTACTAGTTAGTGTTTTAAGTAGTGTTTTATTTGGTGTCACTGATTCACCCCCACTCTAGTGCTTTTCAAGTCCATCAGTAACATCCTAGTTTATATAACATACCCCTTATGACCCACTAGCATGCACAACATAAACACTAGGATTCTATAAGGGGTCATAGGTGGTCCTAACTGCTCACACATGTGTGACCCCTTAGAACCACATATGATCCCTTATAGCATCCTAGTATGTATAATGTACCCCTTAGGACCCCTTTTGACCCCGTGGGACCCAATAGTGTCCTAAGGGGTCATATGTGGTCTGAAGGGATCATGCATGTGTTATAACACATACGTGACCCCTTAGGAGCACACATGACCCATTGTAGCATATTGGTTTATATATCATACCCCTTATGACCCAATAGCATGGACAATGTACACAGTAGGATGCTATAAGAGGTCATATGTGGTCCTGAGTGGTCACACATGTGTTCTAACACATGCATGACCCCTTAGAACCATATATGACCCCTTATAGAATCCTAGTGTGTATAATGTACCCCTTAGGACCCAATAGTGTCCTAAGGGGTCATATGTGGTCCTAAGGGGTCATGCATGTGTTCTAACACATGTGTGACCCCTTAGGAACACATGGGTGACCCCTTAGGACCACATGTGACCCCTTGCAACATCCTAGTTTATATAACATACCCCTTATGACCCAATAGTATGCACAACATACACACTAGGATGCTATAAGGGGTCATATGTGTTCCTAAGGGGTCATGCGTGTGTTAGAACACATGCATGACTCCTTAGGAGCACATATGACCCCTTGTAACATCCTAGTTTATATAACATACCCCTTATGACCTAATAGAATGCACAACGTACACACTAGGATGCTATACGGGGTCATATATGGTGCTAATGGGTCATGTATGCGTTCTAACACATGTGTGACCCCTTAGGACTGTTGGCAAATGCACACTCCAATGAAATATTGTAGGTCATTGAAGGTTTTATCATTGATGGCAACCTTACAATCCTATGACACCGACAAGGTAATTTACTAGCACATAGACCACCGGCACCGGCAGTGAAAGGAAGTATACTAACATAGAGGCCGAAAGGAATTTTGTTTGTAATATATTTTGTTAATCATTGTAAAATCATTGTAAGCCGACTTGGCAAGTTGTAAAATGACTCATATATATAAGAGATCATTGTAGAACATTTTGTAGGAGATGAAAGAATGTGATTAGGCCAAATAAGGTAGACCTATTATGCGAATTATAGGTTAAGGGTTCATGTGTGAAGTAGAGCTATAAACCAGTACTGGATCTGGCATAGTAGATGCTATTTTGAAGCAGTACAAGACATTGGATTTATATAATCTATTTTGTAAGTTAGTGAGACTTCCCATTTTGTAATTGAGCAGTGAGCTCTAAGCACTTGGCCTTCCTGCATGTGCAGGCCCCTATTGTAGTAGTAATATTCTCTTATTGATCAGTAAGTGAATATTGTGGGTCACAAATCCCACCAAGGTTTTTCCCACATCGGGTTTCCTTGTTAAACTACTATGTTATGGTGTGTTTTTCATGTGGTTGCTGTTATCTTTGTTTATTGCATTACTTTCTGTTTACTGGTATACAGTATTGATATGCTTTACATGTTGTAAGATAAGAAAATCTTCTAACCGGTTAGATACTGATTCACTCCCCCTCTCAGTATCTGTGGGAATCCTAACAATTGGTATTAGAGCTTGGTCCTCTATTTTCAGGAATCTAACAGCTTGAGGAAGATCTTGACACCAGTAGAGATGGAAAACTTGATGAAGCAATTAGAAGTAGCTCTCTTAGACTATGATGCAAAAAAGTTGAAAAATATCAAACTTGAAGATGATCTAAAGACTGCACAGGATATTATTCAAGCACTTCAAGAAAATCTTACCATTGCAAGAAACAAGAGAAGAGAACTTTGTGAAAAGATGCAAAATGAGAATGATGAAAAGGAAACTCTTAGTGAACTGGTAAACAAGCTGAAACAAAATAACATGACAACAAAGAATGAGATGTAGGATATGACTATGAGATTTTGTAAGGAAATTGAAGATAGAAAGAAGAATGAAGAAGATTTGACTAGAAGACTAAGTGATGCTGCAAATGAGAACATGAGACTTAGCTATGAAAATGATTTGTTGAAGATAGATCTGATGCATACATAGAATGACTCAAATGAACTTATGAGACAGAAAGAAATCTTGGTAAGAGAACTAGATACTGCAAATCAACACAAAGAAAAATTCAAGAAATTAGCTTCCTTAAGGTATTGAGATTCTCAAACAGGTTTTTCAACAATACCTCACATAAATCAATTTTCATGCCTTTCTTCACAATTTTATATGCTAAATCGACTGCTGCATAGGGTACACTATTTTCCCTTGCCAATTGGAATAACAATAATGTATTACTCTTATTGCAAACTTCAGCTTTGCATCTATGACATTGTTCAGTTTCAGTCCTCTGCAATCAGATTCAACTTCAGTTAAACTAATTAATTCCTTCTGTGATATCATTTTCTGAGCTTGGGCATGATCATAAATAGGGTAACCAGTGATTAAATGATTGATTTCCTTGGTGATTTTGAATGGTTGCTCTACTAACCACATTAAATCATCATGAACTCTACTCAGAACAAACTTAACCCACTAGGGTTTGAATACACGAGGATAGATTAGGGCTTCAGTCAATCCCTTGATTTTATTGTGTTCATACTTGCTATCCAATTTCCCATTGGTGCACAATTCATCATATGTGTCTTTGATTTCAACATGACCTAGTTCCTCAACACGACACTTAGTGAAGAATCTCACATCCTCAACTAATAAAACCCTATCTAGAATGAGTGTAAATGCAGTTTTATCATTCAGTTCAGATGCAACTTTGGGAGTTAAAGAGTATTTCAAAGAGGGATTTTCAATGCTCTCAACAAAAACGGTCTTTTGGATCTTAGGTGCCATTGTAGATTTCAAATAAATACTAACAAAAGATCCTTAGGGTTTGAAGACTTTCAAACGTCAAACAAATATAAAGTAGATAATCACAACTGATATTTCTCAGTAGCTATCTCTACGAAATGCTTGAGATCGATGTGTAAATACCTTGAAATTCGCTCGAGAGGTGGTTTGATCGACTTTGAATCACTTTTCTCTGCTTTCTTGAAAACTTGGTAAGTGTAAAATGACCACGCAAAGTGCTTTAAGTACACAATAAACCTTATTGGGCTCCGTACAGTTAGGTTAGAAAACATTAAATGTACTCAGTACCACTTCCTTTTTACGCTTTTACCGAGTAGCCAGACTTCCTATATTTATCAACTTGATAGGCTTCCAAAAGACTTGATAAAATTTCAAATTTTCTAATGCATCTTTAATTATGTAGATTTTGAATTAAGTATATCATAAAATAGGAACTGTTAAGATTTAACCTTTGAGAGAATGCAATCCCTTCATACCTTTACTAATTAATTTGGAATAACTGCACCTAACTCGGTAGGTAAGGTGCTTTCTTCATTTGACACAATTTCCTTCTTTTTCCAAATCATCTGTAATTTACCTTTTATTTCTTTAGTGTCTCCTCTAGGTAGATCTCTGCAATCTCTAGCCAAGTGTCCAACTTTGTGACAATGAAAACATGTCATACCAGGGTTTCTCCATGATCTTTGGTTGTTCATTCTAAACCTTATAAAGAAGTTGACACTTATATGTCCATATCTTCCACAACATTCAAACCATATCCTTGTATTATAAACCCATGGTACTGCAAAATACTGTCAGTTAGGATCTATGTAGGTTTGGTAGCCTCTAGTATTTGATCAGTGTGCAAACCATATATAGTTCTTTTTCTTAAACCAACACTTCTCGGTACTATGTCCATATCTATTGCCTTTTTTACAAAACCGTTTGAATTTTTTCTTCTGATAATTGCTAGCAGACTTTGTCCTACATTGGTTAGATGTGTGACCATACTTATTGCAATTATTATAATAACCATTAGACTTAGTGACATTTGGTTGCTTACCTTTTCTGATTTGGCACATATAAGCAATATGTCCTTGTTTTCTATAGTAGTTGCAAATAGGCTTCTTTCCTTTGATGTTCTTCTTGTTTCTAGCTTGCTTTAATGATTCTCCTCTCTTGGTAGTGTGGATTCCTTTCTCGTTAGAGTCTTCAGATAGGGTAAACCCATCTGGTTGCTCAATATATACCTCCTCTTCAAATACACCATTTAGGAATGCAGATTTTACATCCATTTGATATACCTTGAATCTCTTAAAAGCTGCATATGCAAGAAGCATATGAACTCCTTCCAATCTGGCTACAGGAGCAAAGGTTTCCCCATAGTCTTCACCTTCTTCTTGAGCATATCCTTTGCATACTAGTCTGGCTTTATTCCTAATCACTATGCCATCCTCATTCAACTTATTTCTGAACACCCATTTGGTGCCAATGACATTTTTATGCTCTAGTTTGGGTACCAAGGACCATGTACCATTTTTCTCTATCTGGTCAAGTTCTTCTTCCATTCCCTTGATCCAGTCTTCATCATTATGAGCCTCTTTGAATGATTTAGGCTCAAATTCAGAGATCATACATAAGTTTTCTTTGATCTTTCTTCTGGTAAGGATTCCTGCATCCTTATCACCTATGATCTGCTTGGGATCATGTTTCAACTTGACATGCTGAGGAATGGTCTTAATTGGTTCTTCTTGCTTTTCTTCTTCATCCTCATCTTCATCAGTATCAGCATTCACCGGTTTAGGAACACTGTTACTGGTGCTCGGTTGATTGACAACCGGTTCCTAGAAGGTTGCAACCGGTTCATTTATAACTTGCTCACTACCAGTTTTCTTAGTCTTCTCAGAGGATTCATCAACTCTTACATTGATGCTTTCCATAATTCTCTAAGTCCTATTGTTGTAGCACTTGAAAGCTTTACTCTTGGTGGAATATCCTAGAAATATTCCTTTATCACATTTAGCTTCAAATTTGCCCTGATGTTCACTCCTCTTGATGTAATATTTGCTACCAAATACCTTAAATTAGTTTACCATAGGGGTCTTACCAGTCCAATACTCATAAGGAGTTTTGTCCTTGCCCTTTTTGATGAGTACCTAGTTTATAGTGTAAACTGCAGTGCTCACCGCTTCTCTCCAAAAGGTGTGAGCAACCTTTCCTTGGATCAACATAGTTCTAGCTACTTCAACCATAGTCCGATTATTCCTCTCTGCTAGGCCATTCTGCTATGGAGTCTGGGGGGCAGACAGCTGTCTCTTGATGCCAAATTCTTCACAGTACTTATTGAATTCACTAGAAGTGAATTCCCCTCCTTGATCAGTTCTGAGACACTTGATCCTTTTACTACTTTCCTTCTCCACTAATGCTCTAAAAGCTTTGAATTTCCCAAAAGCTTCAGACTTGTCTTTCAAGAATTTGACCCACATCATTCTTGAGTAGTCATCAGTGAGAATCATGAAGTACCTATCACCTTGCACACTTCTAGTTTTCATAGGACCACATAAATCAGTATGCACAAGATCAAGCAAGTTGTCAGCAGTGAAAGATTTACCTTTAAAAGTTGAGGAAGACATTTTCCCCAATTGATGTTCTCTACACAAGGTATTATCCGGTTTGCTCAGCACTGACAACCCTCTAACTGCCTTGATCTTACTAGCCTTCATAATGTTGTCAAAGTTCACATGGCAGAATCTTCTATGCCATATCCAGCTATCATCAAGCTTAGCCATAAGACATGTACTTATATTAGCATTTAGATGAAATAGGTTACCTCTAGTCTACATGTCGGTGGCTACCAATTTACCATCTTTACCTTTGATTATGCAAACTCCATTCTTGAATTGTAGAGTGAGTCCACTGTCATTTAGCTGGGCAACACTTAGAAGGTTGTGTCTGAGACCATCAACCCAATACACATTGTCAGCACTACTCTTTCCATTCAAGGAGATGGACCCTCTGCCTTTGACCATGCATGGTGCATCATTGCCAAAGTGAACCACACCACCATCATACTCTTCCAAAGATAGAAACTTTCTTCGGTCACCAGTCATATGGTGAGAACAACCACTGTCAATGATCCATTCATTTGAATTTTCAAACCGGGAGACAAGAGCCTTCTTGTCTACCACATCTTCCTTTACAACAACAAACACAATGTCTTCATTTTCTTCATCTTCTGATTCCTCATCTGTGACACCTTCATCAATTGCCACAAAACAATTTCTTCAGTTTCCTCCTTTGAATTTCTTGAACCTTTCTGGTTTGTCCTTGTTGTCACTATTAGGATAGTTCATAGCAATATGTCCTATCCGGTTGCAGGAGAAACATTTCAAAGGTAGCTTACCTTTGTATTTACTAGTTACTTTTGGGAATCTCCTGGCTAGAAGAGCTTCAAATTCCATCAAAAACTCTTCATCCTTCATTTCTCTATTCTGACTAGGTTCCCCACTAGTGCTAACCTCTTTTCCTTTTTTGGATGTGTAGCGTCGTAAATTGTATGCACTCGCTAGGGTGGTACAATTTCACACCTATTTTAGCACCCTCCTTAGTGCATTTTACATTTGGCATTGCATTTCTCCTTTAGCACTTAATTAATCAAATTAATTAGGTCTAAGGTCCTATTTCATCGTCTTCTACATCATAAAGTTGGGCCCTTTCGTTAAAGCGTGCCCTTTTCATTTTATTCCTCCAATACATCACTCAATCAAAAACCCTAATTAAGTCCTATTTTGAACTCGGGGGCTTGGTTTCGGGGTCAAAACATCTTGAAATCACCTGTAACTTCGGGATTCTCTCTAAAATCATCATATCCGATGGCCCTGAAAATTTGGTGAAAAGTTGTCGGGACCGTGGCGCCCGGAGTGCACATGGTCCCAGACATTTTTCCCAAAATTTTAGGAGCACAATCCAATCATAAAATAAAGCTTAACCCCAAGAAATTGGCGGGAAATTCAATCTCTAGGTCGGCCAAAAGATGAAATTATGATCTAGGGTTTCCTACATAAGAGCTCTCTTTCTTCATTTGAAGGGATCCGATTTTCTATT
This sequence comes from Cryptomeria japonica, assembly GCF_030272615.1. NCBI lineage: Eukaryota > Viridiplantae > Streptophyta > Pinopsida > Cupressales > Cupressaceae > Cryptomeria > Cryptomeria japonica. The sequence continues at coordinate 674,163,414 of NC_081410.1, read as the reverse complement.
TTGGAGGAACCTCATAGGCAGCAAAAGAGAAGATCTTTGAAGACTTCAACAACATTCAACGTCCCTCTATCAAGCACTTATCAAATTCATTCATCCACTTAGGGCTTGGAAGGCATTGAAGAACAATAGGAGATTACCGACTGAAGATTGGCTTGTACCCCTCCCTTGAGGGTTGGGTATGATTTCATGTTGTTTTCATGTCTTTTCATAAGCTTCAATATATCATTTATTCATGCTTTAGATCACTTTGCATCTTGATTTAGAGCATTTACATTGTCATTTACAAGCAATTAGGGTTTACTTTCTAGGTTGCTCTAGTTTGCTTTCTTGCATTTTAGGACCTTGCACACACACTAGGTCTGCACACACAATACATTATACATTACAACTTGGCTATTTGTGGAGGTGGAAATCACCGAAGCAGGGGTTTGACTAAGGCAAAACCCTATATAGCTGCCCATACCATTTTTAGATATAAGTGCAGGTTTCGGGACTCGGACGACGCCGCAGGATACAGATCCGGGAAGAGCAGGTCGAGATAGCACTCCACACCAAATTGCAGAGAAAAAGACCGGGACAGGGGCGCTGGGTGCCCTGGTCCTACCAGGACAGGGGCGCTGGGTGCCCTGGTCCCTGGGACAGAGGCGCTGGGTGCCCTGGTCCTCCGGACAGACAACATTTCCGACAGTGTTCCAGAGTGCAAAATAGTAGTTTCCGGTGCAGCTTTCGGGATAGAATCAGGACAGTGGCGCCCGCACCCCCGCCCTGAACATTTTTAGTCTGATTTTGACTCTGGGTACATATCTGCATTCTTATTTCATCCTTGTATTTACAGTTGTTCATTGTTTAATCTCGATTCTACAATCTTGTTATTAGTTCATACTTGCATTTTGGAACTAGGACTTGAACTTGCATCATTTTATCTTTCAACTTCAACGAAGGAATAGAAATCCTAATAGATATCCTGTGGCTCTCTCTTTCACAAAAAGAAGTAGCCAATTGTGTGATATCTCTAGGCTCTTTCGTATTCCGTAATGTGTGTCAAAAGGTAGGATTAGGGCATGTTAACCTAGTCTCGCTTTTTCCCCTACACATTTTCGTGAACCCGACGTGAATCTATCATTGCTTCCTCTTGCATTGCATTTGTTAGATCTAGATCTAGATTTAGTGTGTTTTCATTTCATTTTCATTAACAAGAAAAAAAAAAAAAGAGTGTGTTTCTTTGCGTTGTGTGTTTAAATTTTATGCAACCTTTATTTCAAAATGTCAGATTTTTATTTGCAAAATGTTCATGCTTTCAATGATTATTATGAGTATAGACAAGACGAATTAGATGAAGCTTTAGATGATTTTTTAAACCCTAAAGATGCCAAACCTTCATTTTACCAAAAACTCATAAACCTTGTTACTATGCCATTTAGGTGTGATGAGAAAGATAAGTCGAATGATTCCTCTCAAGGATACATTCCTATCAACTCTTCACCTGAATCTAGTAACATGGTTGTTTTCAATAATCCCCTCTATAAGGAGATGTCTCTTTTTGAATCAAAAGACAAACCTTTTAATAGATATGATCATGCTTTGTTGGATGATGCTCTTGATGACTTTATGGCTTTATCGAAATCTTTAAACAAGAACAAGACTTCTAAATTGGTTAACATGATAAAATTGAATGAACATAACAAGCCTCTTTTTGAAGTCCAAGGTGTTTATCCTTCTCCTACCTTTCAAGTTCCTAAATCACCTCTCCTTACTATCCAAGGAGGGTATGATCATGATTCCTTTCGTACCCCGAATAAACCAATCATCACCGTGCAAGGAAGAAAACCTATAAGTCCTTATAGTTATGCCAAGCAAATAACTAGAGAGAGTTATCATGCGGTTGCCCATACTTATCACACCAGAAATAATAGGCAACCTAATCCTCCTCCTATTATTCCAGTTTCTCTTCCTAATCCTCAACCAATTCTTCCACAAGCTCCCCGTATCTCGCAAGTTATGGGTAAGAAATATGATCTCATAGAACAACTTAAAGCTACCCCTGCTAAGATATCCCTTTGGGATTTGATTCAAACTTCTTCCGCTCATCATGGAATGTTACAAGATGCCTTGAAAGATTTGAATGTTCCTCCACCAAATACATCTAGTAATATAGCATCTTTGGTTAACTCTGTGATGAATCCTAAAGCTCAAATTGTGTTTACCCAAGATGAGTTGCCAACTAGTGAAATTCAACAACAATATGATCCCTTGATGATTGTGGTTATCATGAAAGACACTGCTATAAGATGAACACTAGTAGATAATGGCTCTGGCCTTAATGTGTGTAGCATTAATCTATTGCATAAGATGAATGTGGATACGTCTCTTATTGAGCCTGACTCTCGTCCCATTTGTGGCTTTGACAATGTGGCTAAGACTTCATTAGGTATCATCACCTTACCCCTCACAGTAGGACCTGTTACTTTGCCTACTCCTATCCATGTTATGTCGGGAAATTTAACATATAACTTGTTATTAGGGAGGCCTTGGATTCACAGCATGCAAGCTGTCCCCTCTACATTGCATAGACAAGTTAAATTCATCTATAACAATAAGACATATACTTTGATAGGTGATACTAATTTTCAAGCTTGTCTACAAACATCTACTTCCAAAGGGGGTTCTTCTAAGCCATCCTCGCCTAGTGATGATTCTTTAAACAAGAAACCTATCGATGAATCCTCGCTCTTCGATGATCAAAATTCTTTGGAAGAGTCTGGAGCTCCTGAAAAAGATTCTTCTCGACTTGAAACTACACATAAGAAGGATTTTGATCCTGAGAAGATCCTCGAAGAAGATGATGATTGGGGATCTCTTGATTTTAATCCCACTTTTGTATGTGAATATAAGGTTCCTTCTAGAGAGCTTAAAGTTGAAAAGAAGGAAGAAGCTAAAAATCAATCAATCTTACCTGAACCTATGAGTAATAATTTTGTGGCCGCTTCTCAAACTTCTTCTCCTCACACCTCTAATTATGAAGAGTTTGATTCTTTGTCTTATGAAAAACCACCTTCTCTTCCTGAAATGGCTGATCGTTATGGTCGTGGTTTTCGCATTTTTGCTAAGCATGGGTATCATGGAAATGGTTGCGGTGCTCGTGAACAAGGGATAAAAGTTCCTCTAGAGACTAATTTTCACAATTATGCCTTTGGACTTGGCTATAATCCCTGCAAACGTACTAAAGCTTCTAAAAGACCATGCATTAGTGTTAATACTATTTCTACATCTCTATCAATGCAACACCCTGAGTATATTGATGGGGATCCTTCGAGTGACTGTGCTTTGGATGTCTTCCCTACCGATGATGCTTTAGCTGAGTTTTTGGGAGCCTATGACACTCTTCCTCGTTATCATCACAATAGGGGATTCCCTTATTGTTTGAACACTGAAGCCTATTTTGGAAAAGAGATTGATAATGATGAGATTGTGAAAGAATTCCCTCAGTTAAAGGATACTCCTCAACAAAGTCATCTTCTCATAAGTGATACCACTGATGTTAAGATGGATCCTTGCAATAAAGAGAAAGTTATTAAAATTGGAAAATGTTTGGATGAAGAGGAACAAAAACAATATGAAGATTTATTGCATGAATTCCCTGAGATCTTTGCTTGGACATACTTTGACATGCCTGGTATAGATCCTAAGATTGTTACTCATAATATTGTCTTAGTTCCCAATGCTAAGCCCATGAAACAAAAGATTCAAAAAATGAATCCTAAGGTGGCTCTACTTGTTAAGGCTGAGATTGAAAAGTTATTGGAGGCTGGATTTATCTGCCCTATTGACTATTCCCAATGGATTTCAAATATTGTCGCTATGGCTAAACCAGACAACAAAATAAGAATGTGTACCGACTTTCGAGATCTAAATAAGGCTTCTTTAAAAGATGATTTTCCTCTTCCAAACATTGACATGATAGTTGATTCTATGACAGGACATGCCTTGTTATCCTTCATGGATGGTTTTTCAGGATACAATCAGATTTTTATTAACCCTTAAGATCAATTCAAAACTACTTTCACCACTCCTTGGGGTACGTTTTGTTGGATAATGATGCCTTTTGGACTTAAAAATGCCGGTGCAACTTATCAACGAGCGATGACCCTTATCTTTCATGATTATATGCATAAGATTTTAGAAGATTATGTTGATGATATTTTAGCCAAATCCTTTCTTCGCATGGATCATATTAAAATCCTTCGTCAAATCTTTGAAAGAATTCATAAATATCACATGCGCTTGAATCCCCAAAAATGTGTTTTTGGTGTGGATAGTGGAAAACTATTAGGATTCATAGTTTCGCATCGTGGGATTGAGGTGGACACTAAGAAAATAGATGCTATTGTCAACATGCCACCTCCTAGAAATGTGTCTCAACTTAAAATCTTATAAGGAAAGATTCAAGCCATTCGTAGGTTCATGTCTCAACTTGCGGATCGTACCTTTCCTTTTACTCAACTTCTTAAAAAGGATATCACTTTTCAATGGAATGAAGATTGTCAGCAAGCATTTGAAGATTTAAAAGTGTATTTGGCTAGTCCTCCTATTCTTCAACCTGCCGAACCTTCTAAACCCTTCCTTCTGTATACAACTGCTTCTTCTCATGCTCTCGCAGCGTTGTTGGCACAACATGATAAAGATGGTAAGGAATGTCCGGTTTATTACATAAGTCGTACCTTACTCGATTATGAGACCCGATATTCTGCGATAGAAAGACAATGCTTGGCCTTGGTGTTTGCGACTCAGAAATTGAGACATTATCTTTTAAATTCAGAAGTCCACGTCATGGTAAATTTTGATCCTTTGAAGCATCTTTTCTCTAAAACTGATTTATCAGGATGCCTAGCTAAGTGGGTTATGATGTTAACTAAATTTGACCTTAAATTTGTTTCACAAAGAGCAATTAAAGGACAAGCGTTGACCGATCACTTAGTTGAGGCCCCTTCACCTTTCTCCTTCCCTAACCCTGAGTCTTTTCCCGATGACTTCATTCTTTCTAAAGAGAAAGATGAAACTTGGGAGTTATACTTTGATGGCTCTAAGTGTCGTATGGGATCGGGGGCAGGTGTTGTTCTGATATCTCCTACAAGGAAATCTATTCCCTTATCCTATCGTCTAAATTTCCTGTGTACTAATAACATTGCTAAGTATGAGGCTCTTATAGCGGGAATAAAAGCAGCCTTAGCTTTGAACATAAAACACATACATATCTTTGGAGATTCGCAATTGATTATAAGACAAGTAACAGGAATATATCAAGCAAAACAAGACAAATTATCACAATATAAAGACCTTGCCATCTCTTTATTACAAAAATTTGATTCTTATACCATGGAACCTGTTCCTCGAAAAGATAATCGACATGCGGACGCAATGGCATGTGTGGCTTCTCTTGTATCTTTAGAGGACCCTGTGGTTGATCTTAAATTTGTTATTCACAACCTTATTTCTCCAGCTATTGTAGACGATTCTAGTCTGGTAATATGTTGTGACTTTATAGACTCAGATGAATGGTACTCGCATATCGTAAGATATTTGACCGATGGTACCTTTCCTGATTCCTCTAATAGGAACACTAGGGCTAGAATCCGCAAGCTGTCTGCTAGATATATTATTCTTTCTAATGTTCTTTACCGAAGGGGTTATGATGGTCTTCTCCTTCGCTGTCTTAACAAATCGGAAATCCCCGTTGCTCTTGAAGATGCACATTCAGGTGCCTATGGGGGGAATTTTGGAGGTAAATCCTTGGTTCATAGATTGCTTCGTATGGGATACTATTGGCAAACTATGCAGAAGGATTCCTTTTCATTTGTTAAAAAATGTCATCAATGTCAACAACACAATAATCTGATTCATGCTCCTGCCCAAGAACTTCGTTCTCAAGTAGCTTCTTGGCCTTTCTCCGCATGGGGTTTGGATCTTATTGGTAAAATCTCTCCTCCTTCATCTCAAGGATACACCTTCATTATAACCACAACAGATTACTTTACGAAGTGGGTAGAAGCTATTCCCCTTCGCTCTACCACTACTGAAGTGATTTGTCAATTTCTTCTAGAAAACATCATTTCTCGATTCAAGATACCTTCCACTATAATCTCAGATAATGGGACATCATTTAAGAACAAGGACGTGAAGAAATTCCTTGAGAAGTATCATATCAAACATCGATTTTCTACACCATACTATCCTCAGTCAAATGGTCAAGCCGAATCATCCAATAAAATAATTGAACAAATTCTTTGCAAAACCGTGAATAAGCATGGTAAGGATTGGAGTAACCAGCTAATCTATGCTCTTTGGGCCTATCGAACAAGTGTACGAATTGCTACGGGAACTACTCCTTATAATCTTGTTTATGGTGCTGATGCTATTATGCCCTTAGAGTTAGAGATTCCATCACTTAGGGTTTCTCTCAAAGGTAGAGTAGATCATGACTCTTATAGAGAACAACGACTTCAACAGCTTGAGATGCTTGATGAACAGCGTATAAATGCTCTTAAGCATATTCAAGCGTATCACAAAACTCTACAACGAAGCTATAATGATAAGGTTATTCAACATTCCTTCTCAATAGGTGACTTAGTCCTCTATGAGAATCAGTGCAATGTGAATGCCTTACCTGCAGAAAAGGGAAAATTTAGTCCTAATTGGCTTGGACCATATATCGTTATTGAGGATTATGGATCAGGTGCTTACAAAATAGCGGATGTAGACGGTACGCCTCTTAAAGAACCTATCAATGTTATGCACTTGCGGAGATATTATGCTTAATTCTTCATTCCTTATTTATCTTCTTTTTAGTTCTTCAACATTGGATAATATGTTAGTATCTCCTAATTAGAGCAAAATAGAATTAAATGTTATAGTGTTTAATCTATATTGCTTCGTTCTTGACAAGCGTGTCTCTTTACTTTATAGTTTGTCTTGAATTCATTTATGTAAATTGTAAAAGATTTACATTTCCATTATGCTAGCATATTATACAGTGTCTTTATGTGTCAAGTAGAATCGTATCATGTTGTGTTTAAGTTCAAAATTAAATCACATTAGTTATATGATTCTTAGACTTAATGCATATCTCTTCCCTATCATCAATGTAGTACTTGATTAAATATTTTAATTAAGTCACACATGTATCAATTTAATCATGGAGCATTGAGAAATCAATCACATGGAAATTAAATTCTGAACATACATGTACATTTTCCAAATGTATTAGATTTAATCAAAGCAAAATATACATTGTTTTAAGCATTAAAGATAACACATTTGAGACAAAAGAGAAGCATGTATATATACATATATATATGTGGATCGTATACAAATATAGGTCACTATACATCCAAAATGTGACCTCTCCTACATCATAAAATCATCTCCTATCCCTAGGACTAGTGGCTAGAGAGTGTCGACTGGACGCTCCCTCTTGATCTGGCCGTGAAGGTGGACCCATGGGTGTGTAGCGCGATACAGACCGTGAGTGACTCCGAGAGGAACTCCTATGATCCCTATCCATAAGGATCACGCGATAGGTGGTAGCCTCGGCCTGAGTTGCTGCTAGATCTCGCCATGCCCGCTGAAGGTCCTCTAATAGGACTCTCTCTCTCTCCCTCCATATGTCTACCTGTACTCGAAATGGGGAAAACAAGTCCTCATGCCGACCCGCGTTCCCCTAAGGCCTATAAGCAATCTGTGAGGATCTGGGGATCTGTGCTATCGTGGAAATGTCTGTCACTGCCTGCTGAATCAGGGAACGCCACTCCTGCACATTAGCTATGGCAGTAGAACAGATTTTTGTATTAGTACCATTCTATATCATCAAAACATTAATCAATGAATATAAACCTACTATACCTAGATCTCCCTCACGCCAGTAGGGATCATGATATGGTAGCATCTGTGACTGGGAACTACAAGGCTCCCCTCGCTCGAATAATCTGTGCATGATGGGTGTAGGCTGGATGGTACTAGGAATAGGTCTCCGTATCACCTCATGTTCCCCCTGTTGGGGAATAAGAGGAGGATCCAGAGCTATGGTATCGTCTCCCAAATGGTGGGGAGTTGCATCTGACTCCTCCTCATCATCTTTATCCTCCTCCTCGTCATCGTTATCCTCATCCTCATCCTTGTCCTCATCCGCATCCTCACCTGCATTCTCATTCTCCTCATCTCTATCTGTGGCCTCCTCCTCCTCCTCCTCGGCACTAGGCTGATCTCCTGTAGGTGGATCAGGATCTCCTGCCTCCTCATGACCCTCTCTCTCCTCTGGCTCCTCTGACCTGGATCCCTGGTCCTCATCTCAGTCTCCATGTCTCCATGGGCTTGGATGGCCTGTCGGGTGATTTGGTGGAAAGATAGGACCTGGATATGATCTCATAAACCATGAGACATACCTACGCTGTGCACCAAGCTCTGCGGAGTAATCAGTGACTACATCCTGATCAGATCCCTCTATATCTATAGTCTCGATGTCATCTATCATCGGTCTCGCTACTGCTCTAGGTCTGGGAAGGACTCGTGAGTGTCGAGTATAGATGGGCACATCGGCTGGAACACACTGCTCTAGCCCGAATTGCCTCCGTACTCGGTCAAAGTAGAAAGGGACTATGATGTGTGAATATTGTCCCCGCAGTAGGTGGTTCCTTTGTAAGCATGCTAACTGTCTCTCCATCCCATCCCATCTGTGCATCCACAGGTAGGGTCTCCACACTGTCACCTCGGCTGTCAATCTATCAAAAATCACTCTCCAATATAACAAATCTCCAAATCTCCACTCGCTGGTAAGTGGATAAGCAAACACCCTAGGTCGCTCGCTAGCCATACTCAGTGGAAAGCCAACAGGCCTAGTGCATGTGAAGTGCTCTAAAATCCACACCTGCAGAAGTGTGCATGTCATCAAACTGCAACCCTGTCCAAATACATACTCCTCAAGGTCGTGATAGAGATGTGCAAGCATACTCCGACCCCAAGCATACACTCTCTTGTGTCTCTCCATAGCTCTGATGCACCATGTGAGGACCCCATGCATGTGCGTACCTCACCCATTAGGGCAGACGGCTAGTGCTATGATGGAGATCATAAGGCATCTCAGAAGGGGTACCTCCCCTGTAGGATGTAAGAGCCAGCTGACCATGATGTGACCTCTCATCTCGCTCGGCATGACTCTCCCTATGCAATATACTTGCTCTCTCTGATGATCCTCCGCTAATCGATCGGTCGCGTATGTAATAGTCGCTCCTCTGATAGGAAGACGAAGTATACAGTACACATCCTTGAGTGTAACCGTCAGCTCCCCTACTGGAAGATGAAATGTGCATGTGTCAGGATCCCATCACTCCATCAATGCCATTAGCATCGCAGGATGGAACCGAATGGCTGGCATGAGGATCACATACCATAATCCCATGATCGAAAATGTGTCTCTCTCTGCCTGAGTCAGCCATGGAATCTGATCTCACAAACTGCGAAGAATATGTCCCGCCGTATGCTCTCTCATGTATGGGAGACCCTGCAACACAAAAACATAACCGTAATCAGTACTCGATCATCAAAATCGCTCATGCAAACTATCGAACATTGTATGCCAACCCTGAAACCCCTCGCCAAGCCCTGATTGGGACCATGGTGCCCTGATTGGGACCATGGCGCCTTGTCAGGGACCATGGCACCCTGTCAGGGACCATGGTGCCCTGGGGGGACCAGGGCACCCCACAGGGACCATGGCACCCTGGGTGGGGCCCGGGTCAGACTTCAAGGCCCGCAAATGATCACAGAAAAGTCAAAATGCGGAAAATCAAAAGTCAAATGTTCAGTCAACTCACCTCATCCAGTGGCTCGTCGTCAATCACGGCCTGGCGCAGGATCTCAATCCTCGTGGGATGCTTTGGTCGTCGTGAAGACATGATGATGGCTATGTGGGCTCCACTGCAATGAACAGTATTCAGAAATCAACAAAGTGACAAATGCAAATGTCACTTTCAAAGTATATACTTTCATTTCTTTATCTTTACTTTTGAAACCCTAATTTTCCTCTATCATTCATTTTATCATAACTTGTGTTTGGGAGATGCGATTTTTGAGCCGTTTGTTGTGTCGGAATCGTATTTTCATTTCCCTACTCTCAGGATGTTCCAAAAAAGTGCTCTGATGAAGCCTATTTAGTGAACGTCCCTCATCAATACTCTCTTACACAATTTGTCGTAAGTAAACATGCTACCCTATTTCACCTCCCTAATAAGCAAGTCGAAACAGGGGGGGCATATAGCTACTCACAAATTTCATCACTTTCCTTAGTAAGCATTAGGTGATTTTGTGATCTAACGTGTGTTTTTTAGGGTGCGGTTCCTAACTGTGTACTGCAGCTACCGTTGGGGGCTTCGTCCGACAACTTATGGATATATCCTTTTTCAAATGATGTTTACTTTTCTGTACTTTAGCTTGCATATTCACGTAGTAATCATATGACCGCTAAAGTGGGGGCTAAATGTAGCGTCGTAAATTGTACGCACTCGCTAGGGTGGTACAATTTCACACCTAGTTTAGCAGCCGCCTTAGTGCATTTTACATTTTGCATTGCATTTCTCCTTTAGCACTTAATTAATCAAATTAATTAGGTCTAAGGTCCTATTTCATCATCTTCTACATCATAAAGTTGGGCCCTTTCGTTAAAGCGTGCCCTTTTCATTTTATTCCTCCAATATATCACTCAATCAAAAACCCTAATTAAGTCCTATTTTGAACTCAGGAGCTTGGTTTCGAGGTCAAAACATCTCGAAATCACCTGTAACTTCGGGATTCTCTCTAAAATCATCATATCTGATAGCTCTGAAAATTTGGTGAAAAGCTGTCGGGACCGTGGCGCCCGGAGTGCACATGGTCCCGGACATTTTTCCCAAAATTTTAGGAGCACAATCCAATCATAAAATAAAGCTTAACCCCAAGAAATTGGTGAGAAATTCAATCTCTAGGTCGGCCAAAAGACGAAATTACGATCTAGGGTTTCCTACATAAGAGCTCTCTTTCTTCATTTGAAGGGATCCGATTTTCTATTTTGGAGGAACCTCATAGGTAGCAAAAGAGCAGATCTTTGAAGACTTCAACAACATTCAACATCCCTCTAACAAGCACTTATCAAATTCATTCATCCACTTAGGGCTTGGAAGGCATTGAAGAACAATAGGAGATTACCAACTGAAGATTGGCTTGTACCCCTCCCTTGAGGGTTGGGTATGATTTCATGTTGTTTTCATGTCTTTTCATAAGCTTCAATGTATCATTTATTCATGCTTTAGATCACTTTGCATCTTGATTTAGAGCATTTACATTGTCATTTACAAGCAATTAGGGTTTACTTTCTAGGTTGCTCTAGTTTGCTTTCTTGCATTTTAGGACCTTGCACACACACTAGGTCTGCACACACAATACATTATACATTACAACTTGGCTATTTGTGGAGGTGGAAATCATCGAAGCGGGGGTTTGACTAAGGCAAAACCCTATATAGCCGCCCATACCATTTTCAGATATAAGTGCAGGTTTCGGGACTCGGACGACGCCGCAGGATACAGATCCGGGAAGAGCAGGTCGAGACAGCACTCTGCACCAAATTGCAGAGCAAAAGACCGGGACAGGGGTGCTGGGTGCCCTGGTCCTGCCAGGACAGGGGCACTGGGCGCCCTGGTCCCTGGGACAGAGGCGCTGGGCGCCCTGGTCCTCCGGACAGACAGCATTTTTGATAGTTTCTGACAGTGTTCCAGAGTGCAAAACAGCAGTTTCCGGTGCAGCTTTCGGGACAGAATTAGGACACTGGCGCCCGCGCTCCCGTCCTGAACATTTTCAGTCTGATTTTGACTCCAAGTACACATCTGTATTCTTATTTCATCCTTGTATTTATAGCTGTTCATTGTTTAATCTTGATTCTGCAATCTTGTTATTAGTTCATACTTGCATTTTGGAACTAGGACTTGAACTTGCATCATTTTATCTTTCAACTTCAACGAAGGAATAGAAATTCTAATAGATATCCTGTGGCTCTCTCTTTCACAAAAAGAAGTAGCCAATTGTGTGATATCTCTAGGCTCTTTCATATTCCGTAATGTGTGTCAAAAGGTAGGATTAGGGCATGTTAACCTAGTCTCGCTTTTTCCCCTACACAGGATGGTATAGCAGAAGCTTTAAAAGCTGATTCTGACTTTTGAACACTACCATCAAAACTATTCAGCTCATAGGCTGTCAACTTGGCTATGATGGAGTCTAAGGATGCCTTAGACTTGTCTATTGATCTTAACTCCTAAATAGCAGCAACCCTTATTGCATAGACTGGCAACAGGGATCTCAGGACTTTACTGACCACAGTGGAATCTTCTATTTTGCCACCTACACTCTTTATTTCTCCAACAACTATTTTGATTCTTATTCCATACTGTTGAATGGTCTCTCCTTCAACCATCCTCATGTCTTCAAACTTTCCTCTCAAGCTCTCTTCCTTAGCCTTTTTTACATGCTCATCACCACCATAGATATTTTCAAGAGTATCCCATACTTCTTTGGGATTTGCCTTGTCCTGAACATCAATAAACTCAATGTCAGATAGACTACTGATGAGGGCTTCCATGACTTGCCCATTTTCTTGTATCTCTCTCTTTTGGTCATCGGTGAGAGTACCGGTAGGAACAACATATACATTTTTGACATAACTCTAGTGTTGAACACCCATGCTTTTGATGAATATCTTCATCCTATCTTTCCATATACCAAAGTTTTCCCTGTTGAACTTTGGACCTTCCCTCTTCATCATTTGGCTAGGATCTTTTCCTCAAGCAGTTAAGCTTACAACACAGAGGACCTGGAGTGCTCTGATACCAATTGATAACTCAATGATGAACCACTAGTACCAAACCAGTACTAAGAGGGGGGGGTGAATCAATATAGACACAAATACAGTCCAAAACCGGTTTAACAGCAAACACTCTGAATGATTGATAAATAGAGATATTGGTAAAACACAGTGCAACCAGTAACATCTAGTATAGCTCAATCAGTCATGAACCGGTCACTCACTAAGCTTTTCTCTTAGCTCAATACCACATTATCATAATATTCACATGCATCAACTAGTAGACTTAACCATCAAATCTTCACAACAGTGAGTTCAATACATTTTACAGATAGGCATAAAAAATAGAACCTTCATGTGCATAACAGATAAAACAAAACATCACAAGACAAAAGCATTTCACATGACACACATATTTTTCACATGGAAACCCAACTGGGAAAAACCATGGTGGGGATGAATACCCACAAGATTCTTTTTGAACTCTTTAGAAGTCCGCTCTGTTAGGAGCCTTGTCCGATTAAGAACATTACAATAGGTTCTGGTAGGAACCGATCCTATTAGGGATCACCCGGTTAAGGGATACCTGGTTAAGGGTTAAACCTGGTAGGGTTACCTTGTTAGAGGATTTTAAGAACTCAATAGCTGAAAGGATCTCCTAAGCTTCTCTAGCTTCTCAATACTCATTAGCTTCAAGTTACCCGGTTAAGGGATTTACAACAAGTTGGTTAAGACCACCCGATTTAAGGGATTTTGAATCAAGCCAGTTAAGGCTACCCTGTTAGGGGATTTTACAACTGTTGAAGTGGTTAGAGATCAACAGGTATTACAATGATCTGTTAATAGCACTTAAAGCTAATGCAGATCCATTTAGGCTCCTCTTTTCCTTCTGCACATTCACTTTGCAGGTATCTCTTCTCTCCTATGGTCTGGCAAGAATCTCGTATCACTTTCATTGGATACACACTCACAACTTTTGCCAACAACTTCAAACAGAAACCTAACATCAACCTTATAGGGAACATACAAGTCAGTAGCAAAAACCCTAAACCCTAAACCTGTTAGGTTGAGCAATTCAAACGGTTTGATCTTGACCATTGAAACATACTACATTAAATGCACCAGTCTTGAGTCAATCTCAAGACATTCTCCATCGTCCATTATCCACTATTTTTATGGCGGCTGATAACCCATCACACGTTATCACCATTTGACAGACTTCACACATTCTCGAGGTAGATAGGAATAGTCTTCTTCATGCAAGATCCTTCACACGCACAGATTTTACGTGGCAACATGATCTGTCCTCCATCATACTGCTAACTCATCACACAAAGATCACCGATTGAGTCACACAGACTTGAGATACTCCAACCAAAAACCCCGAAGTGGAAGCTACCTTACCAATCGGTAGTCATGCAGTGCTTCCATGTGCCGATTCCCATAACTGCATGCTGATTCACCTTGAACAAATGTGCCACTTCACTTTGGCATATACTGGTTCACACATATGCCGGTACCTCTTTCTTCACTTATCTCATGTGCCAGTTCACACTAGTCTCATATTGACATCAATGACAACATACAATATCATTATGTCTTCATGCCAGTTTACATAAGGCTCATGCTGGTTCACATAATGCCAATAGTAGTAACCGACTAAAGTATATAGAATGACTTTGGATATAAAACTAATGGCAACTTAACAAGTAGTAACAATCTCCCTTTTTGACATTAGTTGAGATGTTTGACAAAACTCCTTTTTCAAAGTCATAACTCAAAAATCTATATACTTACAAAATTTTGACAAAACTAACAGTATATACATTAGTCAATAAAATGGTATATTTATATATACTCCCCTTATCAATATACTATACAAAACTTTGATTTTGCATGCTCGGTGATCAATGTTCTGTATTAACTACTTGGTTGTTACTGCTCGGTTCACTATCAAAATTAATTGTGCATTTGGATATGCTGTTCTACTCAGTATACTCCCCCTGTATACTAGACTCCCCCTTTGCTACTATACTCACTCCCCCTTTGTTATAAACATCAAAACTTAGTTACCATTCGGTGGTGGCAACTAGTCAAAAATGGATTTATACTTTGTCTTTGCATCGGTGAGAGTGGCAGAGAGGGCATCCTTGACACTGTCCATGAGTGAATTCTGAGCTGTAATGTCAGCTAACAGTGAAATTAGTCCATCTAAGGTGCTTCCTTCTAGCTGAGTGGATAGGGAGGTAGCCTTGTTGATCTACTGTTGAACGGAGGACAAGTGTGGAATGAATAAGGTTTGAAGAGTCATAATGTCCATCCTTATTTGGTGTTCTTCATTCCTAAGTTCCAATTGTTGAGCCATGAGCTTTTGTAACTTTGTATAATTGTTGAATAGAATGGGGCTCAGTGGTCAACTTATTTGAGAGATTGGTGATCTCTTTCTCAATCACTTCTATTTTATTTTTAATATCTTTAATGAATAAAGAGAATGTATAGAGTTTCTGAAATAAATAAAGAATGTGCATGAGTTGAGGGGACAACTCAGCAATAAATTTGACAAGTTTAACTTTGCCAATAGCAATAGCTTTCTGTACCTCTTCAATCATTTTAGCAGTGAGCTCCTTGTCCTTCAATTTTCTCAAGTATTCAAATGCATCTACTCCATATGTCTCTATTTTAGTTAGGAGTTCATCCAGTTGAATATGGATGACGACATCTTTTGTCACTGTTGCTTTAGGTAGCATATCTGTTAACAGTGCTTTCACTTTCTGAAGTACTTTATTTTTCTTTTGAATAGCCATTTGTTTTTCCTATTCGGCTTTGGCTTTGCATAGTTCACCAAATTCAATGAGTGCTTTCCCTTTTAATTTGGATATATCTACATTCGGCAACACTATTGGTTTTGACAAATCTAATTTGAAACTATGCTTTTTCATTTTCTTTTCTCTAGAAGATGAGGTTTTCACCAGTTGAACTAAGACAATGGCTTGGGAGGCTTGTTGACCCTTGGTAGGTTGCTCAGTATAGGCAACACTTTGGTTGATTTCTTTAGCCTCTGTAGTGTCCTTTGGTGCCTCTATGCTTGGTGTCTTAGTTGTAACATTTTCAGTGCTAGAAGGAGCTTGAGAGGTCTATTCCCTGGTAGCTTGAGAAGTTGCTTCTCCTTCTGTAGACTTGTGACCTTCTGTTGCTTATTCAGTATCCTGAGGGGCCTCAGTTGAAACTAGCTGATTGACCAAAGGATAGGGTTGAACTTGTTGCAAAACTGACTCACTGGATACAAGTTGGGCATAAGCATTCCTTTCTATCATTTCCTATTCTGGTGCCTTGGTGGCCATGATATCCTCATCAACTTGTATAGTATCAGTAGTGTCTTGCTCGGTGATATTAGGATCTTGCTCAGTGACATCAACTATTACAACTTTAGCTTGCTCACCAGCATCCTTGATTCAAAAGATTTCCTGCCACTTTTCTTTGGTTTCATTTTCTACATCCAGATAAGGGCCATTCATCAATTTTAAGGCTCTTTGCTTGACTAGGAAGTTTTTGTGGTAGTTTTTTAGATGTTCTTTGATCTCATCTACTGACATGTCTAGAAAGAGATGTACCAGACTTCTTTCTCTCATCTTCTTTTCTGAGTCCATGGCATATGTGCACCTGTTATCAATATGCAAATACAATTCTTTTGGAAGAGAATTAGATACTTCCAATGGGACCAATCAGAATTTCAAAAGAGTGCAAATTACGGCCTCTTCAATTTGTCTCTTTTCTGCATCATTTCTGGATTCATATTTAACATATCTAAATGATCCAAATCCACCATATTGCTTCAAATTAGCACAAAAATTTTCAACACTATGTACATTTTCCTTTTTACTCTTGACAATCTGAAATTTACTTTTGTCTTCAGATTCAATGTCACTAGACTCTTTAGCCAAAATGAGTCTTCGAGTAGATTTCTTGTAAAATTTTGTTACCTTAGGTGCGGAAACATTCTTTGGTTTCTTACTCGATGATTTTGCAGATGCTCTTGTGTTAGGTCTCTTTACTAGAGGAGTCGGTGATACCTTTGATGTATCTTGTTTCTTCCTTTTCAAAAATTTTTCTTTAGGCAATTCGGTGCTTAATGTAATAGCTGCCTCCTGGGCTTCAGATTCCTCCTCGGTGATGACTAGAGTGCCCTTGATAGGTGTGGAGGAAGAACCTTCTCCAAATTTCACCATTAATACCTTGATCATTTTTGTTGCCTTCCTTGTAGCCTTGGGCACTATAATGCTCATCTTAACTTTTTCTTTCACTTCTTCATATGTATTGTATCTTAGCTCAGTAGCATGCCTTGGTAAAGTGAGAAAAGCATCTATTTGCTATTGTGTGATGTCAAAATCAATCTCATAACCCATAGGTGGCAAAGATTGAGTTCTCAGTTCCACAACATTAACATAGCAGTAATCAGTGTCTACTTCAAAGCATATGTCATCCTTATATTTCTCCGCTAACTTGGGTGGAATTCTATAGCTGTTATTAATCTTCTCTTGAAAGTTGCTAAAATAATCATCCATAATATCATTAAAGTTATCACTTAGGTTCTTGATGAAGTCATTGATTTGATGGGTGATTGGTCGGTGTAGCTCTCAAACAACATTACCGACTGATGGAAAGAATTTCTCAAAATAGAAAAACATGCATACCAAAATTGATCCAAACTTTAATGTATTAGCCGAGTTGTTCTTCTTCAGCTTCCTTATGGTATTGAGATTCTCAAATAGGTTTTTCAACAATACCTCACATAAATCAATTTTCATGCCTTTCTTCACAATTTTATATGCTAAATTGACTGTTGCGCAGGTTACACTATTTTCCCTTGCCAATTGGAAGAAACAATAACCTATTACTCTTATTACAAACTTCAGCTCTACATCTATGACATTGTTCAGTTTCAGTCCTCTGCAATCAGATTCAACTCCGGTTAAACTGATTAATTCCTTCTGTGATATCATTTTCTGAGCTCAGGCATGATCATAAATAGGGTAACTGGTGATCAAATGAATGATTTCCTTGGTGATTTTGAATGGTTTCTTTGCTAACCACATGAAATCATCATGAACTCTACTTAGAACAAACTTAACCCACTAGGGTTTGAATACACGGGGATAGGTCAGGGCTTCAGTGAGTCCCTTGATTTTAATGTGTTCATACTTGCTATCCAATTTCCCATTGGTGCACAATTCATCATATGTGTCTTTGATTTCAACATGACCTAGTTCCTCAACACGACACTTAGTGAAGAATCTCACATCCTCAACTAATAAAACCCTATCCGGAATGAGTGAAAATGCAGTTTTATCATCCAGTTCAGATGCAACTTTGGGAGTTAAAGAGTATTTCAGAGAGGGATTTTCAATGTTCTCAACAATAACGAGCTTCTAGATCTTAGGTGCCATTGCATATTTTGGATAAATACTAACAAAAGATCCTTAGGGTTTGAAGACTTTCAAACGTCAAATAGATATAAAGTAGATAATCACAACTAATATTTCTTGGTAGCTAGCTCTAAGAAATGCTTGAGATCGATGTGTAAATACCTTGAAATTCACTCGGTGGGCAGACAACTGTCTAATTTACTAAATAACATGGGAGAAAACTAGATAAAAGAATATAAATGAGTACTTTTAGGTATTAAAGGCCTGGATGAATACCAAAATCAAATTGTCACAAGCAATTGTAAGTAAGTATAAGGATGAAATATGTTTTATTATTAAGAAAGATGAAATTTGGATGGAGGCAGTTATCCCAAGAACAATTTGGGTTACTGAAATGGGTTATGAATCTGATGACCACATAATTGAAACATATGCAAAAGCCCTCTTGGAAGCACCCAAGGAACCTAAAGAAGAGGTATTTGGTAGTGCTGAGACTATTGAAAATCAAATTCAATCTAAGAAAAGGGTAAAGAAGGTGGAAGCAATAGTTAGAAGAGGATCTAGACAAGATAAAGATATCAAAGAAGATGTACTTAAACAAACTGGTATTACTAAAGATGAGTTAGAAGCACTTCAGCCAGAAACTCACTTTTCACCAGTTGCAACATCTTCAGAAAGTGATATGCCAACTGCATTTAAAAGAGTTGTGAGGAAAAGAGAACCTTCATCGATATCTACACCTTCTCCTAGAAGAACCAGACAGAAACAACAGGCAGTAAGGCCCCCAGCTAGGAAGATAACTCCAAAGAAGAAGAAGTTAACACCCAAGAAGAAGACTCAACAAACCATTGCTCCAAATGACAAACTTCTAGATGAAATAACAGAGGATGGAAAGCTGAAAAACATTAATAAATTATATGATTCATTATCATTTGATGACAAAGAAAAAGTTGAAAACAATGTAATTCTACACTTGGACATTTACAAAAAAAAATTAATGCAAGTTGTGGATTAATTACCGGCAGAATTGTTTAAAAGGCTTGAAGCTAGAAGGCAAGCTATTGTAGAACTTGATAAGAAAATAAAAGTTGAAAACCTACTTGTTGTTTATCCTATCAACTCACCAAAAGAGATAGATGATCTGATCTCGGAGGCTAACCGGTTAGTATTCTCAACTACACACTGGCATGTAGCACTTATGGTTGGTAGAGTGAATGAGGTTGCGGAGGAAATTGCTAATGCATGGGACATATTCCTTGTAGAGAAGGAAAAGCGGGAAGAATATAGAAACCCTAAACCCATCAAAGTTTACTAAAAAGATAAGGATAAGGGAAAAGGCAAGGTTGGTGGACCACCTAGCATAAAAATAACAGATAATCTATCCCCACCGCCTCTAGATACCCCATCGATAGTTACTACTGACAATCAACCGGCTAGTGAGAGTATGGACATACCACAAGAGGACACAAATCCTAATTTTGAGATGTTATACACAGTGGACATTGACACTCAGAAAGTTAATATTGTGGTAGATAAGGATACAACTGGGAAAACAGATATGGCTAGTGAGCCACCGGTAATAGATAACACAGAAGGTAAACTGATAGATGATAACACTGAGCAACAAGCAGAGCAACATGCTCACTCAGAGGAATAGGCTCCCTCTCAGCAACAGGTTCACACAAAGACAGTGCCACCGGCAACAGCCGAGCAATCCAAACCTTTGCTTAAAGAAATTGAAACACAAACTGACCTACCAGAGGCCACCACAAGAAAGGAAAATGCTCCCACTGATGGAATACAGAGTGTTGGCCCTTAAAATGCAGAATATAAACCAACTAATGTAACAAAAGTTCTTTTGGACTCCATAAAGAAGATAACAGGTTGTAGCTCACAAGCATACAAGGCAATAGATGATACCATTCCAATTTTGAAAATGATAGCACCTAAATGTAATGTAGATAATAAAGATTCTTTGAGTCAACTTGACACTTTGTCTAAGTATATTACTGACAACACTGTGATAGTTGAACAAATAAAAGAGGAAGCATTCAAGGAGAGATGAGAGAAGGAAAAACACAAATTCTTTGAGGAAGAAATAAAGAAGTGTACAAGGCAATTTGACACACTTCTACCTAAACTATGTAGTACACTAAAGGAATTTAAAACTTTGTACAGAGATACATGTAAAACTAACTTCTTGACTATTGATATAGACCGGAAGATCAGCAAGATATAGGAAGAAATAAATCAACTAGCTGACAATTTCATTAATTCATCTAATTCATTATTAATTTTTGAGCAGAAAATAACAAGTTTTGAGGAAGAACTACTAAAATTGGAAAGAGAAAAAGAAAGAATAAAAGGAAAGGCTAAAGATCTTAAATGGAGACTAAGTCCAAAATTGGACTACCTCACCTCCTTAAGAAAAGAAATATCTGATGCTTTGATTCAAAGACAAAAAACACTGGTGGAGCAAATGAAACACCTCACCGATATAGTTTACAGAATAGAGGCTGCAATAAAAGACAACAAAAAGTTCATTGAGAGCCTAAATCTGGTTTTGGCAGATCTTTTTCAGAATATAACCAACCGATTACAAGGATGAAACAAGAAACCACACTCAATTGACACTTTGACAACCTTTGTCACTGATGCCAAAGGGGGAGTAGTGGAATGAGAAAAATAATTAGCAAATGACTCATCAACTCAGGGGGAGTACACATATTCTTTTGGTAGCACATATTCTTTTGGTACACAATTTTTGGTAAGACATTTCTGGCAGATTCTTTTTGGATGACAGTTTTTTGATTTTTCTCACGAGTGTTGCCATCAATGCCAAAGGGGGAGATTGTTGGCAAATGCACACTCCAATGAGATATTGTAGGTGATTGAAGGTTTTGTCATTGATGGCAACCTTACAATCCTATGACACCGGCAAGGCAATTTATTGGCACTAGCAAGGTCAAACTCTACACCGACACATAGACCACCGGCACCGGCAGTGAAAGGAAGTATACCGGCACAGAGGCCGACAGGAATTTTGTTTGTAATATATTTTGTTAATCATTGTAAAATCATTGTGAGCCAACTTGGCAAGTTGTAAAATGACTCATATATATAAGAGATCATTATAGAACATTTTGTAGGAGGTGAAAGAATGTGATTAGGTGAAATAAGGCAGACCTATTATGTGAGTTATAGGTTAAGGGTTTATGTATGAAGCAAAGCTATAAACCAATACTGGATCTGGCATAGTAGATGCTATTTTGAAGCAGTACAAGACATTGGATTTATATAATCCATTTTGTAAGTCAATGAGACTTCCCATTTTATAATTGAGCAGTGAGCTCTAGGCACTTGGCCTTCCTGCATGTGCAGGCCCCTATTGTAGTAGTAATATTCTCTTATTGGCCAGTAAGTGAATATTGTGGGTCACAAATTCCACCAAGGTTTTTCCCACGCCGGGTTTCCTCGTTAAACTACTATGTTATGGTGTGTTTTTCATGTGGTTGTTGTTATCTCTATTTATTGCATTACTTTCTGTTTACCGGTATACAATATTGATATGCTTTACATGTTGTAAGATAAGGAAATCTTCTAACCGGTTAGATACTGATTCACCCCCCTCTCAGTATCTGTGGGAATCCTAACAAGGACCACATATGACCCCTTATAGAATCCTAGTGTGTGTAATATACCTCTCAAGACCCAATTTGACCCCATAGGACCCAATAGTTTCCTAAGGGGTCATAGGTGGTCCTAAGGGGTTATGGATGTGTTAGAACACATACGTGACCCCTTAGGAGTACATATGACCCCTTATAGCATCCTAGTATGTATAATGTACCTCTTAGGACCTAATTTGACCCCATAGGACCCAATAGTATGCATAATGTATACACTAGGATGCTATAAGGAGTCGTAGGTGGTCCTAAGTGGTCATGCATGTGTTAGAACTTATGCATGACTCCTTAGGACCACCTATGACCCCTTATAGCATCCTAGTGTGTATAATGTACCCCTTAGGACCCAATAGTGTCTTAAGGGGTCATATATGGTCCTAAGGGGTCACGCATGTGTTCTAACACATGTGTGACCCCTTAGGACCACATATGACCCCTTATAGCATCAGATGCCATGAAAACGGGATTAGTGGACAATAAAGAAATCATGTTAGTAAACTTTCAACCATAAGCGTAACATGAACATGAATCCATGTCAAAGCATATCAAGAAAGATAATTAACAAAGTAAATAGGAAAATAAAGATCTAGACAACTCTAATACCCCCTCCCTATGATTGACGATGTTGGCTCTTCCTTGTTCCTCTCCTCTCCAAGTCCTAAATGAGTGTAGCTCTCAGATTTTAGTACTATCCATGGATGTCATATGAAGATTCAAGATGGTTGTAAAAGAAAACAAATTCTTATGCAAGTATAAAAGGTTTTCTATGAGAAAGCTCCTAATGGCTATGTGAATTTCACTATAATAACAATTCTCTAATGCTCTCTTCTCCTTTTTCTACTTGGGAAATGAGGTCCTTTTATAGAGAAAAATGTTGATTGAATGGCCAAGATTGAGTGAGTTTGTGAAGGGTCAAGATTGATGGGTTTGGGATCCATGTGATGGCTTTCAACCCAATCCCATGATGACAAGTGTCAACATGAGAGGGCTTGAGAGGAGAGGGAAGAAGCATTAAATGCTTGAGATGGCATGAGTGTTACCCAAGGAGGGTTTGGTTAGGCTTGAGTTAGTGGATAAAGCTTTTATCCAATGGATAATGCTTTTATCCAATGGATAAACTCTTGTGCAAGAGTTAATGGAGGTAACCATGGTCAAAGCCATGAATGCTTGAAGAGACCCATGAGTAAAATGAGAGTTGAAATAGAAAGAAAGTCTCTAACCATGTGGGGAGGTTGAGTTAACCATTAATGGTTATGTAAGAGACATAAGGGCTTTGAAAGACTTTGGGGGTTAACTTGTTGAAAAATTAAAGCCTTTAATGCATTTCAAAGACTTTGAGGCATTTTTGAAAAGTGACCTTTGTTTAGAAATGTGAAAATGATTAGAGAGGGGGATTATGCTAATTAGAAGGGGTTGGAAGAGTCTAAAAGAGGGTTAGAAGAGTCTATAAGGAAGTTAGGGAGAAAGTGGGTGAGGGTAAAAGGGGATTTTAATTAAAATAAAATTCATTTATTTCAGCTAAAATTGTGCAACTTGGAATTGTAGGAGAATGCAAGTGGGAGGGTTTTAGGGATTTTAAATAAATATTTATTTATTTAAATGTGAGAGAGAGAATTTTAGGTATTTAAATAAATGTTGATTTATTTAAATGTGGAGAGGGGTTAATTAAAAAAATATGCTTTATTTATTTAATTAATTGTCAGGACATGGTTTAATGAATTAAATTACATAAATTGAATAATTTATTTAATTAATAGGAGAAGAGGGTTTAAGATGAACTAATTAAATTGTTGATCGATGATTAAATAATAAAATAAATACTAAGTATTCATTTAATTAAGTGGACAGATTTGGATGTTTACAACATCCTAGTGTGTATAATGTACCCCTTAGGACCCAATTTGACCCCATAGGACTTAATAGTGTCCTAAGGGGCCATACGTGGTCCTAAGGGGTCACGCATGTGTTCTAACACATGTGTGACCCCTTATAGCATCCTATTGTTTATAATGTACCCCTTAGAACCCAATTTTACCCCATAGGACCCAATAGTGTCCTAAGGGGTCATATGTGGTCCTAAGGGGTCACACATGTGTTCTAACATATGTGTGACCCCTTAGGACCACATATGACCCCTTATAGAATCCTAGTGTGTATAATGTACCCCTTAGGGCCCAATTTGATCCCATAGGACCCAATAGTATGCATAATGCACATAATAGGATGCTATAAGGGGTCATATGTGGTCCTAAGGGGTTACACACATGTTCTAACACATGCGTGACGTCTGAGGACCACATATGACCCCTTACAGAATCCGTTAGGACCCAGTTTGACCCCATAGGATCCAATAGTGTCCAAAGGGGTCATATGTGGTCCAACGGTGTCATGCATGTGTTAACACATGCATGATCGAAGGAATAAAACCAGTAGGGTGGAGTGTATGTAGTGGTTACAAGATTCACTTGTATCTAGGGTTACTACTATCATATTAATTTGATATGTACTATAATCACTGAGTTGGAGCTCGGTGTAGGAGTTGGTTCTCCTTGGGTTGGTGCCCTAAATGTTGTAACCAATGTTTCATTGTGAGGCTAGATTGGAGCAGTAGTCTCCAATAGCATTTCTCACCAAGGTTTTTCCCATCTTGGGTTATCCTCGTATATATCGGTGTCATATGGTGTGCATTTGTGTGTGCTTGATTTGAAATATCTTTCCTTATCTTACCGATAGGTTAAATTGGCATTAGGATTGATAAGCAATAATCACTCTTAGTTTTAAGAGGTTAAGAAATTGGAAACCACTGATTCACTCCCCTCTATGTGGCATCTTATGTTCAATAATTGGTATCAGAGCATAGGTTCTCGGTTGATAAGCTTTCTCCAGATTGGGTAGATTCTGGTATTTGAACACAATGGTTTATTTAGTGTCAACCCTTGCTCTAGTTTTGATGGTTTAAATTATCCTATTTAGAGTTGTAGGATGGAAGTATGCCTATCCTCTTTAGGGTTTGATGTGTGGATGTCGGTTATAAATGGCTGCCCTAGTCAAGTCAGTCCTCCCACCGATTCAAAAGAAGAAAGAAGATACTAGTGCAATGATGTAGCAATGAAGGCTATACTCTGTCGGCTCTTAGATGATATTTCCTCATAGGTGGACAGATGTAAATTGGCAAAGAGCTTATGGGACAGATTAAAGAAGCTCTATGGAAATGAGCCTAGCACTACAAAACCAGTTTGTGGAAGCAAGAAGGAAAATATAACACATGAGTTTGTAGATGAAGGTCAATTTGTTAACAACAACAATAATGATGAAGAAGGAACCCACCTCTTCATGGCTCAAGAGTTAGAGAATGAGAGGCACACATCTGAAAGTGATCATGTAGATCAATCCCACTGGCAAGATGTGTTTGGAAGTGATAGTGAAGATGAAGAAGAAGATGAAGGAAAAGTTGATATTGAAGGAGAAATTGTAAGTGCACTTGAAGAACTTAGTAGAGTGAGGAATGAATACAAATTGTTCAAGAATTCTACGATTGTGGAACAAAACTAGTTAATCAATTGCCTTGAAGAATTTGAGAAATGTATCTTAGAGCTGAAGACTCAAAGAGATGACACCAAGTAATGCAGGTGTAAAGATATAGCATCTGAGCTAGAGGCAAAGGATAAATAGTATCAACAGCTAGAAGGAGAAATAGAGAATCTCCAAAATGACCTTGAGAAATGTTAGGATGAGATCAAGGTAAGGATCTAGTTTGATGGAAATATTGGGGCCCTAGACAAGATGTTAAGCCAACAAAAACACTCCAAGGATACCAATGGATTATGCTATGGTATCGGTGAATGCTCTACAAGCAAGGAGACCTCCCACAAAGATATTCAATTTGTCTCCTCAAATGGAAATGGAAAGGGTCAGACCTTCACAGTTAGAAATGCTCCAAGGAAGAAGGTTGAGCTAACTACAATTGGTGAAGACATGATGAGGATGAAGACCAATGTTGCAAGGAGAAACAATATAGATTCAAAAGGAAAAGGGAAGCTCAAAGAAGATAGCTTCACTGGTAGCAAGAACAATAGAAGACAGTTCAAAAGATCCTTCACCGGTAGAAGATAAAGGAA
The DNA here is from genome assembly GCF_030272615.1 of Cryptomeria japonica. Lineage (NCBI taxonomy): Eukaryota > Viridiplantae > Streptophyta > Pinopsida > Cupressales > Cupressaceae > Cryptomeria > Cryptomeria japonica. Next base: position 674,137,310 of record NC_081410.1, on the reverse strand, counting down.
TATTGCTACCCCCAAGTCAAGACAAGTGTGGAAGAGAAAGGGATCAGATGGAAGAACTGCAAAAAGTGGACAAACCAAGATCCATCCCCAAAGAAGTAGAAATGGAGATGCAAAACTAGTAAGATCACCTCATGTTTGGCAAAACAAATTTATAAGTAATAAGTCCTCCTTCTCTAGTTACTATTTAATATGTAATGGATATGGCCATAGAGAAGAAGGATGTAGAAAGGGATCTAGGAGAAACAATTTAAGTTTCCACATACATCATGCATATGGGTACCAAGTTTCAAAGAGTAGATACATGCATATCCCCTCTCCCAGTTATGCAAATGTTATATGTTATCAATGCAATGGGTTTGGCCATAGAAGTCATGAATGCAAGAATAAGAATTTTTAGTCCTATGGCAGTCGATGGAACAATCATGGTTAGTATGGAAGTAGTTATATGACATATGAGTAGCAAAGACCTGCATTGAACAAGAGGCAAAGTGTTCCTGTACAATCAAGGAATCTATGGAGAGTGGTAGCTAGCTACAATGGCATAATTAGAAAAGGAGGAGCAAACTAGTATGTTAGAAGGTTCCCCAATCATTTGATTGGCATTAATGTTGTGTGATACTACAGCAATGCTTTTGGTCATGCTGTAAAATTTGGTAACGCAAGGTTCAATGAGCAGAAGAAGCTCAACACTACTCCAAAGGCTGCAAATGAGAAAAGGAATGAGATCAAGAAGCTATGGAGGAAGAAGCGGGAAGATAAGAGCATGGATAGACATTGTGTATTAAATGCACAAGTGATATCTCCTAAATCTTAAAGGAGATTTAGGACTAAGGGGGAGCTATATATTGATTAAATAATTCATCCCCATACTTAATAAGGACAAAGGAGAAGACATATTACTGCCAATAAGAAGAAAAAGATGAGATAGTGTTGTGTAGTTACTACCTTGACTACACACTTATACTTGTGTCAATGGATGGTTCAAGTCACAATTGGGATCAGAGACTCTTGGAACAAGAAGCTAATGGACAAGGTTTCCCAGTGAAGATATTGAACTAGTAGGGTAAACCAGTATGTGTCGTGTGTTACTGGTATGGTTGTTAACCAGTATTGTTAAATAAGTAAGTCAATGTGTTCTGACAGTGTTGCAGTGGCTTAGATAGATGAATTTATATATCTGATGATACTATAAGAAATCATAAATGACAATGTGTTGGACCAGTAGCCAATCCCATGTGTATGAGACATCATGATGTCAATCGGTTTGAGAGTTAACATCAAGTTAGTGTGACTTAACATTGTGGTCAAGTAAGATCATGTCACAAAGATGGGATGGATGTCATGTAAGTGAAAGACCATCAACATTTATAAATGATCACTTCCACCAGTACAAAGTGAAGTTTGGGGTACTGGTTTAGGACTTGATAGAAAAATGAAGACTAGAGATCTATGCTTCAGGGGGAGTTCACAGTCATATCCTATGATTTGTATCTGATGTACGTGACATAGGGGGAGAATATGTCAAACAAATTGGTGTTAGAGAAACCCCCACAGAGGAAGAATATTTCAAGGAGATCAACTTAGTATCAGTATTTGCATCAACAATTGGTTTCAATTGGTAGCACTCATAGTACAATCACATTTGACTCTCAAGACCAATTGATAATAGATGGGTAAGATGCAGTTTGACCGGTAGGTAAGCAGTATTCACTGACACACTTTTCAACAATTGGTTGATTTTACAATCGATATTAGACTAGTATGTACACAATTGGTGTCATTTGGTGTGTGAGCTCTCCATTTTAAGTCCTACTAGTTGAAAGGTTGTAGAGCATGGTGGTCAAATGGGAAGAAGCAACTAGTAGAAAAGGAGGGAGTGAAAGCTTGTAGTATACCAAATGTCAGGACCCTTTGCCATTGTTGTCAAAGGGCGAGAAAGATTTTGAGATTTTGTAGTATACCAGATACTACATGTGTTCACATCAATGCCAAAGGGGGAGATTGTTGGCATTATGTTGTTATTGATGTCAATCGGTATAGCATGTTACTAGTATAGTAGAACAATCGGTATGGGAGAATAGTTGATGTTGTCAGTGTTATCAACTGGTAGTGTGGACAATGAAGCCAACAGGTAAGCAAGTTGGAGTAACTAGTTTACATGCAAGTATTGGGAAGAAGGAACTGGTTAGTGAGTATGCATGTAGAGAAGTGACTGGTGAGTCACGTGAATAGAAAAGTGTGTGAACGGTAGAGATTAGTGAGTATGCATGTAGAGAAGTGACCGGTGAGTGACGTGAACTAGAAAGTGTGTGACCGATAGAGCTTACTGCAGTATGAACTCATGAAGGGTCAAAAGTGCAACCGATACGCTAGTATGTTGTCAACTAGTAGGACTCCCACTAGATGAAGAGAAGGTTGACAAAAAGTGTGATACTTCAGTGAGAAAAGATGACATATGGAAAAGGTATTGGGACATATGTCAAGTTGAAGATGTATCCTCTCCTTAGTGAAGTCACATCATTACCAGTAGGTGACATAGATCCTCCTCCACATAAAGTACAAATATGGAAAGAGGAAGTAAAGAAGAACCTATTTCTAGAATCTAGGCTCAAAAGTGCAGGACAATGGTACTTAGGGCATCTGTGTCCTTCATCTATCATATGCAAATAATATTTGTCATTTTAAAATCAAGAATAATTTTGAGTAATTCCCTGAAGTGTTGCTAGAATATTGTTAGGCATGGGTGTTTAGGGAAACCTTATCCTCCAATTGTTGCATCTACAAAAGATAGATCTATATGTTTCTGTATGGTCTTCTTGAAACTGTAACTGTGTCTTCTAAATCTACCACCTTCACATAGAAGAAGAGAAACTATGTTGTTGATAGGGGTTTGCCTAGGTCAAAACCTAAGTTTGGAATTAACCTTATAATTGAATTGAAATTGGAATAGAATTGAAGTGTAAAGCATGCATGAAAAATATTAATGGCTAATGTAATGGTACAAAAGTGACTCTACAAGGGAAGAACTATGTTCCCTTGAAAGACAATTTCATAACATAAATTCAAATACCTCCAACTAGTGAAACTACTGAAGATATCTTATTACAGTAATGGAAAGAGCAGACAATAGAGTCTTCAGTCTAAATATAAATGTCTCGATCGAGGATGCTAGTGTGGTGCAAAAAAATTTGCACAACACATTTAGTCTCATGTGGACCGTGAATAGAAAAGACTCAGAAACATGAAAACCCAACTTTGTGTTTTGATTAACCTACAAAACCCAGAAGTTAGAAACATAGTAGCAAGTACTAGATAATTAATACATATGGAAATGAATATAAATAAAAATAAATAAAGAATAAGAAAACCCTCATGCATTTGAATGCTTATAATAAACCTACACACAAGAAAAAAAAAAGGGGCGGGGGGGGGCGGGGGAATGTTTGAGGTTGTTTTGGAGACTTGCCTCAGTCAAGTCCCTATTTTGGTGTTTCCACCTCCATAACAACTAGATAGATAGATAGATAGATAAAAATATAAATAGAAAATATAAATGATTTGATAGATAATGGATGTGATGAATCCCCAATATGCTCAAAGATATAAGAAAGATATTACTAGCAAAGATTAAGAAAGCCAAAAGAGTTGCAAAGCATAATTGTGAGAGCTTGAGAGTGTTGGAGCAAACAAGAGACTATTGTAGCAAGCAAGAGAGAGCAAGAGAAATTTGTGAGAGCTAAGAGAACAAGAGAAAGAGCTAGAGAGATTGCTTGAAGGAACTCAAAGAGATTGAATGGAGAGTATCAAAGATATTTAAATGAAAGAATAGGAGGGAAAAGAGGGTTGGGAAGCCATTTTGGAAGATTTTCAGCCATTTCAAGGTAGGTGACAAGTGTCGAAATGCCCATAATTGACATATGAATGTTGAGACATCATAGTATTAATGTGTGAGATTGTTGGAAACAACAATGAAGGAAAACTGAGAGGGGGGGTGAATCAGTTTTTTACTGGATCTACAAACTCAACCACAGATGCAAATATGATAAATTGCAGATATAACAATGATAAGAAAATTGATATCACAATAGACAACACCAAGATTTTGGTGTGGAAAAACCCGGTTAAGGGAAAGATCATGGTGGGAACCTACCCACAATAAGATGATACTTTGTATTAGTATGTGTAAATATTATAATGGGGAATTCTCAAGCATTCAGGCACACTACCTAGATCTCATAGCTCAAGTTATAATAACCCAGAAGGATACAACCCTCAAGAAAGTCTCACTGACTTACAAAAATATTCTGACTACAATCCAAAAGGCGTGAACTGCAATAATAGCATCTGTTAATACTTGATGATAGTTTTTCTTAAGCACATGTCTTCTCCACAACACCAATCTCTCCTCAAAACACCACACCAAAATATGAATCCTTTTGTTCTCACATACACCACTCTCTAATAATGCAAACACAACCTCGACACCTAAATTACATGACTATATCTCCTATTTATATTGTAGTCACATAAATCTGTCCATTTTAATTAAATGAATATTTGCTATTTATTGATTAGAAAAACCCACTAGCCATCAGTTAATTAAATTAATATTTAATTAATTCATCTTCAAACATTCTCCTATTAATTAAATAAATTATTCAATTTATTTTAATTAATTCATTAAACCAAATTCACAATTAATTAAATGAATAAATTCTATTTATTCAATTTAATCCTCTTTCCTCTTTTAAATAAATTAAATAAAACATTTATTTAAATCATAAATCCCCCCCCCACTACATTTTCCTACAAATGCAAGTTGCAACCACAAGTTGAAATAAATTAATTTTATTTTAATTAAAATCCTATTTTCCCTCACCCACCAAATCCACTTGCACTCCTAAACCCCCTTCTAGATTCTTCTAAACCCTTCCTAATTAACCTAATCCATCCCCTAATTATTGTCACATTCCTAAGCAACTTAGAGTCACTTCTCAAAGACTTCAAAGTCTTTGAAAAGCATTAAATGCTTTATGTGTTCAACAAATTAACCTCTAAAGTCTTCTAAACCACTTATGGCTCTTACATGACCATTTATGGTTAACCCCTAACTCAACCCTCATGTGACTCATGTGTCTCCTCAAGCATTTATTTCTTTGACCATGGTTATCCCTTTTACCTTTGCACGAGAGTTTATCCATTGGATAAAAGCTTTATTCTTTGAATAACGAATTTATTCACTCAACCCAACCTTAACCTTGACCTTAACTCCCAAGTTAACCTTCAAGTCATGTCAAGCATTTAATGCTTATTCCCTCTCCTCTCAACCTATCTCATATTGACACTTGTCATCCTAGGATTGGGTTGAAAGCCATCACATGGATTGAATATCATTCAATCTTGACCCTTGTTGAGATTACTCAATCTCAACCATCTATTGCTCAATTTTTCCTATAAATAGAGCCCATTTCTTCATAATCTAGATCCTAAAAACTTGTATGCATTTAATCTATAGGCATTTCTAGAGAGCATTTAGCATCATATTCACTCTTTTGGTTTAAAATCAATTAGTTAATTAGATAAATCTCTCATTTTAGCTTTTATTCACACTAATTTGGAACTTGGAGAGGAGAGGAACAAAGGAGAAGGAGCTAAGAGCATGTTAAAAGGCATTTGGAGATGTCTCATTGTATTTACTTCCATAGTTAAATCCTTTATCATGTTTTTAGTGTCTCTTTTGATATGCCTGCTTAGATTAGTTTTTGGTTGATTAACACTAACGGTTTCTTGTGTTTTTGTGTGTTATACGACCACAGGCTTTAATCTAACACTTGTCCATTTCACAAAGTATCATTTGGTGAACCCGATGTGAATCGAACAAACAACAATATTTTTAATTTTTACAAAACTAACTTTTTGACTGTTTAGCTTGACACATAGGTCATGCTTTGGCACATTTGCCCGCGCTTTAGTGCTATTGCAATTTGACATTTTAGTGTTATTGTTCTTACAATGGTGCTATTGTCTCAAATTTGGCGCTATTGTCCATATTATAGTACTTTTTCTTTTTAACTAGCGCTTTTGTTCATACTTTTAGCACTCTTGTATTGTTGTTTACATATTGTCGTTTAGCGCCTTTGTATATACTTTAGTACATTTGTGTTAAGTAGTGCTTCTATTTTTACACAGAGTAGCGCTATTGTAATAGAACGTTGTAAAAGAAAGGCCTTGTAACCAATAATATTATTTTTTTTTAGGCTTGTGGAAGCCCACTATGTTTTTCGGATTTTTCTAACTGTTCATTTTGTGTGCATGTCTTAAACTAACCCGTTTTTGTTACTAACAATCAAAAACACTTCTTTTGGTGTTTTTAAAATCAACAAAAACAAATTTTATTTCTTGCAAGTTAGGATTCAAATTTTTATTTGGTGCTTTTAAAATCAACAAAACAAATTTACTTTCATTGCAAGTTAGGGATACACTCTATTTTGGTGCTTAAAACAAAACAAGACATTTTATTTCTTGCACCAAACTAAAATTCACAATCAACACTTCATCTTTGTGCAAGTTAAAAAGAATCCCAAATTTGTCAAAGTTGTTCTCAAAATGATTTACTTCATGCATACATGTTTCAATTTCAGTTGACCAGGTTTTTCAATTACTAGTTACTCAAATATATTGCCTTTGAAGTTAAAAATAACATCATGGTTGTTGGAGAAACATCTCCAAATAGATAGAACATTATTGCAATGACAAGTTAAAAGGAACAAGTGTATTTTCTGTTTGGCATGCTTTTGCAAAAGAGTTGGTCGAGTGGTCTTACTTCTAACACACACTATCCTCTCCCTTGGTTTTCGTGGTCCTAGGTGCAAGAGAAAAGTGTTAGTAACACTCAAGTTTTATTTATTTAAGAGAAGCCCGCCAAGAGACACATCACTCTTGGGAATGACATCATGTGGTAGATCATTCGATCTGCTATAGAAATCAGGTGAGATCAAAAGTTGTAGCCTTGGGTATAGTTGTTCCTATAGTGTAACTTACCAAAAGGATAAATGAGCCACACCATAAGTTACAAGGCTCTTAAGTTAGTCACTGCAGAATGAACTTATGTCCAAAAACATAAAAAATTACTAAACACCTTTAAGTAGTAGCCCACCCATTCTATTGATTGAGGATATTTGTAATAAATTCAGTGCAAGAGCATAGATGGTTTTTCTCCCAAGATACTCACCATACATATTTCCTTGAGTAGAAACATAGCTTTTTGAAAAGTCACTTGTGGCTTGATGAAAGTGATGACTCCCCCATCATAGGGATCATCTACTTGTTATGTGTGTGCAAGACTTAGTATATCAAATCCTTACCTGCCACGACGAGATTCATAAGGTATGTAGTACCAAAGTCGAAGAAATATCAAGATGTGGGCCGAAATTATCGTAACTGGCCATTTGACTTTAGGGATAAAAAGTGCTTGAAGTGTTTTCATTTTTGAGTCAAGACCAATACAAATTGAGCCAACTTCAGGCTTTGGAAACACCTAAAATAAATTTGAAGGAAAGGGTCATAAAAAGTATAGAGGAAAAGGAGATCCTCATGATCATGTTAGAGAATTCCATTCAGCTTGCCTCAAAGTGGCATATGAGGACACATACCTAAAGAAACTTTTTCCCCAAAGCTTGGGAGGAACAACCACATCATGGTTTTCTTGATTACCAGGTGGCATTAGGACCTTTGAAGAGCTAGTCCAGAAGTTCCTGACACATTACTCACACAACATTGAACATGATATCACAATGGCTGATCTATGTAACATTAAACAAAAACCAGGTGAGCTATTTTTAGTCTTTCTGCAACGATGGTGTCAAATGTCTAGTAAGCATTCTCTTTAGTTACCTGAACATGAACTAGTGGAAATATTTATTTCCAACTTAAATGACGAAATAGAATTTCACCTAGATGTAAAAGACACAGACTCTTTCAATGACATGATCACCAAAGGCTTAAAATGTGAGCGGGCTCTCATCAAAAAAGGACTTATCAAGATATATAATGAGCCAAAGGATGGCCCTTGCCCATGCTTCAATAGTGACAATCCTAACTTCTGGAACAAAAATAAAAACATCATCAACGACGAGGTTGTAGATGCAAGAACTATCAAAAGTGTGCAACCTGTGGTTTGATTTGTAGGACAAAACCCCCCACCTAAGAATAACATTGTTGCTCCTCTGAATCAAGGCTACAACACATCTCAAGAGGAACCCAGACAATGTCAATAAAATTTTAAACCAAAATGAACATACACTCCCTTAGGGGAACCCATTGAAACAGTGTTACATCAGGGGAACCCATCGAAACAGTGTTACGTCAGTTGGTTTCTCAAAATCTAGTTACCTTACCCAAAACATCAAATTATGAACCTCAAGTCAAACCTTCATGGTGGAAGGATACTGAACATTGCAATTTCCATCAAGGGAAAGTGTTGAAATGTGGCGACTGATCAGCAAAGTACTATACACTCAGCACAATTTTTAGGTATTTTTTTTTGTTGATGAAAACTGACATTGTAATAAAACCCTAAAAATGCATGTTATAAGCGGCTGGGATGCTTAAGGCATTGGAAGGTTGATGTACTATTTTTGCTAGATAATAAGAAAGATTGGATGGCTGTGTATGGTGGACGTAACACATTCTGGGTGAACCACATTAAATCTCTGTGTTATCTATGTCCTGCTTTATTTCTTTATCTTTTGTATTTAAATCTACATATAATTGTTAGGTCATATTTGCTTCGGATCTACTTGAAACCCTAACAATTGGTATCAGAGCGAGGTTTTCTGTAAATTGGCAGGACTCTCAGATTTGAGTGGGAGCAATGGAGGATTTCAAATTCAAGGTTGAAAAGTTTAACGGCAAGAACTATCAGTTATGGAAAATGCAAATGGAGGATTACCTGTATCAAAAGGATTTGTGGTGGCCATTGGAAGGAAAGGAAAAGAAAGCGATGACAATGTTAGATGAAGAGTGGGACATTTTAGATAGAAAGGCACTAGGATCCATTCGATTGTGCCTTGCACTATCTATAGCATTCAATATAACAAAAGAAAAAATGACTGTGTAATTGATGGCGACAATGGCTAAATTGTATGAGAATCCCTCGGCTTCGAATAAGGTATTTCTTATGAAGCGTTTGTTTAATTTGAAAATGAGTGAGTGAAGATCTGTAGCAGAGCACTTAAATGAATTTAATACAATTATCAATCAACTATCTTCGGTAAAAATTACTTTTGTAGAAGAGGTTAGGGCTCTCTTGGTTTTATGTTCTTTGCCAGAAAGCTGGAATAGCTTGGTTATGGCTATAAGTAACTCTGTCTCTAGAAAAAATACTTTGGTATTTAATGATATTGTTGGTGTTATCCTAAGCAAGGAAATGCGAAGGAAAAGGATAGGTGAGACTCCAACATCATCAAGTAGTGTCTTGAATGTGGAGAATAGAGGAAGATCAAAGGAAAGAGGAAAATGCCCTTGGAATGAAAAGTCACGAGGGAAGTCAAAGAAAGGACACTCTCAATCTAGAGGAAAGAAAGATTGTTGGTACTGTGGAAACCCTGGCCATCTAAAGAAAGACTGTTGGTCTTAGAAAAATAAAGAAGAAGACAAAAATGAAAATGACAGTAAGGAAGCTAATATTGAAAGTAATACTTTACACGATGCTTTAATCTTATGTTTGGATAATGTTAATGATTTCTGGGTAATAGATTCTGGGGCTTCATTTCATGCTACACCCCATAGAAAATATTTTCTAAATTATGTTCAAGGTGATTTTGGATAGGTATATTTGGGTGATGATGAGCCCTGTCAAATTTTTGGAAAATGAAAGATAAAGATCAAGTTGCAGAATGGAAATGACTGGTTTCTACAGAAGGTAAGACATGTTCCTAACTTAAGAAGAAATTTAATTTCTGCAGGGCAACTAGGTAGTGAAGGTTGCATAGTTACCTTCTTAGACAGTATCTGGAAGGTTAGTAAAGGATCATTAGTAGTAGCTAAAGGTGAAAAGGTAGGCACATTATATCTGTGTACTGGTAACACTTACTCTACCTTAGCTACTAAAGATAAAGTTATTGTAGGGACAACAACAATAGATGTTGCAAGAACAGATTCGATAATGTGGCACCATAGGCTTGGGCACATGAGTGAGAAAGGGATGAAAATCCTTCACTCCAAAAATCTATTGCCAGGACTAAAGAAGATTGATATAGAGTTCTGTGAAAATTGTGTTTATGGCAAATAGAAAAGAGTCAGATTTCTTAAGGTTGGGAAAGAGAAGAAGAGTGAGAAGTTAGAGCTTGTGCATTCAGATGTATGGGGACTGGCTCAGGTATCATCTCTTGGTGTCTCTTGTTATTATGTTATTTTTATTGATGAATCAACCAGAAAAACATGGGTATATTTCCTAAAACAAAAATCAGATGTTTTTGAAACTTTTAAGAAATGGAAAGCTTTGGTTGAGAATGAGACAGGAAAAAAGTTGAAGTGTCTTAGATTGGATAATGGAGGTGAGTATTGCAGCAAGGCATTTGAAGATTACTGCTCCTTAAATGGGATTAGAAAGTAGAAGACAGTTCCATGAACTCCATAGGAAAATGGTGTCAGAGAGAATGAATAGGACTATCATGGAACGCACAAGAGCATGAGATTGCATGTTGGATTGCCCTTACATTTTTGGGCAGATGTTGTACATACTACTATCTATTTGATAAATAGAGGACCTTCAACCCCTTTGGATGGTGGTATTCCAGAGGAGGCATGGACTGGTAAAAAGGTAAATTATTCTTTTTTGAAAACCTTTGGTTGTGAAGCTTTTGTCCATGTTGATAAAGAAAACAGAACCAAGCTTGATGCTAAATCTCAGAAATGTACCTTCATTGGATATGGGATAGATGAATATGGCTATCGGTTATGGGATTTTAAAAATAAGAAAATAACTAGAAGTAGAGATGTTATATTCAATGAGAAGCTTATGTATAAAGAATAGATGTAGGAAAAGAAGCATGAACAGGACAAGCAAGAATATGTGGTGTTGGATGAGATTCCTAAAAATGAAATGCCATAGGTACCTGATGCTCAGCAACAACAGAATGTCCCACAAACTCCTGCAAGTGGTAGACATTCTACAAAGTCAAGTAGACCCCCTAAAAGATTTTCTCCTTCTTTGTACTCTATATTATTAACTGATTCTAGTGAACCAGAAGAATATGAAGAAGCAATGCAGGTGGATGTCAAACAACAGTGGGAGCTAGGCATGAAAGAGGAGATGGACTCCTTGATGAAAAATAAGACTTGGGACTTAGTCCCTTTACCTGCAGAAAAAAGAGCCTTGCCTAACAAATGGGTTTATCAGTTGAAGGAGGAGGAAGGAGGTCAGAAAAGATATAAGGCCAGACTTGTGGTAAAAGGTTTTGCAAAGAAAAAGGGTATAGATTATGATGAAATATTTTCTCCAATTGTAAAAATGACTTCAATTAGAACTGTACTTAGTCTTGTGGCTACAGATGATTTACATCTTGAACAATTAGATGTGAAAACAACTTTTCTCCATGGATATTTGGAGGAGGAAACTTACATGTTGCAACCATAGGGATATGAGGTCAAAGGTAAGGAGAACTTGGTGTGTAGGTTGAAAAAAAGTTTGTATGGCCTAAAGCAAGCACCCTGACAATGGTATTTAAAATTTATAGTTTCATGGTTGAACATGATTATCATAGATGTCATTCTGACCATTGTGTATATTTTAAGAGATTGGATAATGGCAGCTATATTATCCTATTGCTTTATGTTAATGACATGCTTGTTGTTGGGTCTAACATGCAACATATAAATGATCTTAAACAAAAATTAGCTAGGTCATTTGCTATGAAGGATTTGGGTGTAGCTAAGAAAATTCTCGATATGAGGATTACACGGGACAGGAAAAATAGAACCTTGAATTTGTCCCAAAGTGAGTATATAAAGAAGGTGTTGAAAAGATTTAATATGCAGGATGCAAAAGCAGTTAGTACACCTTTGGCTAGTCATTTCAAATTGACTAAGGAGATGTGCCAAAAGGCACAGGAAGAGGTTAATAAAATGTCTAACATCCCATATTCATCAGCTGTTGGTAGTCTGATGTATGCAATGGTATGCACAAGGCTAGATATTGCACATGCAGTGGGAGTTGTGAGCAGGTTTATGAGTAATCTAGGTATGGAACATTGGAATGCTATGAAATGGATCCTTCAATATTTGAAAGGAACCACTACGAAGGCATTATGTTTCAAAGGATCTAATGTTGCTTTGAGTGGATTTGTTGACTCTAATCTGGCAAGTGATATTGATTCACGGAGGAGTACTGTAGGGTATGTTTTTACTATAGGGGGAATTGCAATCAGTTGGATTTCTAGGCTGCAAAAGGTTGTTGCGCTTTCAACCACTAAAGCTGAGTATGTTGCTGCTACAGAAGCCAGCAAGGAGATGATTCGGTTACAATATTTTCTGGAGGAATTGGATCAGACACAGGAGGATCGCCCATTGTATACTAATAGTCAAAGTGTTATTCATCTTACGAAGAACTCTACTTTTCATTCAAGGACAAAGCACATTCAACTCAGGTACCACTTCATCCGGACTGTTTTGGAGGAGGGTCAGTTACGGCTTGAGAAGATTCACACAAGTGTGAATCCTGCTAATATGTTCACGAAGGCAGTTCCACGGGAGAAGCTGATTTCTTCATCAATTTCTATTGGTCTTCTTGATTGATAATTGTGGAATTTATACTAGTCAAGTCCTAGTGTTTTATCCAACGGATGTTGCATGTATAGTGGTGTCGTGTAGTATCAATCTCCAAGTGGGAGATTGCTTGGTGTGGAGCCTGATCAATCTCCAAGTGGGAGATTGTTTGGTGTGGAGCCTGATCAATCTCCAAGTGGGAGATTGTTGAAATGTGGTGACTGATCAGCAAAGTATTGTACACTCAACACATATCCTTGTCAGGGTTTAGGGCTGGATCGAGCCCCAAGCAGGGGTTCGGGGGCAGTAGCCCCCAAGGAAAGTAGAGGTTCAGGGGTGGAAGCCCTTGAGAAAAAAAAAGTTTTGGGTATTTTTTATTTTTGTTGATGAAAACTGATATTGTAATAAAACCCTAAAAAGGTCGACTTTGCTTTTTCCATAAAAATGCATGTTATAAGCGGCTGGGATGCTTAAGGCATTGGAAGGTTGATGTACTATTTTTGTTGGATAATAAGAAAGATTAGACGGCTATGTATGGTGGACATAACCCATTCTGGGTGAACCACGTTAAATCTCTATGTTATCTGTGTCTTGTTTTATTTCTTTGTCTTTTGTATTTAAATCTGCATATAATTGTTAGTTCATATTTACTTCGGATCTACTTGAAACCCTAACAGAAAGGACATAAGACAAGAAATTGTCACATATTGAAAGATCTTATTCAGGATCTTATTAACCGAGGTGAAATCGAAATCAAAGGACATGACCCAAAGACAACAAATAATAATCATCTCATGTTTAAAAATCCACTTCCATCACATGATCAAAGGGGTCCTTCCACTTCAGGGAGAAACACAGATACTATCGATTATACGCAAGCCGCGTATAATTACACTGTGAATCACCTATATGATGTCGATGAACAAATTGCAACTATTACCATTAAAAATCCCATCTCCACTTGAAATGTTGTTACACGTTGCAGCAAGATTACCATAAAACTAGCTCCACAACGCACCCCATCGATCCCAAAGTAGTATAACCTTGTGGACCAATTAGACAAAATGCTTGCACTAATATCTATCTTAGAGCTATTGTGCCTATCTCCATCCCATAAAATAATCTTGGATCAAGCTCTCCAAGAGGCATCAGTCCCTGCAAACCTAAATATAGATCAGTTCCAAGCCATGGTTGGAAATCTAAGGTCATCACCTTGTCTCACTTTCTCTATAAGTGACAACTTATCCTTCCAACAACCTCATAATGCCTCACTCCACATTGAAGGATTTATCAACCAACATAGGATCAAGGGAGTCTTGATCAACAATGGAGCAGGCCTGAATATCTGTACTCTACAATTAGTCACAATATTGGGATATGCAATTGAATTAGTGGATCCCCACAAGAAGATCACAATCAAAGCATATGATGATGCAGAGCGTTCATCCAAAGGAGCTATTTTTCTACCAATCTGAGTGGGCCCTATGGTGAAACACATCATCTGTCAAGTTTTGGACCTTCCTCTGCCATATAATTTATTGTTAGGAAGACCTTGGATACATGCCTTGCAAGTCATTCCATCCACCTACCATCAGTGTATCAAGTGAAGAGAGGAAAATAGATTTGAAGGTCAAATGATCAAAACATAACGAAATAAGCATGCAGAATGCTGAAATATCATAAAAAGACCATTTCACTTTGCTATTTTACCTTCTCCTTCAGATTGAGCTTGATGAAGTGAAGGCACCCCTTAATAATGCTCCACTTGATGTGCTCCTTTGATTGATGGATATGGATGGCTCTCCAATGTTGTGCACAAATGGAATGGATTTGAAAAATGATAAGGATGAGATGATCAAGTTGCCAAGATGATTTCCTAGGCTCAAAAGGGCAACATAAACTTACTGGATTTCAAGATGTTTTTGAATGAAGGGATGAAGCCCTATTTTATAGGAAGAGGAGAGGAAAATGAATGGCTATGATGAATTCGAGATGAAGGGATAAGATTTACTTGTGAGCTCACACAACATCCAAGAGAGGGTGTGGAGACCAAGAAATATTCCTTAAAGGCATTTCGTATCTCCACACTCCACAAGATGCATTGGAGGAATTAAAAATTCTCCAAAAAAGGATATCATGGGGATTGGAGGAATAAAAAGGAATTAAAAATTCTTTGGGAGAGGGGATGCCTAGAGGAATGTGTGATTTAGAAAATCTTACATTCACCTAGGAAAAGGGCATTTAAAGCTAGTGGCTAGATGAAAAGAACAAAGAGTTGACTTTGTGGCTGATCATGTTGATTAGCCATTAACGACTCATTAGGAGGGGGATTAGAGAAAATGTTAGGTGGGATTAATATTCATAGGAGAATTTGACTAGAAGAGAGAATGAGTGGAGGGAATAAAAAATTAGAAGAATAATGTTAAGTGAGTTTAGGGAGTTTCTAGAAGAATTTATTAGGTTAATGATGAATTAAGAAGATGATTTGTAGGAATCATGTAGGTTAACTAATTAATTGAAATTAATTAGCTAAGAGGAAGATTTGTAGGATTTAATTTTTTAGAAGAATAAAGAAAGGGATTGATTTATTAAATAAATCAATCATATGCTATAGTGACAATATTAATTATATTTAATTAATATTGAGAGGAATTTGAATTAGCATAATTAATTAATTAATTATGCGAGGAATTAAAAATAATTAAAATAATTTTTTTTAAGTGTCTACATTTTGCCCCTCTTTGAAGCGAGGTGTGATGATGCATTGATTCAAAGAATAATCTTGTTTTGATGTTGATATTGGTTTGATAGGATGCCCTGGCTCTTGATTGATAGATTATGGTATGGTGATGCCCCCTCGGGAGATCAATTGAAGTATTTGATCTTTGGAGTTTTGCGAAATTGATATCCTGATAGATTTGATTTGATTTGATTGATAAGATCTAGATTCAGTCTTGTTTCAAGAATAATTCATCCTATATAAGACAAAGATGATCAAAGTGTCTAGTTTTAGGAAGGATTCATCCTATATAAGACATGATTGATCACAATATCTGATTTCAGGAAGGATTCATCATGTATAAGACATGATCAGAATGTCTGGTTTTAGGAAGGATACATCTTGTATAAGACATGACTGATCACAATGTCTGGTTTCAGGAAGGATTCATCCTGTATAAGACATGATCAGATCACAATGTCTAGTTTTAGGAAGGATTAATCCTGTATAAGACATGATTGATCACAACGTCTGGTTTCAGGAAGGATTCATCTTGTATAAGACATGATCAAAGTGTTTGGTTTTAGGAAGGATACATCATGTATAAGACATGACTGATCACAACGTCTGGTTTCAGGAAGGATTCATCCTGTATAAGACATGATCAAATCACAACATCTGGTTTCAAGAAGGATTTGTCCTGTATAAGACATGATTGATCACAATGTTTGGTTTCAGAAAGGATTCATCTTGTATAAGACATGATTAGAGTGTCTGGTTTTAGGAAGGATACATCTTGTACAAGACATGACTGATCACAATGTCTAGTTTCAAGAAGGATTCATCTTGTATAAGACATGATCAGATCACAATGTCTGGTTTTGAGGAAGGATTCATCCTGTATAAGACATGATTGATCACAACGTCTGGTTTCAGGAAGGATTCATCCTATATAAGACATGATCAGAGCGTTTGGTTTCAGGAAGGATACATCCTATATAAGACATGAATTAGAATCAGAATTGATTATGTGAGGAAAAAAAATAAAGGAAGAAAAATTAGGGTGGAAGGGATTGATGAGGAACAAAAATGAAGCAGTTGTGAGGTATTTGGAAAGAAGAATATGAGATGCGAGACCACGGAGGAAAATGGGGGCAATTGAGAACTCCATGGGATTATTGAGTTTAGGATTTGATGGAATGATGGTGAGATTTTGTGCACAACAAATGTGGAGAGCCAACCTAGTTTGATGTTGCCCTGAGTGACTTGCACCACTGATTATAGAAATCAAGATGCCATGAGAAACACAGGGCATGGACTAATTCTATAGACAAACAGGAATTTCTTGCACACAACAATGCAAGTGTTAAGAAACACTAATACAAATTTGTGGGTTCGTGCAAGGAAACCCTCAAACACACCGATACCTCTTGTACATGAGAAGGTAAGTATTGATAAACACTAGTACTAGGTCGCCAGTTTATACAAGAAGGATCCAAAACATGTCATACTATGAAATATGCCCCAGTATGCACCTATCATAACGTACCTGGATATGGAAGAACCCAGGTAGTCGTAAATAGTGGCATTCGTAGGGAAAAAGATGCAAGCCTATATGAAAAGATCTAACAAAATCTAACAAGTCTCTTCCTTGCGACCAAATGATACCTCTTGCCAAGAGTAGAACTAGGATGGAATTGGGATTGTTTCTCAAGACTTCTTGAAGCTTACACACAGAGACATAAAATATCAGTTTTAATGGGACATTCCTTGTTCATGACTCAGTCGAAGACTTCATCATCATATGCATGTTTTATTGGGAGGTGGAAAAGAAGGAATGTTGCGCATGGGTGGGTTGGATGGCAGATGATTTGTAGTATCGACATGATAGATAGTGGATCCGGTTATTTACCTTGTTGCCTACACAGAGGTTTTCACCAAGGTACTTGTCTATAGCGCCACCAAGTGGTTTTCACTAATGGACGAATTGTTTTGTTTTTTTTGGTTTTTTTTTCTGAATTTTTAATTTTTTGTGTCACAAGGTGCCTGTTTGACAGATTTTCACCAAAGTGACAATTTTTTCAGGATCTTTTTCTCATTTTTTTAAAAAAAAATTCTTGATTTTTTTTTTTGACAATTTAAGACTTTCTGAGGACTAAGCATAAAATATTTTGAGGTGGATGATATTCATTGGATCATCCAAAGGATCACCTTCAGGAGTAGCCAACTGATAAGATCCTGATCCATATTTCACTGTGATTACATATGGTCCAAGCCAATTAGGCTCGAACTTGCCTTTCTTTTCTCTTTCTTGTAGATTTTTCTAATTTTCCATGAGGACAAGATCACCAACTTGGAATTCTCAAGTTCTAACTTTTTTATGATAACTCATGCGCAGACAATTTTGATATACCTGGAGATGATTCAAGGCCTTGAGGTGCCTTTCATCTAACAATTCTAGCTCTTGTAAGCGGGCAATTCTGTATTCTTCCTTTGGTAGGATGTTTTGCAGTGATACCCTTAGAGAGGGGATCTCGATCTCAAGGGGAAGAATGGCTTCAGAACCAAATACTAGGGAATAAGAAGTGGCACCTATTGGGGTGTGGATGGAAGTGCAGTAGGTACACAATGCAGGATGGATTTGGAGGTGCCAATCACAGCCCGCTTCATTGACTATCTTTTTGAGGATTTTTATTAGGGTTTTATTAGAAGCCTCAGCTTGGCCATTGCCTTGGGGGTAATATGGAGTGGAGAAGTAGTGTTGGATGTTGAATTTTTGGTAGAGTGCTTTGACATCCTAGCTCTTAAATTGTTTACCATTATCTGTGATGATAACTTTTGGGATGTCATATCGGTAGATTAGGTAGTTCAAGATCAATTTGGATATTTGCTTGCCGGTGGTGAAAGTAAGAGGGATAGCCTCTACCCACTTGGTGAAGTATTCGGTGGTGATGATAATGAATTTATGTTTGCTGGAAGATGAAGGGTGGATTTTCCCAATGAGATCGAGCCCCCACTGCGAGAAGGGCCATGGTGTAATGAATGACTGCAATTCTTATGATGGTGCATGAATCTTGTCACCATGCTGCTAGCAAGGGATGCATTTCTTCACATAATTGTATGCATCTTCTTCCATTTTAGGCCAATAGTATCCTATTCTCAAAAGTGTTTTAGCCAATGTGAGTCCACTTGAGTGTGCCCCATAGATACCCTCGTGTACTTTGTGTAATGCCCATTCTGCTTCTTGCTTATCTAAACACCTTAGGAGGGAACCATCAAAATGCCTTCTGAACAAGGTGTCTACAAGGATGGTGTAATGGGCAAATCAACGGATGAAGGTTTGCTGAACTAAGTTTTGGTGAGGTGTGGGGGAATGGTGTTGTCTTTGAGGAAAGCAAACGTTTCTTGGTACCAAGGGGACTTGGGACCAACGAGAACACAGACCATTTCAGACTCTGGTAGGTCATATGCTAGTATAAACAATTGCTCGACCAAGAACTTGCACTTCTGACTGTGTGCTAGCATTTGAAGGAGGGAGCCAATGGTGGCCATTGCATCTGCAGTCCTGTCGTTTGCTCGTGGGATTTGGTCAAACTTGATTGCCATAAAATGTTGTTTAAGATCTTCAACCATGGTACGGTAGGGAAGGAGTTTATCATCTTTTATTTGGTATTCATCATTAACTTGTTTTATGATGAGCTGGGAATCACCATAGACTTGTAATTCCTTTATTTTCTAATGGATAGCCAAGCGTAAACCTGTGATGAGGGCCTTGTATTCTGCTATGTTGTTGGTACATGCAAAGGCTATCTTGTATGATTTTGGGATGCCATCTCCTTTAGGTGTGACCAATAATATTCCTGCCCCCAATCCATTTTGAGTGTAGGAGCCATCAAAATACAATTTCCATGTGGAGGATGTGGTAACAGTCATAATGAATTCATCTTATAATTCTGTGAGAAGAGGATGGTCACTTGGAAGTGGAGCTTCAGCCAATTGATCTGCAATGACTTGTCCTTTGATTGCTTTTCTGTCCACATATTCAATGTCAAACTCACTTAAGAGCATGACCCATTTAGCTATTCTACCAGTGAGAGCAGCTTTGGACAAGAGATATTTAAGTGGATCGATTTTAGCAATTAATTTTGTCTTACTGTTTAGCATATAGTGTCATAGTTTCTATGTGCTGAACACTAATGCCAAACATGCTCTTTAAATGGGGGTGTAATTGAGTTCATATCCTACCAACATCCAACTAATGTAGTAAATGGCATGTTCCTTCCCTTGATCATCTGTTTGCGCCAATAATGCCCCCAATGCCACTGCAATAGCACATATATACAAAATAAGGGGTTTTCCAGGAGTAGGAGGCATCAATACGGGAGGTGGTGCTAGATATTCTTTTAATTTCTCAAAGGCCTTTTGACATAGGCAATCCCATTTAAATTTTGTGTCTTTACGCAATAGGTGTGCAAATGGATGGCACTTGTCTGCTAGCTGTGAAATGAAATGCCTGACAGATTGGAGTTTTCCCTGGAGACTGCGCAGTTGTCTGAGAGTTTTTCGTGGAGGCATTTCCATAATAGCTTTTACCTTTGTACGATCAACCTCGATGCCTCTGTGGGAAATAATGAATCCTAGTAGTTTTTCCGATGTGACACCAAACACACACTTTTTGGGATTTAGGTGCAGCTTGTATTTTTCCAATCTTTCAAAGATCTGTTTTAGAATGGGGATGTGCTCTTGTCTTGTCTTGGATTTTCCTAGCAGATCATCCATGTAGTCCTCCATAATTTTGTGCAATAGGTCATGAAAAATTGTTGTCATTTCTTGTTGATATGTAGCTTTAGCATTTTTAAGACCAAAAGGCATGACTCGGTAATAGAAAGTACCCCATGGTGTTGTGAATGCAGTTTTATGCTGATCCTCATCTGCTATCCTGATTTGGTTGTATCCAGAAAACCCATCCATTAGCAATAACATTTCATGTCCTGCTGTAAGGTCCACAATCATATCTATGTTTGGGAGCGGGAAATCATCCTTAGCACAAGCTATATTTAGATCTCAGAAATCTGTGCAGATTCAGATGCCCCCAATAGGTTTGCCGATAGGTACAATGTTGGAGACCCATTCAACATAATCTATTGGTTTGATAAATTCAGCGTCTAACAACTTTTGGAGTTCTGCCTTGACCAGGAGTGCAATATGTGGGTGCATTTTGCACAATTTTTGTTTTACAGGTTTTGCATCTAGGCAGACGACGAGATTGTGAACCACCAAGGCAAGATCCAACCCTAGCATATTAGAATAGGACCATGCAAAATTGATTTTTACCTCTGTAAGGAAGTTGATGAAGTCTTGTTTCTTGATTTCTGTGAGGGATTTGGCAATGAGCATATTTTTCGGAATGACTTTGGTGCCCATGTTGATACTGTCTATTTCTTCTATCAACAAATTTGATTTGTCCTGTGGAAGGTAACCAATGGTAGGGAGGTCAAATCCCTCATCGTCAAGTGCCTTTTCTAGGTTTTCACTTTTAGATACGCCCTTTGTTTTTATTTCTTGTTCATCCAAAGGTGCCTTAGGGAGGTTTTCACCTAGGAAATCATATCTTTTTCTTTTATTATCTTTTTTGTGGCTAAGGGCATTGAATTGACTACCAAAGTATCCCTTTTCGTGCAGTTGAATACCCTTGATTCTGCTACAATCTTCCATATTTTGCATTGTTAGGAGAGAAATGAGAGCATTATCATCAGCACAGATATCTAAAGTGGGTTTGACTCATTGGCCCCAGTCAATGAGTTCAATATGGACAAGATGTAGCTCATGTGAAGTGGGAGGGGTTACGGGGGTGACGGTATTGATGTAAGCATCCAAGAAGATATCTTTCTCATATTCATAAGGCATTTTATGGAATTCCTCTTCATCAACACTTTCGATATCCGAAGAAGGACTAGAAGGGGCACGAGCAATAGTAATCTTAGGCACTGGGGTGTACCCCAAGCCTCTGTTGTATCTATAAGAGATAGGATTTATGGGTGTTTTTCTTCCTTTCTCCTCTTGTCCCAGGCCATGTCCTTTGTAACCCATTTTTTCAACTATGGCAGATGCTTTTGGGTACATTTCTTTGGATATTCTTGTTGGATCTTCATCCTCTTCCCTGTACAGTCATGAAGAGATATCTACTTCAAGGCTCTCGTTATCAAGTGGGCCCCATTGCTGGAAGGTGGTGTTTTGGCATTGCATGACTAGTTTTGGGTTCTTTTTGAGCTCTTTTGGTTTGCCAAATGACTTAAGAGAGAGAGGGAGGTTGCCTATTAATAAGATGTCCTCCAATTTGTATTCTCCACAGCCATTGTCCAAGATCTTGATTTGATTATCTGGTTGGGATGATGTGGAGGTAACATTTGATGTGTTAGATGGAGGCATTGGTGAGGGTCTATTTAGTGGGCAATGATATGGATGCTTCCCCTCTAATAGTTTGCAATATTGAAAAGGTTGGGGATCACCTTTGATAGTGATCTCTCTTCTGTTATAGAGGAATTTGATGCATTGGTGATAGGTGGAGGGTACAGCCTACAAGGAATGAATCCATGGCCTCCCGAGGAGAATGTTGTAGGGGAGATCAAGATCTAGTACTTGGCAAGGGGTTTCAATTGTAATGGGGCCCACTTGAAGAGGTAAGGTGATTACGCCTTTTGAAATTCTTTTTGCATCATCATATGCCTTTATTGTGATCCTTCTTGATGTGTATATTAGATCCTCAAAAAGTCCCAATTGTTTTATTAATTTGTATGTACATAGATTGAGCCCGGACCCACCATCTATCAGGATAAGAGGTTCGATGTGTAAAGGTTTGTTATAGTCTTCATCTGCAAGAGAATATTTGGAGTTAAATACAATGTGTTGCTGGGCAGCAAGGTTTCCAATGAGGGCTTGGAATTGGGTGGCATTGATGTTATCTAGAATGCATGATTGGAGAAGGGCTTGTTCCAAAATTTCTTTATGGACTGGGGAGGTCTTGAGAAGTTCCAAAATGGAGATCTGCATGAGTGTCTTCCCAAGTTGATCAAGGAGGTCATATTGGCAGGTGGAAGACATGGGTGGGGTTTTGGTGGGGGAGGAACTCCTTGGATGGTGACTCTTCCTCAGCATGTAGTTGCATTGCAGTCATTCTGGAAATGGGAGGTGGAAGGCATGGCACCTTGAATGACTATCCTATAAGGATTTGGTTTGCTTTGGGAAGAAAGAGAATTGACTCCTTGGATGGTTATGATGTTGACATGATTGTTTGCAGGTTCAATGCGACCTACTAAAAAATCAAAACTGGTTATGTGATTAGTGTAGTGATAACCCATTGTGTTAGATGATGAGCCTTTTCCTTTATTATGCTTTGGGAAGGGTTCCTAGTACATTTTGAGTTTGTCATTGTTATTACCAGGTTTTCCATTTGATACTTCAATCTCACCTCTATCAATGAGATCTTGTATGTAGATCTTCAGTTTCATACACTTTCATGTATAATGTTCCTTGATATGATGGTATTCACAATACTCATTTTCATTATACCATCTTGGTTTAGGTTGATTGGGGTCAAATGGGCGAGTGATTGGAAAAACCACTATACTTGCTTGGACAAGTTTTTGAAACACCACTTCAATAGGCTCAGCCAGAGGAGTGAAATCTCTTAGAGTCCTGTTATTCGATCGGGGTGGTCGTCCCTGGATTGAGACATTGTTGTGAGGTTTTTTGGATTGATTTGGATTGTCTCGATTATTGAATTGATGATTATTGGTTGTGGATTTTGGGGGAGCAGACATGTTTTGCACCCACTTTGCATCAATTACACCATCATTGACCACATTTTTATTTTTGGACCAGAATTTTGGCTTATTGTTATAATAAGAGGAATAACTTTGTGTTGATTTTTGGTAATGTTTCAAGGTTCCTTCCTCCAACAAGACACGTTCGAGGGTGAGGCCCTTATCTGTCAACTTTTGGAAGGATTTGATACATTGAGATATTAAAGGTCTTGAAAGTTTAGGCACCAAGTTCTTTTGGAATAGTTCAATTTGATGTTATTCTAACATGTCCCACTAGAATTTTCTGATAAGATGTTGCCATCTTTGTAGGAAATTGGTGAAGGTTTCTCCAGGCCTTTGTTTTGTATTACATAAGTCCATCATAGAAACATCATTACCCATGTTGTATGCATAGTGGGCCACAAATTTTTCTGCCAAGTCTGGAAATGAGACAATGGAACCTTGTGGTAAAGATGAGAACCATGCCAAGGCGTCTCCCATGAGACTCTTGGGAAAGAGTCTGCGAAGATAAAGGTCACTATAGGAGACTTCCAGGCATAAGATGTGGAATTCTCAAACATGGTCACGGGGATCTCCTTTGCCTTCATACTTGGTGAATTTAGGGATCTCAAATCCCAGGGGATATGGTGCAATTGATATAGACGGGTTGTAAGGACAAGGGAAAAACTCTTCGAATGAGTAAGCTTGCCTTTTATTAGTCCTTTCTTTCATGTACTTGATGATATTCATGTCTTGAATTTCCTTGATCGGGTCTTGTTGTGGACTTTGATTTTGATGAATTGTATTTGCCCCAAGAATTGGATGAACCAAAGAAGGTGCAACACCACCAATATATTGATATGATGAGGAGGTGGGAATGTGGGATGTGATGACCGATGTCGCTAGGGTTTGAGAGATAGTTGGTTGCAATCCACCAACTATTGTGACGGGATTGAATATGGCCCAGATAAAATTTGCGACATTATTGGGAGGAAGGGAAGTTTGTGGAATAGAAATTTGTGGTTGAATAGAAGGAGGTGGTATAGAAGTTTGTTGGAGAATGGATGAGATCGGATTTGATAGTGGTATGGATGGTAAGGAAGAAGAAGGTGGGATGGAGACCACGGTGGGAGATACTGCGGGTGGCATTAATTGAGCTTGGATGATTGATGGGACTGCAATTGATTGATTTTGAATAGTAGGTGCAACACTTTGTGTGGGAGTGAGGTCTCCTTGTGGTTGTTGGGTGAGAGTGGATCTATTAAATTCAGGTGGAAGTTGAGCTCCATGTTCAAGAAGAGTTTTCAGAAGTGCAATAGAGTTGTGTTTAATAAACTTTTCCATCATCTCTTGGTTATAAAAATCCGCTAGGAAAGTTTGCACTTCCAGACAAAGTTCATCTTCGTTAACCATGTCAAGATTTTGACTTTGATCTTGATCGCTAGGTTGCCCACTTTGTGTATGATCTTGCATGGGATCTTCAAATAGGACACCAATGTCTAGCATGCCATATTGTTGTTTAGCCATCTTTTTTTTTGGGGATCGAGTTGCGACCATACATGATATTTGTGATGAAAAGACTTAGGAAAATTATGATGAAAGGATTTAAGAAATTTGTGGTGAAAGGACTTAAGAATTTTGAGGATGAAAAGACTTGAGAAATTTGTGATGAAAGGATTTGAGAAATTTCAGGATGAAAAGACTTGAGAAATTTGTGATGAAAGGATTTAAGAAATTTGTGATGAAAGGACTTGAGAAATTTGTGATGAAAGGATTTAAGAAATTTGAGGATGAAAGGATTTAAGAAATTTGAGGATGATTGATGAAGAAGGTATGGTAGTGATGGTTTAGAAGAAACTTGATAACTAGGTTGTCTTTGACATGAATATGACTTAATGGAGGATAGATTTGAATGGCAAGTTGTATGAAGGGATATGACCACCCTAATTTGGATGATAATAGATGTTTCAAAGGACAAACTTAAATGTGGACATAGAGGATAAACTCTTAGCTTCTCTGTTGGGCTTATGAAAAATGGGACAGACAGAGTTTTGATGCAATTTTGAACTTTGTGTGGGTAATGACTTGGACAATTGTTTGTGTCTTGACAAATGTTTTTGCAAAGTGTTTGGGGATAGTGATGTGTTTTTAGTATACTCTTGTCAAGTATGTATCAAACAAAGCAAACACAATGATCAAATGTATATTATCTCAAAGACACTCATGCTCATATACAACATTCTTAAGGCTAGCAAGGACAATAGTCATTAGATCCCAATTGGTTTCCCAGCTACGCTTACCTAGAGCAGACACTTAGATGCTTGACCCCACTGGCTCCCCTCCATGACACTCACTTCTCGGGGCAGCCAAGTATCAATTCCCATGAAAACTCTTCATGGTGAACTTTGTGTCTTTACTAAGAGCCATAAAAATATGGACCGCTTCGGAGGTCCGACCTCTTGCACCAATGACTAGAAGGTTTTTGGCCACTATGAACAAGGTGTTTAGTAAGTCTTCCCGTTAGGAGCTACCCTTCGAAGTTGCGCAAGTGCAATTGAAGCCTATAGCCCAATGAAGCACAAAGAACTTAGTAGTCACGCAAGCATGATTGAGATCTCTAGGATCCTACTAAGCACCCAATGTGAGAGTGAACTCTCATATAGCCCCAACCATTAACCCTCTCACAGTCAATGGCCTATTTATTATAGTGAGTTGGGAACCCCAGGTCTGAGTGTACTCACTTGGGTCGTTCCCCTATTACCTTCTCAAAGAGCAAGTTGGGAGGGTAGGCTCGCTAGAGGTAAACACACAATCAAACAAGAAAAGGTTGGAGGGTCTGGATTTCTGATCGTCTAGTAAGATGAGAGCATACTTTCCTACCTTTATGCTTTTCTTAAAGACACATAAGGCAATGGTTCATTCCATTTTAATTAATATCTAGGTGCCTAATTTAAATAAATACACAATATTTGGTTGAATCAGCTAGGCAACCTGCAAAACCACTTGATTAGTAGTTTGAAAAATGGAGTCTTCAAAAAGTGTCCTGAAAAAAAACCTGATTAGTAGTTTCAAAAATAGAGTCTTCAACAAGTGTTCTACAAAACAACTTGATTAGTAGTTTGAAAAATAAAGTCTTCAACAAGCGTCCTTCAAAAAACAACAAAATGACAAAAATATTAATTTTTTTTATTTTTTGGGAATGAATAGAAAAACATGAATAAAAACTTTTTTACTCATGACAAATGTGGATTTGAAGAAAGATTTGATGGGTAAATGGGGTTTGACTAGGTTTTTGCCACTTTCCAAGGGATAGACAAGCAAAAAATGGGGATTTTAGAGGAGAGATGAAGGAATGGAAAAATTTGTCCAAGAGGGACAAAGAAGCAAAAGTTGGAGATGGATAATATGAGAAAAATTTGGAGGTGATTGGATAAAAGGGGAAAGAGTTATGACAAACCCTAAAAATAGAGAAATATGGGATTTTGGGCTTCAAAAAGTGAATTTTTGGGATAAGGTCTCCAAGGAAGGAAATGTGGAAAATGGCAATGCGGAGAACCTGGTGAAGTTTGGAGGAAAATGGAGTCAAGATAAAGAAGATATGACGAAAAAATAGAAAAAGTGGATTTTTTTATTTTTTTTTTTTTTAATTTTTTTTTTTTTTTTTAACCTTAGATTTAATAGAGCAGACAAAAACCCTAGATTTAACAAAGCAGAAACCCTAAATTTAATAGAATAAAAAAAAATGTCAAAGGTCCAAATTTTTGATTATCTAGATAGACAAGCATAATCTCCTACTTTCACACTTTCCTGTGGTTAGACATTATATTTAAATAGAGTAGATAACAGAAAATGAAAAAAAAAGAAATGCAGACTACAATTAGCGCCTAAAAATTTTAGACAGATTAATAGAGCAGACAGTAGCACTAAACAGATAGAAAAGTGTAAAAAGTCTAGATTTCTGATTGTCTAGATAGACAAGAGCATACTCTCCTATTTTCACACTTTCCTGTGGTCAGAGCATACAGTCGTGCTAAACAGAATAGAAAAGTGAAAGGTCTGGATTTCTGATTGTTTATATAGACAAGAGCATACTCTCCTACTTTCACACAGATTATAATTAAATAGAGCAGATAATAGAGCAAATAATAGATCAGATAACAGGAATTCAAATTCTCACAAAAACGCTCATGCTAATCGCAGAGCTATCATGCTAAAACTGAAATAGAAACAGAAAAAAAAATAAAAAAAAATAAGGTGTTGTATAGAAATACAGAGCTGCTATTCTGAAACCTACAAAAAAGATTTTTTTTTTCTACAGTCGCGCTATTCTGGAACCTGCGTCTCACAACTCACAAAAACCTAAATAAAAAAACCATTAGTTCTTAGGGACGTGAGTCCCACTGAGCATGCCAAAATGAAGATGGGAAAACAGATTTGAAGGTCAAATGATCAAAACATAACGAAATAAACATGCAGAATGCTAAAATATCATTAAAAAACCATTTCACCTTGCTATTTTACCTTCTCCTTCGGATTGAGCTCGATGAAGTGAAGGCACCCCTTGATAATTCTCCACTTGATGTGCTCCTTTGATTGCTGGATGTGGATGGCTCTTCAATGTTGTGCACAAATGGAATGAATTTGAAAAATGATAAGGATGAGATGATCAAGTTACCAAGATGATTTCCTAGGCTCAAAAGGGCAGCATAAACTTACTGAATTTCAAGATGTTTTTGAATGAAGGGATGGAGCCCTATTTTATAGGAAGAGGAGAGGAAAATGGATGGCTAGGATGAATTCGAGATGAAGGGCTAAGATTTACTTGTGAACTCACACAAGGTCCAAGAGAGGGTGTGGAGACCAAGAAATATGCCTTAAAGGCATTTCATATCTCCACCCTCCACAAGATGCATTGGAGGAATTAAAAATTCTCCAAAAAAGGATATCATGGGGATTGGAGGAATAAAAAGGAATTAAAAATTCCTTAGAAAAGGGGATGCCTAGAGGAATGTGTGATTTTGAAAATCTTACATTTACCTAGGAAAAAAGCATTTAAAGCTAGTGGGTGGATGAAAAGGACAAAGAGTTGACTTTGTGGCTAATCATGCTGATTAGCCATTAACGACTCATTAGGAGGGGGATTAGAGGAAATGTTAGGTGGGATTAATATTCATAGGAGAATTTGACTAGGAGAGAGAATGAGTGGAGGGAATAAAAAATTAGAAGAATAATGTTATGTGAGTTTAGGGAGTTTCTAGAAGCATTTATTAGGTTAATGATGAATTAAGAAGATGATTTTTAGGAATCATGTAGGTTAACTAATTAATTGAAATTAATTAGCTAAGAGGAAGATTTGTAGGATTTGATTTTTTAGAAGAATAAAGAAAGGGATTGATTTATTAAATAAATCAATCATATGCTATAGTGAAAATATTAATTATATTTAATTAATATTGAGAGGAATTTGAATTAACATAATTAATTAAGTAATTATGCGAGGAATTAAAAATAATTAAAATAATTATTTTTAAGTGTCTACATCAAGTTCCCACATAATGGTGTAGAAATCACAATCCTAGGTGATGCAAACCCCTTTGCATATTGTCATAATATCAATCATCAACTAGAGATTACCATTCCCAACAATAGAGAAGCCATCTCCTCCACATCATACGTAAGTCCAACCTCTCTTTCCAGTTCAAACACCACTATACCTGAGCAAGAGAAGCTCAAGATGAAAATAACATAGGAAGGTCCTAGCGAATACAACTTGAGCCAACTCTTTTGTGTGGGATAAATGCCTACTCCTAGAACTCACAGTAAACCTCAATGGTTACTTCAACAACCATTGATCAAGCCAACATGTACTTTGATGCCATTCATCCTTGGAAAGAGTCAAGAAGAAGAGAGTAGAAATGAGAACTTAGCAGAATGGATCTATAAAGACCCAATCACCATGGACATCCCACAAGCTAAGCTTCCCATAGATCAGTATGGCAAAGGTCTTCTCATTATGCAAAAAATGGGTTATTATGGTCAAAGTGCTTTGGGAGCTTGCAAGCAAGGAAGACATGAACCACTGCAGCCAGAATTAAAACCCAAAGATAACATAGGATTAGGCTTTCAAAAGGAGATCCTTCCTAAGCTTAGATTCAAAGGGAAACCCAGCAAACCACTGTATCAACCTATTACAAAGAGGTCACCTTTGATTATAAAAGCAGCATCAAACACCATAGCAACTACCCCATTGAGGCTAAAAATACTAGTAAAACCATCTACAACACCCATCATCCCACCAATTAGACGAGCAATGCCATCAACAGTAGCAATAAAATCAATAACACCCTTAGCAGCAGCAACTATATCAGAACCCCCAATAGTATCGACAACACTAGCAATTCCAGCAAAAGCAGTAGAATCAACACTATCGATACACCCCGTATCGGATTTGTTGATCCCCATAATCCTTCCTGTAGCATCGATCATTTCATCTACAATGGTACATCAGCTGATCATAGCTACAGTGTTTAACTCAAAGGATATCCCAGTATGGTACAGTAACCAGCTACTAGACAGTGACTCAGAAACTGACTCACATGAGTGGGAATTCGACTCCATACAACTTAATACTTCAGATGAGGAAGATACATCACCACCTCCACCTCGCAAAGACATCCCCATTTACGGAGAAGTGCAAATAAAGACCTCTTGGGTTTCTAAGCTAGAAACTTCTTCCACAGACCCTACGTCACTTTCTATGCCCGATTCTAATAGGGAGAGTACCATCAACGACCTTCATCACAACATCTTAAACCTCACTGACACATCTAATGAACTTAACCTAATCAATGAAGTAATGCCCATTATCCATCATGAACTCATCGAATTGAACCAACATAATCCCCCATACCTTGACCTCTTCCAAAATGATGAGGCGATCATTGACTTTTTGGAACTATGGGATAATATACCAAGCGAGGATCACAAAGCTGGATTTTCCATAGAACTTAATAGCACAACATACTTTGGAGAAGATGCCAAACCTTTCAGCTACAAAAATATAACAATAAAACATGGATCTTCTAGTGAAAACCACACTGTGGCATTGTTTGATCCCACAAAAGTAAAAAGAAATAGTGTATCCAATGGTGAAAACCTCTTTGAGGCACCTGAGAATGAAAGGTTTGACATCCTCCTTTCTAGTACATAGCAGGAATGATCAACAATTCTCATTGAAGAAACAAAAGAATACAACGTGAGGACTCTTGAAACTCCTCACCACAACATCTGGCATCTCTTTTAACTTTGGAGGAATAGCCTAAGTTTGTAGAGTTTTTACAGAAGTGCCAGATCAACTTCGCATGGTCATATGCAGACATGCCTAGGTTTGATCCTGATTTAATCATGCATTACCTCATTGTCACAGAAGGAGCCAAACCTATCAAGAAGAAGCTTTGCAAAATGCATCCTCAGATTGTAGTACTAGTCAAGGCAGAACTTAAGAAACTCCTAGATGTTGGTTTTATTAGACCAATTGATTATGCAAATTGGATATCCAATATTGTGTCTATCGGCAAACCAAATGGGGGCATCTATATCTATACTGACTTTAGAGATCTAAAAAAATCATGTCCTAAAGATGACTTCCCCCTACCAAACATCGACATAATAGTGGACCTAACAGCAGGACATGCCATGCTTTCACTCATGCATGGCTTTTCAAGATACAATTAGATAAAGATCGCACCAGAGGATCAACATAAGATGACCTTCACATGTCCATGGGGAACATACTACTGGAATGTAATGCCTTTTGGTCTAAAGAATGCAGGAGTGACCTATCAACGAGCAATGACCACCATATTTCATGACATGATGCATACTATATTGGAAGATTATGTTGATGACTTACTGGCAAAATCACTCACAAGAGAAGGTCATTTGGACATATTAGAGAAAATCTTCAATAGACTAGAACAATATCATGTTTGACTCAACCCAAAGAAATGTGTCTTTGGAGTAACCTCTAGGAAGCATCTAGGATACATTGTCTCAAGAAAAGGTATTGAGGTTGATCCTTCAAAAGTCAAAGCAATCATGGACATGTCACCACTGAAAAATACCAATCAGCTAAGGACATTACAAGGATGGCTACAATCCATCTGAAGATTCATTGCACAACTGGCAGATAAGTGTCATCCTTTTACACATCTATTACACAAGAACATCTACTTTCAATGGGATACCAGATGTCAGCAAGCATTCTAGATGCTTAAAGACTATCTCATGAATACACCATTACTGATCCCACCAGATTGAAGTAGACCTTTATTACTCTATATTTCAGCAACTAATACAGCATTAGGTGTACTACTAGCACAACATAATGTAGAAGGGAAAGAGTGTGCTATTTACTACATCTCTCACACACTAGTTGGCTATGAACTCAATTACACACCTATTGAGGATGCTTGCCTAGAAGTAATCTTGGTAGCTACTAAACTGAGACTTCTAAGTGAATTTGACATTGAGTATGTGGATCGTAAGGCTATCAAAGGACAAGTCATTATAGATCAATTGGTCGATGCACCACTCATAAGCGATCATCCTCTCATTTCCAATTTTTCAGATGAAGAGATATTCATGATCATAGCAGCACAACCATAGAAATTATACTTTGATGGTTCATACACTAGACATGGCTCGGGGGCAGGCATTTTGTTTATCACACCTCAAGGTGATAGCATCTCGAAGTCTTACAGGCTCACATTTCCATGCACAAACAACATAGCTAAATATGAGGCCTTGATCACAGGACTCAGACTAGCTCTACAATGGAAGTTACAAAAACTACAAGTATATGGTGACTCCCAATTGGTCATTCAACAAGCCACAAATGAATATCAGAGCAAGGATGACAAACTCATGCCATATAAACAAATGGTGGACAAATTAAAGGCATCATTCACTACTATCACCTTTGACCAGATACCCAGAGATCATAATCGAGCTACTAACACTATGACTACCATTCTATCTCTCCTAGATCTTCCATAGAATTCAACACACTACGAGTTCTTAGTCGAATAGCTTTGGATTCCCGCTTATAATATCCCTGAATCTGAGATGATATGTCACCTTATTGTTTTTGAATCCCCATGGTACAGTGAGTTATACACCTACCTCCACAATCACACGCTTCCTCCTAACCAATCAAATAACCAACATAAAACCTTCATTCACCAAACCGCTTGATATACCATTATTGTTGAAACCCTATACCGACGCAGTCTTGATGGTATTCTCCTTCGATGTCTAGAACAGAATGAGATAACAAAGGCCTTGGAAGAAGTACATGAAGGAATTTGTGGAACTCATGCAAGCCATCTGTGGAAAAAGACTCCTACTATTTTGTCAGAAAATGCAAGAAATGCCAAATTCATGGAGACTTGATACATGCACCAACACAGGAATTGCAACCAATCACAACACCATGGCCTTTTTGTCAATGGGGCCTTGACCTTATGGGTAAAATCCATCCATCTTCATCCAATGGCCACAAATTCAATATTACAGCCACTAAATACTTCACAAAATGGATCAAAGTTGTTCCACTTACCCAAGTCACTGCAAGCAGATCATCTCATCACCCTTAATTACATCATCTTCCGATATGGTGTACCCATGTCCATCATCACAGATAACGGACTTCCATTCAAAAATCAGGATGTTCATGAGCTCTGTGAGAAATTCCACATCCAGCACCACTTTTCCACTCCCTATTACCCACAAGGCAATGGTCAGGCCGAAGCATCGAACAAGAACATATTAAGAATCCTCAAGAAGACAATCAATGATGCCAGTCATGATTGGCATGTTCAATTGAATCCAACACTATGGGCATACCAAAATAGCATTCGAACACCTACAGGCGCAACTCCCTACTCACAAGTCTATGGCGTAGAAGCTATCTTACCTATTGAGGTCAAGATACCATCTCTACGAGTTTCCTTACACAATCTTATAGATGATGAAGCATACAAAGTATCTCATCTTCAAGATTTAGAGCTACTTGATGAGAAGAGACAAGCTTCATACAATCACCTCAAAGCCTATCAGCAATGCATGAGAAGAAGCCATAATCGTTGGGTTAGACCTCATACATTTGAGGTAGGTGATCTTGTTCTCTGAGAGAATCCCTGTAACCAACCAAATCGAGAACATCATGGAAAGTTTGAATCAAATTGGCTGGGTCCATATGTTATTATTGATAACTCAATGATGAATAGTTAGTACCAAACCGGTACTGAGAGGGGGGGTGAATCAGTACAGGCAAAAACACTTTCCTCAAACGGGTTAGATAGTAAACACTGCAAATGAACACTGACACCGATTTGAAACAGAGTGCAACTGGTAAAGCTTAGAATGACACACATTAATCGGTTGACACTTATCTTTTCATACAATTTGATACTTCGTTTCCATTTCACCCTTGTGCATGAATAGGTAATCAATCATCAAAATGTATAAATAGCTAAATCAACATGATTTACTTTCAGACACAAATCACTTAAAAAATCACATGAAAATCATCACACATGACACAGATTTTTCACGTGGAAACCCAACTGGGAAAAACCAGGGTGGGGATGAATACCCACAAGTTGTTTTATGAACTCTTTAGAAGCCCACTCTGTTAGGAGCCTTGTTTGGTTAAAGACTGATACAATAGGTTCTGTTAAGAACTGATCCTTTTAGGGATCAGCCGGTTAAGGGATGGCTAGAATACCCAATTAAGGGTTAAACCCTATTAAAGGTTACCTTGTTAGAGGATTTCAAGAACTCAATGGTTTTGAGTCACCCTGTCAAAGGATTTACTATAAGCTGGTTAAAGCTACCCTGTTAAGGGATTTCTCAACTGTTGAAATGGTTAGAGATCAATAGGTATTACATTGATCTGATAACAACACTTAATGCCAATGCAGATCCATTTTAGCTCCTCTTCACCTTCTGCACTTACACTCTGCAGGTATCACTTCTTTTCTCTAGACTGGCAAGAATCATGTATCTCTTCACTTGGATACATACACACAACTTTTTCCAACAACTTTAGAAAGAAACACAACATCAACCTTATAGGAAATAGATAGGTCGGTAGCATAAACCCTGAACCCTAAACTTTTTAGGTTAAGCAATTCAAACGGTTCAATCCTGATCATTGAGCATATTGCATTAAATGCAACCATCTTGAACTGATCTCAAGACATTCTCCATCATTCATTCTCCATCGATTTCATGACGGCAGATAACCCATCATGCGTTTTCACTATTTATAGACTTTGCACATTCCCAAGGTAGACAAGAACAATCTCCTTCATGCAAGATTCTTCACGTACACAATACTGACATGGCAAGATGACCTGTTCTTTGTTACAATGCTTAACTCATCACACAAAGTCACCAATTGAGTCACACAGGCTTGAAGCACTTCAATCGGAAACCCTAAAGTTGAGACTACTAACCGGTAGTCATACAAAGCTTCCATGTACCAGTTCCCATAACCACCTGTCGGTTCACCTTGAAGAAGCACACGGCTTCACTTTGGCACATATACGAGTTCATAATGTTTTACCCGAATCTCACATATACCAATTTTTTGTAACATACCGGTTCTTGGTAACATACCAGTTCTCTTTTATGCAACATATTGACATCAATGACAACATACAATGTCATCATGTCCTCATACTGATTCACATAATGCCAACAATCTCCCCCTTTGGCATTGATGGCAATATACAAAGATATCTTCTCTCTTATTTTCTCTTTTCTTCACTTCTTCTCCCCCTTTGACAACAATGCCAAAGTGGAGGCACAAGCTTCCCTGTTCCATTATGCTGCTCCCCCTGAGTAGTAGCATCTTTCAACACATCAATCCAAAAAAAATTGACTATGCAATACCTAATTGATGTGGAGCATATACTTTTAGTTCACCTTCTGAAGGGGCAACACCCCTAATTCACCTCTTAGGTACATAAATGTAGCCTTTGGAAGAGGATTGGTAAATATGTCTGCTAACTACTCCTTACTGGAAACATGTTCCAATGCAATCTCTTTGTTCTGAACCTTTTCTCTCAAGTAATGATACTTAAGCTCAAAGTGGTTGGTTCTAGAATGTAAAATCGAATTCTTGGAGATGTTAATTGCACTAGTATTGTCACAGAATATACTTGCTGATTCAGATACAGGAACTTTGAAGCCATTTAATACATGCTTCATCCAAATTGTCTGAGTGCAGTTCATGAAAGCTGCAACATACTCTGCTTCTGTTGTAGACTGAGAGATACAACTCTGCTTCTTACTCATCCATGAGACTAGTCTACCACTGAGAAAGAATGCACCACCAGTTGTGCTCTTCCTGTCATCCACATTACCAGCTCAATCAGCATCTGTGAATACTTTCAAGTTGAAATCATTGCTATAAGGATACCACAATCCATAGTCAACAATTCCCTTTAGATATCTAAGAATCCGCTTGACTGCAACCAAGTGGGATTCTCTTGGGCTTTTCTAGAACCTTGTAGTAATGCCAACTGCATGTGCAATATCTGGTCTATTGTGCACTACATAATGCAACTTACCAATCATTGATCGGTATTCCTTCTCATCCACCAAGGCTGAGTCATCCTCTTTGGATAATTTACAACCGGTCACCATCAGTGTACCAACCGGTTTACTATCTTCCATGTCAAAGGTCTTCAACACCTCGTTGACATACTTGGACTGAGTGATAAAGATTCCATCTTTCATTTGCTGAATCTACAGTCCAATGAAGAACTTAATCTCCCCTATGAGTGACATTTCAAATTCCTTTTTCATCTCATCTACAAAATCATGACTCATCTTGTCATCTCCTCCAAAGATTATGTCATCAACAAATACTTAACAGATCAGAATCTGATCTCCTTCTACTTTCAAGTAGATATTGCTATCCTCACTTGTTCTCTCAAATCCAATCTTCACAAGATGGGAGTGTAGACATTCATACCATGCTCTATGTGCTTGCTTTAGACCATACAAGGCTTTATGTAGCCTACACACCATGTCACTGTCTTCAGATAGGAAAAACCCATCTGGTTGCTCTATATACACCTCCTCTTCAAGTACTCCATTTAGGAATGCAGATTTTACATCCATTTGGTATACTTTGAATCCTTTAAAAGCTACATATGCAAGACACATATGAACTCCTTCCAATCTGGATACAGGAGAAAAGGTTTCTCCATAGTCTTCTCCTTCTTCTTGGGCATATCCTTTACACACTAGTCTGGCTTTGTTTTTAATCACTGTGCCATCCTCATTCAACTTATTTCTAAAAATCTATTTGGTACCAATAACATTTTTATGCTCCGGTCTGGGTACCAAAGACCATGTGTCATTCTTCTTTATTTGGTCAAGTTCTTCCTCCATTGCCTCGATCCAGTCCTCATCTTTATGTGCCTCTTTGAATGAATTAGGCTCAAATTCAAAGATCATACAAGAATTTTCTCTGACCTTTCTTCTTGTAAGGATTCCTGCATCCTTATCTCCTATGATCTACTTAGGATCATGATTCAGCTTGACATACCAACGAATGGTCTTGACTGATTCTTCTTGCCTTTCTTCTTCATCATCATCTTCATCAACATCATCATTCACTGGTGAAGGAACACTATTACTGGTACTTGGCTGATTAGCAACCGGTTCCCAAAAGGTTACTACCAGTTCATCTCTTACTTGCTTACTGTCGGTTTCCTCAGGTTTTCCAAAGTTTTCATCAACTCTAACATTGATGCTTTCCATAATTTTCTGAGTCCTATTGTTGAAACATTTGAGAGATTTTCTCTTGGTGGAATATCATAGGAATATTCCTTCATCACATTTTGTATCAAACTTGCTCTGATGTTCACTCCTCTTGATATAACATCTGCTACCAAAAATTCTAAAGTAGCTTACCACAGGTGTCTTACCAGTCCAATACTCATAAGGAGTCTTATCTTTTCCTTTCTTGATGAGTACCTGATTCATTGTGTATACTGCAATGCTCACTGCATCTCTCCAAAAGGTGTGAGCTACCTTTCCTTGGATCAACATTGTTCTTGTTGCTTCAACCACAGTCCAGTTATTCCTCTCTGCTAAGCCATTCTGCTATGGAGTCCGGGGGATAGACAATCACCTCTTGATGCCATGTTCCTCACAGTACTTGTTGAATTCATTGGAAGTGAATTCCCCTCCTTGATCAGTTCTTAGGCACTTGATCCTTTTACCGCTTTCCTTCTCCACTAGTGCTCTGAAAGCTTTGAACTTTCCAAAAGCTTCAGACTTATCTTTCATGAATGTGACCCACATCATTCTTGAGCAGTCATCAGTGAGAATCATGAAGTACCTATCACCCTATACACTCCTAGTTTTCATAGGACCACACAAATCAGTATGCACAAGATCAAGTAAATTGTCTCCTGAGAAAGATTTAACTTTAAAAGTTGACACTCTCTGCACAAGGTATTTTCCGGTTTTCTTAGCACCGACAACAATCTAACTACCTTGATCTAACTAGCCTTCACAATGTTATCAAAGTTTACATGGCAGAGTCTCCTATGCCATATCCAACTATCATCGAACTTGGCCATGAGACATGTACTCATATTTGCATTCAACTGAAATAGGTTACCTTTGGTCTGCATGCCAGTGGCCACCACTTCACCATTCTTTCCTTTGATTCTGCACACTCCACTCTTGAACTCTATAGTGAGACCACTATCATTCAGTTGGGCAACACTCAGAAGGTTGTTTCTAAGACCATCAACCCAATACACATTGTCAGCACTACTCTTTCCATTCAAAGAGATGGACCCTCTACCTTTGACCATACATAGTGCATCATTACCAAAGCAAACCACACCACCATCATACTCTTCCAAGGATAGAAACTTGCTCTGGTCACCAATCATATGGTGAGAATAGCCACTGTCAATAATCCACTCATTGGAATTATCAAAGCGGGTGACAAGAGCCTTCTTGTCTGATACATCCTCCTTGACAGTAACAAACACAATATCTTCATTTTCTTCATCTTCTGATTCCTCATCTGTGAATTTCTTGAACCTTTCTGGTTTGTCCTTGATGTCACCATTAGGACAGTTTATAGAAATATGTCCTATCCAGTTACAAGAAAAGCATTTCAAAGGGAGCTTACCTCTATATTTACCGGTTCCTTTGGGAAGTTTCTTGGCAAGAAGAGCTTCAAATTCCATCAGAAGCTCCTCATCATCCATTTCTCTGCTCAGTTTTGGTTCAGCATTGGTGCTTGCTTCTTTTCCTTTTCTGGATGATACAACAGAAGCTTTAAAAGCTGATTCAATCTTTTGAACACTGCCATCAAAACTATTTAGCTCATAGGGTGTCAACTTTGCAATGATGGAGTCAAGGGATACCTTAGTCTTGTCTATTGATCTCAACTCCTGAATAGCTCAACCCTTATTGCATAGACCTGTAATAAGGATCTCAGAACTTTGCTTACCACAATGGAATCTTCCATTTTACCACCTGCACTCTTGATATCTCTGACAACAGTTTTGATTCTTATTCCATACTATTGAATGGTCTCACCTTCAACCATCCACATGTCTTCAAACTTCCCTCTAAGGCTTTCCTCCTTAGCTTGTTTTACATACTCATCACCACCATAGATATTTTCAAGAGTATCCCATACTTCTTTAGGACATCAATAAACTCAATGTCAGATAAACTACTAATTAGGGCTTCCATGACTTGCCCATTCTCCTGTATTTCTCTCTTTTGATCATCGGTGAGAGTATCGGTAGGAGAAACATAAGCATTCTCAACATAGCTCCAGTGTTGAGCACCCATGCTTTTTATGTATATCTTCCTTCTGTCTTTCCATATTTTGAAATTATCTATGTTGAACTTTGGGCCTTCCCTCTTCATCATTAGACTGGGATCTTTTCCTCAAGCGATTAAGCTTATAACACAGAGGACCTAGGGAACGCTCTGATACCAATTGATAACTCAATGATGAACAGTTAGTACCAAACCGGTACTGAGAGGGGGGGTGAATCAGTATAGGCAAAAACACTTTCCTCAAACCGGTTAGACAATAAACATTGCAAATGAACACTAACACCAGTTTGAAACAAAGTGCAACCGGTAAAGCTAAGAATGACGAGCATTAACTGGTTGACACTTATCTTTTCATACAATCTAATACTTCATTTCCATTTCACCCTAGTGCATGAAGAGGTAATCAATCATCAAAATCTATAAACAACTAAATCAACATGATTTACCTTTAGACACAAATCACTTAAACCATCACATGAAACTCATCACACATGATACATAGATTTTTCACATGGAAACCCTGTTGGAAAAAATGGTGTCTCAACCTTGCATTTATGCGAGGTTACTATTTATAGTAAGTTTTCATTTGAGCATGAAATGGTGCGAAACTCTCCCTAAAGCTTCTGGTTGGTTAGATAAGCATTCCGGTAAAGTTGCGTCGCAAGGTCACAGCTAGTTTTGAAGATATTAATGTTTTCATCTTGGAGGGGTGCAATAAAATATTTAAACTTAATTTTGGGGACTTTAGAGGCTCTAAAATTCCCTGAAAAGTGGCCGTAACCGGTGAAGCAGGTTACGAGGTGATAGAGCACTTCGCAAGCTTTCCGGCGCTTCAAACGGTTCGTCAATCAGACACCCGGTTCTCAAGTTATGGCCTCCGGAAGTTTGTACTCCTAAAATAGGAAAAATAATTTGTATCGGATACATAAATGAGCTGTAAAGGGGAGCGACACATGTTGATGTGTGTTTTAACATGTCATAGGGCGTCTAGAAGGGAGATAAGGTCGGCTACACCTTATTGGGTGGTTTTAGCCCATGGTTTTGTAATACCGTTTGACGGTTTCTTGTATTGTATCTCCTATTTATGAGGTGTGTGAGATAGAGGTTGTGTGTAAGAGTCTTATGGCTATTGAGTTGCCTCTGAATCTCTGATTAGTGGTACTCCTGCGAAGAGCTTGCTCTGCAAGTATGTTGTAATCTATTTTTGATTGCTGAATAAAATATTGAGCTGCTTTTGGAGGGTGGGGTTTTTCTCCCGAAAGGGTTTTCCCCACGTAAATCATTGTGTTGTGGTATGATTGCTATTATATCTATTTCTATTTTCTGTAAATGTTGTAATGATCTAAAAAAGTTTTGCATTACCCTCCTCTCAAGGTTAGTGTAGGAAGTTGTTTCTGCTACTTAACTTCCTTACAAGTGGTATCAAAGCCTGATCACCTTTGGTTTCAATTGTGGGCAGTTGGGTTTTTTGAACTAATCCAGATTTGAGTGGGAGCTTGTGCAGAAGACACTTTTTGATCTTGTTGCAGGAATATTCAGATCGCGAGTTCGTCAGGGAGAATAGAGGTGGAGAAATTTAATGGAAGTAATTTTGAGATGTGGAAGCTAAAGATGGAAGATCTGCTAATAGATCGAGATCTTTGGGATGTTGTTGATGCGAATGTCCAAAGGCCCTCAGATCCTACTGCGGCAGCTCAGTATGATGTTATGGACCGAAAAGCCAAGGGTCTAATCAGACTGTGCCTGGCAGACTCTGTTCTAATCAATGTCCATGAAGAAAACTCTGCAAAGAAGCTATGGACTAAGCTTGGTGAGATGTATCAAGTGAAATCTTTATTAAATCAAATTTTCTTAAGAAAGAAATTGTATTCCTTGAAGATGGAAGAGGGTGGATGAATTGCAGACCACCTGGAAGCATTCAATATGTTGGTGGCTCAATTAATATCCGTCGGTGTTAAGATGGACGAGGAGGAGAAATGTCAGATCTTGCTTTGTTCTTTGCCTGATTCGTGGGATTCTCTTGTTATGGCTATTGGTAGTACTTCTGTTGTTTTGAAATCTGAAGACGTGGTGGGTGCCCTACTCGGTGAAGAGATGTGAAGGAAGGTATTCATCAGTTCAAAGGAAGCCCTAACCATTCGTGGAAGACCTAAGGAGAAAGGCAAGAAGAATGAGAAGCGCGACAAGTCCAAATCCAAAGGGAGATCGAAATCCCCTGGAAAGTCCAAAGTCGTTTGCTGGAACTATGGTAAACGGGGTCACATCCATAAGGACTGCAAAGAAGAAAAGAAGAAGAAGAAAAAGAAAAAGTTTGATTCTGATTCTGAGTCCGACAAGGAAGATGGCGATGCATTTATTGCGGCTTTGGTGACTCATGCAGGTAATGATGCCTGGCTAATTGACTCAGGTGCATCTTTTCATATGACTTCCAATAGAGATTGGTTTTTTAAATATGAAGGATTTAATGGAGGTAAGGTGTACTTGGGTGATGATTCACATCTAGACATTGTTGGTCGAGGTAAAGTTAGAATCAGGTTTTCTGATGGTAGAATAAAAAGGATTAATGGTGTGCTGCATATCCCTGGATTAAAATGAAACCTGTTATCTGTGAGCAAACTGATAGATGCGGGTGTGCAGGTAGTCTTTTCTGAAGCAGGATGTAAGATGATTAAGGGTGCTATGGTAGTTGCTAGAGGTGTCAGGTTTGGCACTTTGTATAAGCTTGAAGCATACACTGTTGAGTGTAATAGCACTTTTGTAAAAAGTAAATCTGCGGATACTTCACTGGAAGATTTGAAGGTTTCACCTTCAGCAGATGGAAATGGTTTTTGGGTACCTAAGGGTGCTCTTTCGTCTGAAGCAAAGTTACCTGCAGAGAAGACTATGTTATGGCACCAGAGACTTGGCCACATTGGAGAAAAGGGTCTAAGGACCTTGAAAAATAAAAACCTTGTTGAAGGTTTGAATGACTGTAATCTTGACTTTGATTTCTGTGAGCATTGCATTTATGGAAAACAAAACCGCGTTCAGTTTTACTCAAGTTCTCATAAAACTTGTGGTGTTTTGGATCTTATTCATTCTGATGTGTTTAGTCTAGTAGATGTCTCTTCGATTGGAAAATCCACATATTATGTTTCATTTATTGATGATTTTAGTAGAAGGACATGGGTTTATTTTCTAAAGAGTAAATCTTAAGTTTTTAGTCATTTTAAAGAATTTAAAGCAATGGTTGAGTTGTAGACTGGAAAGAAAATAAAATGTTTGAGAACTGATAATGGCGGTGAGTTTTGCTCTAATGATTTTGATAGATTTTGTAAAGACTGTGGAATTAACAGGTAGAAGACAACTCCGTATTCTCCACAGCAGAATGGAGTTGCAGAAAGAATGAACAGGACACTGATGGAGAAGGCTAGGAGTATGTTGAGTGGTGCTGGTCTCGAACAAAATTTTTGGGCTGAAGTTGTTGCCACTGCTTGCT
This sequence comes from Cryptomeria japonica, assembly GCF_030272615.1. Classification (NCBI taxonomy): domain Eukaryota; kingdom Viridiplantae; phylum Streptophyta; class Pinopsida; order Cupressales; family Cupressaceae; genus Cryptomeria; species Cryptomeria japonica. The sequence continues at coordinate 674,094,646 of NC_081410.1, read as the reverse complement.
ACATGATTAACAGGTCTCCTACATCAGCTCTTGTTGATAAAATGCCTATGGAAGCATGGTCAGGTCACAAGCCTTCATTGAGACATCTTAGAATTTTTGGTTGCGAGGCATATGCACATGTGTCAAAGGAGAAGCGAACAAAGTTGGAGAACAAGGCTGTGAAATGTATCTTCATCGGGTATAGTTATGGTGTGAAAGGATACAAGCTTTGGGACCCTGTTGCACAAAAGGTAATTCACAGTAGAAGTGTTATTTTTAGAGAAATTAAGTCTTCTTCTGTTACATTGCAGCCAGAATAGACTAAAAAAGAAGATGTGATTCAACTTCCTTCTACACCTGAAAGAGTTGAATCGAGACCCCTAGATAGGCAAGAATTTGAGAGCTCATCTAGCTCTGAATCTTCAGAAGAGGAGGAAGAACCTCCAACTTAGCTTGTTCGAAGGTCTACAAGACATAGACAACCACCTGAAAGGTATTCACCTGATGATTGGAGATGTATTTTTTCTCTGAATACTAGTGTGGATGAACCGAAATCTATAGAAGAGGCATTAGGTATGAATGATGCAGAATCCTGGAAGATTGCTATGGAGGAAGAAATGGCAGCTTTGAAAAAGAATGATACATGGGATCTTGTACCATTGCCTGAAGGACGAAAACTTGTTGGTTGTAAATGGGTGTTCAAGAAAAAGATTGGTTCAGATGGAAGCATTGAGAAGTATAAAGCAAGGTTGGTTGCAAAAGGCTACTCTCAGGTTGAGGGTGTTGATTACGGTGAGATATTTTCTCCTGTTGCAAAAATGACGTCCATTAGATTTTTGCTTTCTATTGCTACTGCTTATGATTTAGAGGTTGAGCAAATGGATGTGAAAACTGCTTTCCTTCGTGGTGATTTGGAGGAAGATATTTATATGACACAGCCAGAGCACTATGTGGTGAAAGGCAAAAGTAATTTGGTCTGTAAATTGAAGAAATCTTTGTATGGCCTCAAACAAAGTCCTAGGATGTGGTACCAGAAATTTGATACATATGTGTTGAGTTTGGGATTTGAACGTTCTAAATCAGATCACTGTGTTTATTATAAATCTGATGGTGATCATTTCTTATTCATTGTATTGTATGTTGATGATATGTTATTCATTGGTAAAGGGAAAGGTATGATTTCAGAACTGAAGTCTCAGCTCGCTGCTAAATTTGAAATGAAAGATCTTGGTGCAGCAAAGCACATTCTTGGGATGGAAATTAGAAGAGATAGGGTGAACAGAAAGCTATGGCTAGGCCAGAGTAAGTATGTGAATTCAGTGTTACAGAGGTTCAACATGAAGAATTGTAGACCATTGAGTATTCCTTTTACAGTTGGAATGAAACTATCTATTTCAGATTGTCCTACATCCCCATTGGAGATGGAAGACATGAGTAGAGTGCCTTACCAGAGTGCGGTTGGAAGCTTGATGTATGCTATGGTCTGTACTAGACCAGATATTACCCAAGCAGTGGGAGTACTTTCTAGATATATGTCTAATCCTGGTAGAGTTCATTGGGATGCAGTCAAAAGAGTCTTCAGATATTTGAAGGGTACTTCAGAGTATTCTTTGTGTTATCATGGTAATTCAGTTGGAGACATGACTTCCCTTGATATCCATGGTTATGTGGATTCAGATTGGGCAGGTGATATTGATAGCAGAAGATCCACCAGTGCTTATGTGTTTACTTTGTTTGGTGGTGCAATTAGTTGGATGAGTAAGCGACAGGCTGTGGTTGCTTTATCCACTACTGAAGCAGAGTATATGGCAGCTACTCATGCTTGTAAAGAGGCCATTTGGCTTAAGAGACTGTTCGGATATTGGAATAAAACAAGGTACAGTGACAGTTTACTGTGACAGTCAGAGGGCAATTAGCCTAGCTAAGAACCCGACATTTCATGCCCGGACCAAACATATTGATGTTCAGTATCATTTTGTTAGAGATATGGTCGAAGATGGTAGGGTGAAGCTGGTTAAGGTGGAAACTTTGATGAATGTTGCAGATGCTTTAACTAAGGCTGTGAGCACAGAGAAGTTCAGATGGTGTTCAGAGTCTATGGGCCTTATGGCCCCTAGCAATTGATTCATTGTGTTGACATTCCCTTCCGCTCTTGCAAGGTGTTCGACAAGTGGGAGATTTGTTGGGAAAAATGGTGTCTCAACCTTGCATTTATGCGAGGTTACTATTTATAGTAAGTTTTCATTTGAGCATGAAATGGTGCGAAACTCTCCCTAAAGCTTCTGGTTGGTTAGATAAGCATTCCGGTAAAGTTGCGTCACAAGGTCACAGCTAGTTTTGAAGATATTAATGTTTTCGTCTTGGAGGGGTGCAATAAAATATTTAAACTTAATTTTGGGGAATTAGAGGCTCCAAAATGCCCTGAAAAGTGGCTGTAACTGGGAAAGCGGGTTACGAGGTGATAGAGCACTTCGCGAGCTTTCCGGCGCTTCAAACGGTTCATCAATCGGACACCCAGTTCTCAAGTTATGGCCTCCGGAAGTTTGTACTCCTGAAATAGGAAAAATAATTTGTATCAGATACATAAATGAGCTGTAAAGGGGAGTGACACATGTTGATGTGTGCTTTAACATGTCATAGGGCATCTAGAAGGGAGATAAGGTTGGCTACACCTTATTGGGTGGTTTTAGCCCATGGTTTTGTAATACCGTTTGACGGTTTCTTGTATTGTATCTCCTATTTATGAGGTGTGTGAGATAGAGGTTGTGTGTAAGAGTCTTATGGCTATTGAGTTGCCTCTGAATCTCTGATTAGTGGTACTCCTGCGAAGAGCTTGCTCTACAAATATGTTGTAATCTATTTTTGATTGCTAAATAAAATATTGAGCTGCTTTTGGAGGGTGGGGTTTTTCTCCCGAAAGGGTTTTCCCCACGTAAATCATTGTGTTGTGGTATGATTGCTATTATATCTATTTCTATTTTCTGTAACTGTTGTAATGATCTGAAAAAGTTTTGCATTACCCTCCTCTCAAGGTTAGTGTAGGAAGTTGTTTCCACTTCTTAACTTCCTTACAAACCCAACTAGGAAAAAACACGGTGGGGATGAATACCCACAAGCTGTTTTATGAACTCTTTAGAAGTCTGCTCTGTTAGGAGCCTTGTCTGATTAAAGACTGATACAATAGGTTTTGTTAGGAACCGATCCTGTTAGGGATCACCTAGTTAAGGGATGGTTAGAATACCCAGTTAAGGGTTAAACCCTATTAAAGGTTACCTTGTTAGAGGATTTCAAGAACTCAATGGTTTTGAGTTACCCTATCAAAGGATTTACTGTAAGCCGGTTAAAGCTACCCTGTTAAGGGATTTCTCAATTGTTGAAGTGGTTAGAGATCAATAGGTATTACATTGATCTGGTAACAAAACTTAATGCCAATGTAGATCCACTTTAGCTCCTCTTCACCTTCTGCACTTACACTTTGCAGGTATCACTTCTTTCCTCTAGTCTAGCAAGAATCATGTATCTCTTCACTTGGATACATACACAACTTTTGCCAACAACTTCGGAAAGAAACACAACATTGACCTTATAGGAAATAGATAGGTCAGTAGCATAAACCCTGAACCCTAAAATTTTTAGGTTAAGCAATTCAAACGGTTCAATCCTGACCATTGAGCATATTGCATTAAATGCAACCATCTTGAACCAATCTCAAGACATTCTCCATTGTTCATTCTCCACCGCTTTCATGATGACTGATAACCCATCACACGTTTTCACTATTTACAGACTTCGCACATTGTCAAGGTAGATAGGAACAATCTCCTTCATGTAAGATCCTTCATGCACGCAATACTGATGTGGTAACATGATCTATTCTTCATTACAATGCTTAACTCATCACATAAAGTCACCGGTTGAGTCACACAGGCTTGAAGCACTTCAATCGGAAACCCTAAAGTTGAGACTACCAACCGATACTCATACAAAGCTTCCATGTACCGGTTCCCATAACGACATGCCAGTTCACCTTGAACAAGCACGCTGCTTCACTTTGGCACATATACCGGTTCATAATGTTATACCCGAATCTCACATATACCGATTCTTGGTAACATACCGGTTCTTGGTAACATATCGGTTCTCTTTTCTACAGCATGTTGACATCACTGACAACATACAATGTCATCATGTCCTCATACCGGTTCACATAATGCCTACAATTACTGCTGTATTTGGGTTCGAGGCATACTAGTTGGCTACTTTTGAAGTAGAATCACTAGCAGATCTGATCAATAACATGCACCTCAAATGGTTTTATACATAAGTTGCATAGAGCATTAGGCTCCCATACATATCGACAAAAACACCAAAAACATTCAGATAAATGTCCTAAAGAAAATACAAAAACATCAAAATAGTAAAGAAAAATCATGCATCCAAATGGTGAACAACCACTCCGGTGGCACCTTCGTCACAACGTAGATCAAAGTTGTTCTTTGACAAGACCTGGCAAATAGGCACCACTCGTAAAGGCTATGGCTCCATTTGTCTTTCAGACTTGTTGAATTCACATTCACTACATCAACCCATCCATCTGTCCAAACCATGGCTTGTTATTGATCTGCAATCCAGGATAAGTACCTCACATGTCTGGCATCCCGCTTTTTCATAGTCATGTCTAAATGGGGGAAATACCCTTAATCTAGTTTGATGGAAGTAGATACTACATTTTTTTGTGATTAACTAAGTTCTTCATTTGAAAACTATCTCACAAAATCCAAAAACATTAAAAAACAATCATCACAATACCAAAAACATTGGAAAAATTGTCTCAGAAAATACAAAACATTCAAAACTATCTCACAAAATCCAAAAACGTGATAAAACATCAAAAATCAATCAAAAACATGGCAACACCCTGTACATACTTTTTGCAAAAGAAGATACCAACCAAACATCGTGAAATACTCCAACAATGACCACTTATCCGATCAACCAAACAATCAACATCAAACATGCTAACAGTCTAAACAAGGATGCATCCTTCCTTACCAAAAACAAAGACAAGATGACTTTTTCTTTGACAAGAAATTTTTGTTTAAGCTATCAAGTACTTGGTTGATTTGTTGGTTATTCATTCATTTATGTATATACCAGGTCCCTACAGCATTGTTTGTGTATCTTCTGTGAATTATTCCGATGAAGTACTAGGGCATGTCCTAATGGTGTCTACATGGGAAATTCACTAAGCTATGTGATCTTATGCAAAAAAATAGTCATAGATCACTACGACTTGATGACTACAGTGTATACCTCAACCATATGAGCATGAAACATTATTGAGGGTCCATATTCTTTATTCTTTATATATGTTGTTGCTTGCAGGTACAATCCTCCATCCTTGGTTCCTACTGCCTCACCCAAACTTGATAATGGTTTATCTCTAACTATGGTATGAACTTGTCTTAGGATATGATCGGCAAAAGATCAAGGAGGATGTTCCAAGTCATGCATGAAAGGAGATAATCCTTGTCTGTTCTGCAAGCAATACTCAGGTCAACTTGATCCATTATATCAAGTTGCTTGTATTAACTTGCTATATTAAAATCCATGTAAGGAATACTTAGGTCATCTTGAATCATTATGTCAAGTTGCTTGTATTTTCTTACAACATTTTAAAAGCTCAATGATGAAAATAAAGCACTATGGATCGTCATTCCATCTCATCTGTTTATATAGCATTTCGTTGCATATCGCCCATCCATTTATTCATTCATTATTCATATACATAGTTTTGTGTGCAAGTGTGAATAAAGTTAATATGAGCAGTTGTGTGAAAATTGAGTTGGTCTTGGATACAATCACGATGGAGTAATCTGATACATCATCAGTGCATCATGCAAAGTCTAAACAACCCTGCATTCATCTATCATGATCATATCATCATCATTACATTTAGTTGCATTTCATATCATTTAGTTGCATAAAATTACATATAGTTCATTATCATTTATTGACATTAGTCTTATTATATCATTTCATCATTGAATAAATCATGACATATAGATTCATTCATATGATACAATTGTCCTTGATTGTATTAACCATTACTATGCATTCATTTAGTGTCAGTTACCAATCATCATTTATCATCATTTATCATTGCATACATCTATTTATCTATTCGTTAGTTAAAGTGAATTCATTTATCCACTTAGTATATGTTTATACTGATTCAATTTATTTCATTTAGGATTCATTACAAACATGCAATCATTCTACTTTTTAATTACCTTAAGGTGCAGTTATTCATGAGTTGGCATTATCATTTCACTTCATCATATTTTCCAAAATTTAGAATCATCAAAACAAAATCATTTGCCTCAACATTGGTTCATACATTATCCATATACATTCATTTATAAATCATCATTTAAACATTTTTATTTTACACTTGTTTATCCATATTGCACTCATCTAACAAACATCTAGATGCATTTACATATATAAAATCATTCATTTTAGCACATTATATCGTAAACATCATTGCATATCATTATCTCATTGTCTTATCAAAATCCAAAGTACCATCATAATCATCATTGCATTATGCACACATAACCATCATGGAATTACATACATAAGGCATTACATCACCAAAACATCATGCACACATATATAAACCTGCATATACATTATTAGCATCACATTCATAAAACATGCATATAGACATCATGTAGGCATAAATCATCATACAAACATGGGTATAGGACTCATCTCATAAACACATACATATAGCAAGTACAACTATCCATCTAAGCATAAAATTAGAAAATCATCATCATGCATAAACATCCATACATATCATCAACATGCATATCATCACAAATATGGGATCTCCTCATATATCCTATCATATCGCCAAAAATATACATGTATCAAAGTATAATGAAGTCCAAAAAATTGGCTACCAAGAGCCATCCAAGGTATAGTCCAAATGATAAAATAAATACATACAAAATACTCTCTCAGATGCCACTCTGACCAGATGTTGCACCCCATCTCCACCTTCTCCCCCACTAGCCTCTGCACCACCTGATCTATCTCTCCGGGGAGGACCCATCACACCACCACTGCTCTACATCCTCTGAGACCGCTCTGATCTCTCCCGACACATCTATGAATAACTTGGTGCCTGTCGACTAGATGGCACCTCCTACTCATATAGGCCACACCAGTAATCAACCTCTCCACCTGCTCTTCGTACCTCCCTCACCAATGCCTCCATAGATGGCCCTTGTCCCTATACTCCCTCCAAAATCCTCACTCTCTCCTGCAACTGGATCACCCTGTCCATGGTCTGATCTCTCTCCCGCAACACCATAGTAAGCTCTGACTCTCACACAAATAGCTACACATCTCTAGCTACTACCTCTACCTCTAAATCCTCTATGCGAGTCTGCAAATATCCTATCATATTATCCCACAGATCTCCATCTGTAGCTCCCTCTCCCATATCCATAGGTGCCTCCTTATTGGCTCCCTCTCCCATGGTTCCCTCCTCTGTATCCATAGGTGTCTGTCCCTCACCTACATCCCTGCTGCCTAATATCATGCCTCCCTACATCAAAGGTCCTTGAGATAGCTGCAATGGATGCCCACCTCTCCCTCTTTGCTGTAACCGACCACCACCTCCGAATCCGCCACCTCCAAATCTGCCACCTCCTCCAAACCCACCACCCCCTCCTCCTCCTTTTCCATCCCCACCACCACCATCCCCTCTCCCCCATCCACCTACTACTCCATGACCTCCTCTCCTCCTTTGTCTCTATCCCCTCTCTTCCTCAAAATTTGGAATCGGCTCTGTCGGATCTGATATCTGTGGAATCGGATGTGCTGCAATATACTGCGTATACTCCTTTGACACCCCAACATCCACCATCCCTTGCCTCATATGCCATGGTCTCACTTGTAGTGTATGGAACTCTTTTAATGCCTGATCATAGGGTAGCACTAGCCCCTATAAGTACCTCTCTCGTACTACTCATGCATACTCTCTTGAACCACTAGGCAATCCCTACCTTCGCCCAAACTGTCTCAACACCCTATCAGGCAACTATCTCTCCACATTGTAGGCTATCCTACCAATGAGGTACCGCATCATGAACACATATGGAAATGCCTCCACATCCTCCTCCCATGGATCACACTCAATATACGGCCTCCATATCATTGTATCTAAGTCATCCAATGCCCGCCATCACCACTCTAACTTCCCTCGGTGGGGTTGCCTCATCATCCCTCTATACATGTATACATAGGGCTAATCCACTACTCAGAATCTCAGACTGACTGGTCGAGTCATAGGTAGATGCTCACATGCCCAAATATGTAGTAACATGATACCCACTCCCAATGAGCCCCTCCCTCGGTATGCGACCTCATGAAGATCCTGTTATAAGTGCGATAGCATGCACAATCGCCATGCAAACTGGGTCCCCTCTGTAATCATCTTCTCGATCACCTACACCCAACCAATGGCAAGTCCATGTGATTGTCTATCTGGACACAGTAATCCCCCAACAATCCTTGATAACACTGCTGGTAATGGCTCATACAAGGCTACTATGTCCTCCCAGGCTATCGGCCTATCATCAATATACACATCCTACTCAAAAAACCATTGTATAGCTGCTATCCCCCAAGATCGATCATATGTCACCAGGTCTCCTCAAATGGGAATGTGCAGGATGCGCCATACATCCTCCAGTGTAACTTTTAGCTCCCCCTACACTAAGGGAAATGTACATGTCTCATTATGCCACTGTGCTACCAATGTTGTAATCAAACCATGATTCATCCAAATCACAGGCATGTACATCACATCGTACAAATTTGTCGCTACAATGCAATCCACCTCGGCCTCTCTCAATTGATCGTGCAACACCTATGTGGCGGGATACCTCTCGCGCAACTATAAGACTTGAAGATCCTCCTACATAAGTGCATCAACCAACAACATTAGTTGTTTTGTTTCAAACTTTTTTAAGTTTAAACGTAGACTATAAATAGATACTTTGATCAAGTATCTTCGGGTCTCAATAAGTAAACAATCATGGCACACCTAGACTTCAATAGGCATTTATCCTAATGACCTAAGTCTCATCAGGGCTACTACGGTTCAAAACAACTTTCACCTCATCTCTCCATCTATCCATCATTGGCATCAGGAGATTTTTGTCCAAACAAACTGGGGCATCTATTTTCCTACACAAAAGTGTTATCTTGCACACAACAGTACTAATCTCCTAACAAAAGCGCCCAATCAACTAGGCAATAGCGCTCAAACAACAATAGTTCTATATTGACTACACAATAGCACTACCTCACCACAACAACACTCAATTAGCTACTCAATAGCACTACAAAAACAAACGCGCTAAAACAACTATACCATAGCGCAACTTTTGCCAAAAGTGCTAAAACCACTATGCAATAGCGTTATGGTGGCACAATAGCGCTAATTAAATTGACAACAGTGCCAAAACACAATTTTAGTGCTATTGCATTGACTCAACTTGGACTAAGCAAAAAACATATCCAAAATGCATAAAAATCAAAAATTAAAATTCACATACCGCTGGTTCGTAGTTGTCTGGCCGCTGGAATCATCAGACTCTCTCTAATCGGTGTTCTGCTATGGGAATCGACATCCTGACTACTGATTACTCTTCCAAAAGGTCACTATCAAAGTTAAAATTTCACTATGGACGTGAATACAAATGAGGTTGTTTTCATCCCTTCCTCCTCATATATACCCTTCGCCGTAACCCTAATTTTCTCCCACTGACCATCGTGGTCCACATGAACTTCCCGAGTCTCTCATTTCTTCATTTTATCTCCGATTTCTTCTATTTTTCACCAGCATTGCTAAAATCTTCTCTTCTACCACCCTACCAATTTTTATTCTTTTTTGAGAGATCGCCCAATTTTTCAAAATTTTTTGAAATTTTTCGGCCCATCTCTCGAGGGGGCATACCACCCATTAAATTAACATTTTATGGAGCATTTATTCACACCTATTTCTCTTTCTTTGAAATGACACGATAAACCGCACCATCTCAAAGAGGGGCAAATGTAGTCACATAAATATGTCCATTTTAATTAAATTAATATTTGCTATTTATTTGATTAAAAAAACCCACTAGCCATCAGTTAATTAAATTAATATTTAATTAATTCATTTTCAAACATTCTCCTATTAATTAAATAAATTATTGAATTTATTTTAATTAATTCATTAAACCAAACTCACAATTAATTAAATGAATAAATTATATTTATTCAATTTAATCCTCTTTCCTCTTTTAAATAAATTAAATAAAACATTTATTTAAATCATAAATCCCCCCCACTTGCATTTTCCTATAAATGCAAGCTGCAACCACAAGTTGAAATAAATTATTTTTATTTTAATTAAAATCCTATTTTCCCTCACCCACCAAATCCACTTGCACTCCTAAACCCCCTTCTATATTTTTCTAAACCCTTCCTAATTAACCTAATCCATCCCCTAATTATTGTCACATTCCTAAGCAACTTGGAGTCACTTCTCAATGACTTCAAAGTCTTTGAAAAGCATTAAATGCTTTGTGTGTTCACAAAATTAACCTCTAAAGTCTTCTAAACCACTTATGGCTCTTACATGACCATTTATGGTTAACCCTTAACTCAACCCTCATGTGACTCATGTGTCTCCCCAAGCATTTATTTCTTTGACCATGGTTATCTCTTTTACCTTTGCACAAGAGTTTATCCATTGGATAAAAGCTTTATTCTTTGAATAAAGAATTTATTCACTCAACCCAACCTTGACCTTAACTCCCAAGTTAACCTTCATGTCATGTCAAGTATTTAATGCTTATTCCCTCTCCTCTCAACCTATCTCATATTGACACTTGTCATCCTGGGATTGGGTTGAAAGCCATCACATGGATTGAATATCATTCAATCTTGACCCTTGTTGAGCTACTCAATCTCAACCATCCATTGCTCCATTTTTCCTATAAATAGAGCCCATTTCTTCATAATTTAGATCCTGAAAACTTGTATGCATTTAATCTATAGACATTTCTAGAGATAATTTAGCTTCATATTCACTTTTTTGGTTTAAAATCAATTAGTTAATTAGATAAATCTCTCATTTCAAATTTTATTCACAATTGCATAGCATAAGTTATAAGCATTGTCAATCTTGAACCTCCATAAGCATCCATAGTGCAAAAAGTTGCTGAGAGCTACACTAATTTGGAACTTCGAGAGGAGAGGAACAAAAAAAAAGGAGCTAAGAGCATGTTAAAAGGTATTTGGAGATGTCTCATTGTATTTACTTTCGTAGTTAAATCCTTTATCATGTTTTTAGTGTCTCTTTTGATATGCCTACTTAGATTAGTTTTTGGTTGATTAACACTAACGATTTCTTGTAATTTTGTGTGTTATAGGACCACAGGCTTTAATCTAACACTTGTCCATTTCACAAAGCATCATATACAATTCATCAACCTTGACAACAAGGTCATCTAAACCCTTGATTCATATTTATAAAATTACATCATACCATACAATGATCGACCACCAGACTAATATAATGATAAACATGACATAACATGGACCTAAATCAAATTTCCAAATGCTCATCACCACCAGTAATCATGCCAAGATCAACCGTAACACACTACACCAAGAATACCGCATAACATGAAGAACATCACTAGTTCAACAAAAACACCAAGAACTCGCACAACAATCAATGAAGATCATCAAAAAAATAGGATGCAATTAGGAAACACCAGCAAGCATGTTATAATTATCACCAACGGTTGCACCAACACCACTTATCAAATCTTCATCAATCAACATCTGAAACTCAAGAGCACTCAAACAACAACAACTATCACGAAGAAAGATAACTTGCAAAGCACCAAATCACAAACCATCTTAAATGAATATACATAAGACCATCTTAAACAATCTCCCAAAATCTTATCTCAAGATCTGATCACACTGGAACATACCAAAGGAAATACTGAACTTTCCAAAGCATTGATCAGAAAAGCAAGCTACAAACTAGATCATATGATATGATCAATTAAGCTTTTCAGAACACCAAAACCAATACAGAAGGATATAATGATACCGGAAATACTCCATACACCAAATCATGATCCCAATAAATCAATCTACAATTATCGAAGCAGTAAATCATAGGAATATGTTGACATCAATGACAACAACATATCCTAACAGCAACAATGTCCAACAATGTCCCCCTTTGGCATTGATGGCAACATATGGATGTGAAAAACAATCAATAAAAAGAAAGAAAACATCTCCAATAGACTCCCCCTTAGATCGAGCAGATAAAATAGATTTTCACATGCTTCTCTCCCCCTTTAACATCAATACCAAAGATGCTCAAAATAGAAAACCAAACTTACTCTCCTCCTAAAACAAACAACCAATCCAATAGACTACTCCACCAGAGGAGCAACACCAACTCATTAATCTAGATAAAAGGATAAGACTGTGAAGTCCACCGGATTGATGCAGCTCAATGCATCTAGTTCTTATCGGGAGGGGTGGATACCCCCAACTTGTCTCTCAAATAGATAAATGTATCTATAGGCAAAGACTTAGTGAAAATATCACCAATTTGTTCCTTTGTAGACACATACTCCGACTTCATTCTTCTTCATTGACTTTTTCTCTCAAGAAATGACATTTGATTGATACATGCTTAGTCTTTGAATGTTGTGCCAAATTCTTTGACATATTAATAGCACTGGAATTATCACAATATATGACAATAAGCTCATCATAGATAATTCTAATGTCCTTCAACATTTGCTTCATCCAAACTACCTAAGTGCAGTTACTAGCAGCAACAATGTGTTCAACTTCAACAATAGATAAGGACACTGAATCGTATTTCTTACTTGCCCATGAAACCAATTTCTTATCCAAAAAGAATGCACCATCGGAGGTACCCTTTCAGTCATCAACATCACCAGCCCAATCAGCATCAGTGTAAGCACATAATATGAAATCGTCATTCCTTGGGTACCACAAACCATAATCCACAATTCCTTTCAAGTATTTGAATATCCTTTTTACAATAGTGACATGACTCTCTTTTGAATTAGCTTGATATCTAATAGCCATGCATACAACATGCATAATGTCCAGTCTAGTCTGAGTAAGATATAATAGTCCACCAATTATAGATTTGTATAAAGATTGATTAGCTTTCAGAGATTCATCATTTTTGGACAATTTTCAGCTAGTCACCATAGGAGTTCCAACTAGTTTGGAATCATCTAACCCAAAATTCTTCAATAATTCTTTTGTTGGCATATGCACATTCCAATGAGACATTGAAGGTGATTGAAGGTTTTGTCATTGATGGAAACCTTACAATCCTATGGCACCAGTAAGGCATTACACCGGCATCAGCAGATCACACTCTACACCGAGACTAAGACTACCGGCACCGGCAGGGAAAGGAAGTATACCGGCATAGAGGCCGATAGGATTTTTGTTATATTATATTTTGTTATTATTGTAAAAACTTTGAAAGCCAACTTGATATCATTGTAAAATGACTTATATATATAAGAAGTCATTGTAAGACATTTTGTAAGAAGAAGAAAGGCTAGAGGAAAAGAATTAGGCAAACCTATTATGTGAAATATAGGTTAAAGGGTTTATGTAAGAAGTAGAGCAGAAACCGGTATTGAATCTGGCATTATAGATGCTATTGTAAAGCTGTACAAGACATTGGATTTACATAATCCACATTGTAAGTTAGTGAGACTTCCCATTGAGCAGTGAGCTCTATGCAATTAGCCTTCCTGCATGTGCAGGCCCCTCTTGTAAGTAATATTCTCTTATTGGCTAGTAAGTGAATATTGTGGGTCACAAATCCCACCGAGGTTTTTCCCACACCAGGTTTCCTCGTTAAATCAATGTGTTATGGTGTGATTTTCATGTGGTTGCTTTCATTTCTGTTTATTGCATTATTTCTTGCATATCGGTATACTGTTTTAATATGCTCTACATGTTTTAAGTTAAGAAATTCAATTCACCGGTTAGATACTGATTCACCCCCCCCCTTTCAGTATCTGTGGGAATCCTAACAATTGGCATCAGAGCCTGGTCCTCTATTTTCAGAAGCCTAATAGCTTGAGGAAGATCTTGACACTGGTAGACATGGAAAATTTGATGAAGCAATTGGAAGAAGCTCTCTCAGATTTTGATATAGAAAAGTTAAATAATATCAAACTTGAAGATGATCTAAAGGTAGTTCAAGAAATCATTCAAGAACTTCAAGAAAACCTTACCATTGCAAGAAACAAAAGAAGAGAACTCTGTGAAAAAATGCAAATTGAGGATGATGAAAAAGAAAGCCTTAATGAGCAGATATGCAAGCTGAAACAAGAGAACATGACAACAATGAATGAGATGCAGGATATGACTATGAGATTTTGTAAAGAAATTGAAAATAGGAAGAAGAATGAAGAAGAATTGACCAAAAGACTAAGTGATGCAGCAAATGAAAACACAAGACTCAGTTATGAAAATGATTTGTTGAAGAAAGATCTGATGCACACTCAGAATGACTCCAATGAACTGATGAGGCAGAAAGAAGTCTTAGAAAGAGAACTAGATACTATAAATCAACATAAAGAAAAATTCAAGAAAAGCTCAGAGGAACTTGGTAACTTGTTGAAGAATCAAAAGCCTAAAAGTGACACTTCTGGAATTGGCTTTGAAGTTGGAGAAAACTCTGGTACTGCAAACACACAGGATCACAGTAAACCGGTAAGATAACCTAATGCTTATAAATTCAATGGAAAATGCTTTAACTGTAATAAGTGTGGGCATAGAGAAAATCAATGTAGATCTAGAAATTATCAGAACATCAACACACCCATCGGTCAATGTTCAAAATGCAACAAAGTTGGTCACAACTCAGAAAATTGTAGAATGAATGTGAGATGTTATGTTTGTGGAAGATTTGGACACCTATCTAATCAATGTAGAACACAAACCAGCATAGGTTATGGCAAAGCTATTCAGAAAAATAATGTGACTTGTTATGCATGTAACAAGATTGGGCATATTGCAAAATTCTGTAGAAGCAAAGGATCACCAGTAGACAACAGAAGTTCTAACTTGAAAGGAAAAGAAAAAGTTGAAGAGGTTAAGCAAGAATTCTCAAAATAATGGATTAGAAAGTCTGACCTAAATGTTGGGAATACTCCTCCACTGGTAGAACAAATCAATGCCTCATTGGCAGGACAGAGTAGTGCTACACTGGTAGGATAGAGTGGTACTCCACCAATAGGAAGCTCTTCATCAAACTGAAGAAAATCTTCTTTGAGGGTTTGGCAATAAATGAGACATATGCTATTATTCCCTCGGTTAATGGTAAGAAGTTGGAAATTACTTCATTACCGGAAGAAAATGTTAAGTGACTACTTAACTGGTATGCATTAAATGCAGTAGATGGAAAATAGACTTTATAAATTTGTGATTTTAACTCCATTTCACTTCATCGAGATTTCAAACATTCGAAGAGCGCAAAATTTGCAGAGCTAAAGCATTTCAAGCAAAGAGGTAAAGGCATTTCAGAAATCAATCCATCCAAAGGAAAAAAGGTATTTATCTTCATGGCATCCACCTCTGCACTTGAATATATAGAAAACCCTACTATAGTCAAGTGTGAGGCCCTACCCCGATTCAGTTTGACATTTTCAGTTATTTGCATATTGAGACTATTTTGGATGCTTTATTTTATGCATTATGGACTTAGAACTTATATGATTCCATGATTTGGATCACACTGACATTTGTTGATGTTTTATTTCATGCATGATGATCATGAAACCTTAGATATGTCACTAGAATAGAATTACATTATGATGGTGAATGTCGTTATTGGGATTTGCAGGATTTTATTTTGATGAAAAAAAAATGATGCATATTTATGAATGGTTCATTTTTGGGAAAATTATGTTAATTGCTTATGTGAAATTGAATTTGAAAACAAAATGAGATATTGAATTATTGTTGCCTAATGTATGAGTGTTGAATTGCAATGGATTCCATGTATTTGATTACGAATAATTGTGATTACTTGGGGTTACTAATGTGTTAATTGAGATGCGCAGGAAATTATCCATGTGACCATGGAATTTATGGAGAATCAAGCCTAGACCAATGTGCGTTTGTTAAGCCGGGAGTTGTCTATTTGGAGAGACAACACCCCGCCCCTTGTAATGTATTTTATTTGTGATGTGTATAATGCTTGAATGTAAAATTTAATTTATATGTAATTGTGTAATCCTTCAAGAGACCAATTTTCCATGTGTGATTTTTATATTTTATTTTTGTTGTGTCACTTGACACATGTGCTGATTAAGTGTCATTGAGTTGACTTGTCTCTTGGAGGGAGTTTTGTTTCTACCAAAGCCATTCAAAAACATGAGTGTGGTCCCAAATTTGTCTTGGGTAGGGAGTCATGGGAGTGGTCAACTCATGCTTGACCCGTAGGTAAACTTCAGTGGGGTTTCCAAAGGGTTTAATGGACTCCTAGGGTAAGTTTTTAGGCTTTTCCAAAGGTCCTAAGGGTATACCTATGGGTTAGGGGTGTTTTGCAACATGTGGCTTCTCCCATGTGACTATGAAGTCACTTCAAAAAGTGATAATTCCAAGATGCACGAAAATTGAACTTAGAAAGTTCTCCCTAGGATAGAGAACCTTCCATTTAGGAGTCAAACTCTCTTCCCCATCTTCTTCCACCTTTTCCCTTTCCAATTTTGGTAGTGTGTAAGAGTTTGGGAAGGGCAACCAATGGGAACTCACACCTCACCCAAGGGGTTGGGAAGTGTGTGAGAGGCCTTCTTAGGCAAGAATTTGCAAACTTAGTGAGTAATCACCCACTCTCCTTTCTTGGAGATTTTGCTTGTTTTGAAAAGTTAGTAGGAGTTGGCATTTTTAGTGGAACTTTGGGAGAAAAGATAGTGGAAATTGGGCAGCTCATCCCCAACAAAAGTTAGCAAACCTTTTGGCAGAATTAGGTTGGTTACTCTCTTCTTTCTCTTATTATGTTGAAAATGATAGTTTATGTTGTTTTGTAACAAGAAAAGAGTTGCTTGAAAGATTGTGTTTTTAAGAAGTTTTTGTGTTGAAGTAAAATGTATAGTTTTCCTTTCTATGTGTTTGTTGTGTTTCTTGTTGTTTTTGGGAGTGTCCAAGATCTCCTATCCTTGGGAGGGTAGGAAGATCTTGGGGTGGAAGGAGTTTGACAGCCATGGGTGAGAGGCTCTCCTTATGGAGAGTGTTCTCAAGGGAGTCCTTGGTGACCCTTGATGCATAGCCTTGTGTATGCATTTGGGGGTCATAAGGGGAGCATATATGGCCTTGAGCCTTTTTGGGGGGCATAAGGGTTGTGAAATGTTTGGGTTGCATTTGTGTTACTATGAGGTGGCTAGTGTAGTATTGTTGTTTGGCATGCATTCTCCCCATTGGTACATGGTCCACTTCCACCCATGGAAGAGTCACCATGAAAGTGGTGTATGTGAAGCTTGGGAAGGGGAAATTTGATTGTAAATGTGTTCCTATGTTTTGTAGTGGTTTTGCATGTTTGTAACCCGTCTAGTGCTTGGTTCTCCAAGCTTGGGGGTGGCTTCTAGTAAGCCTAGGCTGGGAGGTGAGCTTCCCATGGTCAAAAAAAAAAGGGGTGTTTTATTGCAGGTTGCATGAGGAAGGGGCAAAGAAGGATTAAAGGGTTATGTTGCTGTTTTTATGTTGCAGAAAATTAGTTAATATGGCATTGTATTTTCTTTGGAGTTGTAAATGAAAGGAAAGGAAAGGAGCTAGGTTGTATTATCTACAAGAAAAGAGGATTATGTGTCCAATGTTAGTATGTAAAGGAAGAAGTTAGTCAATGATGCATCAAGTAAGGCAATGTATGCCCATTCCATAGAAAAGGGAAAATGCAAATGTTTATTGCCAAAATTTATGTATTTATGTTTATTTTGTATCCATTATTGTTTTTGCATCTACCTTGCTAGAGAAAAATTACAAAGTCTTTACTTAGTTGCAAATGAAGTGAGTAATGCATTAGAATGCAAGTAGGGTTTCATGTTTTCAAAGGAAAGAGAAGGAAAAGCTCTTATTTTCTTGTATTCTGCAATTTTAAAAGAAATTAGGTTGCTGTAAATTTAAGTGAAACAGTCTTTTTTTTAATTTATTTATTTAATACTGCAAATGGAATTTATTAAAAAGTCTCTTTCATGTGTGTAGTCTTATCTATTTGACTTGCCAAATAAGATGTATCCTCCCTACTTAATGCAGAAAATGAAAACTCATTGCATCCAGCTTATTTCCTTCAAAAAAAAAATATATTCAGCATTCATTTTAGTATTTTAATGTCAAAAAAAAAAAAGGATATTATGTTTCTTCCTCATTAAACAATCTGCTATGAATAAACGAATGGTTCTTTAGGATTTTTTTTTTTTTAAAAAAAAAGAGACCATTTAG
The DNA here is from genome assembly GCF_030272615.1 of Cryptomeria japonica. Classification (NCBI taxonomy): domain Eukaryota; kingdom Viridiplantae; phylum Streptophyta; class Pinopsida; order Cupressales; family Cupressaceae; genus Cryptomeria; species Cryptomeria japonica. The sequence continues at coordinate 674,076,061 of NC_081410.1, read as the reverse complement.
CTTTAAATATTCATTGCATTAAAAACGTAGTTTGGATATTCTGAGTTATACAAAAAAAAAATAATAGATGCAGCCCTATTAATGCTATACAACAGCAAGAAGTTCTGATAATCTTGTAAAATCAGTCATATATATATATATATATAACCTTTAGGTATCTCTTGTAAAATTTTGTATCAAAAAGTATGGAAACGAGATATTTGCAGATCTGTTATTTCCTACAAAAAAAAAGAGAAAAACTGATTATTATATATATATATATATATATATATATATATATATACTTTCACAAATGAAACTGCCGTATTAAAACCATTGTTATTTTACCCTGCACACACACAGATATATATATATATATACCTTTAAATTAAAATATAAAAAAAGAGGAAACCCAAAAAAAAAATATAAACAAGAGATAACAGCGCACGCAGCTGGTGACCGCTGGTGGAAAAGAAAGAGGAAACGCCGAACCACCTCCACAGTGGCCGGCGGTGGCGCGGGGACTGCCCGGCCGCCACTGTGGTTACCCACAGTGAGCGGCGCTCGGCCGCCACTGTGGGCAACCACAGCGGCGCCCGGGGGTTAACCTCGCCCACTCCGCGTGCCTCATTCCTCCTGCGCTGCGCCGCGTGCATACCCGCCTCCGCAGCCCTCAAACCCTACTCCGCCGTTTTCTCCGCCCCCTGTTTCGCTGTGTTTTCAAAACAAAAACAAATCCCTAAACACGTCCGGCTTCGGTTCGAACCCGTAACGAAATGGGCGGGGTGGGGGGGGGGAGCGGTTTGGGCATTCGGCCCAGCCTGCTTGCCGCCGCTCGGCCGCCCACTCACCCTGGGCGCTCACACACAGCAGATAGGTGAAAAGAAAAGATAAAAGAGGTTATTTCGTCCTAACCCTAGATCGGTTAGGGCAAAGACCCACATGGTATTGAAAACAAGATGGGTGTGGGGGGGGGGAAAAGCATGATTTTAAAAAGGGGACTTACTTTATCCCTCCTCTTCTTGGTATAAAATCATGAACTCAATTTGAGGAGGCATAGGTAATTGTATAAGTATATATATATTTAAGTAATTGTATAAGTATATACATGTATAAATACGCATATATATATATATATATATATATATATATATATATATATATAAGGTAAGAAGTTTAATTGGTATTCTTTAAAACTCGGTTAGTGGTGAAATTAAGTTCTAAAAATTCTCCTTGCAATATTTGACCAACGAAGGAGAAACGTTATAAAAAGGGATTTTTATATCTAGGTGGAATAGATAAAAAAAAATAAAAATAAAGGGGGGGGGGTAATAATAAAAAGGAAAGAGGTATAAACATTAAGTGCTCGGTAGGGCCAAGAGGGCCAAATTAAGTAAAGGATTATAAAGTTTTATTTTAAATATAGAGGATCCAATTAAATAAAATGTGTTTAAACTATGAGGATAATTGAACTTGGAATTCTAGTGGACTAAGGGGGATAAGATAAATTTTAAAACGCTTATATTAATCGATGTGTTCACAATTTTAATTGATTAATAGAGCTTAGTGATTTCCCCTTTTGGGGAAATATTAGCACATGGGTAACTGAGTAAACCTAGTATCTAAATTGAATTTATTTACCCGTTTGACACAAAAGTAATTAAGACCTAATCCAAAATGCATTATTATATTTAAATTAAACTCACGTAGTTGATTTCATTTGTTAAGTAGTTCGTTAATTAGTTAAGTATTTAAAAAAAAAAAAAAAATTATTCCGTTCGTGCCCAAGAGTGGGCATGACATTTTGGTATCAGAGCAAGGTTGCCAACACTAGGGAACCTTACTCCATTACGTTTCGCTACAATTATTTAATTAATTAAATTGTATTTAATTTTATTTTTAAACTAGCTAAATATTTTCTCCTAAAAATAGTTATTTATTTCATTTTATTTTATTCTCTTAAAAAGGATGCCTCCAGCTACGCGACAAGCTCGCAAACGTGGTAGAGGCCCTAGGCGTGCATGCATGGCACGCGAAGAGGTCATTAGGGAGGAATCGGTTCAGGAAGTGGACCCAGCAGCTCCTCCCGAGCAACCAGTTGACCCGAACCGAGACATCTTGGTAGCTCTTCAGAACCTGATTGGACTAGTACAGGATAGGCTTCTAGCAATAGATCATAATGTTGAAAACCAGAACTCAGGAAGTCATAGAACAGTAGAACGGGAACGGAGTAGGAGTCCACCTCCTAATCCCGTGGAGAGTCAGGCTGGGCATGAGCCCGAACCCATTCACCTACCAGCACCACCTCCAGCCGTAGCACCAGTGTATATTGAGAGGGCACGTAGAGATCCAGGGGATCTAATCAGAGAGGTTATGCGACTTCAACCACCATCATTTGGAGGATCTACCGATGGGGTAGAGGCAGAGGCATGGCTTTTAAGCCTAGATAGGTGCTTTGCATTGCGCTCGTATGAGAGCAATCTAAAAGCACGTGCAGCGGTTCACCTATTGCGAGGAACAGCCTCCACATGGTGGAGACAGGAAGAATATAAGTGTGGGTTAGAGATAGAGACCCTCACTTGGGAGATTTTCACCGAGAGATTCAGGGAGAGGTATCTATCAGAGCATTTCAGACAGCGTAGGGTGGATGAGTTTCATGACCTTCAGCAGAAGGGTATGTCAGTGACACAGTACGAGAACAAGTTCTTTGAACTATTACCTTATGTAGACTACCTGAAAGATGAAAAGCTTCTCGTCAACCGATTTATCAGAGGATTGAATTCCGACATAGCAGGACCAGTGAGGATGGCCGCTCCAGGGAGCCTCCGGGTTGCCATGGAGAAGGCTTTGATAGCCGAGGAGATTCAGGCCAGACCACATGACTCGAAGGATCGGTTTCAAAATCGTAATCCTTCACCACAGACTTATGGGTTTCAGAAACCCCATTGGAAAGGTAACAACAGGCACTCATCGGGGTTCTCCAAACCCCCTCCTCCGCAGCAGTCACAGCAAAACCAGAGGCAAAAGCCTCCGCAGAATCAGCAGGGCACAAAGCCCAAGCAGTGGCAGTCACAGGGTCAGAGGCGAGATCAGAAATCTCAGGCTCCTTACACACCTCCGGCTAGGACTCAGCAGTCCTCTAGAGGTGGGTACAGTGGTTCTAGTAGGACAGGGGGACAGTCTTTCTCCAGACCACAGGGAGTACAGTTTCAGGCACGAGGCCCTTGCTTCACATGTGGAGCCATGGGACACATAGCGAGAGAGTGTCCTCAGGGTCAGATGACAGGAAATCAGAAGATGGCAGCATCAGAGCCGACAGTTGGGGACATGGGCAAGTCCCACAGAGTCTTCGCAGCGGTTGACAACCGCCAGGCAGAGCATCAGGCCACGGTTATTGAGGTGGCAGGTATGATCAGAGGTAGCAGTGTATCTATATTATTTGATTCAGGAGCTACTGATTCTTTTATATCTCCATTGGTTGTGGAGTGTTGCGGGCTAGTGGCAAATAGGCAAGAGGTCAGTTGGGAAGTGGAATTAGCTTCAGGGGCTAGAGTGTCAGTGGAATCAGAGGTTAAGGGATGTCAACTTCAGATTGGCAACATCACCACCTTAGTAGACCTTAGAGTTACACCACTTGGATCCTATGGCGTTGTACTTGGCATGGATTGGCTTTATGCCCACAGAGCCAAGATGGATTGTCGCCTAAAAAAGATCGAGTGTGAGGATGATCATGGCTCTCCTATAGTGATCACTGGAATTCAGAGACCCGTGTCCCTTCGTATGATCTCCGCCATGCAGCTTAAGCGGAGCATGCGAAAGGGATGTCAATTATTTGCCATCACCATTAGTGATAGGGAAGAAGAGGAGGAAAAGGAACCATCTATTGACGACCATCATATCCTTAGAGAATTTGCAGATGTTTTTCCTTCAGAGTTACCTGGTATGCCGCCCCGTAGAGAGATTGATTTTCATATAGACCTTGTTCCAGGAGCCGAACCAATTTCTAGAGCACCATATAGAATGACTACAAATGAGCTTAATGAGCTCAAGATTCAGCTTGAGGAACTCCTAGAGAAGGGCCACATTCGCCCTAGTGTATCCCCTTGGGGTGCACCAGTCATCTTCGTGAAGAAGAAAGATGGATCTCTCCGATTATGCATGGACTACCGTCAGTTGAACAAAGTAACCATCAAGAACCGATATCCATTGCCCAGGATCGATGATTTGTTCGACCAACTTCAAGGTGCTAAAGTATTTTCCAAGATTGATTTAAAATCAGGGTACCATCAGTTGAGAATAGTGGAAAGTGATATCCACAAGACCGCATTTCGCACTAGATATGGCCACTATGAGTTCACCGTGGTCCCATTCGGTCTTACGAATGCCCCAGCAGTTTTTATGAGTCTCATGAATGGAGTATTCCGTACATTCCTCGACCGCTTTGTGATTGTGTTTCTCGATGACATTTTGATATATTCACGGAATGAGGAGGAACATGAGGAGCACTTGAGACAGGTTTTGCAGTGTTTGAGGGAAAATCAGTTGTATGGCAGTTTGTCGAAGTGTGCTTTCTTTAAAACTGAGATCAAGTACCTTGGTCATGTTATATCCGGTGATGGGATCTCAGTGGACCCATCCAAGATCAAAGCCATTATGGATTGGCCAGCACCGACCAGTGTGACAGAGGTCAGGAGCTTCATGGGCTTAGCAGGTTATTACCGACGTTTTGTTGAGGGATTCTCTAGAGTTGCTCATCCTATCACTTCTCTTCAGTGCAAAGGGAAGAAGTTTGAGTGGACGGAGAAGTGCGAGAAGGCCTTTCAGGAACTTAAAAAGGCACTTACTACCGCACCTATCCTTGTAGTACCGGATCCTTCAGCTGATTTCATGGTTTGCACGGATGCTTCCCTAGATGGTTTAGGAGCAGTACTTATGCAGAATGGCAGAGCTATAGCTTTTGAGTCTAGGAAACTCAAGACTCACGAGCTTAATTACCCCACCCATGATCTGGAGCTTGCAGCCGTAGTGCATGCACTTGTGAGATGGAGACATTTCCTTTTGGGTCATCATTTTGAGTTGCACTCAGACCATCAGAGCCTTCAGTACATATTCACTCAGCCGAATCTTAATGCACGTCAGAGGAGATGGATGGAATTTTTGTGTGAGTATGATTTTGACGTTCACTACATCAAAGGGAAAGAAAATGTAGTTGCAGATGCTTTGTGTGAGTATGATTTTAAAATGCTTATATTAATCGATGTGTTCACAATTTTAATTGATTAATAGAGCTTAGTGATTTCCCCTTTTGGGGAAATATTAGCACATGGGTAACTGAGTAAACCTAGTATCTAAATTGAATTTATTTACCCGTTTGACACAAAAGTAATTAAGACCTAATCCAAAATGCATTATTATATTTAAATTAAACTCACGTAGTTGATTTCATTTGTTAAGTAGTTCGTTAATTAGTTAAGTATTTAAAAAAAAAAAAAATTTATTCCGTTCGTGCCCAAGAGTGGGCATGACATCAAGGTTATAAAATGCCCTAGGCCCATGTTTCAACTAGTTCCCGAGATAGCAAAGAAGGATGACAATGCAGGTGCTTTTTCTCAAATTCCAAAAGGAGTTGTTTATGCTGAAGACCCCAAAATTTACATCCATTGCAACATAGAGTAATTAGGAGATGAAGAGATTAGAATAGTGTATAAATCTATCATATGTGATGATTCTGGAAATATAAAACCTGAACATAAAATTATTGAAACCCTAGGATTTACTAAAATCCTTAGCATTCCTGAATTTCCCAAGGATGCGATTAGGATAGTCTTAAGAAGGGTTCATGGTGAATTTTTCTAGTTAGATACAATTCACAAAACTACCAAGAAAGATATCAAAGCAGTGACAAGGTTACCTTCCACCGGTAAAAGACTAGACAAGACTAAAAAGGTCTCAAATGACCTAGTAACTAAACTAACTGGTGCAACATCCAATAAAAGGACCTTAAGAGTCAATGATGTATCTGACATGAATGTGAGATTCATCAACATGATTTTAGGGTATAAAGTTACTCATGCAAATAGACTTAATTCAGTTTCAAGTTTATGCATTAAGAGTGTTTATGAAATGATTACAGACAATGTGAAAATTGATATATGTGAGTGGTTGAAAGATGAGTTGATTGATAACTTAGGCAAAATCAAGAAGTATAAGAAAGGAACTTTTAGGTTTGGAAATCTACTTGTATACCTGATGCTACACATAACCAAACAAGTTCCCGGTATAGGCTACAAAGAACTTGGATTTGATATATCGGTAGGTAAACAGTTATCAGAACTATTCAATAACATGGGTGAAGATAAGGAACAAAATATCCATGAATACTTTCAAGCATTAAAGGCCAAAATGAAGAAGAGAATCAGATTATCATAGAAAATTGTTGACAAGTATAAGGATAACATATGCTTTGTAATAAAAAAGGATGAGATATGGATGGAAGTAGTCATCCCAAGAACAATTTGGGTAATAGAGATGGGTTATGAGACTGATGACCATATTATTGAAATATATGCTAAAACACTTTTGGAAGCTCCTAGAGAACCTAAGGAAGAAGTATTTGGTAGTGCTGAGACCATAGAAAGTCAAATTCAATCTCATAAAAGAGTGAAATAGGTTGAAGCAATAGTGAAAAGAGGTTCTAGACAGGTAAAGGTTATTAAAGAAAATGTAATGAAACAAACTGGTATCATTGAGGATGAGTTTGCAGCCCCACAGCTTGAAACTCACCTATCACTGGTAGGCACTTCCTCGAAGAATCCCATGCCTACAACTTTCAAGAGAGTTGTAAGGAAAAGAGACCCTTCACCAGCAACCACACCTTCACCTAGGAGAACAAGACAAAAACAACAAGCAGTGAGATCTCCAGTTAAGAATACTACACCAAAGAAGAAACTGACACCCAAGAAGAAAAAGAGGACAAAACAAAACATAGCCCCTCTTGACATATTGCTAAATGAAATTATAGAGGAAGGAAAACTAAAGAATATAGAGAAATTGTATGACACTCTGACAGCAGATGAAAAAGAACAAGTTGAGAACAGTGTTATTTTGCACATAGACATGTATAAGAAATTTTTTATGGAAGTGGTAGATGAACTACCAGATGAATTATTTAAAAGATTGGAAGCAAGAAGACAAGCTGTTGTAGAGCTTGACAAGAAAATCAAGATAGAAAAATTACTTGTTGTTTACCCAGTGAACTCACCTAAAGAAATAGATGATTTAATTGCAGAACCCAACCAGTCAGTATTCTCTACTACACATCGACGCATTGCATTAATGGTTGGAAGAGTCAATGAGGTAACTAAAGAAACAGAAAATGCATGGGATATATTCCTAGTTGAAAAAGAAAAATAGGAAGAGTACATGAGCCACAAACCTATAAAGGTATATCAGAAGGACAAGGACAAGGGTAAAGGAAAGGTTGGTGGACCTCCTAGTATAAAAGTAAAGGATAACTTACTCCCACTGCCTCCAATTACATCATCGGTAATAACAAATACTGAAGATCAACCAACAGTTGAGAATATGAATGTAGAGGATATAAATCCTAATCCTAAAGTCTTATACATAGTGGATGTTGATACACAAAAGATCAACATTATGGTAGATAAAGATACAACTGGTAAGACTGATGTGACTAATAAGCCACTAGTAATTGAGCAAACTGATCAAACACAAGAGAAACTGGTAGATGATAACAAAGAACAATAAGTAGAGACTCAGACTAAGACTGAGACTGAGTAACAAATAGAGAAACAAGAAGAGCAAAAGGCTCTAGAACAAGCATAGGTTCACATGGAAATAGAGCCATCGACAACAGGAGAAGATCAAAAACTATTGCGTAAAGAAATGGAGACATAGACTGACCTACCAGAGGTCACAACAAGCTTGGTTACTTCTACCACTGGTGGTATTCAGAATATTGGTTCCTCATCAGCAGGCTATAAATCAACAAATGTAACAAAAGTACTCTTAGATTCAATCAAAAGGATAACAGATTGTAGTTCACAAGCTTACAAAGCTATAGATGACACAATCCCAATTTTGAAGAGGTTAGCTCCTAACTACAATATAGACAATAAAGATTCATTAAGCCAAATTGACATTTTGTCCAAATACATCATTGAGAACATAGTGACAATTGAGCAAATAAAGGAAGAGGCATTGAAGAATAAGATGGAAATTGAAAAGCAAAAATTCTTTGAAGATCAGATAAAGAAGTGTACAAGGGGTTTTGACACACTTCTACCAGAATTATGCAATTTACTGAAAGAGTTCAAAACTTTGTACAAAGACATATGCAAGACAAACCTACTAACGACTGACATAGATAAGCAGATGAGCAAGGTACAAGATGAAATCAATAAACTTGTAGACAGTTTTGTTAACTCACCTGATACATTATCAGTTTTTGAACAAAAGATAAAAAATTTTGAGGAAGATTTACTTAAGTTGGGAAGAGAAAAGGAGAGAATAGTGGATAAGGCAAAGAGTTTGAGACTAAGACTGAGTCCAAGATTGGACTATCTAGAATACATTCGGAAGGAAATATCTAAGGCACTTGTACAGGGACAGAGAACACCGACAAAGCATATGCAGCACCTCACCGGTATAGTTTAAAGAACCGAGACAATAATAAGAGACGGTAAGAAATTTATGGAGAGTATAAACTTGATTTTGGCAGATATTTTTCAAATTGTGACCACACAGGTACAAGGTTGAGACTACAACTCTAATTGACATCTTGACAGCCTTTTTCATTGATGCCAAAGGGGGAGTAGTGGTATGAGAAAATCCATTATCATAGGAATCATATGCTCAGGGGGAGCACACACATTTTTGGTAACTTTTTTTGGATACACTTTTGAATTTTCTCACGAGTGTTGCCATCAATGCCAAAGGGGGAGATTGTTGGCATATGCACACTCCAATAAGACATTGAAGGTGATTGAAGGTTTTTTCATTGATGGCAACCTTACAATCCTATGGCACTGGCAAGGCATTACACCGGCATCAGCAGATCACACTCTACATTGGCACTTAGACTACTGGCACTGGCAGGGAAAGGAAGTATACCAGCACAGAGGCCGACAGGATTTTTGTTATGTTATATTTTGTTATTATTGTAAAAACTTTGAAAGCCAACTTGATATCATTGTAAAATGACTTATATATATAAGAAGTCATTGTAAGACATTTTGTAAGAAGAAGAAAAGCTGAAGGAAAAGAATTAGGTAGACCTATTATATGAAATATAGGTTAAAGGGTTTATGTAAGAAGCATAGTAGAAACCGGTACTGAATCTGGCATTATAGATGCTATTGTAAAGTAGTACAAGACATTAGATTTGTATAATCCACATTGTAAGTCAGTGAGACTTCCCATTGAGCAGTGAGCTCTAGGCAATTGGCCTTCCTGCATGTGCAGGCCACTCTTGTAAGTAATATTCTCTTATTAGCTAGTAAGTGAATATTGTGGGTCACAAATCCCACCGAAGTTTTTCCCACACTAGGTTTCCTTGTTAAATCAATGTATTATGGTGTGATTTTCATGTGGTTGCTTTAGATACTGATTCACCCCCCCCCCCCCCCCCCCCCCCTCTCAGTATCTATGGGAATCCTAACATCTTTCACATATTTAGTTTGAGATATAAAAATACCTTTTCCAGTCTATGAAATCTGCAAACCTAAGAAAAATTTCATCTCTTCTATCATACACATCTCAAATTATTTTTGCATATCACCGACAAACTTCATGCACAAGTTATCATCTCCTCCAAAGATAATGTCATCACCAAAAACTTCAACAATCAAGATGTTATTATTCTTAATCTTAAAATATAGATTATTGTTAACATTACCTTTATTAAATCCTAATTTTAGCAAATATTTATCCAATCTAGCATATCAGGCTCTAGGGGCTTGTTTCAATCCATAAAGAGCTTTATTTAGTTTGCATACCATGTCTCCATCATATTATAATGAAAATCCATTAGGTTGTTCAACGTAGACTTCTTCCTCAAGATCACCATTCAAAAAGGCTAACTTGACATCCATCTAATATACCTTGAAATCTTTATAGACATCATATGCAAAAATAGTCTAATAGCTTCAAGTCTGGTTACCAGAGCAAAATTCTCCTCATAATAAATCCCTTCTTTCTATGAATATCCTTTGCATACCAATCTTTCTTTATTTTTGACAACTTCACCGACTTCATTCAATTTGTTCCTGAATACCCATTTAGTACTAATCACATTCTTACCTTTAGGTCTAGGCTCAAGTTCCCATGTGTTATTCTTTTCAATCTCATTCAATTCTTCTTACATATCCCTGTAGTGTTATAAAATTGTGACCCTAACAATTTTCAACTACATAAGGGTCTTCACACACATGAGATCAAATCATCTAGCTTGATCAGAGACCAGAGACTGCTCAACCCTTAGAATTTTCTTCTCCCTTGGCCTCTGCACCACCCTATCTGCACTCTTCCCTAGAGAAATGGGTAGGACAGGGGCGTGGTGCCCTTTTCCCCCTAGGACCGGGGCATGGTGCCCCTATCCTTGCCCTTTTTTGGGGTAGAACCTTTCCTAGAGCATGCATTGTAGGTTGTGCATTGAGCGGGAAACTCCCTCGATGTTAGCCTATGACGAAAATCAAATTTAGTAACATTTATTAAAGGGTCATTTATCCTCTCATTTGCATAAGTTGGATAACTAGGAGTTGTTCAAGTTGCATACACGATTGAGCATTCAAGCATTCAAGTATTCTTTTCCAGCATTGAGCATTCTCAAGTCTCCCTTCAAGGCTACGTGTTGCATTCAAGTCAAGGATTCAACTATTGAAGACGAGATTGATTCCAACATTCAATTCCACACAAGAATTTCTATCAAAATTGCTATCACAACCTCCCTTGAGGTGATTTACAATTCAGTCTTTCATTTACATCCACTTGCAAGTACTTTATTTCATTACTTGGTTATTTCCAAAACTGGGGTTTGACCTAAATGCAAACCCCCAATCCCAAACCATTTTCCTCTCTTTTCTGTGTGTAGGTTGCATGTGTGCAGTTGTACTTTTGGATTTGGGCTCCATTTGCAGAGGTGGAAAAACCATTTTCATTTCATAGATTTTTCGGAGGACCGTGTACATTCTCGCCACAGTCCAGGAAAATTTTCCTCAAATTCATAGGGTGAATTCTTCTCGACATATTACTACCAGATCCAGGTGCACAACTTCATCCCATATTCCAATCTTAAGTTATAATCAGTTCTTTGTTACTTTTGCACTATATAATTCAATCAATTCATTTCCATTTCAAATAGGAAGAGGGGATTAGCTTATCATTCCCATTTCACTCATAATTCTACCTTCTTATTTGAAGGTTGAATCTAGTGAATTATCCTCTCCTCTTCTAATGTAATTAGGTGAAAAGTGTTTGAAGGGAAATCTATAGTGAAATTCGCATCTCTCCTTGGAGGGAAAGGATAGTTTTCCTCTTGATCTCTCATTCACATTTCACCACATTACATTTTGATGAACTCGATGTCTTGCATGCTTTCCTTTGAACAAAATTGCATATTTTTCATTTGAAAGTTTCAAATTTCTGCAAACTTAGTGGTTAAATCATTAAAAACCCTAGTTTTTCAAATTATAATTGAACTTGTGATTTGTAAAAATTGCTTGTGGTTATCTTAGATCTGAAAATATTCTTGTTTATCAAATTCAATTTCCTCATTGTCTTGTTCAATTTGCATATAAAATCTACAAAATTAAGAGGTTACTTTTTAAAACCCTAATTTTCAAAAATCATCTTGAACTTGTGCAAAATTGGATTTCCATTTAATTTTCAGATTTTTTATTGTTCTCAGACTTGTTTTCATTTCCTACAATTCAAATTTTCAATTTCCCCCCTTTTTCCCAAAATTCAAATTTCAAAATTAGGTGGTTAGGTCATAAAACCCTAATTTTTAAATTTAATTGGATTTTGTGCAAATTTGAAATCAATTTCACTCACATTTAGATTTCTAAACATTTTCCAAGGTGTCCCTATCCATTAGATTTGACCTTTTTCAAAATTGCATTTCAATTCATCTTTTTCTTCAAAACCCTAACTGGGTCCTATTTTTACATTTGTGCCTTCATTTCACCCATCTAGTGATTATTAAATTTGTCAATTTTGGGGGGTTAGCTTTGAAATCATCATAATATTCATCCCTAAAAATTTCAAAAAAAGTTGGTTGGACCATGTGCATTCCCACCACAATCCTCGACTTTTTTCCCGAAATTTCAAGAGACTGTTATGACTGTATTTAATAGCGTAAATCTAGAATATTGGATAATTTTATTTATTTTTGATCCCTCAAGAATTGGAAATATCTCCAAAATTCAATATTTCAAATTTCAAAAACAAAATTACAATTAAGAGGGTTAATTATAGTCTGCCCTAATTTTAAAAATTCTGATTTTAAAATTAAGTGGTATTCCCTTGGCACTAATTTTAAGATTCCAACTTCCTTTCATTTTTAGAAATTGTGTCATCCTCTTCTTCCAATAAAGTTCAAATTGTGTACTCATTATTTTCTTAGATTTTGCATTAATCAATTTTGTAAGCTTTGTTCCAAAATTCAAAATTCAAATTTTCCCTCTAGTGCATGAGGTTCACCACTATTAGTCCTGCCTATCCTATCCATGTTAGATGAAGCATTAGAATTAAGGCTTCCCAAGGTTTAATTACCGAGGAGATGGAGCCTAATTTGGGTATCTTCTTTAATGAGGATCATGCTAATTCTTCACATCCTAATCATGTCCCTATTCTCCCCATTGATGAATCCCATGATGAAGGAGAAGCTTTAACTAGGGTTTCTATAGATCAAATTTCCATATTGAATAATCAATTTGATAATTTTCTGTTAGTCCGAACCGGTGCTGAGAGGGGAGTGGTGAATCAACACTTTATCAATTTTTCACAATTAAAACTTTTAACTCAAAACTGCACTTACTTAATATTCATCAATATACTTAATTACTGTAGAAGAATATGCATGCATGAAAAGATATAGAGTGACACCAAGATTTATCTTATGGAAACCCAAATGGGAGAAAATCCACAATGTGAGTAGGAACTCACAAAATTTGTACTCTTTTGGAGTACACCTGGTGAGGAGCCATCCTTGTTAGGAGATTACAAAGACATTGTTAGGTGCTAATCGGTTAAGTGATCTTGTTTAAGGCATGTTAGTGCCTTTACCCTATTAAAGGTATCTTGATTAAAGGACTTAAGAACATCAATTAAGATGTCACCTGGTTAAGGGATTTTACAAAGGGACCTGTTAAAGTCCATCCGGTTAAGGGATTTATGTTACAATGGTTAGAAAGAAACAAAAGGATGATCTCTTGAATTAGCTACTGATAGCTTGATCAGATCACAATGAGAATCATACTCTATCTACACCGGTTGTGTCTGCTTTGCACAACACTAGTTTTCTACTTATACCTTCAGCTCTACACTCTGTCGATCCTTTGACCTTCGGCTCTGCACTCTGTCAGTCCTCTATCCCTCAACTCTGCACTATGTCAGTTCTTTGTCCCTTGTCTTTGCACTATGTCGGTCTACCTCATGCACTCTCTACTCTACTAAATCTTCTTAGCACTTCCTCTCACTCTACTCTTCACTTTGGATCACCTTCTATAGGATCTTCTTTTTGCAAATTTTACGATCAATAATTTTTGAATGAACTCAAAAATACTTTATACATTTTCTGTCGTTACCTTCAAGTGTTTCCTCAATCAAAGCAATCACAGATTTTGGAAGATTTCAAATTCAAAATCTCCCACTCTTTCTATGTGCACCCTGCAATAATTCTGCCAAATGTTCAACTAATTCTCCCACCGCATCCCCCAAAAATAGTAAAATTTGGGTCGAGTTCAGTCATTTAAGTGTGAACCTAAAAATCTGCAAGTAATCATGGCTTGACTGCATGATAACTGAAGTTGACTTTGCCAACTTTTAGTTTGGCATAGACACGAGCTCACCAACTCACCTTTTGCCACTGCAACTAAATAACTGATCACTGCTCTGAGATTTATGGTTATCACCTATCTTCCTTCTACCTTATCGGTGTACTGGTATACCACTACGCTCTATTTACTGGTTCATCCTTTGATTGTTGGTTTGTTGTGCTAGCATCAAGTCTCTTTCCCTATTTTCTAATGAGGTTCTGTTTTGCATATAACCTCAAGTCTTCTTGCCTAAGTCACCTTTTATGACTTCAGCATCATCGGAATGACTGATCTTCTTGAGTGATAGACCGGTTGGCTTAGTTTGTCTTCCCTTGAGCTGATTGAACTTTGGTCATCTAATTCAAATATTGTTTTCATGTGTTTGCAAGTCATCACCTTTTCTACTGAGATACACCACTCCACCGATTTCACTTCACCGGTCAGTGTTAGACATCAATGACAAATCTTAGCTCATATACTAGTTCTCTAGATTGACCGATTGTGTCAATGCCAACAATCTCCCCCTTTGGCATTGATGGCAACACTTCAGAATTTGTCTTATCAGTTGCATGTACTTTCTTCATTTCTGTATCGATCATTACTTCTACTTTGAGTAAAGCATATCTCCCCCTAACACTAGTAATACTTTGTTTTAGTAACTTCAACTCAATCACTACTTACCAATGCTCAAACACTATAATCATATCTCCCCCTTTGACAAAAATGCCAAAGATTTATTTCAGTACAATTTCAAGACTACTCCCCCTAACCAGAGTAGTCCACACTTATCAATCTAGTCTTAGAATTGTTTTTTTAAGAAATCATACCAGATTGATATAGAGCCCTTTTTACTTACTTTACTGCAAGTAGGGGCATCACCCCCAACTTACCTTTTAGATATTCAAAGGTATCCTTTTGTAGTATCTTGGTGAAGATATCAACAACCTTCTCTTTTGTTGGTATATACTCCAACATCACTTCCTTTTCTTGAACGTGTTCCCTTATATAGTGATATTTTATAGCTATATGCTTTGTCTTGGAATGCATCACCAGATTCTTGGATATGTCAATGGAAGTAGTGTTGTCACAATGAATCACTATCGGTCCAATCACCTTTTCTTGGATACCTTCCAATAATTGCTTGATCCAAACTATCTGTGTGCAATTGATTGTAGTAGCTACATACTTAGCCTCAGCTGTAGATTGAGATATGCAATTTTTCTTCTTGCTTGTCCAAGATACAATCCTATCTCCAAGAAAGAATGCACCTCCACTAGTGCTCTTTCTATCATCAATGTTCCCTGCCCAATCTAAATCTATGAAGACACTCAAGATGAAGTCTCCCTTATGTGGATACTAGAGACCATACTCATCAATCCCCTTGAGGTATCTAAATATTCTCTTGACTACCACCATGTGAGTCTCTTTTGGATTTATAGAAAATCTGGCAACCAAACCAACTTGTGCTATGTTCGATCCATTGTGTACTTCATATTGCAACTTACCAATCATGGACTGATAAAGTGTCTCATTCACTTCATGAGCCTCATCATATTTAGAGAGCTTGCAACCTGTAACCATTGGAGTTCCAATAGGTTTTCAATATTCCATTCCAAAAAAATTTAGAATTTCCCTTATGTACTTGGTTTGACTAATGAAAATGCCATTCTTTAGCTTTGAAACTTGCAGGCAAATAAAATTTTTATATTGCCAATCATGGACATCTCAAATTATTGCTTCATTTGTTCTACAAAATCTCTACTCATCTCATCATCTCCTCCAAAGATAATGTCATCTACAAAGATCTCAACACTTAGATGTTTTCTTTCAACTCCAGTCTTTAGATATAGGTTACTAGTATCACTGGTTCTTTTGAACCCTATGCTTAGTAGATATGAGTTCATCCTCTCATACTAAGCACTTGGTGGTTGTTTTAGCTCATATAGAGCCTTCTACAACTTGCATACCATATTAATTCCATCTTCATATGCAAACCCTTCTGGTTGCTCTATGTATACTTCTTCCTCTAACACCATTTAAGAATGTTGATTTAACATCCATTTAGTAAACTTTGAAATTTTTGTAAGCAGCATAGGCTAGCAAAATTCTAACCCCTTCCAGCTTGGCCACCGATGTGAAGGTTTATCCATAGTCCAAACCTTCTTCCTGAGCATATCCCTTGTAGACTAATCTTTATTTATTTCTTATCACTTTACCAATTTCATCCATTTTATTTCTAAACACCCATTTAGTGCCTATCACATTTTTGTTTTCCGATCTGGGCACTAGAGTCCATGTTTCATTTTTCTCAATCTGCTCCAGTTCTTCTTCCATGGCTTTGATCTATTCATCATCTTTTAGAGCCTCCTTTTCTATTTTGGGCTCAATTATGGAGAGCATACAGGCATTCTCTCTTGCTCTTCTTCTGGTTAGTACTCTTGCATCTTTGTCACTAATGATATTTTTGGTAGAGTGATTGTTTCTAACATACTTTGCTAATACCGGTTCATTTCTTGGAGCTTCTTCTACTAGTTGTGCAGGTTCTACTTCACAAGCTTCTTCATTTGCCACTTCAATAGAATTCTCTTCAGTAGGTTCCACCGGTACAGTGTACTCAAACCCTTTATACTCCTCTGGTTCACTCTTGCTATCATGTTCATTTTTCTTAGAGTACTCATCTACTCTAACATTTGCACTCTCCACAATCTTGTCAGTCATTTTGTTCAAACATCGATATGCCTTACTCTTTGTGGAGTAACCTAAGAAGGTTCCTTCATCACTCCTGGGATCAAATTTTCCAGAGTACTCATACCTCTCTATATAGCACCTGCTTCCAAATACTTTGAAATTAAAAACATTAGGTGAGTATCCACACCATAATTCATAGATTTTTATTTGTCCCTTTCTTTACCTGTATTTGGTTCAAGGTGTATACAGCAGTGCTCACTGCTTCTCTCTAGAAAATATGTGGAATTTCCTTATGATGCTCTGCCAAATGTACAAGCATTAGATTAAAGCCTATGGTCGTATAACACACAAAAATTAAAGAAACCATTAGTGTTAATCAACCATAAACTAATCTAAGTAGGCATACCAAAAGAGACACTAAAAACATGATAAGTATTTAACTATGGAAGTAAATGTAAGAAGACATCTCCAAATGCCTTCTACCATGCTCTTAGCTCCTTCTCCCTCGTTCCTCTCCTCTCCAAGTTCCAAATTAGTGTAGCTCTCATAGCTTTTTGCACTATGGATGCTTATGGAGGTTCAAGATTGTAGATGATTATGACTTATATTATGCAAGTGTGAATAAAAGCTGAAATAAGAGATTTATCTAATTAACTAATTGATTTTAAACCAAAAGAGTGAATTTGATGCTAAATGCTCTCTAAAAATGCCTATAGATTAAATGCACACAAGTTTTCAAGATCTGGATTATGAAAAAATGGGCTCTATTTATAGGAAAATTCGAGCAATGGATGGTTGAGATTGAGTAATCTCAACAAGGGTCAGGATTGAATGATATTCAATCCATGTGAGGACTTTCAACCCAATCCTAGGATGACAAGTGTCAATGTGAGATAGGTTGAGAAGAGAGGGAATAAGCATTAAATGCTTGACATGACCTGAAGGTTAACTTGGGAGTTAAGGTCAAGGTTGGGTTGAGTGAATAAATTCTTTATTCAAAGAATAAATATTTTATCCAATGGATAAACTCTTGTGCAAAGGTAAAAGGAATAACCGTGGTCAAAGCAATAAATGCTTGAGGATACACATGAGTCACATGAGGGTTGAGTTAGGAGTTAACCATAAATGGTCATGTAAGAGCCATAAGTGGTTTGGAAGACTTTAGAGGTTAAATTGTTGAACACACAAAGCATTAAATGCTTTTCAAAGACTTTGAAGTCTTTGAGAAGTGACTCCAAGTTGCTTAGGAATGTGACAATAATTAGGGGATGGATTAGGATAATTGATTAGGATTAGATAGGTTCTAGAAGAATTTAGGAAGCACAAGTGGGAGATGTAGGAAAATGCAAGTGGGGGGGAATAAATGATTTAAATAAATGTTTTATTTAATTTATTTAAAAGAGGAAAGAGGATTAAATTGAATAAATAGAATTTATTCATTTAATTGAGTGTGAATTTGGTTGAATTAATTAATTAAAATAAATTCAATAATTTATTTAATTAATAGGAGAATGTTTTGAACATGAATTAATTAAAT
The DNA here is from genome assembly GCF_030272615.1 of Cryptomeria japonica. Taxonomy (NCBI): domain Eukaryota; kingdom Viridiplantae; phylum Streptophyta; class Pinopsida; order Cupressales; family Cupressaceae; genus Cryptomeria; species Cryptomeria japonica. Next base: position 674,057,797 of record NC_081410.1, on the reverse strand, counting down.
ATTAATTTAATTAACTGATGGCTAGTGGATTTTAAATCAAATAAATACAAAATATTCATTTAATTAAAATGGACAGATTTATGTGACTACATTTTCCCCTCTTTGAGACGGTGCAGTTCATCACGTCGTTTCAAAGAAAGAAACATAGGTGTGAAGAAGTATGCCCCATGAATGTTAATTTAGTGGGTGGTATGCCCCCTCGAGAGATGGGCCAAATTTTTTTTTGAAGAATCAGGCGATCTCTCGAAAAAGAAAAAGAAGTGGAGGGGAGGTAGAATAGAAGAAATTAGCAATAATGGTGAAAGAATGGAAGAAAACAGAGTGAATATGGAGAAATGGTAAGCCAATGAGTACCCATAGGTTATGCAGGAGATACAATGCAAATGTGGTGTGGTGCTTTTGATTGATGCTATATAATTGATCAAAATGGTTGGACAATCTGGTGCAATCAGTTTAATTGCCCCAGTCAAGTCAAAGCATGACAGTTGATGCCAATTGTTTGCTTGGACAAGATAAAGTCTGAGTAAGTGAATCAAAGTGACCTGATGTGAATTAGACAATTGATGTAATTGCCCAATGAAGTCAACGTATAGGAAGCAAAATACTTGTTGAGACTTAGACAATTGATGTAATTGTCCATTGGATTGTGTTTGATTGATTGACCAATTGATAGTGTGTGTGTGTGTGTGTGATGGATGGTTGTGGTGAATCATAGCAGCCCCATTGAGACTAGGTCATTATGATAAATGTCTGATGTAGTCTAGGATTACCATGATTGATGACCTGTTGAGACCCAAAGATACTTGATCAAAGTATCTGTTGATGGTCTAGGTGTGTGTGAGTTGATGTACCTGTGTAGATAGAGTAACTTGCTTGATTGGGTTGACTTAGGATGGGAAACACAGTTCGTCTTGTTTAGAGATGGGTGGTGATGAACGTGGCTTGATTGATTTGATGGGGCATGATGTAGGGTATGTGATGTTGATTATCGAGATGGGGAGGGTGGGGGGGTTCGATGTTAGATAGAAGAAATGGAGAACCTATGACTCATTCCTATGGAAGAAGAGGAAAATAGAGTATGCATTGTTATGACTGTGTATGCATGATATGCATCTGTTATGAATGTATGGATGGATGGAATGCAACAGAATGCAATATATACAGATGAGATGGAATGATGATCCATAGTGCTTTATTTTTCATCATTGAGCTTTAAAATTTTGCAAGAAAATACAAGCAACTTGACATAATGATTCAAGATGAACTGATTATTCCTTACATGAATTTTGATATAGCAAGTTAATACAAGCAACTTGATATAATGGATCAAGTTGACCTGAGTATTGCTTGTGGAATAGATAAGGATTATCTCCTTTCATGCATGACTTGGAACGTCCTCCTTGATCTTTTGCCGATCATACCCTGAGACAAGTTCATACCGTAGTCAGAGATAAACCATTATCGAGTTTGGATGAGGTAGTAGGAACCAAAGATGGAGCATTGGACCTATAGGCCAACAACATATATAAAGAATAAAAGAATATGGATCCTCGATAATGGTTCATGCTCATATGGTCGAGGTATATGCTATAGTCAGCAAACCGTAGTGATCCATGACTGTATTTTTCCCATGATCACATAGCTTAGTGAACTTCTCATGTAGAAACCATTAGTACATGCCCCAGAACTTCATCAGAATAATTCATAGAAGATACACCAACAATGCTATAGGAACCTGATATATATAAATGAATGAATAACCTACAAATCAACCAAGTACTTGATAGCTTAAACAAAATTTTCTTGTCAAAGAAAATGTCATTTTGTCTTTGTTTTGGTAAGGAAGGATGCATCCTTGTTTAAGATAGTGGGTGTGTTGATGTTGATTGTTTGGTTGATCAAATAAGTGGTCTTTGTTTGGAGATTTTCACAATGTTTAGCTTGGTATCTACTTTGAAAAATGTACATACAGGGTGTTGCCATGTTTTTGTTTGTTTGATGTTTTTTGATATTTTTGGATTTTGTGAGATAGTTTTGAGTGTTTTTGAATTTTGTGAGACAATTTTCCAATGTTTTTGGTATTGTGATGATTTATTTTTAATGTTTTTGGATTTTGTGAGACAATTTTCCAATGTTTTTGGATTTTGTGAGACAATTTTTCCAATGTTTTTTGTATTGTGATGATTGTTTTTGAATGTTTTTGGATTTTGAGAGATAGTTTTGAATAAAGAACCAAATGAATCACAAGTAATGTAGAATCCACTTCAATCAAATAGGTTAAGGGTATTTCCCCCATCTTAGGCCTGACTTTGAAAAAGTGGGATGCAAGAAGCATGAAGTACTATCCTTGATTGTAGATTAAATAACAAGCCATGGTTCAGATAGATGGATGAGTGGATGTAGTGAATGTGATCGTAACAAGTCTAAAAGATAATGGAGCCATAGTCTTTACGATTGGCGCCTGTTTGTCAGGTTTTCACCATTGCACTTACCCAAAGTGCCACCGAAGTGGTTGTTCACCATTTGGATGCATGATTTTTCTTCACTATTTTGATGTTTTTGTATTTCCTTTAGGAAATTTATCTGAATGTTTTTGGTGTTTTACCAATATGTATGGGAACTTGATGCTCTGTGTAGCTTATGTATAAAATTGTTTGAGGTTCATGTTGTTGATTGGATCTACTAGCGGTTCTCCTTTGGAAGTAGCCAACTGATATGCCCCGGACCCAAATACAGTAGTAATAACATATAGACCTAGCCAGTTTGATTTGAACTTTCCCTGATGATCTTGGTTGGGTTTGTTATGAGTATTTTGTCAAAGAACAAGATCACCTACCTTGAATGTATGAGGTCTAACCTGATGATTATAACTTCTGCTCATGCGCTGCTGATAGGCCTTGAGGTGATTGTATGCAGCTTGTCATTTATCATAAACTAGCTCTAAGTCTTGGAGATGGGATACTTAGTATGCTTCATCATCAATGAGAATATGCAAGGAAACCGATAGTGATGGTATTTCAACTTTGATAGGAAGGATGGCCTCTGCTCCATAGACCAGTGAGTAGGGAGTTGTGCCTGTAGGGGTTCGAATGCTAGTTCGATATGCCCATAGTGCTAGATTCAATTGAACATGCCAATCACGATTGGCATCATTGACTGTCTTCTTGAGGATTCTTAATATTTTCTTGTTTGATGCTTCGGCCTGACCATTGCCTTGTGGGTAATAGGGAGTGGAAAAGTGGTGTTGGATGTGAAATTTCTCACAAAGTTCATGGACATCTTGATTCTTGAAAGGAAGCCCATTATCTATGATGATAGACATGGGTACACCATATCGGCAGATGATGTACTTAAGGATGAATGAGTTGATCTACTTGTTGGTGACTTGGATAAGTGGAACAACTTCGATCCACTTTGTGAAGTACTCGGTGGCGGTAATAATAAATTTGTGGTTGTTGGATGAAGATGGATGAACCTTACCCACAAGGTCAAGTCCCCATTGACAAAAAAGCCATGGTGTTGTGATGGGTTGCAATTCATGTGCTTGTGCATGTATTAGGTCTCCATGAACTTGGCATTTCTTGCATTTTCTGACAAAGTAATAGGAGTCTTTTTCCATAGATGGCCAATAGTATCCAGTGCGAATGATCTTCTTGGCTAGTTAAGGACCGCTAGCATGAGCTCCACAAATTCCTTCATTTACCTCTTCCAAGGCTTTTGTCATCTCATCCTGTTCTAGACATCAAAGGAGAGTACCATCAAGACTGCATGGGTTTCAGCAATAATGGTATATCGAGCGGTTTGGCGAATGAAGATTTTATGTTGGTTATTTGATTGGTAAGGAGGAAGTGTTTGATTGCATAGATAGGTGTAGAACTCACCGTACCATAGGGATTCAGAACCAATAAGGCAACATATCATCTTGGATTCAGGGATATGATAAGCAGGAATCCAAAGTTGTTTGACCAAGAACTCATAGCATGTTGAATTCTGTGGAAGATCTATGAGACATGCGATAGTAGCCATAGTGTCAGCAGCTCGATTCTGATCTTTGGGTATCTGCTCAAAGGTTATAGTAGTGAATGATGCCTTTAATTTGTCCACCATTTGTTTGTATGGCATGAGTTTGTCATCCTTGGTCTGATATTCATATGTTGCTTGTCAAATGACCTGTTGGGAGTCGCCATATACTTGTAGTTCTTGTAACTTCCATTGTATGGATAGCCTGAGTCTTGTGATCAAGGCCTCATATTTAGCTATGTTGTTTGTGCATGAAAATGTAAGCTTGTAAGACTTTGGGATACTGTCACCTTGAGGTGTGATAAACAGAATGCCTACCCCCGAGCCATGCCTAGTGTATGAACCATCAAAGTATAGTTTCCATGGTTGTGTTGTTGTGATCATGAATATCTCTTCATCTATAAAATTGGAAATGAGAGGATGATCACCCATGAGGGGAGCATCAGCCAACTAATCTGCAATAACTTGGCCTTTGATAGCCTTACAATCCACATACTCAATGTCAAATTCACTTAGAATCATCACCCATTTGGCCAAGCAGCCTGTCAATGCTGCTTTGCTGACTAAGTATTTGAGTGGATCGATCTTTGCAATTAACTGTACTTTATGTGTTAATAGATAGTGCCTCAGTTTAATGGCTGCCAAGATTACTACTAGGCAAGCTTGCTCAATAGGTGTGTAATTGAGTTCATAGCCAACTAGTGTGCAAGAGATGTAGTAAACAACATACTCTTTCCCTTTTGCATTGTGTTGTGCCAATAGTACACCCAATGTTGTATTTGTTGTTGATATAAAGTAGTAGAGGCTTACTCAGATCTAGTGGGATCAGTAATGGCATATTCATGAGATAATATTTACGCATCTAGAATACTTGTTGGCATGTGGTATCCCATTGAAAGTGGATGTTGTTGTGTAACATGTGTGTAAATGGGTGACACTTATCTACCAGTTCTGCAATGAATCTTCAGATGCATTGTAGTCGTCCTTGTAATTTCCTTAGCTGACTGATGTTCTTTAGTGGTGGCATGTCCATGATTGCTTTGACCTTTGTAGGATCAACCTCAATACCTTTACTTGAGACAATGTATCCTAGAAGTTTCCCTGAGGTTACTCCAAAGACACATTTCTTTGGGTTGAGTCGAACATGCTATTGTTCCAGTCTATCAAATATTTGCTCTAGTATGTCCAGATGACCTTCTCTTGTGAGTGCTTTTGCTAGTAAGTCATCAACATAATCTTCCATTATGGTATGCATCATGTCATGGAAGATGGTGGTCATTGCTCGTTGATAGGTAGCTCCTGCATTCTTTACACCAAAAGGCATTACATTCTAGTAGTATGTCCCCCATGGACATGTGAAGGTTGTCTTATGTTGATCCTCTGGTGTGATCTTTATCTGATTGTATCTTGACAAGCCATCCATGAGTGAAAGCATGGCATGTCTTGCTATTAGGTCCACTATTATGTCGATGTTTGGTAGGGGGAAGTCATCTTTAGGACATGCCTTGTTCAGATCTCTAAAGTCAGTACAAATATGGATGCCCCCATTTGGTTTGCCGACAAGCACAATATTGGATATCCAATTTGCATAATCAATTAGTCTAATAAAGCCAACATCTAGGAGTTTCTTGAGTTTTTCTTTGACTAATACCACAATCTGAGGATGCATCTTGTGAAGTTTCTGCTTGACAGCTAAATTCAGATCAAGACCAGGCATGTCTGCATATGACCATGCAAAGTTGATTTGACACTTCTGGATGAACTCTACAAACTTAGGTTGTTCCGTTGGAGTTAAAAGAGATGCCAAATGTATGTGGTGAGGAGTTCCAAGAGTCCCCACATTGTATTCTTTTATTTCCTCAATGAGAATTGTCGATCGGTCCTGCTGTGTACTAGAAGGGAGGATGTCAAACCTTTCATCCTTAGGCACCTTAGAGAGGTTTTCACTGTTGGATACACTCTTTCTTTTTACTTTTGTGGGATCAAACAGTGCCACAGTGTGGTTTTCACTGGAAGATCTGTGTTTTATTTTTATATTTTTGCAGCTGAAAGGTTTAGCATCCGCCTCGAAGTATGTCGCGCTATTAAGTTCAATGGTGAATCCAACTTTGTGATCCCCACTTGGTATGTTATCCCGTAGTTCCAAAAAGTCAATGATTGCCTCATCATTTTGGAAATGGTCAAGGCATGGGGGATTAGGTTGGTTCCATTTGACGAGTTCAAGATTGGTAATGGGCATTACCTCATCAATTAGGTTAAGTTCGTTAGACGTATCAATGAGGGTTAAGACATTGTGGTGAAGGTCATTGATGGTACTCTCCCTATCAGCATCAGGTGTAGGATGTGACGTAGGGTCTGTGGAAGATGTTTCCAGCTCAGGAACCCAAGAGGTCTTTATCTTTTCTTCTCTGTAAATAGGGATGTCTTTGCGGGGTGGAGGTGGTGATGCGTCTTCCTCATCTGAAGTATTAAGATGTATGGAATCAAATTCTCACTCATGTGAGCCAGTTTCTGAGTCACTTTCTAGTAACTGGTTACTATACCATACTGGGATATCCTTTGAGTAAAACACTACAGATGTGATCGGTTGATGTACCTTTGGAGGTGAATTGATTGGTGTTGTTGGAAGGATTATGTGGATCAGTGAATTTGATATGGGGAGTATTGGTAGTGTTGACTCTATTGCTTCTACTAGAACTGTTGGTGTCATAGATACTATTGTGGGTTCTAATATAGTTGCTACTACTAATGGTGTCATTGATGTTATTGCTGCTGTTGATGGGATCATTGGTTTAATTGGTGGGATGATAAGTGTTGTAGATGGTTTTGCTAGGATTTTTAGCCTCAATGGGGCAGTTGCTATGGTGTTTGGTGTTGCTTTTATAATCAAACATGACCTTTTTGTTGGTATTTTGGTATGGTTTTGTCATTGATGTCAACACCTGCTAAATACACCTACTTTGGAGATCCAGCAACATTTACCAGCAAATAGTTACCAGTATATGGTTAACTGGTAGGATATAATGTTCACCGGTACCTGCATTGACATGAAAGACACTTGGTAATGTCGAAGACATCATGTGGACACTTTACTTTGAAGTAATAATCATTGGTATATTCTTATTTGCATATTTGCTTTTACCGGCAAATAGGTCCAGGTTATCTAGGGTTACACTGACAGGTTTATCTTTTCCAGATTAGCATGGCATGCTATGGAGTTGATTTATTATTGTTCTAAATGCATTAAGCTAACATGTTCAATCGGTTATTGCATTGGATATTGTATTATTTGTAAAATGTTTTTATTGTAATATCTTGTAGAGCCGACCTACTAAAATTGGTCTTAGGGTATGGTATAAATGTAAGATCTTATTTGTAAGATCAAGTGTGGAATGCGAAAAGATTTAAGGAAGGGTATATGCAAGATCAAGTAGAGATATACACGAAGACAGCATTTGAAGGTGAAGTTAGGTTTTTGTAGAAGCATATCAGCATTACACCGGTACTGAATCCAGCATATGAAGATGCTATTTTGTGCAATACATTCTCATTGGATTTAACCATCCAACTGTAGTCAGTGTGACTCCCATTTGTGATTGAGCAGTGAGCTCTAGGCTGTTGGCCTTTCTGCATGTGTAGACCCCTCTTTGTACACTTGCTATCTGCATTAGTATCATCTGATTGTTTCCCACCATGGTTTTTCCCCTTACAGGGTTTCCACGTACAAATATTGGTGTCATGTGTTGTGGATGACTTTGTGCTTATGTTTCATGCATTAATTCTTACCCGTACTGCAATTTTCTGTTAACACTGTTTATCAGCATACTTAATTGTCTTATCGGTATTAAGCATTAAGTTGGTTAATAAGTTTTGGGTTTGAATTTATTTGACAACTGATTCACCCCCCCCCCCTTCTCAATTGTCTTTGGGACCTACAGATAGGTGTTGTAGATGGTTTTGCTAGGATTTTTAGCCTCAATGGGGTAGTTGCTATGGTGTTTGGTGTTGCTTTTATAATCAAACATGACCTTTTTGTAATAGGCTGATATAGTGGTTTGTTGGGTTTCCCTTTGAATCTGAGTTTAGGAAGGATCTCCTTTTGAAAGCCTAGGCTAGTGTTATCTTTGGGTTTTAATTCTAGCTGCAGCAGTTCATTTCATCCTTGCTTGCAAGGTCTTAAAGCACTCTGGCCATCATAACCCATTCTTTGCATAATGAGAAGGCCTTTGCCATGTTGATCTATGGGAAGCTTAGCTTGTGGGATGTCTGCGGTGATGGGATCTTTATAGATCCATTCTGCTAAGTCTTCATCTCTAGTCTCTTCTTCTGGATTCTTTCCAAGGATGAACGACATCAAAGTACATGCTACCTTGATCAGTGGTTGTTGACGTAACCATTCAGGTTTACCATGTGTTCTAGGAGAAGTGGGGATTTGTCCAACACAAAAGAGTTGGCTCAAATTGTATTCCCCAGGACCTTCCTCTGTTATTTTCATCTTCAGCTTCTCTTCCTTCGGTATAGTGGTGTTTGAACTAGAAAGAGAGGTTGGACTTATGTATGATGTGGATGAGATGGCTTCTCTATTATTGGGAATGGTAATCTCTGGTTGATGACTGATATTATGACAATATGCAAAGGGTTTTGCATCACTGAGGATTGTGATTTCTACACCATTATGTAGGAACTTGATACACTGATGGTAGGTGGATGGGATGACTTGCATGGCATGTATCCAAGGTCTTCCTAACAACAAAGTGTATGGTAGCGGAAGGTCTAGAACTTGATAGATGATGTGTTTCACCACAGGGCCCACTCGGACTGGTAGCACAATAGCTCCTTTGGATAAACGCTCTGCATCATCATAGGCTTTGATTGTGATCTTCTTATGGGGGTCCACTGATTCAATGGCATATCCCAAAGTTGTGACTAATTATAGTGTACAGTTATTCTGGCCTGCCCCATTATCGATCAAGACTCGCTTGATCCTATGTCGATTGATAAACCCTTCAATGTGGAGTGAGGCATTGTGAGGTTGCTGGAAGGATGAGTTGCCACTTTCAGAGAAAGTGAGACAAGGTGATGATCTTAGGTTTGAAACCATAGCTTGGAACTAATCTGTATTTAGGTTTGTAGGGATTAACGCCTCTTGGAGAGCTTGATCCAAGATTGTTTTATGGGATGGAGATAGGCATAATAGCTCTAAGATAGATATCAGTGTGGGCATTTTGTCTAACTATTCCACAAGGTTATACTACTTTGGGATAGATGGGGTGCCTTGTGGAGTTGCTTTTATGGTAATCTTGCCACGACGTGTAACAACATTGCAAGTGGAGCTAGGATTTTTTATGGTTATAGTTGCAATCTGTTCACCGGCATCATATAGGTGATTCACAATGTAATTATATGTGGCTTGCATATAATTGGTGGTATCTCTATTTCTCCCTGAACTGGAAGGACCCCTTTGATCTTGTGATGGAAGTGGATTTTTAAACATGAGATGATCATTGTTTGTTGTCTTTGGGTCATGTCCTTCAATTTTGATTTCACCTCGGTCAATAAGATCCTGAATAAGATCTTTCAATCTATGACAATTTCTTGTCTTATGTCCTTTCCCTTGATGGAAGTCACAATGTTCAGTATCCCTCCACCATGAAGGTTTAACTTGAGGTTCATAATTTGATGTTTTGGGTAGGGTAACCAGATTTTGAGAAACCAACCGTCATAACACTATTTCGATGGGTTCCCCTAAGGGAGTGTATGCTCATTTTGGTTTAAAATTTTGTTGACATTGTCTGGGTTCCTCTTGAGATGTGTTGTGTCCTTGACTTGGAGGAGCAACTATGTTATTCTTGGGTGGGGGGTTTTGTCCTATAAATCGAACCACAGGTTGTGCACTTTTGATAGTTCTTTCATCCACAACCCCATTGTTGACAACATTTTTGTTTTTGTTCCATAAGTTAGGCTTTTCACTATTGAAGCATGGACGAGGGCCATCCTTTGGTTCATTGTAGATTTTGACAAGTCCTTTCTTGATGAGATCCCACTCACATTTCAAGCCTTTTGTGATCATGTCATTGAAAGAATCTGTGTCTTTCATGTCTAAGTGAAATTCCATTTCTTCATTTAAGTCAGAAATAAATATTTACACTAGTTCTTATTCAGGTAACTGAAGAGAACATCTGCTAGACATTTGATGCCATCATTGCAGAAAGACTGAAAATAGTTCCTCTAGTTTTTGTTTAGTGTTACATAGATCAGCCATTGTGATATCACATTCAATGTTGTGTGAGTAATGTACCAGGAACTTATGGACTAGCTCTTTGAAGGTCCTAATGCCACCTAGTAATCGGGAAAACCATGATGTGGTTGTGTGATGGGGAAAAAGGTGCATTAGGTATGTATCCTCGTATGCCACTTTGAGGCAAGCTGAATGGAATTCTCAAACATGATCATGAGGATCTCCTTTTCCTCTATATTTTTCAAACTTGGGTGTTTCAAACCCTCGTGGAAAAGGTGGCATATGAAGGTTCCTATCAAAGGGATAGGGAAAAATGTCATTGAGTGAAAATTGATTAGTTTTCACACCACTATGAAGTTGTTGGGTGATATTTTCAGCTTGTTGCCGCAACATTTCTATTTAATTTGGAGGAGGAGGAGGTGGGGGATTAACTTGATGAAAGTTGTATCTAATGTGTTCTCAACCTCTTTCATCCTCATTATGACTTTGGTATTCTAATGCTTGTCTTGGTTGTGCAACATCAAAGTCAGAGGGTAGCTTAGCTCCTTCTTAAGCAAGTCTTAAAAAGTGAGCATCAGCATTACTCTTGAGTATCTCATCAAAAATTCTATTAAAGAGAAGGTTGTGTTGTGCCCTTTCTATTGTCGCAGGAGTAGGAGTGCCTGGATTTTCATCATTTACATTTCCTCCAAGGGCTTCTTGGAACTCATTGATATTTTCTTCCTCTTCCTCTTCAATTTCTTGTTGTCTAGATCTTGATGTGGTATGAGCCATTCTATTTTTAAGTTTTTGTTGAAGTTTGATGAAAATGATGATGAGTTGTTGATGAAATGAAAGATTGATGTTCGGTGAAATGCTTTGCATACGGATCCCTAGCACTAAAGTTAGATGCTACCAAATTTCTTTCTTGAATTGCTTGTTGTGTTTGATTGGCAAAGTTTGATGTAATAAGGTTTAGAGAGATCTAAGATGTTTTACAGACTCAACTACCTAGTAATGAGAGGATGCACTCATAGACTAGTTTTACCTGTATAGAAATGCCTCTTTAGGATGAGTCTATCCTAGATGTAGAGACACTCTAAAAAGTGATGTGTTTGTGTTTGATTCAAGCAATTTTGAAAATAGAACTTTAGGATAGAAAACCTTTAGGTGTTTTGAGAGTTGGAATGGAGTCGATGAGATGTGGATATGAGAATGGATGAAATGTGAACTTCAATAAAAGCTTTGTGTCACATATGGGACAAATTCTTCCTCTTCTCTTTCGGGAGTTGGTGGCTCTTCCCAAGCTGCGTTATATGTGATGCAAATATCTGTAAAGAAGTCAGGATTGATCTTTCTGCTTTTGTTCTTGTGATAACTCAAAACTCGATATTGCATAAAAGCTCTGTGGTTCAATGACTCTTGATCAAATTCGTTTGATTTCCCTTGAAGATAAAGATGCATGTGACGTAAGAAGGTTCTACGAGAGACAAATATTTGTCTATTAAGATAGAATAATTTCCTCCTTTTGATAAAAGCCTTTGAGCTTAATGGTCTTTTCTTCAAGTTGGTGTGTTGATGAAGATTTTTCTTTCTCAAGATGTGAAGAATGGTCATATAGTTTGATACTTTTTGTTATTGCTCTTGGTTTTTGATCTTTTGTTTTTGAAAATGTTTGTGTTGGATGAATACTTGTTTTGGAATTGGTTTTTCTCATTTTATTTTTTTTGACAAGAAAACAAAGCACACACACAAACACAAGAATGTTGCCTCAAAAGGCACAAGTAAGTATGGGTCTAGATTAACCCAATCTTTTGAACTTTTTATGACCCTTTCCTTTAAATGTATTTTTAGGTGTTTCCAAAGCCTAAAGTCGGCTCAATTTGCACTGGTCTTGACTCAAAAATGAAAACACTTCAAACACTTTTTATCCCTAAGGTCAAATGGCCAATTGCGATAATTTCAGCCCACATCTTGATATTTCTTTGACTTTGGTACTACATACCTTATGAATCCCGCCATGGCAGGTAAGGATGTGATATACTAAGTCTTGTGTGAGCATAACAAATAGATGATCCCTATGATGGGGGAGTCATCACTTTTATCAGGCTACAAGTAACCTTTCAAAAAGCTATGTTTCTACTCAAGGAAATATGTATGGTGAGTATCTTGGGAGAAAAACCATCTATGCTCTTGCACTGAATTTATCACAAATATCCTCAATCAATAGAATGGGTGGGCTACTTCTTAAAGCTGTTTAGTAATGTTCGATGTTTTTGGACATAAGTTCATTCTGTAGTGACTCGCTTAAGAGCCTTGTAACTTGTGGTGGGGCCCATTTGTCCTTTTGGCAAGTTACACTATAGGAACAGCTATACCCAAGGCTATAGCTTTCGCTCTCACCTGATTTATATAAAGGCTCAAAGGATTTACCATGTGAGGTTGTTCCCAAAAGTGATGCGTCTCTTGGCAGGCCTCTCTTAAAAAGATAAAATTTGAGTGTTACTAACACTTTTTTCTTGCACCTAGGACCATGAAATCCAAGGGAGAGGATAGTGTGTGTTAAAAGTAGGACCACTCGACCAACTCTTTTGCACAAGTATGCCAAACACAAAATAAACTTGTTCTTTTCAACTTGTCATTACAATGATGTTCTATCTAATTGGAGATGTTGCTCCAACAACCATGATGTTCTTTTTAACTTCAAAGGCAATATGTTTGAGTAAACTAGAATTTGAAACCCTGGTCAACTTAATGAAAAACACGTTTGCGTGAAGTAAAATCATTATGCAACAAAGAGTGACACAAATTGATTGTTCTTTTTACTTGCCCAAAAATTGAAGTGTGGATTGTGATTTTTAAGTTTGATGCAAGAAAGAAAAATTTGTTTTGTTTTGTTTTAAGCACCAAAATAAAGTGTATCCCTAACTTGCAATGAAAGCAAATTTGTGTTGTTGAGTTTTAGAGCACCAAAACAAAATGGATCCTAACTTGCAAGAAATGAAATTTGTGTTGTTGAGTTTTAGAGCACCAAAACAAAATGGATCCTAACTTGCAAGAAATGAAATTTTTAGAGCACCAAATTAAAGTTTCTTATTTTAAGTAATAAATGGGGTTAGTTTAAAACCTACACATGAAGCAAAAGGTTAGTAAAATCCGACCATATGGTGGGCTTCCACAAGCCTAAGAAAATTTATTTTGTCGGTTACATGGCCTTTTTTACAACATTCTATTACAATAGTGTTACTCTGTGTGAAAACAAAAGCACTACTTGACACAAACGTGTCAAAATGATGACAAAAGCGCTAAACTAAAAATTTTAACAACAAAAACAAGTGCACTAAAACATGGACAAACATGCTACTTAAGACTCAAAAGCACTAATATACGGACAATAGCACTAAATTTGAGACAATATTGCTATTGTAAATAGAGCTAGAATATCAAATTGCAATAGCGCTAAAGCACGAGCAAAAGTTCCAAAGTGCGACCTATGTCAAGCTAAACAGTCAAAAGTTAGTTTTTGAAAACAAAAAAAAAGTTGTTGGCTATTGGATTCACGTCGGGTTCACCAAATGATGCTCTACCAAATGGACAAGTGTTAGATTAAAGCCTGTGGTCATATAACACACAAAAACCAAAGAAACCGTTAGTGTTAATCAACCAAAAACTAATCTAAGCAGGCATACCAAAAGAGACACTAAAAACATGATAAGTATTTAACTATGGAAGTAAATATAAGAAGACATCTCCAAATGCCTTCTACCATGCTCTTAGCTCATTCTCCCTTGTTTCTCTCCTCTCCAAGTTTCAAATTAGTGTAGCTCTCAACAGCTTCTTGCACTATGGATGCTTATGGAGGTTCAAGATTGTAGATGATTATGACTTATCTTATGCAAGTGTGAATAAAAGCTGAAATAAGAGATTTATCTAATTAACTAATTGATTTTAAACCAAAAGAGTGAATATGATGCTAAATGCTCTCTAAAACTTCTTATAGATTAAATGCATACAAGTTTTCAGGATCTGGATTATGAAGAAATGGGCTCTATTTATAGGAAAAATGGAACAATGGATAGTTGAGATTGAGTAATCTCAACAAGGGTCGAGATTGAATGATATTCAATCCATGTGAGGACTTTCAACCCAATTCTAGGATGGCAAGTGTCAATGTGAGATAGGTTGAGAGGAGAGGGAATAAGCATTAAATGCTTGACATGATCTAAAGGTTAACTTGGGAGTTAAGGTCAAGGTTGGGTTGAGTGAATAAATTCTTTATTCAAAGAATAAAGCTTTTATCCAATGGATAAACTCTTGTGTAAAGGTAAAAGGGATAACCATGGTCAAAGCAATAAATGCTTGAGGAGACACATAATTCACATGAGGGTTGAGTTAGGGGTTAACCATAAATGGTCATGTAAGAGCCATAAGTGGTTTGGAAGACTTTAGAGGTTAAATTGTTGAACACACAAAGCATTAAATGCTTTTCAAAGACTTTGAAGTCTTTGAGAAGTGACTCCAAGTTGCTTAGGAATGTGACAATAATTAGGGGATGGATTAGGCTAATTGATTAGGATTAGATAGGTTCTAGAAGAATTTAGGAAGGGCAAGTTGGAGATGTAGGAAAATGCAAGTGGGGGGGAATAAATGATTTAAATAAATGTTTTATTTAATTTATTTAAAAGAGGAAAGAGGATTAAATTGAATAAATAGAATTTATTCATTTAATTGAGTGTGAATTTGGTTGAATGAATTAATTAAAATAAATTGAACAATTTATTTAATTAATAGGAGAATGTTTTGAAGATGAATTAATTAAATATTCATTTAATTAAAATGGACAAATTTATGTGACTACACCTTCTATATCATCAAAGTCCTTGCACAATCAATAAGAGTTATGTTTCTTCTTTCAGCAACCCCATTCCACTGACGTGTTCTGGGTGCAGACATTTGTCTCATAATCCCTTGTTCTTCACAGTAATTCATGAACTCTTGAGAGGTGAACTCTCCTCCTCTATCTAATCTCACACATTTTAGATTATTACCGGTTCCTCTCTACTTGAGCCTTAAAGACTTTAAACATGTGAAAGGCTTCAAATTTTTCCTTCAAGAATATAGCCCACATCATTTTTGAGAAGTCATCCACAAACAACATAAAATACCGGTCTCCATAGAAACTCTTGGTTCTCATAATGCCACACAGGTCTGTATGAACTATGTCCAGCACATTTTCAGATGAAAAATATTTTCTTTTGAAACTAGACCCGGTCAACTTTCCTAGTTGGCACTCTTTACACATAGCATTTTTAGGTTTCACTATATTAGGCATACCTATGACAGACTTCATCTTACTGAATTTTTCTATGCTATCAAAGTTAACATGACACATTCTTTTGTGCCACAACCAACTATCTTCTACCTTTTCCACTAGACAACTACCTATAGTGGTGTCTAGGTGAAACAGATTGCCTCTAGATTGTTTACCGATAGTAATCAGACTTCCTAATTTGTCATTTATTTTACATATTCCTTCATTGAATTCTAACCGGTAACCCTTATTGTTAAGTTGTGCAACAATTAAAAAACTATATGTTAGCCCTTCTACCCAATAGACATCTTCACAATTTATTTTATCATTTAGGGCTATAGATCCCTTACCTTTTACTACACAAGGAGCATCATTTCTGAATCTCACAGTTCCTCCATTGCAATCCTCCATGCTAAGGAATTTGTTTCTGTCATTAGTCCTGTAGTGAGTACAACCACTATAAATTACCCAATCTCCACACCGGTCTGAACTAGAAATCACTTCCATATCACCTTTCTCTGTGTTATCATCCTTAACTACCAAAAATGCAATTCCATCTCTATCAAATCCTTTTGATTCTTCATCAGTGACTCCTTCTTCTGCAAGATAACACTCCTTCTTGCTCCTGTTCTTGTAGCTTCTAAAATTATCCTTCATGTCTCTATCATTGTCAGGACATCTTGAAGAAATATGACCTATCTTATTACAAGAGAAGCACTTTAAGGGTAATTTACCTTTATACTTTCCTTTTTCTCTTGGCAATATTCTTGCCAATAGAGCTTCAATTTCATCTTGTTCTTGTTCTTTAGATAACAGATTATCACTTTCATGAGAATGACTGATTCTTGTATTAGAAATACTTTCAGTTTATTTTCTTCTCCTTGTTGGTGCATGCATCATGGAAGCTTTGAAAGAAACATCAATATTTGGTACACTATTTTTGTAGTTGCTTAGTTCAAAAGCAGTCAACTTAGCGATTAGTGAGTCAAGTGATTCATTAATTGTTCCCAAGGATCTGAGTTCCTAGATAATAGAGACCCTTATGGTATATTGTGGTAGCAAGGTTCTCAGGATTCTGCTAACCACATCATCCTCTTCAAGATTTCCTCGAGCACTTTTAATATAGTAAACTATATCCTTTATTATTTTTCTATACTGCTCTATATTTTCTCCTTCCTGCATCCTCATCTCATCATATTTTCCTCTCAAGCTATCTACTTTAGCCTTTTGAATATGAAGATCTCCTCCATAGACTGTCTTCAGCTTATTCCACATATGAAAAAGTTGTTTTCAAATCTTGAACCTCAACATATTCATTATCAGAAAGAGTGCTAACAATCAGATCCATAGCAATAGTATTGTCTTGTCTTTCCTTGATCTGATCTAGAGTGAGAACCCTCGAAGGTTCATTGTACTCTGTGATTACATGATTCTAGTAATGTTCTCCTAGGGATCTTAGATATTGTAAGTAGGGGTGAAGGCCTAGAGAATGTGTTGGATCCTATAGTATAGTACCTCCTCTTCCACACCATAATGTGTAATTCTCCTTAGAGAACTTAGGACCATCCTTTGGCATAATCTTGGATATTTCCTTAAGTTGTTTAAGCTTCTTCTAAATCTAAGGACCTGTGCTCTAATACCAATTTGTTATTCCCAACCAGTGCTGAGAGGGGAGGGGTGAATCAACACTTTATCAATTTTTCATAATTAAAACTTTTAACTCAAATTTGCACTTACTTAATATTCATTAATATACTTAATTACTCCAGAGGAATATGCATGCATGAAAAGATATACAGTGACACCAAGATTTATCTCGTTGAAACCCAAATGGGAGAAAAACCACGGTGTGAGTAGGAACTCACAAAATTTGTACTCTTCTGGAGGATGCCCGATGAGGAGCCATCCCTATTAGGAGATTACAAAGATATTGTTAGGTACCACTCGATTAAGGGATTTTGTTTAAGGCATGTTAGCGCCTTTACCCTATTAAAGGTAGCCTGATTAAAGGCATTAATAACATCAATTAAGATGTCACCTGGTTAAGGGATTTTACAAAGGGACTTGTTAAAGTCCACCTAGTTAATCAGATTACAATGATAGCTTGATCAAATTACAATGAGAATCATAATCTACCCACACCAATTGTGTCTGCTCTGCACAACACCAGTTTTCTTCTTATACCTTCAACTCTACACTTTGTTGATCCTCTAATATTCATCTCTGCACTCTATCGGTCCTCTATCCCTTGACTCTGCACTCTGCCAGTCCTCTATCCCTCAGCTCTGCACTCTATTGGTCTACCTCATACACTCTCTTCTCTGCTAAATATTTTTAGCACTTCCTCTCACTCTACTCTTCACTTTGGATCACCTTCTATAGGATCTGCTTTTGCAAATTTTACGATCAAGAATTTTTTAATGAACTCAAAAATACTTTATACAATTCCACCTACTGTTCAACTAATTTTGCCACTACATCCCCCCAAAATAGTGACTTCTAAGTTGAGTTCAGTCATTTAAGTTTTAACCATAAAATTCATAAGTAATCATGGCTTGACTGCATGATAACTGAAATTGACTTCACCAACTCTTAGTTTTCCATAGACATAAGCTCACTAACTCACCTTTTTCCAACACAACTAAATAAATGAACACCCCTCCGAGATTTATGGTGATCACCTATCTTCCTTATGCATTATCGTTGTACCGGTATACCACTGCGCTCTATATTACAGATTCATTCTTTGATTGTCGGTTTGTTGTGCTAGCATCAAGTCTCTTTCCCTATTTTCCAATGAGGTTTTGGTTTGCATACAACCTCAAGTCTTCTTTCTTGAGTCACCTTTTGTGACTTCATCATCATCAAAATGATCAATCTTCTTGAGTGACAGACAGGTTGACTTAGTCTGTCTTCCCTTGAGCTGATTGAACTTTGGTCATCTGATTCAAATGCTATTTCCATATGTTTGCAAGTCATCACCTTTGTTACTGAGATACACCACTCCATAGATACCACTTCACTAGTCAGTGTTAGACATCAATGACAAATCTTAGCTCATATATTGGTTCTCTGGATTGATCAGTTTTGTCAATGCCAACACTTTCAATAATGGATGTCCCAAGAATACCCTAATAGTGAAGCTCTTCCATTAATTGAAGGCCTTAAACTCATGATTCAAAGTGATAAGAATGGAATTTATACATTGTGTGGCATTGCACATATTGTTGATTCTAATGTCATGCCTATCAAGAGTTGTGTTGAAACCCTAGGTTATTCACAACCTCCAACACAAGTCAATCCTTCTATTCCTTTGACTACTCTTATGACTAGTATTCCTACTTTACCTCCAATATCATGGCTACTTCAACTCAAAATGTCATTCCTATAACCATTGGTCATGGGGGAAATCCCTCTTCTTCATTTAATCCTCCATCTTTACCTATGTCTTCCATAAGTGTTCCTATTATCCCTCAACCAATTAGTGTGACACAAAGGGGAAATTCCTTCAACAACTTTATTCCTCCTTTAAGTGTCCCTTTTCCTACCCAATCATCACCTATGCCTACTTATCATAATGTCCCACCATCTTATTCTCAGACCATTTCATCTTTTAATAACATCACACCACCTTCTTAATCAACTATGTCTAACAGCAATTCTTCTACCGAAATGACAATTAACAATCTTGCTCAAACCGTGTCTTCCTTACAACAAAAAATTGCTTCTATGAGTCAATCCAGGTTTAGTGTGACCACCTTTGAAGTTACGAGCCCACTTTCTCTTTATATTGTTAAAGCCTACCACCTAAACATGTTGAGATCCCTCAATTACAACTCTACAATGGAAAAGGTGATCCTCTTACACATGTCAAAACATAGCAAACCTTGTGTAACAATTTTGCTTATGATCAAAGATTGCTTGCAAAATTGTTTACAAGAACACTATGAGATAAGGCTTTACAATGGTATTTCTCGTTGCCTTCTTATTCTATCACTTTCTTTCAACAACTGGCAAATGCTTTCATCCAACAATTTCAAAACAACCTTGGTCCTAAAATCACTTTGACTGATTTAATGCATTGTAAACAAGGTGTCAAAGAAAAAGTGACTGATTTCATTGGTAGATATAAGCATTTGTGTGCTCAAATTTCTTTTCATGTACCTGATAGTGATATTCAAAGAATTTTCATTTCTAATTTACAAAAAGATATCAGGGAAAAGCTTATTTTGTCTAAGTTTACTTCCTTTCTATAGTTGTGCGTAACACTCCATACTTATCAACTGGTTGTGAGTCAAATGGATCAATCCACTCCTATGGCTTCAAGTAATAAGGGGGAGAGTATTCAATAACCATTTGTGAAGTCCAAACCATAAAAAAGATTCATCAAGTTCAATGATACAATCAACAACCACAATGTGAATGCTACAATAGGTGTACCTTCTATTTCTAATTTTTTCCAAAAAGAAAGATAGTTTACTTCCTTGAATGAATCTTTACATAGTATTATGTCTCAGTTGTTTCATAGAAATGTTATCAAACTTCCTCCTATAAAACTAGTTGATCCTACTAAACTTGCATCCCCTTATTTTGATAACAATTCCTTTTGTCAATTTCATCGTCAATCTGGTCATGATACTGAGAAATGTTTTTCATTGAAGAATAAGATTCAATATTTGATTGATAATAATACCATATCTGTGGCATGCATGAATGATAAAGGAAATAAATCAATAGCTTCTCCTAATCAAAATCTTAAGATTTTCATTGATCCGTCACTTTCTCATACCTCTAATGTTATTGAGATTGTGCCTAATTCTTTCTCTTATAATGAATTCACCTCTATGGCTCCAAACTTGGTTAATATGGTAGAAACACAAGATACGCCTAAGGATTCTTGTATTAAATTTGACCCTAGCTAGACCATTAGAGCACAATGGCCCTTTATACATAGTTGTGAAGGTTAAGGATATCCCTTTCCATGGTTCCCTTATTGATCCCTCTTACATTGTTAATGTCATTGTGAAGTTATTTGATGGCTTATCTTGTCCTACCATTGAATCTATCACCCTTCCTATTGAAGTTCATTCTAAATCCATGGATGTTGACTTTGTTATCATACCCTCTTTTGAGCAATTTCATGTGAATTTGGGCTATCCTTGGCTATCTTCCATGGAGGCTATTGCTTCTCCAATCCACAAGTGTCTAAAATTTCCTCGCAATGGAGAAATAATAACCATGAACCATATCTTATTTCATCCATTTGAAAGAAGCCCTAGTGTTCCTATTGATTTCTTTTGGCCTAAACAATTTCAATGTCTTTCATCAAGGAGTGATGCTCTTTTTCAATCTTATCAAAAATTGAAGATCAATATGATCTTATCCTTAAGTCAACCTAGATCCCCAACACTTGACATTCCTATTATTATTCAAAATGAGGCTCTTCCCCTCATGGATATAACTAATATCCCTCCTAAGGAAGATTGTCAGCCTATTCCTATGGATGTGACTATACCTTCTCTTAAGGAGGACAACAATATTCCTCCTAAAATTAGACCTATACCTCCTCCTCACAATGGACCTGGTCTTCTTCTAACACCTAATATTTCTCCTTTCTATGGCATGGTCCCACCTCCTTTCTCTTATCAAGAGAAGAGGCCTACTTCTCCTCTTGTTCAACCAAAAAGACCTCAACCTAAACCTTCAACTATCAAGGAGAGAAACATTCCTACTTTTTTAAATGTTCCTCCTCCTTCTTAGCCTTCCACTAAGACCCAACAGAATCACTATGTGACAAAACACTGATGAAGATGTGATGTTCAAGCTCATTAAGTTTTCCCTCAAAATACTCAATCTCCTTAGACTCCGACAATTGACATGATTCTCTTTTCTCCCAAGAAAAACATTCAACCTATTTCTCCAAATCATAAGTTGTACAAAACATGTGATGGTTTTACTCCTATTTGTGTTCTTTCTCCTCTTTCTCTAATCTTTGATGAAGAAATGGGTGAAAATGTTATTCATAATGGCAATAAAACTCCTAATGCATCTGATAGTAAGTATGAATATGTTGATGTGGACAAGCATTTATCAACTGAATTTTCACAAATCTCAATCCTAGCTCCTAGAATCAAACAAAGTGACTTACAACATGAGAATAGTTCTTGTTTGGATCTTGTGATAGATCCATCTACTGTGCTTGATGGTGCTCCTCTAGCATGTTGCTCGTCTTCCCTAAATAGTGATCAACAAGATCGAGAGGCAGATGATGTGCTAGATTAGCAATATTAGCACTGTAGATCTTCTCTCTATCTCCTTTCTTGCTCTTTTGTGACCATTCTTCTATGTGTATCCATGTTCTTCTATTATCCCCTTGTTGGAAACAATGGATCACTGAGAGGGGGGTGAATCAGTGATTTTATTTATTTTTTTACTTAAATAGAGCTATACCGGTTACCAAAGAAATGCAAACAAGGTGTATAGAAGAAATATCTTAAAGACTAATACAACAAACATATGAAGATGCACCACACAACACCATATGTACGAGGAAAAACCAAAGTGGGAAAAATCTTGTGAGAACAGTTGGAGATCTTTTGCTCCAATCCAGCCTCATAGTGAAAAAATCTGATTACAAATTTTAGGGCACCAACCCAAGGAGCACCAACCCCTAATTTATGAGCACCAACTTAAAGGAGCACCAAACCCTACACAATTTATAGGCTACAACATAAAGGAGCTACAATCCTTGCACTAAGCACCTTCTTAGTGAAAAAATATGAAAAATCAAATATACAAATGAGATCCTTGTTGCAAATGAGGTTTTGCAACCCTTCAAAGCTTTGCACTAGCAGTTTCTATCTTACCAGTTTGTATCAACACAACACAGACTACAACTTAGCCTTTTTGTTGGTTCTAACTTTGCTTAATCTTCTCTCCCTCTATTCTACTGAATTCAAATCACACTTGGTCAGTCTCTATCAGGTACTGCTTCTTTTAGTTTATCACCTTTGCATTTTATGCTCACTCTGTCAGTTTATTCCTTACACTGGTTTACCCTACTTCTCCTTACTATAATAATCTTCACTCACAAATACTTCAAGTGTGTTGTAAATGTGCCTCTGATTCACTTGACATGTTCAGGTTGATCGGCTAGCCTACATCGATGGAACAGTAGAGTGGAAGACTGCATTGGAGTTGTGTCAATGATCAGATGGAGTTGTCTTAGGCGGTCCAAGTTGACATCGACTATTGGGGGTTCTAGTTTGGAGTTAAGATGATACCCAATGAACTCACCTTAGACAATCAGGTTGATATTGGCTATCAGGTTAATATGTTGAAGGCTACGCCGAAGTCCTGATAAGTCCATCTTGTTCTGTCTCAAAGTTCTTTGCTCATCGAGATAGCATTTTTTGGCTTGATTCGATGAGCCGATGATACCCCTCTCTGTTATCAGAGATCAGAATAACCTCGCAGTGCTTGTGCCAATGTCTTGATGAGACCACCTTAGGTTATTAGGGTAATATTGCATGTCAGGGTAACTACGCAGGGTTGCTGTCGATGTCCCGATGAAGTCTTCTCTTGTCTATTGGAGATCAGGATAACATCTTACATGCCTTGTCGATGACCCGATGGAGTCTCCTTTGGTGATCAGGTATCATTGGGTGATTGGCTTTACTATTTGAAAGCTATACTGATGGCCAATGGAGCAGAGACCGACTGTGGGAGCGAGATTGAACCGAGATCCAAAAAGGTTAACACTCAGACACTAAGGATGTGACTATTGGTGTATTTGAATACGAACCGACCCAACTCCTTGCTGCATGTGGGATAATTGATTTTCCATGAATGTAGACTGACAAAAGAAGATGGTTAGACTTCAAGCCATTGGTGCAGTTGCTCAGATTAACCATTGACTAGTTTGGAATTTGAAGCCAAATGTGAACTGAATGTAAGGTTACAAGTTACGATAGCTATTGAATGCTCTGTAACTGATATGTGATTTGAGTGTTGTATGTTAATCTGGAATGATTGTATGATAGAGTGAAGTAAGTTTGCAGACTGGACTTTATTGTATTGTTTTTGACATACTGTTAATAAAGTCGATTATCTATTGCTGGTGGGTTTTTCTCCCGATAAGGTTTTCCCATGTTAACTTTGTATGTTAGATCTCTATGTTGTTTATTTGTGTATTCTCGTGCTTGTTCCATATTTTGTAAATGTTGAAATTTTGTATACACTAGTCTATTCTCCCTTGCAAATTGACGTTAGGAAAGTGAATTTCCGCACTTTCTTTCCTTACAAGTGGTATCAGAGCTTGGCCCGTTTTGTTATCCTTATTGGGTAGGGTTGGTTTTTTGTGTCAATTTTGTTTTCAGTGGGAGTCTTGCAGAGTGTCTACTTGTTTTATAGTTTGAGATGGTGAGAACTTCACGGTGCATAGACATGGAGAAGTTTAATGGTTCTAGTTTTGAAGTATGGAAACTCAAGATGGAAGACTTGCTAGTTGGTAGAGGTCTTTGGGGTGTTGTGATTGCAACTTCTAAGCCTTTAGGCATGAAGCAAGAAGATTGGGATCTAGTCGCTTGGAAGGAAAGGGGTCTAATTAGGCTATGTCTTGCTGATTTTTTTTTGTTAAACGTCCATGAGGAGAAGACTGCACATCTTCTCTGGAATAAGTTGGGAGATATTTATCAAGGTAAATCCTTGGTGAATAAAATTTTCTTGAGGAAGAAGTTGTATTCTCTGAAGATGGATGCAGGAACACCATTGGTAGATCACTTAAATGCATTCAACATGGTTCTTGCATAGTTAATTTATGTTGGTGTTGATGAATACTAAGAGGGGGGGGGGCGGGGGGGTGAATTAATATACCAAAAAATACTGTACTCAAACTTCTAAATAGTTTAGCAGATAACCGGTATAACAGATTCACTAATAAATCGGTTAAGATAAATGCAAACCAAATAGAAAATAAAGGATTCACCCACAAAAGAAAAATCACCATAACACAATATATTTGATATGGAAACCCAAATGGGAAAAATCATGGTGAGCAAAAACTCACAAGTAACTATCTGCAGAATAGAAACAAGACCGGTTAAGGTCATACAATGTTCTTCACTAGAACAGATCCTGTTAGGAATCTAGATCTCTGTTAGGAGATAAGTCCTGTTAAAGACTACCTTGTGAGAGGATTTCAGATCCACAGTTGTGAACCACTTTGTTAGAGGATTTACAAAGGCTTTGCTAGGCCTACCCAGTTAAGGGTTTTAGACTTGTCAAAGATATGAGTAATCAACAAGTGGGTGATCTAGATACTAGCACAGTATGCTTGGTTAGATCCTTGATAGCTCATTGTTAATACACTTTAGCATTACTTCAGTCTTTAGTATCTCCACACTCTACATAGACCTAATCTTCTCTACAAAGATCACAAATAATCTTCTCACACATCATACATCTCTTACATATCAATACAAACCCTAGATATGATGTCCTTATTAAGGAAACTGATTTCATGTCAGTCCAATAGGATTAAACTACAAGTTCCTAGGTTTAGTGCATCTAGACACATTTGTTAACATGACACAAAATCACCGCCAAAGTGTCAGTGGATGATAACTCATCATAGAGTAATACCAGTTCATACAATATACCGATTACCGGTTGCCAAAAATGAAGACTGGAAAATGTTAACTACCACTTTGTTCCTTCATACCGCTTGAGATCCTCGAACCTCTTGAGTTCTTCATACCGCTTGGGTTCTCCATACTGCTTGAGGTCTTCAATCAATTTGTGACTGGTAAACATCTTATGCAAAACACCGATAGTCTAAAGACTATAGTACATAATATCAGTTGGAACAATTACCGCTTGAGCATAACTCATACATTAAGAAAAAGTGTGTTCCATCATAAAGAGTGTGTCCATCAATGACAATCCAAACATCATCAAAATGCCAACAATCTCCCCCTTTGGCATTGATGGCGACACTTAGGAAAATTTTGACATCTAAGTGTTTTTACAACAAAAATATGCCATAATCAAAATTACTCCCCCTGAGCATATACACTATCCCTTTTGCAAAAATTAAAATGTATACTACTCCCCCAAAGTGATAACATGAAAGTATACATGAAATGGTAACATTCACCAAAATTTTAAATACTACTCCCTCTTTGCCAACAATGACAAAGTAATGTAGAATATCGCCTATTTCTCATTACCATTAAAAATTGAGTAAATGTTTATGACAATAATGAATAAAACTTATCAAAAATGGATTTAAAATCCTGCATAAAAGTTTTCATGGCCACTGACCATGACTCAAGTAATGAGGTAGCAACCTCACTTTCTGTTTGCATCTAGAATACTAGTTCTTCCATAGCATCAATGGTACTCATCTCTTGAGTTACCATGATGGCTTCCAGATTGAGAAAACATTTCTAAATAATTTGTAGTCTAGGTAATAAGACTAGTTGAAGCTCTTCCAAATCTTTCATCTGATTGCAGATTTCTGATTCCACCCTGGTAGTCTATAGCTGATAATGTTGGATCATTTTCCCATATGTAGTAAATGAATCATATGGCATCTTGAAGTTGTTGATGTATGCCTGGAACTCCGATTGGAGTTTATCTTTTTGCTTAAGCACAACATCACAAAATAGATGGGGTTGGCAAATTTTACTTAGCAGTAATTTGCCCTCATCCATAGCAACACCTATATCCTTTTGTTGTTTCAGAAGTTGTGACCTAAGCTCATTTAGTTTCTTGACTAAGGAAGTGTTGAGTGCCTTTTCATGGTTCTTTTGGTAGTGGCTACAACAACATCTTCCAAGCATTGTACTTGGTCCTCCACTACAGTGCAAAGAAGTTTAAGCTTCACTAAAGAGGAATCAGTATTAGGGAGGTTAGTACCAGGAATTAGACTGGTGTGGGTGTCAACAACAGTTTGAATGACATCATGTTCCTTCTTCCTTCTCAATGCTTCCAATATTTCCTATGCAAGATTTATCCTTTGAAGCAGCTCTAATTCATCTTTAGATTGAAGATCAATAGGACTGGTTGTGTCAACAAGTTTGGCTTGAACACTAGTTTCCTTGGGAGTCTCTGCTTGTTTGGCTTTCTCTACTTCCTTCTCCTCTGCTTCTCTTTTCTTTTCCTTCTTTCTTCTTGTGTTATTCTTCTTGTGTTTTCTTCTCCATTTCTTCCCTTTTCTTGTGCTCTTCCTTCTTTTTCTTCTCTACCTCCTTCCTTTCTTCTTCCTTCCTTTTTTCTTCTTCTTTTTTCTTCTTCTTTCTTCTTCTCCTCTTCTTTCCTCTTCTCCACTTCTTTCCTCTTCTCTTCCTCTTTCTTTTTCTCTACCTCTTTCCTTTTTATTTCCTCTTGCCTTGCTTTTTCCACTTGCTCTTTCTCTGCTTTCTCTTTATCAGCCTTTTCCTTGTCCTGTTTCTCTCTCTCTACTTTTCCCTTGTCTTGTTTCTCCTTCTCTATGTCTGAAGTGACATCCTCAACGTCCAATGCATCCACATCAATAGTGTCAACCTATTCTATAACTCTTTCTCCTTCACCATCAAATACCTCATCCAGTTTGGCTGAGGATAGGTCAGGTTCTTTTTTGGCCTTCCTATTAGCTTCAGATACCTAGTGTAACCTGACAACAGCTTTGGCATGTAAATGTGTGTCCTTCTCCACTTCAGAAGTTCTACCTTCTAGTAGCCTGAGTCTTCTTCTTCTCATGAAGAAGAGACCTTTGTTTTTATCCATTATCTCAAACAATTCATAATTGGAGGCATTAGGAAAGTATTGTGCAAAGACTTTCTCCCTTATTTCTTGTTCTTTCTCAATGGCAATGTGCCATTTATTGTCCAAAGAATTATATAAAGAATCAGGTGTCATCGATCTAATTTTAGATGGTGACTGGTCATTAACACACAAATATTTGATAATTTCTTGCTCTACTTCTTCTTTCTCATTATCAGAAAAATCATCAAAATATTATTTTAAATCAACAAGAACCTTCTTCTTAATATTATTAATAGTCCTTTGACAATGTATCATTGGTTTATAATAAGATATGTCTATATTTACCGGTGTTGATGATGTAGGTGCATTACCGGTAGATTTTGTTTTCTTGCTTGTTTGTCTGGTCTTCCTAGGTTGTAGTTCCGATTCAATATCCTCTGACTTCGGTGAGCTATTTTTGGTCTTCCGCTTCCTCTCAAATACTTTAGCGAGATCAACCTTAGGTTTCTTCTTAGTAGGTGACCACTTGGTCACTTTTGGACTGGCTGAGGTAACCGGTACCAATACCAATGGCATTGCCTTGCCCTTTTTCTGTGTAGGATCTTCAACTAGTGTTACCCTCTCTAAGTAGGTGTTGATTCTATTTTTCTTAGCATCTAGAGGTGAGGCAAGAAAGGTAGAGGCATACCCATCCAACATATCATACATCACTTCATACCCCATTGGTTCAACTACTACCTTTCTTGTTTCTACCACTTCCATTATGCATTCATCTACCTTTATGGTGAAGTAGATGTCATCTTCATATTTCTCCACAATATCTCCAAAAATTCTCACTCTCTAGCTCATTTTCCACTTGAATTCATTGAAGTATTTGTTCAAAACCTCAGGATGTGAAGTTCCCACAAATTGAAGACTTTCCCTAATTTGCTTGGAAACCGGTTGGTCAACAGACCATTGCACATCACCTACTCCAAGGAAATAGCCTTGAAAGTAGAAAAATAGGCCGACCAAAAGTTGTCCAAATCTGAACCTTAGAGCATTGTCCTGTTTGATGGACTTCAGGTTCAATAGCAGTTGCTTCTATAAATAGGTACACAAATCAAATGAGGCATCTTCCTTAATCATTTTGTAGGCGGTATTCACTGCAGCAGCAGGGACATAGTTTATTCTACTGGCATAAAACATCCGATGGCCAATCACCATGCAAGAATACTTCACCAAATCATCCTTGATGGTGTTGACAATCATCTCCCATTGGTCACTCAGAGAACCGGTGAGCTTAGTCATTTCAGTCTTGGTGACCTTCGTTAGGGATGGTACCTCTCCTATGTTACAAAAACTAGTGATGACATGAATTGCTTGCGGTGTGATGTCATGCATCCACTCGAGATACATTTTATCACCATGCACTCTACTCAGGATGATGTAGACGTGATCTTCAGTGAAATCTTCTAGAAAATAAACTGCATTGTGTAGTTTCTTCCTCTCTAGGATTCTATATTCTAGTTTGATTTTCTTGTCATCCCCACAAAATAGACCTAGTTGGGAATGGATCACAAGGGATCCTAGGTCTTCCAATTTAAAATCAATATATCCTGAAATATCCTCTTCAACTATAACTCCAACGAGTATCTGGGATAGGGCATTGTATCTCATCTTCTTTTGAATAAAATCAGCTGAGTCTACAGGTGCACTAGAACTGAAGTGCGATGCAGGAGCCATGATTAAATGATAAACAAGAATTTTGAGAAATACCTTCACACTTCAAAATTTAGGTTTTTCAATGTTGCTCACAACACACCACTTTGATTTATTGGAACACCACTTAGTGTTCTTCTCCGATAGATTGAAAGTCCGCTGGATTCCTCTGCAAGATTTTTTATTTCTCTCTGAATCGCTAGACGAATCACTCTTGTCGCTCTACTCTTTTTTTTAAAAAAATCTTCGCTCAAAAATATATAAGTGAAAGGGCATCAAAAATCCATTTTAAGCAATCTTTCACCTACCATAATAAATGCATCACCACTAGGGTACAAACCCTAATTTTTCCTTTTACCACTTCAAGTCTTCCACTGATTGACAAGTAAGGTATACCGATTAAGGTCTTTACCGATATAAACTAGGGGGTTCAAATATTCCACCGATATGCTCTCCCTAAGCTTTTCTGAAGCTCAGTTTGTCAGTTCAGAAACTTCCAAACTAGGTGCAGAAACCAGTTCATCCTGTGACACTTCTTCAAGTTTCTTTTTCCAAGTTTTATTCATTCCTACTTGAACGGTTTCAACATCAATCTTCTCTTCTGGAGTGATCGGTATATCATTCGATAGGTTCTTTCTCATTCTACAGGTTCTAGTAGTGTGACCTAGTTTGTTGCAATGATAGCATACCATTCCAGGTGTTCTCCATGGTCTATTATTCATACTACCATTCTTCCTTCTACATGTTACAGCAGTGTGACTACTACCATGACAGATTAAATAGGTTTCTCTCCAACCAGTTGATGCTTGATAGCCACCTGACCGATGGTCATAAGTATTATACCTATTGGGATTCCAGTTCATGGAGGGTTTTGGGATAACTCCTTGAAGTCCTTGGAGGGTATCTCCCAGTGTTGTGCAAAACAGACCTGCATTCAAATGCTCTATGC
Source organism: Cryptomeria japonica (assembly GCF_030272615.1). Classification (NCBI taxonomy): domain Eukaryota; kingdom Viridiplantae; phylum Streptophyta; class Pinopsida; order Cupressales; family Cupressaceae; genus Cryptomeria; species Cryptomeria japonica. The sequence goes on along the minus strand of NC_081410.1, from coordinate 674,027,851 downwards.
CCAAACTTGTTGCATGCATAATAGTTTCCATTGAATCTATTGGATCTAGGCTTATTGTTTAGAAAATAAGGAAAATTATTGTAGGTCTTGCTTCTACACACATTAGCAGTATGTCCTTCCTTGAGACAATTGAAGCAAACAGGTTTAAACTTTTGCTTACCTTTATCCTTGAATGTTGATTGCTTCTTTGATGCTTCAGCTTTTGTTCTAGAGGTCTTACCTTCCTCATACCTAGAGAAACCAAGTCCAGTGGTATTCTTTACTGGTTTTGTTGATTCAAGCTTCTACTCTAGCTTAGCAGTACTCTGATTGAATTTGGCAAGTATCTCCTTTGACTCAGTAAGTTCCTTGGAAATAGAAGCATTGGATTCCTTCAAGGTTGCATTCTCAGAAATAGCCATGTTTAGTTCACCTTGCATTTCTTCTTTTTCCACTTTACTCTCTTGGAGATAAGTGGTAAGGGCATTGATTTCTTGCTTCGGCTTGGAGATCTCATGATCTTTGTCTTTTACCAAATCTTCAGCTTTCCTTTAGTTTTCAATCTCTTGACACAGTCTGATAGTCAGTCCTTCCAACTCCTTTCTGAGATTGGCTTTAGATTCATTCAGTTTTTCAACTTCTTCAACTAGGGCATCCATGTTTGCTTCATCAGAGGAGCTATTTTTAATAAGTTGCATCAGTTTCTTAGCATGCTCTCTTCTCTTGACCAAAGAGGATTTATACTTGACTTTGAGTTCATCATAGGCTCTCTCAGTCTAAGTGAGATGATGAGTAAGCTCCCTCATAGTGTATTCCCCCATATCTCCTTCCAAGTGGTTAGACTTATTAAAAGGTTCACTCTGATACCAATTGATGAATACTAAGAAGGGGGGTGAATTAGTATACCAGAAAATATTTTACTCAAACTTATAAATAGTTTAGTAGATAACTAGTATAACAGATTCACTAATAAACCGGTTAAGATAAATGCAAACCAAATAGCAAATAAAGCATTCACCCACAAAAGCACAATCACTATAACACAAGATATTTGATGTGGAAACCCAAATGGGAAAACCCATGGTGAGAAGAAACTCACAAGTAACTATCTGCCCAATAGAAACCGGACTGGTTAAGGTCATACAATGTTCTTCACCATAACAGATCTTGTTAGGAATCTAGATCTCTGTTAGGAGATAAGTCCTGTTAAAGACTACCTTGCGAGAGGATTTCAGATCCATAGTTGTGAACCACCTTGTTAAAGGATTTACAAAGGCTTTGCTAGGCCTACTCAGTTAAGGGTTTCAGACTTGTTGAAGATATGAGTAATCAACAAGTGGGTGATCTAGATACTAGCATAGTATGCTTGATTAGATCCTTGATAGCTCATTGTTAATGCACTTCAGCATTACTTTAGTCTTCAGTATCTCCACAATCTACACAAACCTAATCTTCTCTGCAAATATCGCAAATAATCTTCTCACACATCATACATCTCTTACATATCAATACAAACCCTAGACATGATGTCCTTATTAAGGAAACTGATTTCATTTCGGTCCAATAAGATTAAACTACAAGTTCCTAGGTTCAGTGCATCTAGACACATTTGGTAACATGACACCAAATCACAGCCAAAGTGTCAGTGGATGATAACTCATCATAGAAATATTAGTTGGTAACTCATCACAGAGTAATACCGGTTCATACAATATACCGATTACCGGTTGCCAAAAATGAAGACTGGAAAGTGTTAACTACCACTTTGTTCCTTCATACTACTTCAGATCCTCGAACTACTTGAGGTCTTCATACTACTTGGGTTCTCCATACTGCTTGAGGTCTTTAGTCAATTTGTGACCGGTAAACATCTTCTGCAAAACACTGATAGTCTAAAGACTATAGTACATAATACCGGTTGGAACAATTACCGATTGAGCATAACTCATACATTAAGAAAGTGTGTGTTCCATCACAAAGAAAGTGTGTGTCCATCAATGATAATCCAAAAATCATCAAAATGCCAATAGGTGTGTCCATCCAAGAAGAAGAATGTTGCATGATGTTGTTGTGTTCATTGTCTGACTCTTGGGAACACTTAGTGATGGCTATTGGTAGTACTATGACCTAGTTCAAGATGGATACCATGGTAAATACTCTTTTGTCAGAAGAAATGAGAAAGAAGTTTTCTGAGATGAAAAAAGATGCACTCTCTGCTCGAGGTATACCTAGGGACAAAGACAAGAAGAAAGGCAATAAATCCAAGTCTCAAGAGAGATTTAAATCTCTAGGAAAGAAGTCAAAGTTGAAGTGCTGGAACTGTGGGCAGAAAGGGCATATCCAAAAGGATTGCAAGGAGGAGGAGGAGAAGAAGAAGAATCATTCTAACACTGAATCTTCTCAAAGTGATGCAGATGCATTTGTAGCAGCCCTGGTAGTACCTACCTCAGATGACACCTAGTTGGTAGATTTCGGTGCATCTTTTCAAATGACCTCCCACAAGGAGTGGTTCTCGAAGTATGAACCGTATGCTAGTGGAAAGGTATATTTGGCTAGTAATTCTACATTGGAGATGGTAGGGAGAGGTAGAATTAAAATTCAATTCCCAGACAGTAGAGTGAAGGGAATCAATGGAGTTCTTCATATACCAGGTCTGGCAAGAAATCTTCTCTCTGTAAGTAAACTTAATGATGTTGGAGTACAAGTTACTTTTGTTTCTGGTGGTTTCAAGGTGACTAGAGGTTCCATTGTATTGGAAAAGGGTGATCGCATTGGTCCATTGTATAAGTTAAATTCTGAACCTATATGTTGTAATGTAACTTTTGAAAAGTCTATTAAGACAACTGTAAGGATGCATAATGCTAATTCATTGGAAGTTAAACTTCTTGCTGAGGAAAAAATGCTCTGGCATAATAGGTTAGGTCACATAGGTGAAAAAGATTTAAAAGCCTTGAAGAATAAGAATCTGGTTGAAGGTCTAGATGATTGTATTTTTGAGTTCGATTTCTGCAAACATTACATATATGGAAAACATAACCGATTTTAGTTTTATTCTAGTTCTCTTAAATCTTCTGACATTCTGGATTATGTCCACTTTGATGTGTTTGCTCTAGTGGATGTTCCTTCTCTGTCTAAGTATAGATACTATGTATCTTTTGTAGACAATTATTCAAGAAGGGCATTTGTGTACTTTCTTAAGAGTAAATTAGAAGTGTTCAATCAGTTTAAGGAGTTTAAGAACCTTGTTGAAAATCAAACTGGGAGAAACATTAAATATTTTAGAATAGACAATGGTGGTGAATTTTGTAGTGCAGATTTTGACAAGTACTATGTTGATCATGGAATTAAGAGACATAAGACTGTATCATACAATCCACGATAAAATGGAGTCGCTAAAAGGTTGAATTGGTCTCTAATGGAGAAATCAAGAAGCATGTTGAGTGGATCTGGGCTGGAACAAACATTCTGGGCTGCAGCAGTTGCTACAGAATGTTACCTGTTGAATCATTCTCCTACTTCAGCATTGGTTGAAAAAACACCTATAGAAGCATGGTCTGGTAAGAAACCTTCTTTAAGGCACCTTCATATTTTTGGTGCAGAGGCATATGCTCATGTGTCTGATGTGAATAGATCTAAGTTGGATAACAAAGTGGTGAAATGTATCTTCATTGGCTATGGAGTTGGTGTGAAAGGATACAAACTTTGGAATTCCACTGATCAGTAAGGTTGTATATAGCAGAACTGTAATTTTTCATAAGCTGAAGCCTATGTCACTAGATCATAATATAGAAAAGAAAGGAGAAGCTGAGGTTGAAATTCCTCTAGCCAAAGAGGAGTCTCTAGAGATACCTGAAGATAAGGAGAGTTCAAGTAGTTCTGAAGAACATGATGATGAGCCTCCTATGGAACTTCAAGAAGCTCCAACACTAGAGTTGAGAAGATCTACTTGAGAGAGGTAGCAACCTAATAGGTATACACCTAATAAGTATAGTCATTCCATGTTGAATGTTAATTGTTCTTATGCTTTATTTGTAGATACTAATGAGCCTAGGACTATCTAAGAAGTAATTGAAATGCCTGATTCAGATTCCTGGTTGGAAGCCATGAATGATGAAATGTCACCGTTGGATAAAAATGAAGCTTGGTATTTGGTGTCATTGCCTAAAGGCAGAAAGCCTATAGGCTACAATTGGGTATTCAAAAAGAAGTATGGTCCAGATGGCAGAATTGACAAGTACAAAGCAAGACTGGTTGCAAAGGGGTATTTGCAAAAGGAAGGTATTGACTTTGGGGAAATCTTCTCTCCTATAGCTAAGCTCACATCTATCAGATTTCTCTTGTTACTTGCAGTAGCATATGATTGGGAGATTGAGCATATGGATGTGAAGACAAAATTTCTTCATGGTGATCTTGAAGAAGAAATCTATATGTCCCAACCTGAGCAATTTGTGGAAAAAGGTAAAGAACATCTGGTATGCAAACTAAAGAAGTCTCTATATGGTTTGAAATAGTCTCCTAGAATGTGGTATCAAAAGTATGATACATTTGTTTTATCCTTGGGATTTGTGAGATGAAAAGTTTATCATTGTGTTTACTACACAATTGATGGTGATAGGATTCTTATCATAGCTTTGTATGTAGATGATATGTTGTTCATAGGAAACACAAAAGGTATGATGTTAGATTTAAAACCTTAGCTTTCTATGAAATTTAAAATGAAGGATTTAGGACCAGCAAATTACATTCTGGGAATGGAGATCAAAATAGATGGACCTAAGAGGAAATTTTGGCTTAGCCAGAGGAAGTATATAACCAATGTTCTTGATAGATACCATATGTCTAATTGTAAACTACAGGTTGTTCCCATCTTGCAGGGAACTAAGTTGTCTGTGTTTGATAGTCTAAACTCTCCAAAAGAGATTGAAGACATGAAAAGTGTACCTTATGCAAGTGCTATAGGAAGTTTTATGTATGTTATGGTCTGTACAAGACCAGACATTGCCCAACCAATGGGAGTACTTAGCAGGTTTATGTTAAATCCAAGAAAGCTGCACTAGGGTGTTGTAAAGAGAGTGTTTAGATATCTGAAGGGTACTTCAAACTTTGCATTGTGTTATCATGGTAACCTGAAGGATTCAAAGAGAACTCTCAGTATTTGTGGTTATACGGATTCTAATTGGGCAGGGGATATTGACAGAAGGAGATCCACTAGTGGATATGTTTTTGTCCTAAATGGTGGAACAATTAGTTGGATGAGAAAGCGGCAAGTTGTAGTTTCTTTGTCCACTATAGAGGCAAAATACATGGTGGCCATACATGCTTGTAAAGAAGCAGTCTAGCTTAGGAATTTGAGTTCAGATATTGGTTTTGATGTAGGGTAGGTTGAAATCTGGAGTGACAGTCAGAGTGCCATATATTTGGCAAAGAATCCTACTTTCCATGCTAGGTCAAAGCATGTTGACCTTCAGTATCACTTCGTTCATGACATGGTGGAAGATGGAAACATTTATCTTAAAAAGATAGACACTCTGGAAAATGTTGCAAATGCCTTGACAAAACTAGTGAGCATGCACAAGTTCGGGTGGTGTTCAAATTTTATGGGTCTTCATACCCATGTTTCTTAGTAACGTCTGAAATGGTATTCAGTCTAGTGAATTCCTCATCAAGTGGGAGTTTGTTGGAAATGTTCCTCTAATTCACTTGACATGTTTGGGTTGATTGGGCTGGCCTACAGCGATGGAATAGCAAAGTGGAAGACTGCATCAGAGTTGTGTCGATGATCCGATGGAGGTGTCTTAGGTGGTCCGAGTTGACATCAGCTATCGGGGGTTCTAGTCTAGAGTTAAGCCAATACTTGATCAACTCACCTGAGGTGATCGAGTCGATATTGGCTATCGGGTTAATATGTTGAAGGCTACGTCAAAGTCTTGATAAAACCGTCTTGTTTTGTCTCAGAGTGCTTCGCTCATCGGGATAGCATTTTTGGGCTTGATCCGATGAGCTGTTGAGACCACTCTCTATTATTGGAGACCAGAATAACCTTGTAGTGCTTGTGTCGATGTCTCAATGAGACCACCTTAGGTTATCGAGATAGCATTGCATGTCGAGTAACCGCGCAAGGTTAGTGTCGATGTCCCGATGAGGTATGCTCTTGTCTATCAAAGATCAGGATAACATCTTACATGCCTTATTGATGACCCGATGGAGTCACCTTCGGTGATCAGGTATCATCAGGAGATCGACTTTACTGTTTGAAAGCTATACCGATGGCCGATGGAGTGAAGAAGGACTGCGAGAGCGAGATCAAACCAAGATCCAAAAAGGTTAACTCTCAGACACTAAGGATGCGACTATCGGTGTATTTGAATACAAACCGATCTGACTCCTTGCTACATGTGGGAAAATTGATTTTCCATGAATGCAAACTAACGCAGGTAGACACTTAGACTTCAAGTTGTTGGTGCAGTTGCTTAGATGATGTGAACAAAATGTAAGGTTACAAGTTACGATAGCTATTGAGTGTTTTGTAACTATTGTGTGATCTGAGTGTTGTATGTTAATCTGGAATGAGTGTATGATAGAGTGAAGGAAGTCTGTAGATTGGACTTTACTGTATTATTTTTGACATACTATTAATAAAGTTGATTATCTCTTGTTGGTGGGTTTTTCTTTCGAAAGGGTTTTCCCACATTAACTCTATGTGTTATATCTCTATGTTGTTTATTTGTCTATGCTCGTTCTTTTGCCATATTTTGTAAATGTTGAAATTTTGTATACACTAGCCTATGCTCCCCTACAAATTGACATTAGGAAATCAAATTTCCATACTTTTTTTCCCTACAAAGTGTTTATCTCTTCGGCTCCCAGACATCAATTTTCACTCTCTCCTTCACACTTCATATCTTTCTCTATCTGTATTAGGTCACCATATTTTAACTGAAGCTTTCTCGCTAAAACCAATTCAAAATAGAGGGTGGATAGGGTTTCCTTCTACCAACCAAATTTGCATCCTATTCGCCTTGGATCACACACCTTCTTTGGAGGAATAAGCCATCATGGGTTTTCCATCTATCCAAATTATGTTTGCCAGAAATAGTAAACCTAACCACAAATTCCAGCCTTGAAATTTGTTGACACATTTATGACCCAGTTGTTCCCTTCTTGAGGTCCTCTTGCAATCTAATATCCTTGCTTCAATCCAAGTGCCAATAACTCTTGGATCTTTCTCTATCATTCATTCTTCCTCGAGATGGATCAATCTGTCATCAACCCGAGATTTTTGGCTATTTCATTTAATGTCGACTAGCTGCTCCAACAACTATGTCAATAGAAACTTTACCGACCTTTGTATGCTCACCACCTCACCTCCACGTGGCATCACATTGGCATACACTCAGCTCACCAAAATAGAGTGAATTTAAACTTGAACATTTGACAAATTATCATACCGACATAGACTCATACCGGTAAAACCTTCCCCTACTACTATCAACAACATACACTACACCGGTAGCTCAATTTCACCTCTGGTGGTTTGTGATCTCTTTGTCACTCTGCCTCTTCATCACATACATTAATACAAACAAATAGCCAACCTACATACTAGTTACAACTTGCCATGCCAACTCACAACTTCATATCACCACTTATCAATGATGTCACTGATAGTCTCAATACCTACTTGTCTTCCACGCCTTCATATCGATTTTGTCTTGCACCATACTAGTTGACAAGAATTCATGTTAATCTTCCTTATGCTAGTTCAATATTCTTCATATCGGGTTGCCATATTGACATACCCTACTGGTAGCCTACAATACCAGTTGACAATAATGACAACTCAATGCTAACAATCTCCCCTTTTGGCATTGATGTCAATATTTTCTATTCCAGTTTCTCTCCCCCTTTGACAGCAATGGGAAAGGGAACCTTAGTCTGACACCAATCATACTACCAGAGTCTACCCATAATCTCTCCCTTGCTTACATCTGGTTAGGACACAATCTCCCGCTATGTCCATGCTTCATGATTCAAGAGTCAAAAGATAGTAACAATTATTGACTCCCCATGAACCATACATCCTCCTACACATTTAAGTGTTGCCACATGGTTGGACAACTCCCATATTTTGTCTCAAGTACTCAAATGGACCCAAAGGAAGTGGCTTTGTAAATATGTCAACATTTTATTCACCAATTGGAACATATTCTACAATGACCTCCTTTTCTACTACCTTCTCCCTCAAGAAGTGATACTTGATTGCAATGTGTTTTGTTCTTGAGTGCATTATTGGATTCTTGGAGATGTTTATTGCACTTTAGTTATCATACCAGATTGGAATAGGATCTGGTATCTCCACCTGTATGTCCTTTAGTGTTTGCTTCATCCATAGCACTTGTGAACAACATGCAGCAGCAGCTATATATTTGGCCTCAGTAGTGGATAATGACATTGAGTCTTTCTTCTTATTGTTCCATGATACTAACCGGTCTCCTAAGTAGAAAGCACCACTCTCATGTTCTTCCAGTCATCAATACATCCTACCCAATCTGCATTAGTATAAGCCTGCAAAGAAAAGTCTCCTTTCTTTGGATACCATAGACCATAACTGGTAGTTCCTTGAAAATACCTAAAGTTTCTCTTGATTGCATTTAAGTGAGACTTCTTAGGAGTAGCTTGAAATCTTGCTACCATGCAAACAACTTGTACAATATCTGGTTTAGATGTTGTTAGATATAACAAACTAGCAATCATAGACCTATACAGTGTTTTCTCAACTTCTGGTGACTTATCTAGTTTTCTCAACTTACAACAGGTAACCATAGGAGTACTTATCAGTTTGTTGTCCTCCATTTGAAACTTCTTCAACATATCTTTATTGTACTTGGTTTGAGAAATGAAAATTCCTTTCTCCTGCTCTGAGATCTACAAACCAAGAAAATACGATAGCTCGCCTAGCATGGACATCTCAAATTCTATCTTCATCTGATCTGCAAATTATTTGCACATGATGTCCTTGTCTCCACCAACTATAATTTCATCCACATACAAAATGACTATGATAATATGGTCTCCATTTATCTTGATGTACAAGTTGTTGTCTGCATCCCCTTTGTGGAATCCTTTCTCCTTCAATTATTTATCCAACTGGGATTACCATGCTCTGGGAGCCTGCTTCAAACCATATAAGGCTTTCTTTAATTGGCATACAAAACTCTCATCATCATGTAAAAGATAACCCTTCAGTTATTCCATATACACCTCTTCTTCAAGGTTACCATTCAAAAAAGTAGATTTGACATCCATTTGGTAGACCTTGTAACCTTTATAGGCAAAGAAAGCTAAAAACACTCTTATTTCCTCTAACCTAGCAATCGGTACAAAGGTTTCTTTGAAGTCAATACCTTCCACTTGCGCATACCCTTTGCAAACTAACCTTTCTTTATGTTGGATTATCTTGCCTTATCCATTCATCTTATTCCAGCAGACCCACTTGTACCTATGACATTCTTGTTTGTCAGTCTAGGAACAAGTTCCCATGTTTGATCCTTCTCAACTTGTTTCAACTCTTCATCCATGGCATCTACCAATTTCTCACTTTTGCTAGCTTCATCAAAATTTTTGGGTTCAAGTTTTGTCATGAGGCATAAATTTACCTGCTCACCATTTCGAGCTAGTCTTCTTTTGGTTTGCACACCTTCATTTTTATCTCCTATGATTTGTTCTTCTAGATAGTTCCTCTGCACATACCGGTTGGAAATATTTCTTGGTGCTTCCTCCACTGGTACACTATCAAAATGATCTTCATGCTCATCATCTAAAACATCAATATAGGGTGCCAGTGCAAATTCTTTACTATGTAGGTCTTCATTTATTCTGACATTTATACTTGTTGGTAAACAGATTTATCTCTCTTTATTTATTTAATCTTTGTACATTATGGCTCGAGGAAAGAAAGACAAATTTTCTACCAATTAGTTGGAAAATCATTGTATTGATTAACCTCTGAATTAAGGTACAACTCCCTTTAATAAATATTTAATCAGCTCCAAATTACACATAATCAATAAAATGCTTTTCACCAGAAAGCACCAAAAGGTAATTGCATTCACCAGTCAATACGAAATGAACGCAAGCACTGATTCATATATAACTCTTTACATAAAGCTGACATACTTCACACGTACACTAAAACAAAATGAAAATCCTTTAAAGATGAAATTCACTAATAATTTTTTGCACACATAGAAAGTATAACGGCTCCTTCTTTGAAATAGATTTTCACAAGATTCAAATTTCAAAATATCAAACACACAAATTTGAAATCAAAGAGAACTGTTAACGAGATTTTCATTCATTGATGATCATCCACCTTCTACATACACAAAGTTTTTAGCCAATTTAAAAGATAATCTTTTCAAAAACTTAGTGAACCTTTACAAAGTCATTGCAAAACATATATATAGGTTGCCACACCAATAGTTTTTTAACCAAAGTAAAATTAACTTGCAAGAGTTAATAGAAAACTACCTTAACTGCATAACCAAAATAAAGAAATGACTAGACTCGCTGGCAAACAACTTCCAGTAGTGCTAGTCATGTCATCTGCTCGGTCTCGATATGATCACTCGGGTTGGCGTTTTGGACAGACACCATCACTACCTTTTTCATACTCCACTCTCGATGCACCTTCAAAAACTATTGAATTATAGTTATGTGTGGCAAACTGATGTGAATTACTCTCTGCTTCTAGAGCTCCTTCTTTCTCTTCACCATCTACACTTTGTCCCTATGTGAGTCCAGGTGATCGAGACAAACTGTGAGCATTGATTCTACTTTGGAAATCCTTGTGAAATCTCCAACAGCCAAGGATTTCTCCACTTTGATTTGTTTAATGTGGCTGCTAAACTGGTTAATCATCTCTATAGTATCTTCCAGAGTTTCACTATCTTCTTTAAGCAATTGGGCATCCACGCAGTGCAGATCCTTCTGCATGGTCGCCCTTAAGGTTGTCAATTTTCCACACAAACTGGCTGATTCACTATGACCCTGTTCAATAATCTGGTTGTACCACTCAATACTCTCTTTGAAAATTAACTTTACGTCCTCATTTAACCCTGGCACTTGATTTTCAGCAAGAAAATTCATCAGGCCATAATGCTGAATATCGCACATCTATTTTGAAATCACTGCCCATTTAGTCTTCTCTTTCTACCATGAGATTAAGTTGGAATCCAATGCTTTGGTGACTTTATTAGCATCTTTAAAAATCTGGACTAAATCTGTTATGTAATTGGTCACTTGGTGCATGATCGAGGTGAGCCATTCTGAGAAAACCTCGGCAATCATCCTGTTTTGTTGAACCTCATCAAAGAATTTCTAATTACCAAGCAATTTTGGGCTAAATGGTCCTAAACTTTGAGACAACAGCAATGGGTTGTTCTGCAAAGCATGAATATACTGAGCCATTTGTGTTAAATTTTTCTTTAATACAGCCTTGTCTCTTTCATCTTTCCAAGTATGAGAGATAATTCGTTTAGTTGAAGTCTCTAGATGTTTCACATCTACGGCTCTGGTTTTGATCCCCAAATCAACTCGTTCAATAGCATAGTCTGCTTCTGAAGCAATAACAACATCTTTGTTAGATGCAGGTTTGGAAATGTTTGCAGTCCAATGCTTCATGCTTTCGTCAAAATCAATCATAGCCTCCATTTTTAGCTTTTTGGGCTTCGTAGACTTTCCCAGACATTTACTCACAGCATCCTCCATTGATACCAAAATAGGGACCACATTCCTTTTCCTGGTGATTGAATCACTTAACCACTTGGGTGCCAGAGTCAGTTCCTTAGATGGCATGGGTGGAAATCCTGCTAAGGGTGGTAGTGTGGCACTGTCTACATGAGACTGGATATCAAGTGTCCCTAGATCCTAGAAAGTAGTATCTACGCCGGTTGAAACCTTGTCTGTATCAGAAACAGGGGATGCCATATCGCATAGTGCTTTCTCTGCATCCAAATCAAGAATGAGATGGGGAGTCGGCAGCTAAAAACTCTTCTTGGACCTTGACCTAGTAACTCAACCACCAATAGAAAGTTCAACCTCGGTGTCAAGTTTCTCTTCTTTAATCCTTGCTTGCTTTTTTCCTACAATAGAAACGGGAATGTTAGTTAAAATAGAAGTTTTGCTTGCGGTATTCCTCTTCCCACTTTTGCTTCTTGAACTGGTTGCTCTTGTCGGATGAAATCAACAACTCCTAAGCCAATTTTATGTCCTACAAATTACATTGAAGGTGCATGTCTGAATACTATCCTCCATCTTTTTACTCCAATCCACCTATGGAAGAGGTTCATTATGTACCCGCTTCAGAAACTCGGAATCAAGTATATCTTCATCATCAGTGGTGACACCTAAAGTGTCCATTGGCAATTTCATGTCATGAATTTGTTTCAAGGTTAACCTGGACCAACTCCTTTTCCTTACTTCAAATTCGTCTGGGCAACCCTCCCAATAATCCTCCAACTGAGACACATGCTGATCAGGCACCATCTTCTTCACATATTAGGTGATGAAACCTTTACTATCAAACTTATCCCTTTTCACAAAGGTCTTCAAATGAAACCCCTTAAATTCTAGCTCAAGATTTAGTGCATCAGAAACAGACCTATAGCTGTAATGGCCTAAGTCAATGGGGAAAATCCCACTTGTGTCAGAGTCCCCACCATAATCCTTTGCAACATAGGCAAGCTGCCTAGAAACTTTGATCAAAATATAGGACTCTGAAACATACCTGGGTAGCCTAAAGGGTTCACCTTTAAATCCTCCAACCCTTAGGTAAGTGAAGTGACTAAACTATGTAAAAAACTGCCATAGATGTTAACAAGTTCAACGGCTTCTGTAGACATCCTCCTATGCAAGTTACCTTGTAATTCAAAGGTCAACCTTCTAGCAAAAATATCATTCCAATGGAGATAATCATCAACATGCCCATTTAAAGTCAAATTAGGATGATACTCATAAATTTTTATGCCTTGAACCTATTTTGCATGGGACAATCCAGACCATTCTCTCACACAAGCAAGCATATATAACAGGCATGAAGACATATGAAATTTTGACATCCCAGGGTAATTATTCAAACCTTCATGTAACCTTTTCGTGATAAAAAATCCCCAATCAATGAACTGATTTTTATCTAGAGTGACCTGGACAAATAAATACATCCAATCCTCCCAATAGAAGGAGTGGGAATTACCCTTTACTCTGCTCAACAATATTACCAAGTCTTAGATTGCAGGAATTAAATGTTCACGAGTTAGAGGTCTCGGTAGCCTTGAGCCTCCTTTCTAGAATTTTAGAAGCCAATTCCGTGCAATAATAGTTCTATAATACCACTTTTTCTCAGAGAAAATTCCATAGGATTTTCCAATCGTCCAATCTTCATAGGGTTCCCGGTGTGGGATACCCATGGCTGCCATTATTGTCTGTCTATCAATGGATAACAAAACCTCACCATTGTTTTTCCTTATGCATCTATTACCCTTGTCATAGTGATTCATACATTCTAAAACTAATTTAGGGCAAGAAGCAGCTGTAGGAAATGTGGCCGCTTCTAATAACCTGCTCTATTCAACATCTCTCATCATAGGATATGTGGCTGGGTTTCAGACTCATTCTAGAAAATCATCTAAATCTAGTTGAACTAATGTTGTATCACCTAATTCCGATAAAGAGCTTACAAGGGAAGATGAGCTCATTAATTTGGGCAAAGTAGGCCTCATGTTTAGCTCGTGAATTTTCTCCAATTAACCCAGGCAAAGAAGGAAAGAGGAAACAAAAACAAACAGCTAACAAAATACCTAGATCTTTTAAAACAAATTGCAACAATTTAGAAAGTTGTTGTACATACCTTCCTCTGTCATCTACAAACCCCTATCGCAATCTATTTCTCCTGCTTCAAAAACTCCTTCTCAAAACTTTCCCAAGAAAATAATAATCTCAACGTGACATCTACTCAGTTTTAAAGCAGAGAAAATCTTACCCATTGTTACCATAAACTGTCTCCCTTAATCTAAAATGATTGTATTGGAGCATGCCAGAAAATGCTAGATCACTTCACTTCTGACACTACGGATCCTCACATATACTTGCTATAAATGATAGATTTCAAATCATTGAAGAAAGAATATTCCTCTCCTCTACGACTGTTAATCATATCTTAAATACGCATCATCACCTCGCGCCAAGTCACATGTCTTCCAAGAAACCTATACATTTAACTCTAAACATTGCAAAACAATCACGACACAAAATTAACATGACAAATCTTGAACTTCGAACCTTGAACCAAAAAGGTTCAAGTTCAAGGTTCAAAGAATGTAAAATTCCAACAAGGACTAGCGAACACTTAAAACCGCATGGAAGGGAAAAAAAACATTCAAAACGATGCCCGTTGAACTTTGAACCTTGAACCCAAAAGGTTCAAGTTCAAGGTTCAAGTTCAACGCAATGAAACTTAAACGATATAACAATGGTCAGGTTACATGAGGAAGATTAAGCAAAAGACTTGACCAATGGATTAGACGGGCATTACTTCAAACAAGGACACATATGGAATGAAAAATTTTATATGGGCCTGTAAAGCGGAAAATCGCGATCGAACCCTAGTTGCTCTCCCCTCTTCCAACTCCAAGGAGAGAGAAGGGAGATTCACTAGGGTTGATGGTTTTCACTTAGGGGAGAGACTTTACATTCAAAAGAGGGGTTGAAACCCACAAGATCCAACAATCCCACGCAATGCAAGATTGGATGCTAAATGAGTTTCAAGGGTTATGACAACAAGGCTACCCTCTTTTGTAAAGAATGTGCATAGAAGAATTAAGCTAGGAATGCATAGAAAGTGAGAAAGATTCGCTTATAAACTGAGATAGGAATACAGTATGAAGCTGCGGACCTAGAATTAGCAGTAAAATGTCGATACGGCACTATCCTGCAAATTTGAGCGAAAGTTGCCGGGACAATGGCGCCCAAGTGCCACGGTCCTTCGAAAAATCCACGAAACGAAGGGGGATCTATTCGTCTCTGCACAAGGATTCCAGATCTTCAATTTTAGCCGCGTACCTCCAACCTACACACAGAAAAGCAAAGACGATTGGGGGGTTAGGGATTAGGGGTTTGCCTTTAGGTCAAACCCCAGTTTTGGAATTAACCAAGAAATGAGCAATGTTGTAAATGTAAATGTCTGTAATGTAAAACAAGTACTAATACCTTGTTGTAAGGATGTTTGTATCCTTATGTGCGAAGGTATAGATGTTGTTGTTTGTTGTATGTTGTATGTTGTATGTAGCATGTAGTATGTGATCTCCTCTTCAATGGTTGAATCCTTGTCTTGAATGCAACACTTGGCCTTGAATGGAGACTTGAAATGATCAATTGCTTGAAGGAATGCTTGAATGCTTGAATGCTTGAGTATAGTTTCCACGCTTTTTCCGTCATGTATCTATCTCTCCAAATGAGAGAGGAAAATGTAGTTTATATACTTGTCATTTAGGGCTGATAGATTGATTTTCCCGACCTTAGGCCGACTAGGAAAGATAATTTTCCAATTTGCAAACATAAAGACCCGAAGTCCAAAAGAGACCGGGCCCAAAATAGGACCCAGGGACTAGGGCGCTGGGCGCCATGGTCCTGGAGGACCAGGGCGCTGGGCGCCTTGGTCCTGAAGGACCAGGGCACTGGGCGCTCTGGTCCCACCTCCCGGGACAGCAGGGTGCAAAGGAGGTTCAGGCTAGGGTGCAAGAAAATGCAGTTTTCAGTGTCATAATCAGGTTTTGGGGTCTCCATTCAGGTTGCGTGTTGCGTCGCCATCGTGAAGACCGAAATGCAGTCAAAATTGCAAGTGTCACAATTTTAGGACGCTACATTTAGCCCCCACTTTAGTGGGAGTATGTATGCTCATACTTTCGGTAAAGTACAAGGAAACAATATTGAAAGACTTTCACCACGTCAAGGAGGCAAGATACACCAAGCCCCTAGTGGACTAAGGATCTTACGGCTTCGATTGACAAAGTAAAAGGGAAGATCACGAGGGAGAACCATGACTGTCAGTAGCAAGGTTCCCTCACTATGAGTCATGCAAGAAAGATATCAAAAATTTTCAAGGCAAAGCTAAATTTGTCAAGAAATTTTCAAGTATCTTGAAAAGATATGAACGGGATGTATGCCCCCCTACGTTAAAGCGATCGCACACGCCTCACCGGGGGTGATTGCTTTAAGGTAGTGATACATATAAGAAATGAGAAAGGAGCACGTTATCGCAAGGATTTAGCCCCCAAGTGTGAGATAAGCCCAAGGATAATAGATACAAAACACAAAGCACGAGGTGACTTCACTTTCCTCGGGGTCAGTATGTTGTATGTATGCATAATTGTTCTTCAATCCCCAATCAAGGAAGGTCACCTAGAAGAAGGGAACACATGTGTCTTTTGAGTCAACATGAGAGAGATCGAGAGATCTCAATACTTTGCATCGTCCTCAAGTAGGCAACACCAAGGACAACAAATAGAAGAATGAGAGTAACATATAGAAGAAGTAACACAAGAGAGGAGGAGAGAATCTGCTATGCTAATGTAACTAGTCTAGCACGTCATCTACCCCCCGATCTTGCTGATCAATGTTTCGGGAAGGCAGGGAACACGCTAGAGGAGGAACATCCAACATAGCAGATGGAGCTATCACAAGATCCAAACAAGGGCTATGTTCATGTTCCGAGCCACATTGTTCTTGTCTAGGAGCTAGGATAAGTGCTTTAGAAAATTCATTAGATAAATGGTTATCAATATCAACAAGTTCATATTCACTATCAGAAGCAAGAGGAGTAACATTTTCATCATGAATAACATTTTCATCTATAGCATCATCAAGATTTATAAAAATAGGGTCTTTAATTCGCACAGGATCAAGACCATCATGCATCTTATGTTTTGGAGATTTTGGAGAAAATGGAATAATGCTTGTTGAAGGTGTTTTTGGAGATTGCAAAGTTTGAGAAGCAGCTGCTTGAGCTCTAAGACGACGCTTTCGTCGGCGTTCACGTGCAGAACGATTTCGTCTAGTCTTAGTAGGAAGTGAAGAAGATTGAGGAGGAGGAATGTTCTCATCCTTATCACTTGGGTGTTTAGGTTGTGGTCTCTTAGGTTGAATAATAGGAGAAGAAGAAGGTCTCTTCTCTCTATAAAAGGAAGGAGGAGGAACTGCTCCATATAAAGGAGGAATTTTTGGTTTAGGAAGGAGATCAAGTCCATCATGATGAGGAGGGATAGGTCTACTTTTAGGAAGTTTATTAGATATAGACATAGTCACATCCATAGGGATGGGTTGGGAATCTTCTTGAGGAAAGACATTAGTTTTATCTTTCAAAGGAAGAACTTCCTTCTCAAGAATGATAGGAATGTCAAGTTTGGGTGTTCTAGGTTCACTTAGAGATAGGATCATATCTTTTTTCCACTTTTGATAAGATTTGAAAAGATGATCACTTCGCGGAGGAAGGGGTTGGAATTGTTTAGGCCAAAAGTAATCAAGAGGAACGCTAGAAGTTCTTTCAGTTGGTTTAAAGAGACTATGATTGACAGTAACAACTTCACCATTATGGGGAAATTTCAAACACTTGTGAATAGGAGAAGCAATAGCTTTCATGGAAGATAGCCAAGGATAGCCAAGCTTCACACGAAATTGTTCGGAAGATGGAATAATAGCAAAGTTCACATCAAGGGATTTGTTATGGACCTCAATAGGCAATGTAATAGAACCAATTGCAGGAGAAGAAAATGCATCAAATAGTTTCACAATCACATCTGTTTTGTCATATATCACTTGATTCAATTTCAAAGTAAAAAGAAATTCTTCAGTAATAACATTAACCATGCACGAAGGATCAATAAGCACTCCACGGCAAGGTGTATTCTTGACTTTTGTAACTATGTATAAAGGACCATCAGGTGCCCTAATGGTTTCACTAGAATCAAATGTGATGGAAGGTTCTTTAGGGTTTTCTTGGTGCTCTACAAAGTTAATCACATTTGGAGTCATAGACACAAGACCATCAGATGAAAAAGAGGAATCATTAGTCTCAATCACATTAGAGGTATGAGAAGGTAATGGATCAGTGAAAATCTGAAGATTTTGATTAGGAGGAGCTACAGATGTATTGCCTTTATCATTCACTCCAGAAACATAAATAGTATTATTATCAATCAAATCTTGAATTTTACCCTTTAAAGAAAAACATTTTTCAGTATCATGCCCAGGCTGACGATGAAATTGACAAAAAGCTTTGTTATCAAAATAAGGTGAAGTAATCTTTGCAGGATCAATTTGCCTTATAGGAGGAAGAGTAAGCACATTTTGTTCCAATAACTTATTCATAATACTATGCAATGATTCATTCAAAGGAGTATACTTTCTTTCTTTCTTGAAAAATTTAGAAATAGGAGGCACACCTGATGCTGCATTCACATTGTTGTTGATGATGTTTTCATTGAATTTGATGGAATCTCTATTCGGTTTAAACTTCCCAAATGGTTGTTGACTGCTATCATCCTTATCACTCAAAGCCATAGGATGTGATTGTTCCATTTGACTCACAGTCAGTTGATAATTGTGAAGAGTTGCACACAACTGTTGGAAAGAAGTAAACTCAGAAAACAGAAGTTTGTCTCGAATATCTCTTTGTAAATTAGAAATAAAGATTCTTTGAATATCATTGTCAGGCACTGGAAAAGAAATTTGAGCATACAAATGCTTATATCTACCAATGAAATCAGTCACTTTTTCTTTAACACCTTGTTTACAATGCATTAAATCAATCAAAGTAACTTTAGGACTTATATTGTTTTGAAATTGTTGAATGAAAGCATTTGCAAGTTGTTCGAAAGAAGTAATAGAATAAGAAGGCAACGAGCAATACCATTGTAGGGCTTTGTCTCTTAATGTTCTAGTGAACAGTTTTGCAAGCAACCTTTGGTCATAAGCAAAATCAGTACATATTGTTTGAAAAGTCTTAACATGTGTCAGAGGATCACCTTTACCATTATAAAGCTCCAAATGCGGGATTTCAACATGTTTAGGAGGGATAGCTCGAACAATGTCAAGAGAAAGTGGGCTCGCAACATCAAATGTGGGCACACTAAACTTAGATTTATTCATAGAGGCAATTTGTTGCTGTAAAGAAGAGACAGCTTGTGCAAGATTGTTAATGGTCGCTTCAGTCGAAGAGTTCATATTAGATGTGTTAGATTGAGATGGAGGTATTATGTTATTGAAAGAAGGTAAAGAGTAAGGTGGTGGGACCCTATGATAATTAATCATAGGAGATGATTGGACAGGAGGAACACTACAAGGAGGAATGGAATGATTGAATGAATTGCCCCCTTGCATCATGTTCATTTGTGGAGATGTAATAGGAACAGTCATTGAAGGAATGAATGAAGAAGTCGGATTAAATGAAGGAAGAGGGTTAATTGAAGAGGAAGGATTGCCCCCATGACTGGTGATCACAGGAGGAATGTCTTGTGTAGAAGTAGCCATTATGTTTGATGTAAAGGTAGGTATGCTAGCAATAGAAGTCATCAAAGGAATAGAATGATTGACTTGAGTAGGAGGTTGTGTATAACCCAAATTTTCAGCACAACTCTTCATAGGCATCACATTCGAATCCACAATGTGTGAAATACCATGCAAAATATCAATTCCATTCTTATCACTTTGAAGCATATGTTTTAGACCCTCAATTAAAGGAAGAGCTTGACTATCGGGGTATTCTTGAGACATCCATTGTCGAAAATCATTAAATTGGTTATCCAATTTCAAAATTTGTTCTTCAAAAACCTCATGGAGAGCTTCTTCATCATTAGGAGGATTAGAGGAATTACCCATGTCCTCGTTAAAAAGGCTATTCAAATTAGGTTCCATCTCCTCGGTAA
Source organism: Cryptomeria japonica (assembly GCF_030272615.1). Taxonomy (NCBI): domain Eukaryota; kingdom Viridiplantae; phylum Streptophyta; class Pinopsida; order Cupressales; family Cupressaceae; genus Cryptomeria; species Cryptomeria japonica. Next base: position 674,007,896 of record NC_081410.1, on the reverse strand, counting down.
TTAAACCTCGGAAAGACTTAATTCTACGGCTTCGTCTAACGGGAATAGTGTAAGTAGGGCTTATTGTTGTAAAACTCATGCACTAGAGAGAGAGAGAGAAAGTTTCGAATTTAGAGGTAGCAATTTTTAGTAAAATCAGCCAATCTTCCAGATTTAAGCTGTTAAATACAATCAGGACAATCTCCCGAAATTTCAGAAAAAATGTCAGGGACCGTGGCACTTCGGAGTGCACACGGTCCCGGCAACTTTTTTTGAAATTTGCAGGGATGAAAGTTATGATGATTTTAGAGCTAATCTGAAAAAATTGAGTGGTTTTACGATCTGTAGATAGGCCAAATTAAAGTTGCAATCTCGAAATTGAACCCTACCAAGATTGTCAAAAAATGCAAAAATTTGAATTTTGAAAAAGAGAGGGAAACTGAAATTTTGAATTTTATGATTTTAGAGGGAATGTCAAGAGCAATGCAAATTTTGAAACTTAAAAATTGACTCAATTTCACGCAAAATTCAATTTTGAAAGCGGAAATTAAAGTTGTTGTAATTAAGCACTTAATTTCAAAAGTCATAAATTGTAAGAATTTGAATGAAGCACTGAAATTTCGAATGAATGCAAACACACTTTTCAGATTTAGGATAGTAAGAACACAATTTTGACACAAAATTTCAGTTTCGATGATTTTTGAATGTTTAGAAGCCTTAGTCCAAGCAATCCCTAGACCAACTTTGACTATAATTTTGAAAGTGTTAGATTTGATAAAATCAGCCAAAATTCTGGATTTTAGCAGAAAAATACAGTAAGATCTAGCTCCCGAAATTTCAGAAAAAATGTCAGGGACGATGGCGCTCGGAGTGCACACGGTCCTCGCAACTTTTTTCCAAATTTTCAGGGATGAAAGATATTGTGATTTTATTGCGAAATCCAAAGTTACAGCTGATTTGGAAATGTTTTGATCAGTGAAATTGTCAGACAAAGGTTGAATCAAGAGGGTTTCAAAAATTAGGGTTTTAACACTTAACCACTTAATTTTCAAAATTAAAGCACAAATATGAATTGGTAATTTGTAATAGAAGGGTAGATCTGAAACAAGCATTAACATTTAGACATTTCACAAGCTTAATTACTAAAAAGAAAATTTAGGGTTTTTATGCAATTCACCTCTAAAATTTTGTAAAAGATCAAACATGGAAATGTAATCAAGGAATCCAATTTTCAGATCTAACCATGAATAATCAGAAAGGATGTTCACGTCGGGTTCACCAAAATGTAAAGCGGAAAATCGCGATCGAACCCTAGTTGCTCTCCCCTCTTCCAACTCCAAGGAGAGAGAAGGGAGATTCACTAGGGTTGATGGTTTTCACTTAGGGGAGAGACTTTACATTCAAAAGAGGGGTTGAAACCCACAAGATCCAACAATCCCACGCAATGCAAGATTGGATGCTAAATGAGTTTCAAGGGTTATGACAACAAGGCTACCCTCTTTTGTAAAGAATGTGCATAGAAGAATTAAGCTAGGAATGCATAGAAAGTGAGAAAGATTCGCTTATAAACTGAGATAGGAATACAGTATGAAGCTGCGGACCTGGAATTAGCAGTAAAATGTCGATACGGCGCTGTCCTGCAAATTTGAGCGAAAGTTGCAGGGACAATGGCGCCCAAGCGCCACGGTCCTCCGAAAAATCCGCAAAACAAAGGGGGATATGTTCATCTCTGCACAAGGATTCTAGATCTTCAATTTCAGCCGTGTACCTGTAACCTACACACAGAAAAGCAAAGACGATTGGGGGGTTAGGGATTAGGGGTTTGCCTTTAGGTCAAACCCCGGTTTTGGAATTAACCAAGAAATGAGCAATGTTGTAAATGTAAATGTCTGTAATGTAAAACAAGTACTAATACCTTGTTGTAAGGATGTTTGTATCCTTATGTGTGAAGGTATAGATGTTGTTGTTTGTTGTATGTTGTTTGTTGTATGTAGCATGTAGTATGTGATCTCCTCTTCAATGGTTGAATCCTTGTCTTGAATGCAACACTTGGCCTTGAATGGAGACTTGAAATGATCAATTGCTTGAAGGAATGCTTGAATGCTTGAATGCTTGAGTATAGTTTCCACGCTTTTTCCATCATGTATCTATCTCTCCAAATGAGAGAGGAAAATGTAGTTTATATACTTGTCATTTAGGGCTGATAGACTGATTTTCCCGACCTTAGGCCGACCAGGAAAGATAATTTTCCAATTTGCAAACATAAAGACCCGAAGTCCAAAAGAGACCGGGCCCAAAATAGGACCCAGGGACCAGGGCGCTGGGCGCCATGGTCCTAGAGGACCAAGGCGCTAGGCGCTCTGGTCCCACCTCCCGGGACAGCAGGGTGCAAAGGAGGTTCAGGCCAGGGTGCAAGAAAATGCAGTTTTCAGTGTCATAATCAGGTTTCAGGGTCTCCATTCAGGTTGCGTGTTGCGTCACCATCGTGAAGACCGAAATGCAGTCGAAATTGCAAGTGTCACAATTTTAGGACACTACAGGGCCCAACAATACTATCAACCATTTTTCTCAAATTCTTGTTGTAGCATTTGTAGGCTTTTCTCTTGGTTGAGTAACCCAAGAAGATTCCTTCATCACTTCTAGAATCAAAACTTCCTAATCCATCAACATCTCTCTTGATGAAACACTTACTTTGAAACACTCTAAAATGCTTGAGTGATGGTTTCTGGTTGTACCATAACACATTGGGAGTCATTCTAATGTTCACTCTTAGTTGTACTTGGTTTAATCTATAGACAACAGTATGAACTGCTTCTTTCTAGTGGGTATCTGGTATGCTAGCTTCATTCAACATTGTTCTAGACATTTCCTTTACTGTCCTATTCTTCCTTTCTGCCACACCATTTTGTTGTGGTGTTCTTGTTGTTGAATACTTTCTCTAGATTCCATGTTTCTCACAGTAGTCAATAAACTCATTTGAAGAATATTCTACACCCCAATCTGATCTTAAACACTTTAACCGGTGTCCATTGTCATTTTCAACTATCCTTCTAAAAATCTTGAATCTTTCAAATGTCTATGATTTTTCATGCAAAAATGTCACCCAAGTCATCCTTGAGTAGTCATCAATGAATAGCATGAAGTATCTCTCATTGGTCAGAGCCCTTGTCCTTGATGGCCCACACAAGTTTGTATGCACTAATTCTAGAGGTCTTGAGGCATTGTGCTCTTTTTTTTTGCAACTTACTTTGATTTGCTTGCCTCTGATACATTCATCACAAAAATTACTTGTTGGTTTTATTATCTGTGGAATATTTCTTACATACTAGTTATTTCTTATCTTCACCAGGTTGTCAAAGTTCACATGACCTAATCTCCTATGCCACAACCAACTTTCATCAACCTGTCCCATCATGCATTGGGACTCATAGCATTCCTTCAGATTGTAGACATTACCATTTGTTCTCTTTCCTTCTACCACAACCTAACTAGTACTCTTCTTTCTTATCTGACAACCAGTAGAGTCAAATGTGAACTTGTACCCTTTGTCACACATCTAACTTACACTCAGCATATTATGCTTTAGCCCTTCCACTTAATACACATCATGAGCCTTAAGCTTGCCATCAATATTCAATGTACCACTGCCTTTAATCTTAATGGAGGAGTTGTCACCAAAATGGACAAAACCACCATTCCAATCATCAAGCTTGATAAACTTTTTCTTGTCTCTAGTTATGTGATTTGAGCAGCCACTATCAACTACCAATAAATTCTTCCTTTTAGCATGTAGAGAAGTCTGCACAATCAAGCTTGACACTATCTTGTTCTTCTCCTTCTCTATCCAAACCACTTTCTCTTCTTTCTTCTCCTCTTCTATCATCTTGTGTTTTGGTTTAGTCTCTATCTTTTGATCCAATATTGTTTTCTTTTGCACATTGAAAAATGTATCCAAAGCATTCTTGTAGGACATCTACACATTTTTTCTACACTCATAACTCTTATGACCAAACTCATTGCAATTATAACAAGTGACAATTGTACCTTGTAATGCAGCAAATGAGTTTCTACTCTCAAAATTGGGTTTTACATTCATTTTCCTATAGTCTGCCATTCTGTGACCAGATTTATTACACCGGTGACAATAACCATGAAAATTTGGAACATAGCGGTTAGATTGTCTTGGTGTTGTAAATGATTGCCTCATCGGGTATCTTCCTTTCATGCTGCTAACTCTGATGAATCCTTCATGATCAGCTCTTGCATTTCTCCCTGGATCTTCTTGTCAGTGCATTGAGTAGGGTATATAGCTTAACCACTTGATCCACTTTGATAAGTCATGATAATTGACAGCAACATGAAATGAAGTTTTACTTATATTAGTAAAATTATTTGGATGTTTGAGAGTTTCAAGTTGTTTACTATTAATCTGTTGTAACAGTCAACCGGTTTAGCTTGATAGTTTTATCTTGACAGTGATATTGCATTGATAGTTCTATGTTTACTTTGAGAGATTATTTTTGAGATTGGTGAAGTTTATCAGTTTTCCTATCTACTAATTCACTCCCTCCCTCTCAGTAGTTGACCGGATCCTTGTTCTTCCATCATACCATCTGATCTCATTGTAGATCATCATGGTTATTGTAAGAGGTCATGGTCAAGGAATGTAATGTGAGAATAATGTAATATCATTTAGGCAGAGGAGTTGGTCGATCATTGGAGATAGAATTGGGTTTGTGTAAGAGGATTTGGTCCTCTAGTATTGAGCTTAACCAGAACTTTACTCGGGCATAGGAGATGCTATATTTTTCAATTCAACACTTCTTTATATTGTAGTCTGGATTTATATGTAGTCAGTGAGGCTCCTCTTGTGATGAGCAGTGTGCTCTAGGTTATTGACCTTCTGCAAGTGCAGGCCCCTTCATTGTAATTCACATACTTACTGTAGAAGTATTATCTGACTGTAGGTAGGCTTCCCACCATGGTTTTTCCCTTTACCAGGTTTTCCATGTACAAATATTGGTGTTGTGTGGATGTATTTTATTTTGTGATTATTGTTTATGCTTAATTGGACTAACTGCTATACTGGTATTATTGTTTTGGGTTCCGATATTAAAGTTAAAATTGCTAATGCTTCTGGTAATCTGTGATAACTGATTCACCCCCCCCCCTCTCAGTTGTCTTGTAGTTATCTAAACTATCTAACAATTGGTATCAGAGCTTTGGTCCTCTTTGCAGAAAGCTTAACCGCTTGAGGAAGATCCTCTGGTGACTAACAATTTAAGTTCATCCAGTTATTATAGAGCTATCTTTCAAAGGGATATACCGAGGCTTGAAGGAACAAATTATACAGTATGAAAGGTTCAAATGGAGACTCATCTGAGATGTCTTAGCAAGGAGATTTGGGAGATCACACAGAATGGTGTCACACCCTTTAATCCAGGATCTAGCAATCCTCCTTTGGAAAACCTGGACAAGGAGCTTGAGAATGATTATAGAGCAAGAAAAGCCCTCTTGTGTACACTTTCTGATTAGAAAATAATGGGATTAACAGATAAATCATCTGGAAAGGCTATATGGGATAAGCTACAGACTCTTAATGAAGGTGACCCTATAGTGAAGATTGCTAAACTTGATGGTTACTAGGTGAGATATGAAAACCTGAAGATGGAAGAAGATGAAAGGATTACTGCATTCATGGAAAGGGTATGTGAGATTGTTATGAGAATTCAATGTTGTGGTGGAACTCTAAGTGAAGATAAGATTGTTTCTAAAGTCCCGAGAGCCCTACCACTGGCTTACAAAATGAAGGCTACTGCTATAACTGAGTTGAGAACAATGGCTAATACATCTGTCAATAGAGATACCTTGGTTGGGAGGCTATTTTCTTTTGAGCTTGAGGAATTTGGAGCTTCTAGAGCTATGAAGACTAAACCTGCTTTTCATGCATCTACATCTACAACTGGTAAGCAAGACTGCAAATATTTATATGCAAAATAATTAGAAGATACGAAGAGAGAAGATGATGAGTTTTAGCAACTTGAAGCACTATTTGCTAAAAGAGTACCGAAAGGACTGGTAGGAAGTAAGTATGAAGGAAAAGAACCTTTTAAATATTTTGCATGTAATAAGATTGGCCATTTTGCATCTAGATGTCCTGAAAGGAATTCAAGATTTGAAGAAAGAGCTAAAAGATCATTTAAGCCTAACCCTGGATATTAGAACAAGTATAGATTCAAGAAAAATAGAGACAAATCATGCTACATAGCGGATGAGGAAGGCATTACTGATTTAGATGATGAACCGGCAAAAGACTTTGCTAGTGGATCCCACAATGGGAAGGAATGGGCATTCTTGGCTATCAAGGAAGATGATCTGGTACTAGAAGAGAATGTACCTGAGGAGAAGGCACTTGCTGCTAAAATTGAGGACAAGGATGAATGGGTAATTGATAGTGGTCATTCACATCATATGACTAAAGATAAAGGGAAGTTTATGTCTTTGCAAGAATTTGATGGTGGACTAGTTAGATTTGGAGATGACAAGGCATGCATGATCAAGGTAAAAGGAACTATATCATTGGATGGTAAGAACAATATTGACAATGTTTATTATATTGAAGGTTTGAAGCATAATATTTTGAGTGTAGGACAATTGGTAGATAAGGGATTTCAATTTTAGTTCAAGAATGGAAAATGCAAAATCATTAACAGATCTAGCTTAGAGATTGCAACCGGTACACAGAAAAAAGGTAACATGTTTGATTACACAGATTGATGAGAATTGGTTATGGCATAAAAGGTTGTGGCATGTGAATTTTGATTGCATTGTGAAGATCAGTTCAACTAAGGTTGTTAGAGATATACCTAAAATTATGAAGCCCTATAGTCTTGTATGTAAAGAATGTCAAATGGGTAAATAGGCCAGAACCTCTTTTAGGAGTATACAAGATAAATCAAATGATGTTCTTGATCTTATTCATATTGATTTGTATGGCCCTGCTAGAGTTAAAAAAATTTGTGGTGATAGATATTTCATGCTAATCATTGATGATTATTCTACAATGATGTAATTTAATTTTTGAGAGAAAAATTTGAAGCATTTGAAAAGTTTAAAATCTTTAAGGATAAAGTGGAAACTAAGACAGGATTGAAGATTAAATGTTTGAGATCATATCATAGTGGAGAATTCGTATCTGGTGATTTTAGTAACTTTTGTAACAAGCATGGTATATGAAGACAATTTTTTGCTCCCCAGACACCTCAGCAGAATGGATTTGTGGAAAGGAAAAATAGAACTATCTTGGATGTTGCTAGAACAATCATGATGGAAGATAATCTACCTCATCTCTACTAGAGAGAAGCAGTTACTACAATGGTTTATACATTTAACAGAGTACATATCAAAGGAGAAATGGGTAAGACACCTTATAAATTATGGTTTGGAAATACACCTAAAGTTAAGTATTTCAGAATTTTTGGTAGTAAATGTTATATCAGGAGAGATGATACTATAAGGAAATTTGATCCTAGAAGTGATGAAGGCATATTTCTTGGTTATTCTAATGAAAGCAAAGCATATAGAAATTATAACAAGAGATTGCAAAGAATTGTGGAGAGTGCTAATGTCAAAGTAGATGAGCTGAGAAAAAGTCAACTTAGAGTTTATGAGAAGGAACCAGTAGTGGAAATGATTATATCTGAACTAGTAGCACCTTTACCGGAACAAAGATTTGAACTAGTTACTCTAGCAACATCAGAGAATTCTACAGTAACTGAGGAACATGGAAGAGGAACAAAGAGTCAAAAGACTCCTAGGTATGTGAGATTGAATCATTCTGAAGATCAAATCATTGGGGATAAGAGCAATGGAGTAATGATAAGAAGAAGACTGACAACTAATGAGGTATGTTTAATTTCACAAGTTGAACTGGTATCAGTAATTGAGGCATGTTAAAATGAATTTTGGTTAAAAGCTATGGAAGAAGAATTAGATCAGATTATTTCTTGCCTATGTTGTTTATAAAAACTACAAGTTTTATTAGATCGATGTTAAATGTGCATTCTTGAATAGGGATCTTAATGAGGAAGTTTATATTGAGCAACCTGATGGTTTTTCACTATCAGATGATACTGATATAGTTTGCAGATTAACGAAAGCTTTATATGGATTGAAACAAGCACCTAGAGCTTGGTATGCAAGGTTGGATAAATATCTTTTGAAGCTTCATTTTACTAAGGGCAGTGCAGACAGTAATTTATAATAGTTCTAATACTTAATGTAAGTACAGATCTAATAGCCAACAAGATGAGAGGGGGGGTTAACCATACAAACCTAATCTTCCATAAAAACATCAGATTCAACCTCGATAACATATACTCCAGTAATATAACCAAAACTGTTAAACATGAAAACTCAAAAGCATATAAACATCATAAACCTCATAACACCAGATAAAACGTGGAAACCCAAATAGGGAAAAACCACTGTGGGATTTCAGACCCACTAAGAAATATACTCTTCTAGAGTATGCTCGGTTAAAAGCAAATCTTGTTAAAGATTACAAACACATTGCTAGATGTGACCCGGTTAAGGGATTTCCCTCAAATTTGCTAGGATCTTCACTTTGTTAGAAGTGACCTTGTTAAAGGATTTCAAACGCTCAATCAAAATGTCACCTTGCTAGAGAGTTTTACAAATAAGACTATTAAGTCCACTCGGTTAAGAGATTTTCTGTCACTTTCACAAAATACCAGTAATAAAAATCTATCTACAACTTCACATCTAAAATGCTAAAGCAGATTCTTATTTGTTCAATACAATCTAGACATAGAACTAATCTTGTCTATCTGTTGGGCTACTATACTCTATTATTCAAACAGGTCTTCAAGCTTCTGTGCTCAGTAATCACTATGTAGCATCCTTGTGCATACACTTGCCCGCATACATTGTTTATCAATAGTTCCCTATTTATAAATAATAGCTAACCACTTAATCTCCTTGATCACATTTCCCATGATCAATCATAGCCATCAGATCTTCAAACTTGTCTAGGTTCAATGCATCTTTCGATATGAAAATGTTTTACCCTGCCTAGGAACTTGCATATATTTCTTGGAACTTGTACTAGGGTATTGCGGTTCAATCTGAACTATAGATATTCATGCCAATTTTCGTTTGCCATAGATTCATTAACAAACTTCATTCATGGCTTACCAATCATTTAATCAGTTCTAGCTCATCAGCTTCCTTCATTAAATAACGCATGTAAACATTTAATGCATTCTGTTATAGCTTAGTTACAACTCGGTAAATACTAAAATTCACTCAGTAGACATTATGCCTTCTTTGACCAATAGCGATAACCTTAGGGTTTACCAACTAGGTTCCTTAGGGTTTATCGACTAGGTTCTTTGCTCGATAACATAGTATAGTATCAACCTTACTATTAACAACATATGTAGGATATCAAAACAATCTAAACATCATGATCTCATCATTGTCTGACTCAGTAATAGTTGCCCATTGAATACCTTATTTATCCCCTTATTCATCATGATCTTTCCTGTGTCTTTTATCGACATCTTAATTCTCTTCAAAACATACTTCTTAAGATATGGCAATATCATACTGAATTAGAAAATCAATTTCTTGACATCAATGACAAAAATAATAATATCAAGACAGTAAACATCTTTAATCAGTTATATCCATAATCATCAACAACCTTCTCAATATCCTTATTGAAATGTCAACAATCTTTCATTGTCTGTTATAATGCTATATTGCCAACAATTTATATTATAAAATCACTAATGATGATATACTGATTGTTGAAGTATTTGTTGATGACATTATTTTTGAAGGTGAAGACAAACTATGCATAGAATTTTCTAAGAATATGGAGAAAGAATTTGAGATGTCTATGATTGGTGAGATGAAATTTTTCTTAGGTTTGCAAATTACTCAGACTGACAAAGGTATTTTTATCTGTCAAACTAAATATGCTAAGGAATTGTTGAAGAAATTTGGTATGGAAGATTATAAATCGGTAAGTACTCCTATGGTTACAAGTGAGAAATTGACAAGGAAAGATGTTTTTGCACCAGTAAATCCTACAAAATACAAATATATGATTGGAGGTCTAGTCTATTTGACTCAAACTAGGCCTGACATTAAGAATGTTGTTTCTATTGTTTCAAGATTTTAGAGTGGTCCTAGAGAAAATCATGAGATGGTGGTGAAAAGGGTTTTTAGATACTTGCAAGGTATATCAGAATATTGTTTGTGGTACCCTAAGGATGATAACTTTACTTTATGTGCATATATAGATGCTGATTGGGTTGGAGATGTTGATGACTGGAAAAGTACTTTCAGTGGAGCTTTCTTTCTTGGAAAGAAGTTGGTTTCATGGATCAGCAAGAAATAGTCATGTACTTCTTTATCTACTGCTAAAGTTGAGTATGTTGTTGTTGCTACTAAGTGTACACAAGTTTTATGGATGAAGAAAATGTTGAAGGATATAAAGGTGGATTGTGATGCACCAGTACTTATTCACTGTGATAACTCTGTTGCTATTCATATATCAAAGAATCTAGTATTTCATTCTAAGACAAAGCACATATCTATCAAGTATAACTTTTTGAAGGAGAAGGTGGAAGAAAATGAAGTTAAACTAGTTTATGTGAATACTAAAGAACAGATTGTAGATATTTTCACTAAACCTTTATCCAAGTAATCATTTGAGTGCCTGAGAGACAGATTGGGGGTTTCTGCCCCTTCGGCAAAGACTTGATTGATGCAGTTTGGCATTGGTCTGTCATGCATTATCAGAGGTACTATTCATTCTGGCACTGATGTGGGATGCTACTGCTCAGGGGGAGTAGTCAGCTTTGTGATTCAGAGGCTTATGCTTTTGCTTTGATATTTTTATCAGATTTTTGGCATTAATGTCAAAGGGGGAGAGATAGCGATGTGAAAAAGAAATTCAGAACTTTACAGAGATATTATTAAAAGGGGGAGAGATATTGATATTCAGAGCTATATGCAAGAGATTGTTGGTTGGCTTCCATAGGGGGAGACTTGTTTGGCATTTCTTGGTACTTAGATGTTTTTCACATCTAGTATTTCCATCAATGCCAAAAGGGGAGATTTTCGGCCATTTGTAGGAATTGATTATGTGTTGCATTGATGTTTTATCATTGATGTCAACACTAGCTATTTGGATGATTTACCAGTGCCCTTCTAGTCCTTGTAGGTTGAGTAGCTTTTGGTTAACTTAATCCGACATGATCCAGTAGACTCCAATATGATCTAGTGATGGAACTAGCTTGTTCGTGATACTCATACTCATATTTGGTCAATTGGTTTTGGTTTAGTGATTGGATGCTATGTTGCTTACTTAGAAGATTGGTTTTGGTTCCGGTGAGGATTTAATTGATAGAGCTTTTGGTGGAGATCTTTGATGCATTGCATAATTGGTGTTGGTGCAACTTTTGATGGAGTTTCAGGATGTTGTTGGTGATCATGTTCAATACTTAGTGGTTGGATATCATTGTTGAAGCGTGTGGACCTATACTTGGTCCCAGTTGATCTAGTTTATGGATTTACATTAATATAACGTGTGGATAGGACCCATTGTTGTATTTCTGGGATATTTTATGTGTGGATATTATCTGTTTGGTCATAGGCCGACATGGTTTGTAATTATGTAATTAGTTTATGATGAATACTAAGAGGGGGGGTGAATTAGTATCCCAAAAATCTTTGCACTAAAGCACTTACACGATCTAAAGATAAACTAGTAAAGCAGTCTGACAATCAAACCGGTTACCACACATACAAACCAAAATGTGAATAAAACATTCACCCACAAAAGCAATACAACCATAACACAAGATATTTGACATGGAAACCCAACTGGGAAAACCACAGTGAGATGGAACTCACAAGTCACTATCTGCAGAATAGAAACCAGACCGGTTAAGGTCTTACAATGTTCTTCACCAGAACAGATCCTATTAGGAATCTCAATCTTTGTTAGGAGATAAGTCTGATTAAAGGCTACCTTGTTAGAGGATTTTAGATTCACATGTGTGAACCACCTTGTTAGAGGATTTTACAAAGGCTTTGAGGCCTACCTAGTTAAGGGCTACTGACTTGTTAAATATGTGAGTAATCAACAAGTGTTTGATCTATCTAATAGCACAAACTGCTTGGTTAGATCCAGTATTGCTCACAGCTAATGCATTTCAGCATTACTTTAGTCTCCTCTATCTCTCTCTCAGTTACAACTCGATCTTCTCTGATAAGATCACTCTCCTCTTCCACCTTAAACCCTCACTCAAAATAAACCCTATTCAAAACTTCTTCAACAACTTAAAAACCCTAGACATGATGTCCTTTTAAAGGAATCTAATTTCATGTCGGTCTAATAGGATTACATTGCAATTTCCTAGGTTCAGTGAATCTAGACATACTCAGTAACCTGACACAAGAATCACCATCAATGTGTCGGCACCATCAAACAATCGGTGGATTGGTAACTCATCATAAAATGTCGGTTGGTAACTCATCAAAGTATTACCGGTTCATACAAAATACCAGTTGAGTATTACCGGTTCATACAAAATGCCAGTTGCCAGTTTGATAAAAATGAAGACTGGTAAGAATGTGTTGTGCCGCTTTTCTTCCTCGTACCGCTTGTGATCTACGAACCGCTTGGGGTCGACATGCCACTTCAGACCGGGAAACACATTCTGCAAAATCACTACTAGTCTAAAGACTAGAATACAACATACCAGTTGGAACAAATACCGGTTGAGCATGAGCTCATACATACAAAGGGGATCTCAGTACAAGTGTGTGTCCATCAATGACAATCACAACATAAACATCAAAAATGCCAACAGTTTATTGTCTGGTGGCTAACCTGATTGTTTATGGTTGCGGGTTTGTATAAATAAGATGTAAGATCTCATTATAGATCATCATGGTTATTGTAAGAGGTCATGGTCAAGGAATGTAATGTGCAAATAATGTAATATCATTCTAGCAGAGGAGTTGGTCGATCATTGGAGATCAAATTGGGTTTGTGTAAGAGGATTTAATCCTCCGATATTGAGCTTGACTAGAACTGTACTCAGACATAGGAGATGTTATCTTTTGCAGTTCAACACTTCTCCATATTGTAGTTTGGATTTATATGTAGTCAGTGAGGCTACTTTTGTGATGAGCAGTGTGCTCTAGGCTGTTGGCCTTTTTACAAGTGCAGGCCCCTTTATTGTAATGCACATATGTACTACAGAAGTACTATCTGACTATGGGTAGGCTTCCCATCGTGGTTTTTCCCTTTACAAGGTTTTCCACATACAAATCTTGGTGTTGTGTGGATGGCTTTTATTCTGTGATTATTATTTATGCTTAATTGGATTAACTGCTATTCTAGTATTATTGTTTTGGGTTTCAATATTAAAATTTAAATTGCTAATGCTTCTAGTAGTTTGTGACAACTGATTCACCCCCTTGTTAGTTGTCTTCTAGTTATCCAAAATGTCTAACAACAGATTCTCAAGAGATTTCACTGGCATGTGAGTTTAATAGTAGGTAGATTAAATGAAAGAGTTAAGGAGACCCATGAGGCATGGGTAAAATTATTTGTAGATAAACCTGATTTCTTTACTCCACTGGTATTATCTCTGAAGTCTGGTATTCAAGATATCTCATTTGATGGTAAAGGGAAATGTATATTAGGTTTAGATTCACCAGTTTTGGAACAAAAAATAACAGAGGATATTCCTCTGGATGTATCACCTATACATAATATAGAGAAATCGGTAGATAACACTAAAGTTGTGCATGAGAAGCATGATACACCAGAACAAAACATTATGAATGTAGAGGTTATTGATGTGGATACAAAAAAATAAATAGTTTGAGGATATTGAACCTCCAATAGCAAATGTAAATACAAAAGAGGTTAAGGTTGAGCAGGTTACTACACCAAGTGGTGAAGCCATCGGTGCCAGTTAGCGGGTTGGAAAGTCTAGTAATTCATTGTTGTCACTTGGCTTATCAAGTCAAGTTGATTTTGGACAAAGGAATATTGAGCAACTGAGTAGTTTTGAATTGATGTATGTTGCAGCTTAGAAGTTAAGGAAGGAAGGAACAAAAGACAAGCAAGTCATTGAGCAAGCCATTCTGGTTCTACAACAACTAGTTCTAGGATACACTAGTCTGGTAGCTATCCCCTTTGGTAAGCTTAATAGTTTGAATAAACACATTGCAAAAGAGTTTCAAACACTTCAATAGATATCAAACTGATAGTTAATAGAGAGATACAATGCAGCTAGGAAGGTCACCTGTGACAATATGATCATATCAGACAAGGTCAAGATGACAAAACAACTAACAAAGATTGATGAGGCTCTTAATCAATGCAATTGTATGTATAGGCCTTGTACTAACACCGACAAACTTACAGCTGACCTAGAGGTAAAAATAAAAGTAGCAAAGGAGCAGTTGGAAGCATCCGGCTAACAATTTTGATGTTACTCAGTCATTGACCAGTGTTATTCATGGTCAAATTTTGGTTACAGAATCAGAGATATCAGCCTTGGAGAAAGATATGGATAGGTTAATCTGGTGAGCTAGGGAATTGAAAGGATTGGTAAGTCCCCAGTTGAACACTTTGTTACTTCATAAGTGGGAAAGTTTAGAATTGATGAATAAACCCACACCAATAGACCTAACTGAAGAAGAACTCCATGCATGCATTCTTAATGGGTCTGTATCTATTTGGGAACATTGAAAACCGGTTGGGATACTTAGGACTTTTTAAGGGTGCTTACTCGTATATTCTCAAGTATATCTAGATCTGATAAATACTTTTTGATTTCATTCTTTCATTCGGCCTTTGTCATTGATGTCAAATGGGGAGTGGTTGTTGTGAAAAAAAAAAGTTAAGGGACATATGAAATAATGTATAGCTTAGGGGGAGCAGGGTCAGTTTTGGGAGGAACCAGGATAGCACTTCAGCAATCCATTTTTTCACATGACTATTGCCATCAATGCCAAAGGGAGAGATTGTTGGCAATTGACACTCATCCAGTTTAGTTGTGTTGTCATTGATGGAAACACACATCATTTTGGGTTGGACACTTAACCAATACTCACCAGTATTCATGATTTGGCAACTGACATTCAATTCATCCAGCAAACAAGGGAAATCAAAAAACTATGAACAGGTATATGAGGCCGACATAGGAGATTTTTCTGACAGGTTTACATGACAACAATCAACGACATCAGTCACGAAGTTTAAATGTATTTATTTTTGTCTAGGCCAACATGTAAATAAATTGCAATATCATTGTAAGCCGACATAAGGCATTTATGTTTATGTTTGGGAAGGGTATTTAAGTCAGTCCAGTTAAGTTATTTTGGATATACATACAGAGAGAAGGAATATATAGTAGTGTGATATTGTGTGAGAAATGTTGATCGACTGAATACGAATATAATATTTTGTAATCGGTCTTGGTTATTGATTTAGAGGTTTGGGATGCAAAGTAAGTTACCAGTAAAGGAAGACAGTGAAAACCGGTACAGACAGTGCTTGAACTGGAACTCATCCAGCATAACAGATGCATTCTCTGAGTTTAAAATTTTGTTTGTAAACCAGTATTTGGTGTTTGTAGTCAATGAGGCTCCTTTTGTGATGAGCAATGTGCTCTAGGTTGTTGGCCTTCCTGCATGTGCAAGCCCCTATTGTAATATTTATTCATTTGGCTAGTGGATAGATATTATGGGTTACCAATCCCACCATGGTTTTTCCTCTTTGAGGTTTTTCACATATAAATCTCTATGTTGCGATGTATGTTCTTGTGGTGGCATCATTTCTACTTATTGTCATATTCTTTTATGGTTATCAAATACTAAATTACTTTGTTAATAAGTTTAAATTGATCTCACCAGTAGAACACTAAATCACCCCCCCCCCCTCCTCTCAGTGTTCTTGGATTCCAACAATTGGTATCAAAGTCTAGTACCTTCGAGTAAGTGTAACAACTTAAGGAAGATCCTGAATCTAGAATCCATGGAGATGAGTATGGAGAAATAACTTGAAGTGGCACTTGAAGATTATGATGTTGAAAGGATGAAGAACTTGAAGTTACAAGATGAGTTAAACTCTGCAAAGGAATTCATTCTTATTCGACAAGAGATTTTGTCATCTGCTCAAGCTAGGAGGAAGGAACTTTTACAAAATCAGGATGATAAAGAAATGAATGCCCTTAAAGAACAATGTTAGAAGCTAAGTCACGAGAATACTGTCATGAAGAATGAAATGCAAGCCCTAATTATGAGGATGTCCAAGGAGATTGAAGACTGGAAGAAGAATGCAGAAAATATTGGCAAATCACTAAAAGACATATCTAAGGAATGCATTAGGCAGGCACATGAGAATTATATGTTGAGAACTAAGCTGGTGCAAACCTAGAGTAATGAGTAGGAGTTGGAAAGGTTGATAACGGTCCTAAGGGGAGATATGGATACTGTAAATGAATACAAAGATAAGTTTAAGGATAGTTCTGCAAAGCTTGATGAGCTATTGAAGGATCAAAGGCACAAGGGAGACACTAGAGCTCTTGGATTTGAGCACGGAGAAAGCACTGGTACTGCGAATGAAGTTGAAGCAACCAATCAGAAGGAGAACCCACCTATCAACTGGAATCATAAATCATCGATAAGGCAACCCAATGCACATAAATTCAATGGTAGATGTTTTGTTTGCAATAAATTTGGTCATATGGCAAGATTTTGCAGAAATAGAGAAAATCTGGACAATAATGCAGTTCTCAATCAGTGTTCAAATTGTAAGAAATATGGTCATAGGACAGAAGATTATAGAATGAATGTGAAATGTCATGCATGTGAAAATTTTGGACATATGGCTAATCAATACAGATCAAGGAATGATCAAGGATACAGTAAAGCAATTCAGAAAAATGATGTCACTTGCTATGCATGCAACAAAATAGGACATATTGCTAAATTCTACAGAAGCAAGAACAATCCGGTAGGAAATGATGAGAAAGGAAAATATAAGGTTGATGATATCCAGAAGGAGCATGAGAGGAAATGGGATAGGAAATCTGAAGATCAACTGACAGAGTAGAATGTTCCTACACCGGCAAGAAACGCATTTGGTAACTAAGCCATTAGCCGTAGGAAGAGGAAAATTAATGATAGATCTTGCATTACCCCTGGTAGAAGTCTAAAAACTTGTTTCATATCTTGGAGAAGTCAGTTTGAAGGTTTTCTGGTATTGAGCTTATGGATTTTGAATCTGGTATGATAAGTCGGCACCCATTTATGTCAATTTGAAATTAGGATTTTCGTAGAATAAGAGGGAAATGTTGGTTCATTTATGATCACATGGCATTCAGAGTGAAGCAAAGCGAGTTCAAGGAAATTCAAGGCAATCAAGAGAATTTTCAAGCGAATTTTAGTGCATTTAGAGTAGATTCTCAAGAGCTTTCATCGGCATGTGAGTCTAATGGTAGGTAGAGTAAATGAAATAGTTAAGGAGACCCATGAGGCATGGGTAAAATTCTTTGTAGATAAACCTGATTTCTTTACTCCACCAATATTCTCTCCTAAGTATGGTATTCAAGATATCTCAGTTGATGGTAAAGGGAAAGGTATATTAGTTTTGTATTCATGAGTTTTGGAACAAAAACTAACAGAGGATATTCCTCCAGTAGTATCACCTATACATAATATAGAGAAACCGGTAGATGACACTGAAGTTGTGCATGATAAGCAGGATACACTGAAATAGAACATTCTAGGTGTAGAGGTTATTGATGTGGATACAAAACATAAATAGTTTGAGGATATTGAACCTCTGACAACAAATGTACATACAAAAGAGGTTAAGGTTGAGCAAGTTACTGCACCAAGTGGCAAAGCCACTAGTTCTAGTCAGCAAGTTGGAGAATCTAGTAATTCATTGTTGGCACTTGGCTCATCTGGTCAAATTGATTTTGGATGGAGGAATATTGAGCAACTGAGAAGTTTTGAATTGATATATGTTGCAACTCAGAAGTTAAGGAAGGAACAAAAGACAAGCAAGTCATTGAGCAGGTCATTCCGGTTCTACAACAGCTAGTTCCAGGATACACTTGTTGGCATTCTACACTCTTATGAGAATAGTTGATGTTGTTATTGATGGAAACCAACTGTCAACACACTGACAATGACCAGCACTGGCAATAGACTTCTACATTCATTGGCATGGCAATAATGGATACCAACACTTAAGCCGCATGGAATAAACTTTTTTTTATTATTTTATCTTTTGTAAAAACTGACATGGCATATTGTAAAAGACATATATATCTATGAGATCTTATAGGTCATTTCATATATGAGTATGTAGTATATGAGAAAGGATGATACATGATAGTTGATATTTTTGTATAGGGTGATATAGTTGATAGCAAAGGTTTTGGTAATGGGCTGAGCTTAAACTGGTACTAAACCTAGCATAGTTGATGTTGATCTAAAGCAGTACATTGTATTGGATTTTGATAATCCATTTTGTAAGTCAGTGAGACTTCTATTTTGTGATTGAGCAGTGAGCTCTAGGCTGCTAGCCTTCCTGCATGTGGAGGCCCCTCATTATAAGTAATATTTATTCATTGGTCAGTGAGTGAATATTGTGGGTCACAAATCCCACCAAGTTTTTTTCCACACTAGGTTTCCTCATTAAACATCTTGTGTTATGGTGTGTTTTCTATGTTGTCTCTATTGTTCTTGTTTACTGTATTAATTCTTATTTACCAGTACACTATTTTGGGATGCAAAGTTCTTAATAAGGTTAAATCTTTTGCTAACCGGTTAGACATTGATTCACCCCTCCTCTCAGTGTCTTTGGGACTATCATTGATTCTAACAATTGGTGTCAGAGCCTGGTCCTCTATTTTCAAAATCCTAACAGATTGAGGAAGATTCTGACACCAGTATAGATGGAGAACTTAAGGAAACAATTGGAAGGAGCTCTTGTAGATTATGATGCTGAAAAAGTGAAGAACATTAGATTAGAAGAAGAACTTAAAACTGCTCAAGAATTTCTTTTGGCACTTCAAAATAACTTGGTTATTGCAAAGAACAAAAGAAAAGAACTTCATATGCAGATGCAGAATGAGGATGATAAAAAAGAAACTCTTAGAGAACTTGCAAACAAGTTGAGACAAGAAAATAGTACTATGAAGAATGAAATGCAAGATATGACTATGAGGTTTTGTAAAGACATTGAAGATAGAAAGAAAAATGAAGATGACTTGACTAGGAGACTCAATGATGCTGGAAATGAAAATCTAAGACTTAGTCATGAAATTGAGCTTATGAGACAAAAGGAAATTCTGGAAAATGAGTTGGCTACTACAAATCAACACAAAGAGAAATTCAAGAAAAGTTAAGAGGAACTTGATAACATGATGAAAAGTCAGAAACCTAATGGAGATACAAATGGACTTGGATTTGAAGTTGGAGAAAGTTCTGGTACTGCAAACAATCTAGATCAAAACAAACCGGTAAGACAACCTAATGCTTACAAGTTTAATGGAAAATATTTCAATTGCAATAAATATGGTCATAAAGCAAATCAATGTAGATTTAGAAACAATCAGAATATTAATGCACCCACTAGTCAATGTTCCAAATGCAACAAAGTTGGTCATAATTCATAAAACTGTAGAATGAATGTGAAATGTTATGTTTGTGGAAGATATGGACACTTATCTAATAAATGCAGAACACAAACTGGCATAGGATATGGAAAAGCTATTCAGAAGAATAATGTGACTTGTTATGCTTGCAACAAAATTGGACATATTGCAAATTTTTGTAGAAGCAAGACTTCACTGGCAAATAATAAAGGATCCAGTTTGAAAGGCAAAGAAAAGGTAGATGAGGTAAAGCAAGAATTTTCAAAATAATGGATTAGGAAGAGAGATCAGAATGTTGATGAGACTATCTCTATACTAGCAGAACAGAGTAACCCTCCACCGGTAGGAGAATCTTCATCCAACTAAGAAGTAACCCTTTGGGGGTATTACAATAAATTGAATATCATGCAGATTACCCTCGGTCAATGGTGAGAAGATAGATTTCTTCTTTACCGGCGGATGTGTTAAGTTTTCACTTAACCGACGAGCATTTAATGCAGTTGGTAAGAGAAAATTCATTATAAATCATTGAATTTCCCTCATTTTTTAATCACCGTGCATTCAAATTAGCAGAAAGAACGAAAAAGAGCAAAGGCATTCAAGGCGAAGGTGTGAAGTGATCTTTTCAAGCATTCAGAATACTTTAAGGTAACTAAAGGTATTTTTCAATGGCTTCTTCTTCTACTTCTGAGCTTATTGTGAACCCTACTATTGTGGAAAACATAAAACGCCCTAGGCCCATGTTTAAAATAATTCCTGAAGTAACTAAGGAAGATGATTCCATTGGAGCATTTTCAAAAATTCCTAAAGGTGTAGCTTATGTTGAAGACCCTAGGATGTATATACATTACAATATAGAAGAACTAGGTTTTGAAGATTTGATGAAAATGTTTACCAATGTAGTTTGTGATGAACGTGGCATGGTTAAACCCGAGCAGAGGATTGTAGAAACTCTAGGTTTTGTAGAAATACTGAACATTCCCAAATTTCCAGAAGAAGTAGTGAGAATTGTCCTAAGTAGAGAACATGGATAATTTCTATGGTTGGATTTTGTCTACAAAATAACCCAACAAGCAATTAGGGCAGTAATTGGTTTACCCTCAACTGGCAGTAGACCTGACAAAACAAAGAAAGTTCCTAACAACAAAGTAATGACCCTAACTGGAGAAACATCTAACAGTAGATCAATAAGAGTGAATGATATCAAAGACATCAATGTGAGATTCATAAGTATGGTGCTAGGTTACAAGACTACACATGCAAACAAGCTTAATTCAGTTTCTAGTCTTTGCATTAACAATGCTTATGAGATGGCTAACAACAATGCAATGATAGATGTGTGTGAATGGTTGAAAGATGAACTCATAGATAATTTGAAAAAGATTAAAGGAGATAAGAAAGGGACATTTCGCTTTGGTAATCTTTTAGTATGCTTAATGTTGTATTTCACTAGGGAAATCCCTAGTATAGGACCGAAAGACTTTGTATATGACATGCCGGTAGGAAAACAATTACAGGAAGCTTTTACCAGCATGGGAACTGCAAAGGACAACAACATAACTGGATACTTGAAAGCTTTTCAAGCTAAAATGAAAACCAAAGAAAGACTACCACAGAGTGTAGTGGACAAATATGACAAAGAAATATGTTTTGTCATCAAGAAGGATGAGACATGGATGGAAGATGTACTCCCTAGGATTGTATGGGTGACTGAAATGGGATATGAGGTAGATCTCAACATTATTGAGACTTATGCAAAATCTTTGTTAGATGCTCCATGAGAACCAACAGAACAAGTTTTTGGTAGTGCTGAAACTATTGAAAGTAATGTGAAAATATTGAAGCAAAGGAAGAAAAGAGAAAAATATATTAGGGATGCATCAAAGAAGGTACAGGAAATCAAAGAAAATGTAATGAACGTCAGTGGGATATCGGCTAGTGAGCTGGAATGACTGCAACCGAAGGCACACATTTCACCAGTTGGCACATCTTCTGATAGTGAGAAACCAACAGAGTTTAAGAGAGTTGAGAGGAAGAGAAAACCTTCACCGGTACCCTCTCCTTCACCCAAGAGAACAAGGACTTTAAGGAAGAAATAACAGGTTGTAAGGGGACCACCAAAGAAATTAACACCAAATAAGAAACAACAAACTGTCGCCCCTTCTTTAAATGATTTACTAAATGAAATAACTGATGATGGAAATTTGGCCAATGTACACCAATTGTATAACAAATTCAATGATTCAGACAAGGAAATCATTGAGAACAATATAATTTTACATCTGGATATATACAAAAAGGTTTTAATTGAAGTAGTGGATTACTTACCCAATGATCTTTATAGGAGATTGGAGGCAAAAAGGATTGCAGTGATGGAATTGGATAAGAAACTAAAAGCTGAAAAACTTCTAGTTGTACATCCAATAAACTCAAAAGAGGAAATTGATGAGCTAATCTCAAAGGCTAACCAATCTATTTTTGCCAATGGTCACCGGCAAGTAAGTTTAATGGCAGGTAGAGTAAAAGAGATTGCAGATGAAACTGCTAATAACTAGGATATATTCTTTGTGGAGAAAGAAAAACAAGAGGAAATGAACCAGCCAAAGAAAACATTCAAAGTGTATTAGAAGGATAAGGACAAGGGGAAAGGTAAATTTGGTGGTATTCCAAACATCAAGATCACTGACAATTTACCGCCACCTTTGGATGCTACACTAGTACATACTGATGATCCACCGGTTATTGACACTGAAGGTGTCACACATGATGACACTAATCCTAAATCTGAGATACTATTCACCATGAATGTGGACACTCAGAAAGTGAATATTGTTGTGGACAAGGGCAGTGCAGAGGTTAAGGATGACAATGTTGACTATGGCAACATGGCTGAGAAACCAACAGAGACTGTTGAGGTTGAGATCCCAACCCAAATAGAGCAACCATTGGATACTAGGAAGAATACTGAAGGTATAGATGTTGGCACAAGGCCACCGGAGACTAAGATACCAACAATTAAGCATACAGAGAAACCTACTAAGGCAGAGGTACATACTATGATAGAGAAACTGACAATCACTATGACATCAAAGCAGTCTAACAAACCCTTGCTAGTTGAGATGCAAACACAGACTAGTCCACCGGAGGTAAATGCAAGAAAAATGGCTACAATTGCTAGAAGCACAGAGGTAATAAAGGCAATTGGTCAGACATCCAGTACATCATCAAGTGAATCTAAACCTACTAATGTAACAAAGGTACTCCTGGAATCAATCAAAAAGATAACAGAATACAATGCTTTGGCCTACAAAGCAATTGATGACACCATACCAATTCTTAAATTGATTGCACCGAAATGTAACATAGATCATGTTAAGGATTCTTTAGATAAATTGGACACATTGTCCAAATTTATTGCTAACAATGTAATAGCGATTGATAAAGCAAATTGTTAAATTCTGTGAGAAGCAAGAATTGAGCCAGGATCTGATGTCGGTCATAGATCACATGCAACTCCAAGCAACGGATGATCGAAGATCAAAATAGCTGAATGAAGATAAATCTGATATGAGAGAAAAATAGAGATAAAGAAGAGAATTTAGAGAAGACTCTCACCGAGCTATCACATCCCTTGTGAAGGTGAGAGTATATTGCTTATTATATAGAAAAATAATAGCATATACAACCAAGAGGTGCATTAACTCCCACCTCCATAAAAAGTGGGAGGTTTTACCTACTACCCCATAAAAGGTGGGAGGTTTTTACCTACTTGGTAAATGCCAAAACATGTGGCATAACCTCCTTACATGAAAACAAAAAAGGAGTTATAAGAGGTGGCACATAAGGCCAAAAGAGGGTGAGAAACCCAGCTACCCCATAACCCACTTAGGAAATGACAAAATAGTGGTTATGAGAGGTGGCACAACAAGCCAAAAGAGGGTGTGTAACTCAACTACCCATGTGAGGTGGAGAGTTACACATGTAGCTAATGTATTCCGCCACGTGTCCTCATATTAACCACACCTAATAACCTAAGCAAGCTTAACAATATATGTGTAGGAAAAATAAATACCCCCTAACATAAGGAAAATAAAAAAAACCTACACTAACACAAATGAGGATACAATAAAGGACAGAGTTGAAAAGGAGAAGAACAAATTATTTGATGACACCATATAGAAGTGCACTGAAAACCTGAATACATTATTACCAGCACTAAACTCTACAATTTTGGAATACAACGAGTTGTACAGAGAAACATGAAAACCACACATTTTGACAGAGGATATAGACAAGGAAATCAGTAAAATGCAGAAAGAAATTAAAGACATAGTTGATAACATAATTGGCTCATCCAGCCACATATCAGTTTTTGAGCAAGAAATGGTAGGCTTTGAAGAAAAACTAGAGAAACTTGAGAAAGAAAAGGAAAGGATTAGGTCTAATGCCAGAGAACTTAAATACAAACTTGGTCCTAAGTTGGACAATCTTATCTCTCTGAGAATAGAAATATCCAAGGCATTACTTCAAGGAGAACAATCACCGAAAGAGCACATGCATCATCTCACCGACACGATCCAACAGACTAAGGCAACCTTAAATGATAGCAAAAGGTTTATGCAGAGTCTTAATTTGGTTTTAGCAGATATCTTTTAGATTGTAACCAACTGGTTACAGACCTTGAGGTGAAATTTTTGCACTCATTTGACAATTTTTTACCACCTTTGTCATTGATGTCAAAGGGGAAGTAGTGGAGAGAAAAATGATTATTCAGAGGAGATCATTTTCTCAAGGGGACCACATCTTTTTGGAAATTTTTTGGACTTCATTTTTTGGAATAGTTTTGGATTTTTCTCATGAGTGTTGTCATCAATGCCAAAGGGGGAGATTGTTGGCATTCTACACTCTTATGAGAATAGTTGATGTTGTCATTGATGGAAACCAACTGGAAACCAACTAGAAATCATCTGTCAACCCACCAACAGTTACCGGCACCGGCAACAGACTTCTACATTCACCGACAGGCACTTCACTGGTAGTGGCAATAATGGATACCGACACTCAAGCCAACATGGAATAAACTTTTGTTTATTGTTTTATCTTTTGTAAAAGCCGACATGGCATATTATAAAAGGCTCATATATATCTATGAGATCTGATGAATAATGATGAATAGCTAGTACCAAACTGGTACTAGGAGAGGGGGTGAATCAGTACAGACAAAATCTTACTCCATACCAGTTTGACTATAAACACTGCACTTAATTGGTAAACTGTAACACCGATCTAAAATATAGTACTATCGATAAAACCAAGAATGATTGTGACAAGCATAAACTAGTTATCACTTAGATCTTCACCAGACCTAACATCTCCTTTCCACTTCACTCATATGCATAAATAGGTAATGCATCATAAATGTAAAGACTGTTGGTTCAGCATGCATTACCACTTGACAGAAAATATTAAAACATCACATGAAAAGCATCACACATGACACACTAATTTTTCACATGGAAACCCAACTCGGAAAAACCACAGTGGGGATGAGTACCCACAAGTTGTTCTTTGAACTCTTTTGAAGTCTACTCTATTAGGAGCCTAGTCCAGTTAAAGACTTTTATAATAGGTTCTGCTAGGAACCGATCCTGCTAGGGATCACCCAGTTAAGGGATGGCTAAATACCCAGTTAAAGGTTAAAACCCTATTAAAGGTTACCTCGCAACAGGATTTGAAGAACTCATTGAATTCAGTCACCCTGTTAAAGGATTTACACAAAAGCTTGTTAAAGCTACCCAGTTAAGGAATTTTCCAACTACTAAAATGGTTAGAAGTCAATAGGTAATACATAGATTTGATAATAGCACTCAATGCCAAGGCAGATCCTCTTTAGCTCCTTTTCTTCTACAATCACACTCTGTAGGTATCAACACACTTCTCCAGTGTGGCAAGAATCAAGTATCTCTTCACTTGGATACTTCCATAACATTTGCCAACAACTTCAAAATGAAAAACATCATCGGCCTTATAGGAAACTAATAGGTCGGTAGCATAAACCCTATACCCTAAACATTTAGGTTTAACAATTCAGTCGGTTCAATCCAGACTGTTAATCACATTGCATTGAATGCAACAGTCTTGAACAGATATCAAGACATTCTCCAACATTCATTCTTTGCCGCTTCAGGAAGTTGATAACCCATCACACGTTCTCCACCATTTACAGAGACTTCGCACATTCCTGAGGCAGATAGGATCTGTATATGGTGAAAATGGATAACAAATAACAACAATATTGAAAGGCTAAATGAATCCAACCACTAAACCCTAGCCTAACAATGAACAAAGATCCACCATAACATATGAAGATAACCTAAGATAATGCAAAATAACTAAAAATCATAAAGATTATACCATCACATGTCCAATAGGGTTTTGATCTCCATTCTTCCTATCTCCATTGATCTTGCTTGATATACTTGCTCTCAGATTTTTGTATGCACAAGAGCTCAACAAAGAACAAAATGTGGTTGCAAGTGGAATTGTAGTGTAGTCAATTGATCAAGTAGTTAGGCATGTCTCATTAGGGTTTGACAATGAAGAAAGCATCTCCTTAAATAGAAGACACAATATGAAATGGAGGGTTAAGATTGAGAGGTGTAAAAAGAGAGGTCGGCTAGGATTAGAGGGTAGGTAAAAGAAATACCAAAATAATGAAAGAGGTAGGTAGTGTATGAATTAAGAGATGAGTGACATGTGTCATGTGTAGAAAAAGATAATGAATTAATTAAATAAATAAAGATTTATTTAATTAATAGAAGAAATAGGACAATTAAATAAATAAAATATTTATTTAATTTAGGAAAGGGATAATTTAAATAAATAAATGTATTTATTTAAATGAGAAATAAGGCTAGAAGAGGATAAATGAATTAATTAAATAAATAAAAATTTATTTAATTAATAGAAGAATTAGGCTTAGATAATTAAATAAATAAAATATTTATTTAATTAGACATGACAATTTTGAGTGTCTACAGGATCAATCTCCATGCAAGATCCTCAAGGAAATCCTTCATGTGCACAAGGCTGACATGGCAACACTATCTGGTCTTCATTACAATGCTAACTCATCACAAGATGTCATTGGTTAAATCACACAGGCTTGGAATGCATCAACCGGAAACCATGAAGCTGAGACTACCAACCGGTAGTCATGCCAAATGAAACCCCAATATAAAACTTCCCATATACTGGTTCTCATTCCAATATACCAGTTCACCTTGAACAAACATATTGCTTCACTTTTTCACATATACCGGTTCACAACATCATACCAGTTCTCTTGTTGGTTTGCTTACTACAATATATTGGTTCATACTTCAACATATTGACATCAATGACAACATACAATATCATCATGTCATCAATGCTCTGCACATATGCCAACAATCTCCCCCTTTGGCATTGAAGGAAATATACAAAGATATCTATCAGCTTTGTATCTTCTTCTCCCCAATACTACAAATATCTTCTCTACTTCACATCTTCTCCCCCTTTGACAACAATGCCAAAGTGGAGACACAAATAGCTATGTCCCACTATGTTGCTCCCCCTAAGGAGTAGCATCCTTCAACACACCAATCCTGAAAAAGATTTATCAATGCAATACCTGACTGATGTGGAGCACACACATTTAGTTCACCTCTTGAAGGGGAAGCACCCCTAATTCACCTCTCAAATAGGTAAATGTAGCCTTCGGTAGAGGCTTGGTCAATATTTCTACTAACTACTCCTTACTAGAGACATGTTCCAGTACAACCTCTTTGTTCTGAACCTTTTCCCTCAAGAAATGATACTTGAGCTCAAAGTGCTTGGTTCTAGCATGCAAAACTGGATTCTTGGAAATGTTGATTGTACTTGTGTTGTCACAAAATATACTTACCGGTTCAGATACAGGAACTTTGAAGCCACTCAATACATGCTTCATCCAAATTGTCTGAGTGCAGTTCATAGATGCTGCAACATATTTCACTTTTGCAATAGACTGAGAGATACAACTCTACTTCTTACTCATCCATGAGACCAGTCTGCCACCAAGAAAGAATGCACCACCGGTTGTACTTTTCCATTCATCCATATTACCAGCCCAGTCAGCATCTGTAAACACTTTTAGGTTGAAATCATTGTTGTAGGGATACCATAATCCATAGTCAATAGTTCCCTTTAGATATCTCAAAATCCGCTTGACTACTACCAAGTGGGATTCTCTTGGACTTTTCTGGAACCATGCAGTAATGCCTACTGCATGTGCAATGTCTAGTCTGCTATGTACTACATAGTGCAACTTACCAATCATTGATCGATATTCCTCATTCACCAACGCTGAGTCATCCTCCTTGGATAGTTTACAACCGTTCACCATCGGTGTACCAATCGGTTTGTTGTCTTCCATGCCAAAGGTTTTCAACACCTCTTTGACATACTTGGACTGAGGGATAAAGATTCCATCTTTCATTTGTTGAATCTATAGTCCAATGAAGAATTTAATCTCCCCTATAAGTGACATTTCAAATTCCTTTTTCATCTCATCTGTAAAATCATGACTCATCTTGTCATCTCCCCCAAAAATTATGTCATCAACAAATACCTCACAGATTAGAATCTGATCTCCTTCTGACTTCAGATAGATATTGCTATCTTCACTTGTTCTCTCAAATCCAATCTTCACAAGATGGGACTGTTTGGGATGCGAAGTAAGTTACCGGTAAAGGAGGACACAGTGAAAACTAATACAAATAGTGCTTGAACCAGAACTCATCCAGCATAGTAGATGCATTCTCTGAGTTCAGAATTTTGTTTGTAAACCAGTATTTGGTGTTTGTAGTCAGTCAAGTTCCTTTTGTGATGAGAAGTGTGCTCTAGGTTTTTGGCCTTCCTACTTGTGCAGGCCCCTACTATAATATTTATTCATTTGGCTAGTGGATAGATATGGTGGGTCACTAATCCCACTGTGGTTTTTCATCTTTGAGGTTTTCCACGTATAAATCTCTATGTTATGGTGTATGTTCCTGTGGTGGCATAATTTCTACTTACTGACATATTTAAGAGTCATAAAGGGCACAAATATATAGTCACCATAATGGCCAAGAGATAGACATGCACCAATGCGGGTGAAAAAGAGACAAATCATGCGCTAAGAATACACAAAAGAGTGGAATATGTAAAAGGATAGGATAGAGGTAAAACTCAATATCACTTTTTATGCAAAGAATAAGAAGAAGGTGTACCAATAGATGAATAATTAATGACATCCGGTTGATGAATTTTTTGTATTTTATCCTTCAAGGCCTCACATTCACTAGTGGAATGACCAAGAACTTGATGATATGCACAAAAAGAAAGCTTTGCTTTGTTATCTTTATGAAATTTATTATGCGTTGGAGGAGGAAGAGTAATCAAACAAGATTTAAGAAGCCTCAACAAAATAATCTCTTGATTAGATAAAGAATGAGGAGCAGGAAGCAACCCTTTCTCTTGTGGAAAAAAGATTGACTTCTCACAAGAAGAATAAGACATAGAAGTATTAGACAATGTACAAGGGGATGAAGACAGAGGAGAAGGCTTGTAACCTAAACCCGACGACATAGTTTTGGATTCAAAGGAACCTTAAATCCTTATCCCATGCACCCAAGACATTTTCTTTATATCTATGCTTAGAAATAATATTGAAGCCTAGACCATAATGTGATTACAAGTCCTCAAGAGGGGGAGGATCACCATTAATGTTATAGTAAATATTGTTCACATGATCTCATGATACATAAGAATAATCATCTTTAATAGTGGGTGTGAATGATACTTTTAGAATGTTAAGGTGGATAGGGTCAACTTTGTATTCTCCAATGAAGGATCTTGTAAAGTTTGAGAAACCCTAGTCATCACCAAGAAATGCATTTGATTGAGAAAAAGAAGAATTTGAAGAAGGAGATGGAGGAGTGGTCTTAGGACTTTCTTCTTTAGGGATAGTCTTCTCATGGGTTTCATCTTTAGGAGGGACCATAGGAATAGTTTTTGACATATTAGAAGATAAAGATAAAATATAGTTTTGAAAGGTGGGTGTAACCGAGGCATGACCAACTACTGCTATTTGACATAAGTGCATAACATCAGGGTCTGATTTGATTGTAACTACCTGATTTTTAGCAAAAAACTTAATAGAACCATGAAGGGTAGAAGAAATCACTCCTAAAGAATGAATCCAAGGTCTACCCAAGAGAAGATTGTATGGTAAAAGCCTTGGCATAACATATACTTGGGTTGGAATAGTAATTGACCCAAACTTTATAGGCAAAGTAACAATGCCCAAAGTGGTTTTACCAGTATTATCAAGACCATGAATGAACATAGAAGATGCAAAAAGAGAATTTGAAATCGCTTTAATTTTAGGCAATAGGTCTAAACTAAAAACATTGAGTGTTGAGATAATATCAATAAGATTCCATCTCATGCTGACACCATTAACATAAACTATTATCATTAATGGATTCACTTGATTCCTCACTTGTGCAGGTAGGAGTTCATGTGGATAGAATGTAATATTCAATGAATCTACACGGATATGATTAATCAATGCATTTACGTCTAAAGGTCTAGCAGAAGAAAGCAATAATATCTTTTGAAGAGATTCCTAAAGCATACCTTGATAAACTAGGGCAGTCTGAAGCAAATCCTAAAGTGATATCCTCGTGGGATTAACATGAAGTTTCTCAATAAGATCATAATCACTTGATTCCTTAACTGAAGGTTCGGGTGCTTGAGGAAGATCTAGATGAGAAGGTGGTAAAGAAGTATTATATTGATCATTTTTTTCTTATTTCTATGAGTGTTATAAGTATGGGGTATCATTCTATAAGGATTGTTAAATTGTTTATATCATTAAAAAGATCTAGTGAGTCATCTTTAAGAGAAACTCCATGAATAGAAATTACCTTCTTTGGATAAGGACTAGCTACAGTCACATAAATGATTGGTATCATATGCCTTTTAGGGGTAGGAGAGACAACAATGATATTCATAGACTCCTTACAAATTGAAGAATAATTAGTTAAAGGAACTTGCTTGACATCAATCCGTGGGAGATTATATGTGACATGAGATTCATCATCCACTAATGCATCAACTCTAGAAGAGAGTGCATTGGAATGAAGAGAAGGTAGAGTAACATTAAGAAAGGCATCAATGATTTCATCCTCTTGCAATAAAATATCTTTCGAGATAGAAGAAATTTTACAAGAGGGATCACAGACATAGAGAAACATAGGCAAATCCAAGTCATCATCACATGCATAAAAAGGAACATCATTAGTATTATGAATAAAACTAGAAATTGAGTTCATAAAAAAAAGATAATAAATTATAAATTTTAAAAATAATAAGCTAAATTAAAGGAACAATGCATAAAGATGTTGGGCAAAGGCCAATGTATCATTTATAAATTGACAACATGGAAAAAATGTTTTGGAAGAAGGGGAAAGATTTAAATTGTCCTTTTTTTAGGGGAATATTTAATGACTAAAGGAATGATAAATAATTATTTAAAAATAGTGTTCATGTCAAGTTCACCAAAATGTAATGGTGCAAAAGTGACTCTGCAAAGGGGAGAACTATGTTCCCTTCAAATCCAATTTCACAACATACATTCAGATACCTCCAACTAGTGAAATTGGTGAAGATATCAAATTACAAAAATGGAAAGAGTCAACGTTAGAGAGTCTTCAGTAAAAATATAAATGTCTCTGTCAAGGATGTTGGCACGATGTGCAAACATCTACACGACATGCTATAGTCTCATACAGACCATGAATAGAAAATACTCATAAACATGAAAAACCAACTCTATGTTTTGATTAACTTGCAAAACCCATAAGTTAGAAATGTAGTAGCAAGTACTAGATGATAAATACAAATAGAAATGAATATAAATAAAAATAAATAAAGTATAAGCAAACCATCATGCATTTGAATTATTCCAATAAACCTACACACAAGTAGAAGAGGAAAAATGTTTGGGATTGTTTGGAGACTTGCCTCAATTAAGTCCCCGTTTTGGTGATTCCACCTCCACAGTAGCCAAATACATAAATAGATAGATATATAAAAATATAAATAGAAAAGATAAATCATTTGGCATATAAGGGATGTGATGAATCCCCAAGATGAAAAAATATTCTCAAAGATATTACCAACAAGGCTTAAGGAAGCCAAGAGAGTTGTAAAAGATTATTGTGAGAGCTTGAGAGTGTTGTCACAAACTAAAGACTATTGTAGCAAGCGAGAGAGAGCAAGAGAAAGTTGTGAGAGCTAGGAGAACAAAGAGAAAGAGCTGGAGATATTGCTTCAAGGAACTCAAAGAGATTGAATAGAGAGAAAACATATATTTAAAATGAAAGAATATGAGGGAAAAGAGACCTAGAGAGCTATTTTGGAATATTCTCAGTCATTTTTGCCAATGAAGGTAGGTGACAAGTGTTGAAATGCATATAAATGATATATAAACATTGAGATGTTGCAATACAAATGTGTGACATGTAGATGTATGCACGACATGCGAGTGTCCAGATGAATCACACTAAAAAATGATGGGTGGCATGAGAAACACATGGTTAATGCAAAATTAAAGTTGAAAGATAGGTGTTGGAAAGGGTGTCCTAAGAATCTTGAGAGGGATAAGGTTGATGCAAGGGCTGAAATGAGCCTACTCATATGCTATGGGAATGGACACTAAAGTGGCTACAAAAGTATAGGTGGAATTACAAAGGGGTATGCAATTTTCAACACTACAACTAGATCTAAATTGAAAAGCTAAAATTGGAATGTGATACCTTGATGAGTCTTGCTTTGAATTATTTATGCTTAGGTTGATGTTGTAATGTAGGAATGTCTTCACAATATCTTGATCATGTATATCATCTTGAATGTTTGATATCTAAATAGTTGACCCTTCCTTTATTGCCTTGATAATGCTTGATTTCTTGTTCACTTGAATTGAATCTCTCTTGAGAAATAAAATTGGAAACTTATGGAGAGATGTCTCAAATGAGGGGGTAAGGCTTGTTGGTATTTTGGATATGTTGATATGGTTTTGTCATTGATGTCAACACTTGTCAACACTTGTCAACCTTATCATCACTTGGAGATCATTGGTTATGTTCACTGGCAAGTCAGTGACTTATGCACAGTCATCGGTATTTGGTTCACTGGTAGGTTATATTGTTCACCGACACTTGGAATGACTTGGAGACTACTTTGCTATGTCGAAGACATTATTTGATCACTTGGTTTTTGCAATTTTTTTATTGGTCTATTCGGGTTTGCATATTTTTTGTTACCGGCAAATAGGTCCAAGTTATGCATTGGAAAGCATATCTATTCCAAATCAGCACGACACGTTATGGAGATGATTTGTTATTATTATAAATTTATTGAGCTAACATGATGCATCACTTATTGATTCATTTGTAATTGATTTTATTGTAATATTCTTAGTGAGCCGACCTATTCAATTGGTCTTAGGTTATGGTATAAATGTAAGATCTCATTTATGAGATTGATATGCGATAAGAAAAAGGATTGTAATAGGATATATGCAAAAATAAGCAGAGCTATACACGCAGACATCATTTGAAGGTTGAAGCAAGGTATTTGAAGAAGGCATATTAGAACTTAACCAGTACTGAATCCAGCATATGAAGATGTTATTTTATGCAGTACATTATCATTGGATTTAACCATCCAATTGTAGTCAGTGTGACTCCCTTTTTGTGATTGAGCAGTGATCTCTAGGAAGCTGACCTTTCTACATGTGCAGACTCCATATTGTATACACATACTATCTGCAGTAGTATCATTTGATTGTGGGTAAGGCTTCCCACTGTGTTTTTTCCCCTTACAGGGTTTCCACATACAAATGTTTGTGTTATGTGTTGTGGATGTTATTGTCTTTTTGTTTCATGCATTAATCTTTATTGTTACTGCAATTAACTGATAAAACTGTCTACCGACATAAAGTTTGGTTTACCAGTATTAAGCATTAAGTTTTGGTTAAGTTAATTTTGGTTTGAATTTATTGGACAACTGATTCAAACCCCCCCCCCCTCTCAGTTGTCTCTGGGACCTAAAAATTGGTATAAGAGCCTAGTCCTCTTTTTGTAGAAGTTTAACAACTTGAGGAGATCCAATGTCTTCTAACTATTTCAAGAAGGACAAACTAAAACTTGATGGAACCAACTATGGCATATGGAAGATCAGGACGGAGACACATTTGAATTGCATTGGAAAGGACATATGGGATGTTACAAAGAATGGTTATATTGCTCCTACTCAAGGTCAATGTAATCCACCTAACTTAGATAAAGATGAGGAAAATGATTGCAAAGCAAGAGAAGCACTTTTGAGCGCATTATCAGATCAGCAAGTCATGGGATTGTTAGACAGATCTACTGCTAAAGCTATTTGGGACAAATTGGAAACATTGAATAAAGGAGATTCCACAGTCAAAATTGCAAAACTTGAATGCTTCTAGGTTTGGTATGAAAATCTGAAAATGGAAGAAGATGAAAGAATTTTTTCTTTATGGAAAGAGTAAATGAAATTGTTTTGGGTATACAATGTTGTGGAGGAACCTTAAGTGAAGATGAGATTGTTTTTAAAGTCTTAAGAGCATTGCCACCGACATATAAAATGAAAGTTACTGCTATAAATGAATTAAGAACAATGCCTAATGCATCAGTATCTAGAGACACCTTGGTTGGAAAACTTTCAGCTTTTGAACTTGAGGAATTTGGCCATGTTGCTACTATTAAGATAGATCTAGGTTTCAAAGCATCATCATCATTTGCATCATCATCAGAGAAATCTAATTGGAAAGCCTTTTATGCAAGAGAACTTGAAGAAATCAGGAAGGAGAATGAAGAACTGGAAGAGCTTGAAGCACTATTTGCAAGAAAAATACCTAAAGGTCCAGTTGGAAGTAATTATGAAGGTAAAGCACCATTTAAATGTTTTAACTACAATAAGATTGGTCATATGGCTTCTAGATGTCCTGATAGACATGCAAGATTGAAAGAAGAAGCTAAAAGAACATATAAGCCTAACCCTGATTATCAAAGATACAAGTTTAAGAAGAATAGAGACAAATCTTGCTATTATGCCGATGAAGGAGTTACTGATGATTCTGATGAGGAACCAACAGACAATGGATGGGCTTTTGTTGCTATAACAAAAGATCAACCGACACCTATTGTTCAACTAGTAGAGCAGGCCCTGGCAGCTAAAGTTGAAGATAAGGATGAATGGATTATTGATTCAAGATGTTCACATCACATGACTAGTGATAAGAGTAAATTCTTAACCTTTTAGGATTACAATGGAGGTCTAGTGAGATTTGGAGATGATAAAGCTTGTATGATAAAAGGAAAAGGAACTATATCTTTTGATGGTAAGCACAATACTAATAATGTTTACTATGTGAAGCATAATCTTTTGAGTGTTGGTCAACTAGTTGAGGAATGATTTCAGTTACAATTCAAGAATGGTAAATGCAAAATCTTAAACAAAACTGGTTTGCAAATTGCAACTAGTAATCAAACTAGAGGTAATATCTTTCATTTGAACAACAATGAGAAAGCATGTTTGATTGCACATATTGATGAAAGTTGGTTATGGCATAAGAGACTTTGTCGTGTAAATTTTGATTGCATTGTGAAAATTAGTACAACTAAGGCAGTAAGAGATTTACCTAAGATTGTTAAACCTCACAATCTAGTATGTAAGGAATGTCAATTTGGAAAGCAAGTTAGAGAAAATTTCAAGAGTATTATAGAGAAATCTAACAATGTTCTTGATTTAATTCATACTAATTTATGTGGTCCAACAAGAACTAGAAGTATACAAGGAGATAGGTATTTTATGCTAATCATTGATGACTATTCTAGAATGTGTTGGGTTACTTTTCTCAGGGAGAAATCTGAAGCATTTGGGAAATTCAAACTATTCAAGGTGATGGTAGAGAATGAAACTGGCAAGAAAATAAAATGTTTGAGATTAGATCAAGGAGGTGAGTTCACATCTAAGGAATTTAATACATTCTATGAAGTGAATGGGATCAGAAGACAGTTATCAGCACCCTGGACACCCCAACAGAATGGAGTTGTTGAAAGGAAAAACAGAACTATCTTGGATGTAGCTAGAAGTATGATATCAAAAGAAAATCTACCTCATATATACTGGAGAGAAGTGGTCAATACAGTAGTTTGTACATTCAACAAAGTTCACATCAAAGGTGAAACCGGTAAGACCCCTCATGAACTATGGTTTGGTAATACTCCTACTCTTAAATATTTCAAAATATTTGGAAGTAAATGCTATATTAGAAGAGATGAGTATATTGGAAAATTTGATCCTAGAAGTGATGAAGGAATATTTCTTGGTTATTCATCTAAGAGCAAGGCATATAGATGTTTTAACAAGAGATTGTATAAAACTGTTGAGAGTGCAAATGTGAAGATTGATGAATAGTTTAGAGGAAATTCAAGGTACATGGACTCTGAACCGGCAATAGAGATAATCACAAATGAACCTACTATGAATACACTGGTAAAAAATGTTGATCCAGTTACACCAGTATCATCTGAGGATTCAATAGTTACCAAAGAACTTCAGCAAGTAAAAACACCCAGGTATGTAAGATTAAATCACTTTAAGAGTCAAATAATTGGAAATAAATTTCAAGGAGTTATGACTAGAGGAAGATTGGCAAATGAAGAGGTATGTCTTATTTCTCAAATTGAACCTACATCAATTAATGAGCCATGCGAAGATAAATATTGGATTAAAGCTATGGAAGATGAATTGGAACAAATTGAAAGAAATAACACTTGGTCATTAGTTCCCTGGCCTAAAGACAAAAATGTAATTGGAACTAAATGGGTTTTCAGAAATAAACTTAATGAAGATGGAAAGGTAATCAGAAACAAAGCAAGGTTAGTGTGTAAGGGATATTCACAGAAAGAAGGAATTGATTACAATGAAACCTTTACACCGGTAGCTAGAATTGAGGCAGTCGGACTTTTATTGGCTTTTACAGCACACAAGAACTATAAAGTATATCAAATGGATGTTAAATGTGCATTTATGAATGGAGATCTTGAAGAAGAAGTTTATATTAAAAACCCTAATGGATTTTCTTTAATAGATAACAAAGATATGGTTTCCAAGTTAAGGAAAGCTTTATATGGACTAAAACAAGCTCCTAGAGCTTGGTATGCTAGATTGGACAAATATCTTTTGAAGCTTGGATACACTAAAGGTAATGCTAACAACAATCTATACTACAAAGTGACTAATGATGACATCTTGGCTATTGAAGTTTTTGTTGATGATATAATCTTTGGAGGAGATTTAGATGACAGAAAAAGCACCACTAACAGAGCATTTTTTCTTGGTAGCAGACTAATTTCATGGTTGAGCAAGAAACAGAGTTGTACATCACTATCAATTGCAAAATCAGAATATGGGTATCATTTTGTTCTGTTAAACCACTTTAGGCATAATGATAAGGTGAATTTTCCTTATTTCTTGCTTTTCTCAATGATTGCTTCCCTTAAAGCCTACAAAGAGAATCCTCTGGGCGATACTACAATACACCAAGGCCTAATGGTCCTAATTTATGACTATTCAAAGGCCAGTCAAATTAACCGGATGCAGCCCTCTATGGACTCTGAGGAAGATATGTCTGATTCTGCTTTTTCGGAGGAGGAGGAATCTGACAATGATTCCTCATCTAATACTGAGGATAGCTCTGATGATTCAAAGTATGAGAGTAGTAAGAAGAGGAAAACAAGACCCTCATCTTCCAAGGGCAAAAAACTTCAAATCAAACCCTTGATTAGCATCTCTTTGGAATAAGAGGATTTAGATTATTTTGAGGAGAAGAAGAACCCTAAAGGGTTGCTGAAGAAGAAAATTAAAAACCAAGCCCAGACCTAGAAAAAGCATAAGAAAAAAGAGGAGACTGGCAAGGAACCGAAAGCTGACAAGCAAGCTAGGACCCTAGAAGTCGAGCATAGCCTGGAAAAGGAGGCAATGGAAGAGACTCTCAGGGCTGCCAACACTATCTCTGCCCTCCATATCCCTAAAGATGAATAGGTAACCCCTGGAAAAGCAACTCCCCCCGATGGCCCTCCTCCCAAGGGCTTGCATGGTTTTATGAAAACTATGGAATGGCTCATTGATGGTTACAAGAAAGCTATGGATGAGTATAAAAAACTATGCAACAGAGTCCTAATTCTGGAGACCATTAATATAGGGGAGGGGAATACAATGGCTGACTATATTGAAGATCTAAAAAACACTATTGCTAAAGCGGAAGACATCAGAGATGCTTTCAACCCCAGGTTTGAGAAGATTGAAAAGGAGATGCTGGACAGAAAAAGCCTTGCGGAAACTAGTGAAAAAATACTCTTGGATACTATCACTAAAGTGGGAAAAATTAAGGAGTGCCTTAAGAATATCATGGAGCAGAGCCTTAGTATTCTGAAAATCTCGGCCAATAATATTCATACCCTCATCAGTAAGCTTGATATTGACAAGGAAATCCAGGAAATTGACCTGGATGCTGAAGGTACAGGGGAAGCTCAAGGTCCTAGAACCCGCACCAGAAGCAAGAGGAAGGAAAAGAAAATGAACAAGGATTTGGAAGATTTGAAAGCTGTTGGGGCTACCTATGATGAGTTGGTGATAAAGGAAAAGGACCTACTAAAGAAAATTGTTGAGTAGTGTCTCCCCGGTTTCTTTGTTGTGTTTTGTTGCTTTGTTGTTCTTTCTGTTCGCTGGTCTTCTAGCTAGTCATTATGTATGCGGACTTTTAATCCTTTTGCTGCTCTTTCTCTTTCTATGATGTAAAGGTTTTGGGTCCTTAAAACCTGTTTTTTAATCAATCAAAATAGCAGAATCAGAATATGTTGCAACAACAACAAATTGTACACGGGTATTATGAATCAAACAAATGTTGAAGGACATAAAGGTAAAATGCAAGGAACCTATAACTATTTACTATGATAATATGGCAGCAATTGATATATCTAAGAATCCAGTATTTCATTCAAAGACTAAATATGTTTTTATTAAATTCAATTTTCTAAAAGAGAATGTTGAAGCAAAATAAGTGAAATTGGTTTATGTGAATACTAAAGAGAAGATTGCAGATATTTTCACTAAGCCTTTGCCTAAGGAGACTTTTGAATATCTCAGAGAGTAGCTTGGAGTTCTACCCCCACTGGTAGACACTTAGATAGTTGATGTTTGTCATCAACCGATAGAATTAACAGAGAAATATTTTATTCTAGCTTTGATGAGGAGAGCTACTTCTCAGGAGGAGTAGTTGGTATTTTGTATTTGGTTTTGTATTGCTCTGGAATTTGATGTCAAAGGGGGAGAGATATTATGGATAAACATTTTGGGGAGAGATATCTTTTGGGAGAAACCATTCCTAGGGGAGAGACATTATGTATTTTGATTTTTGGTTAATGATCTCTTTGGGAGATTGTTGGTTTTTTAGTTTTTGGCATTTCTGTTTTGGCACTTTGATGGTTTTTCCATCTTGTGTTGCCATCAATGCCAAAGGGGGAGATTGTTGGTATTTTGGATATGTTGATATGGTTTTGTCATTAATGTCAACACTTTTCAACACTTGTCAACCTTATCAACACTTGGAGATCTTTGGTTATGTTCACTGGCAAGTCAGTGACTTATGCACAATCACCAGTATTTGGTTCACTGACAGGTTATATTATTCACCGACACTTGGAATGAATTGGAGACTACTTGGTTATGTTGAATAAATTATTTGATCACTTGGTTTTTGTGATTTGGTTATTGGTTTATTCATGTTTACATATTTGTTGTTACTGGCAAATAGGTCCAGGTTATGCACCAACAAGTATATCTATTCCAGATCAGCACGACACATTATGGAGATGATTTGTTATTATTGTAAATGCATTGAGCCAACATGATGCATCGCTTATTGATTCATTTGTAATTGATTTTATTATAATATTCTTAGTGAGCTGACCTATTCAATTGGTCTTAGGTTATGGTATAAATGTAAGATCTCATTTATGAGATTGATATGCGATAAGGAAAAAGATTGTAATAGGATATATGCGAAAATAAGCAGAGCTATACACATAGACATCATTTGAAGGTTGAAGGAAGGTATTTGAAGAAGGCATATTAGAACTTAACTAGTACTGAATCCAGCATATGAAGATGCTATTTTATGCAGTACATTATCATTGGATTTAACCATCCAATTGTAGTCAGTGTGACTCCCTTTTTGTGATTGAGCAGTGAGCTCTAGGCAGCTGGCCTTTCTGCATGTGCAGACTCTATATTGTATACACATACTATATGCAGTAGTATCATTTGATTGTGGGTAAGGCTTCCCACCGTGGCTTTTCCCCTTACAGGGTTTCCATGTACAAATATTTGTGTTATGTGTTGTGGATGTTATTGTCTTTCTATTTCATAAATGAATCTTTACCGGTACTGCAATTAATTGATAAAACTGTCTACCAGCATAAAGTTTGGTTTACTGACATTAAGCATTAAGTTTTGGTTAAGTTAATTTTGGTTTGAATTTATTGGACAATTGATTCACCCCCCCCCTCTCAGTTGTCTCCAGGACCTATCAAGGCTTACTTTTATACCTCACATCATAAAATATGTGTGAAATTTTGAAGTAGGGCAACACAAAAAGGGAATTCTCGTCCATATTTTAAACCATTGTAGGGTCTAAAATTGGGTCATTTTAAGCTAGACAAGGCTTCCTAGGGTGGCACTATCCAAGGACAAGGGTTTTGATCACGCCACAAGATTGAGAGGAGGAGGTGAATTAGTTTGAACCTCAAAATAGTTAATTCTTGATATTTAAATTTCAAACCACAACATATAATCACAATAGTAATAAATAATGAAAGCACAAAGCACAACAAACACATGAACACCAGATTTACTTGGAAAACCCTAAGAAAGGAAAAACAAAGTGGTGAGAATAATACTTACAATATGAATATAATTTCTTAATATGTTTCCTCTCAAACGCACTGCCCTTTAGAGGACTTGTAGAACTAAGGTG
This sequence comes from Cryptomeria japonica, assembly GCF_030272615.1. Lineage (NCBI taxonomy): Eukaryota > Viridiplantae > Streptophyta > Pinopsida > Cupressales > Cupressaceae > Cryptomeria > Cryptomeria japonica. Next base: position 673,966,985 of record NC_081410.1, on the reverse strand, counting down.
CACAACCTTAGTGCAAGATAAAAATAACTTGTAGAACTGAGAGACATTCTCTTAGGGAAAGATACAAAAGGTTGACAAGAGACTCCCTATCTTCTGGTAGAGAAAGGAATACATGAATTGAAATTAGCAATATCTCCTAATCATGAAATTATCCTTGAAACACTGTGTCAAGCAACCAATATCATGGCAAACACACCTGACTTCAAACACTATCTTAGAACACTATCACACTAAGATATCATCATCATGTTAGGAAAATGGTGTCTCAACCTTGCATTTACATGAGGTTACTATTTATAGTAATTTTTTGTTTGAGCATAAAATGGTGCAAAATTTTCCCCAAATTTTTTAGATTGGCTAGATAAGTATGGTGGTAAATTTTCATCGCAAGATCATAGCTAGTTTTTAAGATATTAAAGTTTCTATTTTGGAAGGTGTGATGAAAGGTTTAAAATTAATTTTGATGACTTTAGACCCTCTGAAACACCCTAAAAAGTATGTATAACTGGTATAGTTGGTTATGAGGTGATAGAGCACTTTGCGAGATTTCCAACGCGTCAAACGATTCGTCAATCAGACACCTGATTCACAAGTTATGGCCTCCGGAAGTTTGGACTTCTGAAATAGGAAATATAAAAATGCATCAGACACATAAATGAGCTATAAAAGGGAGGTACATAGGTTGATGTGTGTTTTGACATGTCATAGGGCATCTAAATTGGAGATAAGGTTGGTTACACTTTATTGGGTGGTTTTATCCCATGGTTTTGTAATACTGCTTAACGGTTTCTTGTATTATATCTCCTATATATGAGGTGCGTGAGATAGAGGTTGTGTGTAAGAGTCTTATGGTTATTGAGTTACCTCTGAATCTTTGGTTGGTGGTACTCTTGTGAATATCTTGCTTTGCAAGTATATTGTAATCTATTATTTATTTTTGAATAATATATTAGGAAGCTTTTAGAGTGTGGGGTTTTTCTCCCAAAAGGGTTTTCCCCACATAGATCACTATGTTGTGGTATGTACATGTTATTATGTCTATTTTTGTTAAGTTTCTATAATTTTTATAACGATCTATAAAAAATTTCATTACCCTCCTCTCAAGGTTAGTGTAGGAATTTGTTTTGCTACTTAACTTCCTTACACATCAAAGCTCTTCACAACTAACTTTCACAAATCTCCAACACCAAATTTTCTTGCAAATCATTTACATCTATTTCACATAAATTAAAACACTTCCCATGCCTTCCCTTAGATATTCACACTCCTTTATATACAAGATTAATCATTAAAACACTTGACTAGGTTGGCCACAAACACAATATATTTTATTACATAAATACAGCCATCCAGACCTAAAATATCCATTTCAGTCCACTCTAAGAGATGGGGAGGACCCAAATACATCACAACACATACTTTCCAAACAATTCCAATGAGATGCACATGCTAACACATCATCCAAGACCAACATCAAATAAAACGTGTAGACAAACATTAAAGCATGTTAACTAGTTGACCCCAAAATAATCCTCCAATACAAATTACACAATGCAAATCTCCACACACCGCAGTGAGACCCAAAACACTAACCAAACTCATTCTCCAAAGAAAACCTGAACCAAAATAATATTATCCAAGTAAGATAAGCCATCCGAACTAGCCTAAACATAACATAGTCGAGGAAGTTGAACACAAAACAACATAAATTTACTTGTTAGTAAACGTAATAGCCAAAACTTGAATTGGAACACTGCACACACCAAATGAACAAGTCCTCCAAACTATAGCACTTTAAATCTACATATTTGGAAGTGACTGAACATTCCCCAGACTAGTTTTGATAGACATACATTGTCAAAAACAACAACAACCAACTCTACCAACTGAGTAATAGAGGACCTACAAACCTAATAGTGCAATATAAACAAAACATGAACATTATATCTAAAGCTGCAACACATAATCTTCATAAACCAAAGGAGTACAAATATTCCTTCCACTGAGATATTAAAAAATGTTTCCTATATAAATATTGTTTCCTATATATTGAAACTTCCAATATACCAGCCTTCTAAGAAACACCTCAACATCTTCACCAAACCACACAACAATACCAAAACACTCACTTTTAGACCATTTGCAACACATAGTGACATCAATGACAACACAAAAAATGTTGACATCAATGACAACACAACACAACAACTCAATTTTCCAACAAAGGGCACCTAGGGTAGCCTTGTCCAACCTATTAGGGCTAAACAATGGACCACTAAACCAAATGCTAGGTGAAAATTGCAGTTTGAAGCTGGTGTGAATAGAATCAAACATGGTCAAAGCACTAAAGGCCAAAATTCTAAAGTAATGCCTAAGTGACTATAAAATTATATAGGGATACAATTTATGATGCTACATTTAGCCCCCACTTTAGTAGGAGTATGAGCCTTTGCTCATACTCTTGGTAAAGTATAGAATAACATTGAAAAAAATTAATCAATATATTAAAGAGGCAAGACACACCAAGCCCCCAAGGAATTAGTTTCTTATGAATCTAATATCAAGATAAAAGAAGAAACACATAAAGAGAAGAGAGAGCATGACTATGTTAGCGTAGTAAGGCTTATGCTTACTATGATTCATGTTGAGAATAAAATTTTGAATTGAAAAATCAGTGCAAAGATTACCAAAGAAAAAGGCTCACTTTACAAAGTAATTTGAAAAATGAATTGACATGTCATGGTGTGTGATCAAAGTGTACAACCCACACCTCATTGTGTTTGTACAAAGTGTAACAAAGAGTGCAGTGTATGCCCCCACATTATAGTGATTACGTGCACCTTACTAGGAGCAATTGCTTTAAGGTAGAATGCATGAATCCAAAGTACAAGGATGTTGCCACAATGATATTCCCCCAATAATAGACAAATCAAGGGCAATGGAGCACAAGACAAAAAGAGGGAGAACATAAGAGATCCACTAATTGGGTTTAGTATGCACATTTGATAAAACATGTATATCGAGTATAATTGTAATGAATTGACCTCATCCCTCAAAGATAGTAGAACTACAAGCACAATAGAAGATGAGAGCCTAAGATGAACAAAATAAGTCTCTTTGGGCCAACATGGTAGAGACCAAAAAGAGAGATCTCAACAATTTGCATCATCCCCAAGTAGACAACACAAAAGCACATTTACAACAATAGCACATTTATGACATAACATGAATATGAAATATAGAATCTGAATTGAGAAACAAATATAAGAATGTCACAATAGGTTTGGTCCCTTCATTACCTTGCACCAATAGAGAAACAAGAGTCATCCAAAGAGATCCTAACGTAACATAAATAAATATCAATTAGCACATTGTGGAGGAAGCATATCATATGCAAGAAACACACATAAAAGAGCCCACTACACAAGTGGGGCTATTCTAGCAATTATCCACCTTTGAATCTTACTCAACATAATATTTTAGGGATGGTAGACAAGATGAAAGAGGAGGCATAGGACTCATGGTAGATGGAGCTACAAAAAGTTCTAAAAAAGGACCAAGCTCTAATAATGAGTCACTTGGATTGTCACCAAGAGCTAGGATTAATGCCTTTGAAAATATCGAAGATAGCTCATGATTAATCTCAACAATCTCACACATATCATCAGATTCATTAGTATCCAAATTGTTAGCATCAACAACATTATTAGCATCATCATCATCATCATTATCCATATTAATCATAATAGGATCTTTAATATGTAAGGGAAATGAATCAACATTTTACATAGACAATGTTAACTTTTGATGTGGTTGATTAAGATGAACTTCCTCCCTTGGGCTAAGAAAAGGTTGGGAAAATGGTATCAAGTCAACATTTGGCATGTTAGAAGTGGAAATGATTTGGAAAGCAATCTCATGAGCCTTAGTACAACATCTTCATCAACAAATTCTCACACTACAATTTCTCTTGGTTCAATTTGAAGCTTGTGAAGGTTGTGGATCAATCAACAAAGACTTCTTTTTTGTCCTTGTAGGGGGAGGAACAAAAGAAACCTCACTAGGTTGAGAGATATAAGGTGTTGGGCATAGGGTACACAAATTTTTTTTTTAAAGAATTTCAAAAAAAAAAAAAAAAATTGATTAAATTTTTTAATTGAATATATTTTATAAAAAAATTAGTGTGATTTAAAAAATAAATCTAAAAATGATTTTTTTTTATAGAAAAAATTAAAATTGTACTTGATTGTCAATCCAACTATACCTCTAGGGTGGGCTTTTTTTTATTGAGGGCTCTGGTCAACTACTTCGATATCAATGAATTGACAATCAATCTTGGGGTTTTGTCATTTTGAGCATGATGAAAGGGTCGGTTTTGGTTCAAAATGCTTAGAAATTGCAAGTACCTCCTGGATTTGGTAACCACCTCCAAACTTCAAACCTTTATAAATTTGACCTTCAAAGTCTAATTTGGATGAAATAAAAGGAAAAAATGACTTTCTAGAACCTAAATCCAATGGTGACATCATATTTGACCAAGAAAGCTTCAATATTGAACTTTAATAGAAAGCCACAAAAATAAAACCCAAAATTACACCAAAAATCTCTCAAAAATACTAACCAATGGCGCTCTATAACCTTTGATGCCATGTAATATTTGGCTATGAAGATAGCCACCCAAGATCTAGAGGCCTAATGGAAATCACAATAACAAGAGAGAATCAATATAACAAGAATAAATTATATTCCTATCAAGAATGCAATACAATTGATATATAAGTACATAGGAGACCCCTTGGTTAAATAGATCAAGGTGAAACATAAGAGTGCATAAGATTAGGACAAGTGTCATAATCTTATGACATGAGATATAAAGTGATAACTTAAATCACCCACCTAAAGTGGAAAAGTGATAGTGTGATACTTTTGCTAAAGGTAGATCACCCACCTAAGGTGGAAAAGCGATAACATGATAAAACCACTAAAGGTGGACGTTCCACATGAGGTATCTAAGTACAATTAAGTGGATATAATTAGAACCTAGGACAAGGTACAAAACCTTAATTAAACCAACAAATATGATTGTGACACTTAGCGCTAGCTAATTTAATCTTGTGTTAGGGTCTTACATCTAGGGTTTCATTCATCCTTTTATAAGGATGAATTCATTGTAACATATTATTGTGTGCAATCAATATAGAATTCTTAGGTTGTTAAGCATACTATTCTCTCTTGATCTCTCTTGTGTGACATGTATTTTTCTTGTAGATGATTCTTGGCTCATGTGATTATATCATCAACTTCTACATCTATTGGGGTTTGAAGTTGGGAGTTAGTTGTTAAATTTAAAAGGTAGCCGATATTTTGGAGCATTTTGGGTCAAAAAATCCCTACCATCACATCTAAAAAGCCTCAAAACCCAAAACATCAATGTCAAATTGTCAAAATAGGAATTTTTCCTAGGCCCTCAAAGCATTTTTTCAACCCCACAATGCCCTTTTTGTCCATGCGTCTATATGAATTTGTAAAAATCGTATGGTCCATATACTACTAGTGTTAGTAGTCTACAAACCCATCAATGGAATAATTTTGATATCCTAAGTGATATATTTGATAGAATATTATGTGTTTGTGTTTGTATAGTTCTACATCAACATCGCATTAGTCAAATTTCTTAGGTGATTTTCAAAATTAATTTTTTAAGTTATATGGAGTTCATGCCCAATACCATTATAGGGTAACATCATAATGGTGAGGAATTAATGTTTAGTCAATGGAACATGAAGCTATCATCACTCCCTAGCCACCATTGCCATAACAACACAACCACTTCTGAGTGGCATAGTTTTTTCATCAACAAAAAGTTCGTGGTCATATTGAGAACCATTGGCTAAGTGCCCAGGGGCTAAATTAGCCCCCCCAAGTGCCTAAATTTGTACTCTTTTATTTTTCCCATAACTTTCTATTTAGGTGTAAAAAAATTGCAAACAATAGTATTGATGAAAAGCTATTTTTATGTATTTCACAATGGTGCGAGTATTTTTTTCTAAAATTTGTTGTATACGAATTTTATATTTTTTGAAGTTAGATTTGTCTTTTGGACTTTCAAGCTCATAATTTTTGCCTAGATCTTTGATTCTCATGATTCTTGCAGTGTTAGGAAGATATTGAGGAGATTTATCAATGTGCACATGTACTTTTTCTAGATTTAGCCATAAAATATATTTTATTCAATTTTTTACTTGTAATTGATTCCCTGGACATCTTGACTTTTGGAGAGATTTTTTTGGGGAAAGCTTCATTTTCAAAATTCATTATAATTTGGAGTTTCTAATATTGGTAATTTGGAGGAATTAATTATGTGTTGCATTGATGTTTTGTTATTGATGGCAACACCGGTTGTTTTGGTTGTTTACCAATTTTCGGTTGGTTCTGGTAGAGTGGTTGGTTTATGATATTGATCTGGTATGATCCAATATGATTTGGTTTGTGGAATTGGTTTGGATCTATCATTCATGCTATTCAAATGTGTATCATGATCAGTTGGTTCGAGATTTGATGAGTCAGAAGCTATCATTTGTTCTAGTAAGCCTTTTGGTCACGGATAAGGGTTTTACCGATAGAGTTTTGTTGAAGATCTTTTGATGCATGTGATAAGTGGTGTTGGTACATCTTATAGATGGATTTTATGATGTTGTTGGTTATCTTGTTCATGTTCCAATTCATCAGTGGTGTTGGATTTGGTTTATGGAGACCTATTTTGGGTCTGGTGTTATCTAGGTTATGGACCGGTTTATGTAACGTGTTGGAGGATGTTCCTGATGCGTTACTAGCAGGATTTAAAGATTGGTTTACATTTTTTTCGGCCTAAGCCGACTTGGTTGATCATTGGATTGCGGGTTTATGTTATGAATTTATTGTATTATCTTTTAGGTGGCCGACCTAATTGTTTAGGCCTCGGGTTGGTATAAATATGATGTAAGATCTCTTTGTAGATCATGGGTATATGGGGTTATGGTTATCTAGGTGTGAATAATGTTGTAATCATATACAAAAGGTTTGGTTGATCATAGGTGATCAAATTGGATTTGTAAGAGAGGTTTAAGGCCTTTGGTATTGAGCTTAACTGGAACTGTACTCAGGCATAGGAGATTCTATCTTTTGCAGTTCACTCTTCTTTCCGGATTGTAGTTTGATGTTTTTGTAGTCAGTGAGGCTCCTTTTTGTGATGAGTAGTGTGCTCTAGGCTGTTGGCCTTCCTGCATGTGCAGGCCCCTCATATTGTAATCACATACTTACTGTAGAAGTATTATCTGACTGTGGGTAGGCTTCCCACCATGATTTTTCCCTTTACCGGTTTTCCACGTATAAATCTTGGTGTCATGTGTTATGGATGGATGGTAACTGTTCTGTGATTTATGCTTATGTTTTTAATTTTTATATATGTTATTCTGGTATTTGGTTTATGCATTCCGGTATTGAGTTTATGTGTTCCAGTAATAAGGTTTTGAATGCTTAAAGTTTTGTAATCCGGTGACAACTGATTCACCCCCCCCCTCTCAGTTGCCCTCTGGTTATTTGAGTTGTCTAACATCTAATTGTTGATGGGGGTTTCAATCTTTTTAATTTTGGAGAATTATCCTAGTCATCATGGATTTTTATTTTTATCATTCTCTGATCATATTGAAAAAGAGAAATTATAAATAATGGATCTAGGTGGCATCATAAAACATCTTTGTTGGATCTATTTTTTGTCATATTTGTACTGTCTTGTTCTCCCTTCAGGTACACCTAGTAAGAAAATTTCATGGAATTACAAAAGGGATCGTGTCCTAAGAGTTGTTTTTATACATGTTGATGTTGACATCTTGAATGTTATTGTTCATTTTTAATGTCCTCATTCTCTTTGGACTAAAATTTGGGAGATATATTCACTTGATGCACCTGGCTTGCAGGCAGCTTGGTACATTCCTAGTGGATTGGTCTCATCTCATCTCGCCCAAGGTAAGGCGGGCTGGGCGCTGGGCTAGGTCACGGGGATAGCATTGGCGCAATAAAAAGATAAAAATAAAAATAAAAATTGGGAGATATATGAATATCTCAATACTCAATCATTCCCAGATAATCATGTTTTAGTTTGTCTTGTGTGTTTTCATGTGTTTCAAATAGGATACTGCATGGCTATGATATTATTCAAGAGTTTGATTCTTTGGAATGCTTTGAATCTTCAAAAAATGAGGACAAGGTTTCTTAGATGCTCCTTCTTCTTCTTGAAAGAAAGTTGTGTTTCCTTCCCCTTCATTGATTCCTTAAATGTAGAGTCATTCATTGAAGCTTCCATCATTCTTGTTCAACAAAACCATCTATCTTCTTTTGCTTCATCAAAACTCAAAGTCACTTCTTCAAAAGATTCTAATGATTCTTAACAATAGGTATCTCATTTTCTTTCAGATATAGCTTTGTGGGATATTTTGACAAGTACATTTAAAAATTATTAAAATGAAGTCTCACATTTTATATTTGGAGGACATATTTGAGGGGTTACCTCTCCTCTTTGATGAAATTCATTGCACCATTGTTGTCAATCATCACTATCTTTGGAGATTGTTCTACATCAATTTTTGTATCTAGTTTTGGTTTATTACCTTTTTATTTGATTGGGCATGTAGTTGATTTGATCATGGCATTACCATCTTTCTTAGATAGGGCAACACATGAGTAGATTTTAGAGACATCATCATACATATTCAAGAATCTTGCTATATGCTGGTTTACTTGCTAAAGACATTTTATTTTCCACTAATTTAGGCACTAAAGTACTTAGAAGGTTAATTTACTCGTTTTTCATGTCTTCAACAGAAAAAGTTGCATCATTTGCATTTGTTTGTTCCTCTCTAAGTTACACTTAAGCGGCCGTTGATGTGAATAAAGTGTTTTACCTAACTATTTTATTAGTAGGTCCTATTCATATGTTTAGTTTACTCAAGTCCTAAGATTCTTTCTAGAATTCATTGTTGTCTTGATGAGAACTTGTCTTATCTCAATTACTTTCTGTGTCCTAAGTCATTTGGTATTCGTATGTTAGTTGTCTCATGTTATAAGATTAAGACACATGTCATGATCTTATCTAATCTTATTTCTCATCTTTTCCAATATAAGCAAGACCTCTTGTACACTCTATAATTAAATAGATTTTAATATATTGCAAGCTCTTCTCTTGTTATACTCTCTCATGGAGGTTTATTGTATAACTAATCTTCAACTCCTACATATAACACATGGGTAAACACAATCAAATCTACAAAATTTGAGGCTTGTGAAGCTAGGCTCCTATAAGAGCTACCTAAGAAAATCCTTAGTAAGTTTACCAAAATTCTTGAGGATATTTATAAGATAACCACCTAACACTAAAATCATCATTGAGAAGCAAATTCCATCAACAAGAACCAAAATTTTTAACGAGGTTTCTAATCTCCTTTTTTAATTTTTAGTTTTAAGTTTGCTAATTTCTAGTTTTATAATTTATATTTTTTGTTTGTCAAAATAGAAATGTTTGACAATCAAAATCAATTTTAACGAGGATAAACTGTTGTAGTAATCCACATAAATTCATTGTCAATTTTTATACAAGACACTACATCTTATTCAATAGAGAAACAATGAACATGGTCATGAAGAAACTTGCAAAAACAAGTAAATTAAGGCTAATGGTGAGAAAAATACTTTTACAACATTTTTTACTTAATAGAAATAAAATTTTGAACACATAATATGACATAATATTTAATAATAACAAAATAAATTATATTATTTAATAAAATAGAAAAAAGAGAAAATCACATATTTTAAATTTAAATTTTTTAAATCCAAGACAAAAGAAATATCCCCTAATCGTGGAATCTAAATTAAAAAATTAATTTTCGATTTTATTCTCTAAAATCGTAAATGTTATTTTTTCCTACAAGTACTATAAGATGATTACAATAGTTTTGAACTAAAAATAATAATAAAATAACTTTTCAATGGGACCAGAAGCATCGAAATATCAAATTCAAACCAGCTGTATTTTCGGCCACCGGGTCCCACGCAACCTCATTCATTTATATCTGCCGCAGTCGCGAGAACAATACAGATCAAATACATAACGCCATTAACTAAATTAAGATAATTATTTAAATAAAGTGTGAATTTACTATTAATTGGTTGACCGTTGAATGGGTTGTTCTTTAAGTAAATTGTTAGATAACTGAAAAAGAAATTTAAACGATTCAGTAAATAGAGAGAACGAAAATAAATTTGAACGGCGTTAAATAAATGTAAGTAATTTCACGCGGAGAATTTATATTTGAAATCAAAATATTTTTAGCGTCCGCTTCTGAATCTAAATCTTCACTATCACTTGACTGTGTACAAAATTCGGCAAATTCTTTTCCCTCAATCGAAGACGACTGCCATTTTTTTGTTGTTGTGTGAAGTTACACGCCTCCAAATTTGTAGGTAAGTTAGATTTTCACAGATTTGAGTCTCCTTTACGATTTTTAAAGCGGAAGGCGCACTGCAAAATAAAGTGGAATTTGTCTGTAACCCTTTCATTCTGCATCTTGTTAAGCAAACTGAACTGTGAAAGGTTTATCTGTCTTTAATATATAGATCATTTCTTCAGTAAATACTTAAAAATCTTGTTGATCTGAGTTATGGTTCATTGAAATTGAAGGTCTAAAAGGAACAAATAGGAATGCAGCTTTGCAATGCTGTATTCAAGCAAAATAGTTTTGAAATGGTGCATGAAATGTTTTGTAAATCTTTGTTCGAATTCTTCTTCTTCTACTTTTTCTTTCTTTTTTTTCGATTTGAGCGTTTTTCAGGTGGATTATAGAGTAAAATACTCTGGTAAATTTGTGCTAAAATTTCTTTTAAAGAATTTGTTTATAATTTAGTCTTTCGTCATTTTCTTATAATCATCTTGCTAAAAATAAAGCCTATACAATAAATCATTTAACAGATAAACATTACTATTTTTCAGAAAATAGGAAAAACTAAAACAACATCCAAAAAAAACTAAGATAAAACAGACCTAAATGCATTTGATTGGAAGATTTTTTTAATATTACGTTTCAATCATCTTGTTCAAAATAAAGACTAGATTCCTTCGCCTATAGTGCTGTGTGTTATTATTGAGGTGCGGACTTTTTCATCTGTCCCATTAGAATCACGATAACGCAGAATATTTTGACTGGAAAAGTATTTCTCTCGTCTTATTAGGAATGCGATTTACATTCAAGAGGAGTTGCTGCCTAACGCGGTTATTTGACTGAAACAGATCCAAAGATTGGGTGTGAAACAGGGGAGATGCCTGCCAAAATGAAGTTGTGCCTCTGTTTCCTGCTACACATTTTGCTCATTACTGCTACGAAAATTAAAGCGGGACCTGTGGAAGATTTAATCGACAGACTGCCGGGTCAGCCAGACGTAAATTTCAAGCAATACGGAGGCTATGTTACGGTGGACGACAAAGCAGGACGGGCTTTGTATTATTATTTTGTGGAAGCAGAGAATGATACACAATCCACGCCTCTTACCTTGTGGCTCAACGGAGGTATGTACCAGCCTCTTCAAAATTCAGTTTGAAATCTTTCAAATTCTTTACATTCTCTTCCGATGAGTATTGAAGGCATTATTGTGTGGCTTAAAGGAATTTGACGATGAAATGGGATAAGGAATTTTTTTATGAGTTGTAAGCTTTTTATTTTATTTTATTTGTAATTTCTAGATTCAATATTTTTCTGTACTTTTTAACAATTATGAGGAGATTTCTGGGGATCAGAGAGCGTTTAATTTCTTTATAATAAACTGATTTTTAGTATTTATTTTAAGGTATATTTTTTAATGAAAATAATTTGATTTTTTTTCTAAGTAGTTTATAATATGGGTATTTATTACTAGAATTTTTTTTAGTTAGATCATTCTATCAAATACTCACATCACATCATGGATCTTTTCTATTTGTTGTGATCCATTCTATAAGTCATTCAACCATCAAACCTAACCCTCACCGTACTTCTTAAGATTTGTACCTTAGTAGATGGTGTGGCACTCGATCATCTTTGCCAACTGGATTGTAATTCTTTTGATCTTTAGGAGATATAATTTAGAATGAATGAGTTAAAACTTTTCCTTTATATGAATGTTCCCAATGGCTCATAATATATGTATAATAATTTTTTTACATTCAATATGTTTGTACTGAAAATAATAGCTTTCAGTGATTTAGGGTTGAGACAAATAGTAGTTTTAATAATACACTAAATAATAAAAATAAAAAATAGAGATAGGTTTTATTGATCCCTTTTATTTTGCTACCTAACCTACTTCTAGATTAAGAGAAGCATATCCATCTTTACCTTGATCATTTTTGTGAATTTTCGCTGATATGGCCTTGTTTATTTATGCATATTCTTATTTACTTTTATTTCCTCAACAAACTTTAGTTGTTTTATCCTTGAAGGATTTGTATATTTATTAATCAAAGTCATTTGTGTTTCTTTAATGTTGGTGAAATTTTCTTCTACACTTTCTACTTTGTTATTTATTTATGTATATTGTGGCTAGCTATGTGCAATACCACTACGTTTTCTCGTCAACTACCTTTGTCCTCTTCCTTCACATTCTTCTACTTCCTTTATACCTTCATTCCCAACTCTTAGTGTAATAGTTATATTGATGAAGTTTCATCATCATATTAATTAATATTTTGTAGCTTGCTTTTAGGTCTTTCTATTCTTTGTTTAGGCTCCTATATTGGTTTCTTTTATGGATCATGCAAGAACAAGAAGATGACTCCAAAATGTCTTTTTTTAACTCTTCACTTTAATTTTAGTTCAATAATGCTCACAAGTTGCTACACATCTCTTAAAATTCTATTACATAAGTAGGTATCTTGTCATAATGTTTACAATCCCTAAAATATTTACATTTTGTCAAACTCTTTAATCAATATTAATTTTTGACTTAGATACTCATCCACCCTACAAAATAAGATATTAATATATATAACTACCATTAAAAATTTCTAACCTTTAAATAACTCCTATTTTTATTTTTTTAATATTCTCAAATCCATAAAATTTAAACCATTAGTCATAATAAAACATTGTTTGTATAATAATAGATAATTTTAATCAGTACCAATTTTCAGAACCATCCACATGTTTCTTATTTTTTCCCCCTATATTGACCTCACAAATTATATCCTCTGTATTTTATCTCCACCATAAGTGTCACTAGGGAGGGTCATTTTCTCGTGGGGTCTTTAGAAGTGGGGCAGAAAGCTTTCTCGTGGGGTCTTTAGAAGTGGGGCAGAAAGCTTTGCGTGGGTGCACGCAAAGAGCATTCTTTTGTCGTATTCGGACATGAAAACGGGGAAAGTGCATGCCGCTAGGAATACAGATGGTGTGGGCCCACCTCACGTCAAGAAAGGGAGATTCAACGTGGACTGGGAATTATTGGATCCTTTCGTATCGGATTTTGCATCTACAGTCATTTACGCATGTGATTGATTTTGGAGGGAAATGATTTGATTTCTTGTAAAAGAATCCTAGGATAAAGAAATAAGAATCTTTATAATAAAAAATAAAAACAAATGATTGAATAGATTTTATTTAATTAATTTAATATATCTATTTTGGCGGCAGTAGAACTTTTCTATATTTTTTATGGTTCTTCTTATTGTTTAAAATGTTTGGTCATAAATTCAAAATTTTATATAGTTTTTGATGTTTAGACTTTTTATTCGACATAATTTTTATTAATAAAAGTTAAAAAAATTTGAAAATCTTTTAATTTTTTTTTCATTGGAAAAAGAAGAAGAAAATTATAAAGACAGTTAATTAGCAAATAAGCAATAGATAAAACTATTCAAAAGCAGCAACAATAACATGTACAACTGTAGAGTAACAAACAACTTAAAAGAATGGTTCCATACTATTACTTCGAGGCCAATATTCACATAAAAGACCTATGTAATGACATAAGAGAAAACCATCAAAATGATAGAAGCTGTGAACTTATATATTGGCATAAAATTTGTTCTCAATGTTCTAGATGATCGTGTAGCAACATCAACTCCTTCATGGGCAGATGTAATGGGTTGGATCTTGAATTGAGTGCTTGTTGCAGTGAGCCTTCCATTCTGAAATTTTGAAACAATGCTTCTCCAATGAGATGGAAAACTGAAAGTAGTAGTTGCATATTGTAAAACTTCCAAGCAGTTCAAGAAATTCTCTCTTGAAATCTCCAGGCTGGAACAAGTTGTAATGGTGGGGTGCAAAACTATTGAAGTATAATGAGCCAAAATAGCGATGGATTGTCTTCCTCTAATGACCAAAGAAGACTTGATCATCAAATTCTTTGTTGTTTTCAATGTTTCCCCACTAGAAACTACAACCACAAACCAATATTTGATAAAATCAATTAAGAGTTGGAGCATATCACCTTTGTTCTGAATTCCTTTCATTTGGGTCCTACAATTTGTGCTCAAACTTTTTAATTTGTTCTTGAATGTCATCCATATTTTTAATAAGATCAAGACTCAAGCTAGGTGTAGTTTTCATAACCCAAATATGAAGGGATAAGCTCACACAAACCATGTGAATTTCAATATGCAAGGGAAGAAAGGATTGAGAGAAAACAATCAGAGAATGAAACTTCCAAGTGAAGCTGATGATGGCTTGTCTTAAGGTCGAGGTGATGATATCATGGAGAGAGGATAGCCCAAGAAGAGCAATTCTCCAAGACAAAGGCTGAGTGAAAAGAATGGGAGAGTGGAAAAGAGGGAACACCACTACTAGTGGGAATGAGCACATATCCAAAAAGCATTCTTGATAGACTCCTTTTTGCTGCAAAATGGACACACCAAGGATGGGAAGATGAAAGAGAGGTGATCATGAATAGGTAACTTAATATGGAGCACTTTCTAGACAATTAATTGAGACTGAGCATTGACTTTTGACTTCTAGATTTGAAAGCTTAACTTATTCCACTACGATTGACTAAGGTTGCATTTTCATTTAGCATTGAGTCAAGTGGCATGAAGGCAATAGTTGGGAGAAGTTGTCTATAAATCATTTTAAGAGGAAATTTTTGAATATTTTGCATGTTGGGCCATTTCTGGTCCTTAAGGAAATTATCGTGGCAAGGGATATATAGAAAATAGACCAGCTCATAAGTCACCATCTGTTGTATCTTCAAAAGAGGATACTTGTTTGAGGATGACAATTTGAAATTTCCTTTTAGCTACTGCCAAGATAACCTGTTGAAATTGGTAGGATCCCACAAATCACGAAAGATTTGAATTCCTTTATTAAAGTGTCATTTCCCCTTGAGATTTTGAATGCAACCTAGAGGTTTGCCATCTTGTTGAATTAGGTGGTTTCACCAAATGGAAGAAGTAGCAAATCTTTAGACAATGGCTCATGGATTGATAAAAAACTAGGTTAGTCTGCTAGAGTTAATTTCCCAAGCATACTAGATAGAGTTGAAAGAAGCAGATCCATGAGTTTTAAAATAATGTGCAAGAAGTTTGTTTTGCCAATTAACTTAAGTCCATGATCTCCTAGCTGTAGTAGATTGGATAAAGTATCAAACAAAGCTCTTCCAAGGGGCCTATCCATCTAAGACTCTAACAATCTACTTAGCGGCAAGGCATATGCCTTGGGTATAAGGGTCAATAATTCCTAAACCCCCTCTATCTCTTTGGTCGAATATAGTGTATCCAAGAAGTCATAGGGAGTCCTTTCTCATTACCCCACTTAGCCCAAAGGAAACTCCTAATCATTTGAGTTGATTGTTTATAGTTCAGCTCTTAGAAGGAAGCCAACATGAAGATATATAGATGTGGCTAGCCAAAAGAATTTTATTTGCCACTTGTATTCAACCAACCATGGAAAGGAATCGGTTGGTCCAATTCAAGGATTTTTTCTTTAGTTTAGACATGAACCATCTCCACGTATCTTTAAGGAAGACCCCTATGCCAAAAGGAAATCTTAAGTATCTAGTGACAGACCCATGCTTCACTTCTTTCTAATCACTAGGAATCCAAGGTGGTCAACGGAAGGATAGGCCATTATGAAATAATTTTATGCATGGCCAACCTAGAACAAAAAATGGTGCACCTCTTCAATTGATTTTTGTATAAACATCATGCTATCATCAACAAAATGTGAATTGAGAGCTTTAATATTGCTAGATAGTGAAAAACCATGGACAAGTTTAGTAGAAAGTGCATGCTAAAAAGATAGCCTAGAGCATTAGCAGTAAGGAAAAATAAGAATGGAGAAAGGGGGCACCCTTGGCAGATGGATTTTTGTAAAGGGGATTGGGGAGAAAGAACTCCATTCACAACAATTTTAGCATTGGCATCAACAAATAACATATTGATTTGCTTGCAAAAGTTGGGAGAAAAACCAAGCCATTTTAGTATTTTCAGAATGAAAGGCCAACGAATTTGATCACAAGCTTTATCAAACTCAAGTTTGATAATTAGAGGGTCTTGAGTGGTTTGTTGTGCCCATTCAATAGTTTTCCAAGGAAGAACTAAATTGTTAAGGATGAATCTTCCTCCTAGACAACCAGTTTGCTTAGGTCGAACAATGTCTTGGGTGATTTTTTTGATTCTACGAGCAAGAGTGTTAGCAATGATTTTAGAGGAAGTATTGAGGAGTGTAATAGAATGCCATCCATTATTAGTGTCTTCATCCTTTCCTTTGGGAATGAGTTTAATTAGTCCCTAATTAATAATAGGACCCAACGATCCAGTTTCAACTCCTTCAAAATACACATTATAAAAGTCATCTTGAATGTGAGGCCAAAGAGCTTTGTAAAACTCTACTAGCAAGCCATGAATTTTAGGGCTATTTTCCATTGCAATACACTAAATAGCATTATCAATATCTTCAATGGAGAAAAGGGGGTCAAGGAATTTAGCATATTCAAGATCAAATTTTTTAGGGATGTATCTAGCCACACACTCCTCAAGGGAAGAAGGCCATCACTAGCAGAATCATCTCTAAAAATATATTTTTGAAGTGCTTATAGAATGTTTACAAAATGACATCATTGTTGGTTTGAATGGAACCATCAACAACTTTAATAGAAAAATATACTCTCTTTTGTGCTTATGTTGTAGATATTGAAAGAAAAATTGACCTATGATCCCCTTCTTTGGTCCATTAAAAATGGGCGTGCATTTGTGTGCCTTTACCTTTATATGCATCCAATTTTCTAAGAGCATTCTTTGCATTAACAACTGATTATTGTACAGTAATATTTGTGGATGTATAACAAGGAGAGAATATTCTTGCTCAAGTTGTCCTCTGAGGATTTTTTCAAGTCATTGTCGTCTAGCAGCAACTCTTCTACCATAATTATGGAGAAAAAAAGTGCATCTAGGAATTTTTATTTCCTACCAACTAATCCACCTATCTTGTTGAGGTTTCAACCCAGTGTTCCAAGTGGAAATTAGACCATCAATATAGTCCTAGTTTTTAAGTTGTGATATATTCAATTTAAAGGGCAAATCATTTGAGAGGGTAGAGTGGTTGGAAAGATCAAGAGTGGTTAAAATGAGGAAGTGATCAGAAAGTGTGGCCGCGAGATCCAGAAACACAAGGCAACCATCATAGAGTAAAATTGAGGAGTTGGGAGAGATATGAAAGTGGTCTAGCTAGGTCATTTTTCTCAAGAAGCCTTCACGATAATTGTTTCATGTGTAACATTGAGGCATATGGGTGTTGGATTTACCTAAAAGAGGATCCTTTACTTTAAGGGAGTCGCGAGCTAAAGGTCCATGCTTCAAATTCAAATTGGGATAAGTGGGAAAATTTGTTCTAACTGTGATTATATGGGTCTTCAACTATGTTAAAGTCACCTCCAAGAACCCATTGTGCATTAGGGAGGTGTAATTGAATCCAATCCCACAACATATTACTATCAATAGGAGAGTTGGGAGCATAAATAGAACAAAATCCAATAAGGACATTGTTAATAAGCACAATGGTCTAGACACAATGATTGTTGGGATCAGAATTAGATGCCACAGTATGTTTTACTAACGAAGGGATAAGGGTTGAAATAGCACTATTAAGTTTTAGATCAGAGATGTAAGCCAATAGAAATGTTAACTGAGTGCTTGTTTAACCACATGCAACTACTCAGATTTGTTGCCCTCCCAACCATAGACGATATCTTGTTATCATCTCCCCCAAGCACATTTCCTATGAACAGACCTACTTGTCTTGGTATGCTAACGACTCTTCTATTATTCCATCTGCTCTGTTATTTACTTGGACTGCTCTTTATTCAAAATGAATAATTGAATCATTTAGCGAATGAGGTCACACCTCATATATATATATATATACATGAGTGGTACCCTTTCACAAAGGGTCGGCCCTTAACAACATGACTCATGCATTAATTAATTAAATTCATTTCATATTTAATATACGAATTGCTTCTTCAAGGTTGGCTTATCTAGCATAAAACATAGTGTATTAATAGCTTTGGGATATCTCCCGCTGCTAACCACATACATCAACAAGCACCTCCCTCGCCATCATAATGATTTGAATGAACAAAATGAGCCCCTTGCAAATGGGTAGCAAGGGTATCATCCAAACAAACAACACTAGTTTTCACTTCTTGAAGCATGAGAACATCAGTTTGATTTTTCTAAATGGACTGTTTGACTTGATATTTACAAGTGGGGATCATCAAACCTCTCACGTTCTAGTATTAAACATGACACTATTGCAAGGTGTGTGCCCTTGGTCTCCTTGTGTTGTGCAACACAACACTTGGGTTTGTGACATGGCTTAACCGCCTCCTATGGATTCTATAAGTCTAGTGGTTGTATTGGGCATTAACAGGTCGATCTTTTGGTGCAACGACAATCACACTTGTAACAAGTGGTATCAGAGCTTGGTCATAGGTTCAAACCCCTCGCTTACGCTAGGGAGGAGTGTTGCAAGGTGTGAGCTCTTGGTCTCCTTGTGTTGTGCAACATAGTGCTTGGGTTTGTGACATGGCTTAATCGCCTCCTATGGATTCTATAAGTGCAGTGGTTGTATCGGGCATTAATGGGTTGATCTTTTGGTGCAATGACAACCACACTTGTAGCAGGTACCTCATTGGGATGAGTCAAGAAGGGTTTCCTCATTCGTAAGTAATGCACTGAACTAATTTTTTGGGCAAGTTTCTAAGACCATAGGGAGATCTTGGTCAGGACAATCTCAAGAAGAAGACTAAGTTGGGTAGCTAGTGGGACTACCAAATTGGGAAGTTGGTGAAGGCATTTGGGGTGGATTTTTACCAAGTACAAGAGCCTCTTTATTTTTTTATATACTCTAGATGCAAAATCAACCATATCTTATTTGTATGATTTGGAACCTGAGGGGGAGGGTGGCTATTGAGGAGATAAAGATCTAGTTAGTGGGGGGAAGGGGTAGATTGGAGGAGGATGGGATGTTACCAAGGAGTGTGGGTTTGGGAACAACGACATTATTAGGTAAAACAATTAAAGAAAAGTTGATAGGGGGGAGTTGGAAGGAGGATATTCAGATGTTTGGGGTTTACAAAAAGGACAAACACGAATGAGGTGTCCTTCTGTATGACAATAGAAATAGGCATTAGGCTTGTTAAGGTAGGTGAGTCATTGATCAAATTCAAAACTAGGCCCAACCAATTTAATAGAGTTTGGAAGGGATTGTGTCAAGTCCATTTCAACACAAACTTTAGGATGTGTGTAGGTTGGTCCATTTGCTAGAATGATGTCTTGCAAGAAGGGGCAAAAAGAAAGGTTGAGAAAGGCAAATTCAACCCACATAGTATATCTTGATTTGGTGATACCTTTGGGATGAAAATCAAGATCTCAAGCTTGAACATAACATTTTTGACGACATATAATCTAGGAGCCATAATGTAGGATAATATGAGCATGGTCAGGGTCCACAAAGGTGCACGAGATGTATCTCTTACCTAGACCCCTTAGAGATTCTATGGCCCAACCCTTGACTTCCCAAATGTTGCAAATCCATTTAAAAATTCTTATTAAATCAGAATGCCTTTAAGGAAGAAAATAATGATTATTTTTGTTCTATAGTCTAAAATTACTTAAATAATGTCATCAGGTAGTTGAAAGGAGATTGCCTTACCTTCGTAGTAGTTTTATGGTTTCTCAGAGTTTTGGTGGGGGTGGCGGATACATTTTTCTTTTGTTGCATTTGCCTAGGGTTGAGCTGGATCCACAAAAGGCATACCAAAGGGCTGGGAGACTACAACCATAGCATTCATCACATCATCAACCATGATGCCCATTTGTTTGTGCACTTTCATTTTGTTTGGTTCTAAAACAACACTCTCGCCTTTTCTTCATGCTTTTGGACTGCATTTTCAAAGTTGAGTGGGCTTCAGTATTGGGCAAACTTAGGTGCAACATATGAAAGGAAAGCAAGTGTAGAAATTTGCTTCCCTAATGTCAATTTGCAGGGGAAAACAAACTAGTGATTACAACTTTTCAACTTTTACAAAAAATGGCACAAGTATGAGCATACATAATTAAACAACACAGAGATTGAACACACAAAGTTAACGTGGGAAAACCCTTTTGGGAGAAAAACCCACCACGAACAGAAAATAACTTTATTATTAGTATGTCAAATACAATAAAGTTCATTCTGCAGACTTCCTTCCACTCTATCAATCAATCATTCCAGATGTAATAAACAACACTTGGATCACACAAAAACTATAGATCGCTCAAAGGCTATCATATCTCGTAACCATACATTCGGTTCACGCTGGCTTCTAATACCAAACTGGTCGACCGTTACACCTGCGTGAGATGGTTGGGAAGTCGAATTGTCTTTGTCGGTCTGCAATAATGGAAAACCAATTATCCCACATGCATTAGGGAGTCGGGTCGGTTCATATTCCTATACATCGATAGTCTCATCCTTAGTGTCCGAGTGTTCACCTTTTTGGATCTCGGTATGATATCACATCGGCAGTCGGTCCCGACTCCATCGGCCATCGGTATAGCGCTCAACTGGTAGAGCCGATTGCCCGATGATACCCTATCGCCAAAGGCAATTTCATCGGGTCATTAGCATAGCATTCAACTGGTAGAGTCGATCACCTGATGATACCCGATAACCTAAGGTGGTCTCATCGAGTCATCGATACATGCCCAAAACTTCTATTCTAATAAGCGAAGCACTCCGAGATAAAACAGGGCGGACTCGTCGGGACTTCAGTGTAGCCTTCATCACGTCGACCAAATAAGCGAAGAACTCCGAGACAAAACAGGGTGGACTCATCGAGACTTCGGTGTAACCTTCATCACATCGACCCGATTACCAATATCAACCCGATCGCCGAAGGCGACTTCATCGGGTATTGGTATAACTCTAGACCGGAACCTTTGATAGCCGATGACAACCCAAACTGCCTAAGATAGCTCCATCAGGTCATTGGCACAACTCTGATGCAGTATTCCTGAAAGGCGAAGTTATCCCGATAGAAAGGAAGACACCGGTGTAAGTCATACCGATCAGAAGATGTTCAACAACCAAGAAAGAAACACTTTGATATTCCATTGGTGTAGACTACCCCGATCAAACTGTATATGTCAAGTGAATTAGAGGCACATTTCCAACAAACTCCCACTTGACGAGGAATTCGCTAGACCGATTACTATTTCAGACGTTACTGAGGAACATGGGTATCAAGACCCATAGAATTTGAACACCACCTGAACTTGTGCGTGCTCACCAGTTTTGTCAAGGCATCTGCAACATTTTCCAGAGTGTCTATCTTGTTAAGATAAAATTTTCCATCTTCCACCATGTCATGAACGAAGTAGGATTCTTTGCCAAACATATGGCACTCTGACTGTCACTCCAGATTTCAACTTGCCCTATATCAAAACCAATATCTGAACTCAAACGCCTAAGCTAGACTGCTTCTTTACAAGCATGTGTGGCCGCCATGTATTCTGCCTTTATAGTGGACAAAGTGACTACAGCTTGCCGCTTGCTCATCCAACTAATTGCTCCACCATTCAGGACAAAAACATATCCACTGGTGGATCTCCTGATGTCAATATCCTTTGCCCAATCAAAATCCGTATAACCACAAATGTTGAGAGTTCTCTTTGAATCCTTTTGATTACCATGATAACACAATGCAAAGTCTGAAGTACCCTTCAGGTATCTAAACACTCTCTTTACAACATCCCAGTGCGGTTTCCCTGGATTCAACATAAACCTGCTAATTACTCCCACTGGTTGGGCAATGTCTGGTCTTGTAGAGACCATAGCATACATCAAACTGCCTATAGCACTTGCATAAGGTACAATTTTCATGTCTTCAATCTCTTTTGGAGATTTCAGACTGTCAAACACAGACAACTTAGTTCCCTGCAAGATGGGAACAACCTATGGTTTACAGTCAGACATATGAAACCTGTCAAGAACATTGGTTATATACTTTATCTGGCTGAGTCAAAGTTCCCTCTTAGATCTATCCCTTTTGGTCTCCATTCCCAGAATGTAATTTGCTGGTCCTAAGTCCTTCATTTTAAATTTCATAGAAAATAGAGATTTTAAATCTGAGATCATACCTTTTGTGTTTCCTATGAACAACATATCATCTACATACAAAGCTATGATAAGAATCCTATCACCATCAGTTTTATAGTAAACACAATGATCAACTTTTGATCTCACAAATCCCAAAGAAAAAACAAACGTATCATACTTTTGATACCACATTCTGGGAGACTATTTCAAACCATACATAGACTTCTTGAGTTTGCATACTAGATGTTCTTTACCTTTTTCCACAAAGTTCTCAGGCTGGGACATATAAATTTCTTCTTCAAGATCACCATGAAGAAATGTTGTCTTCACATCCATCTGCTCAATCTACCAATCATATGTTGCTACAAGTGACTGGAGAAATCTGATAGATGTCAACTTAGCTATAGGAGAGAAGATTTCCCCATAGTCAATACCTTTGTTTTGCAAATACCCCTTTGCAACCAGTCTTGCTTTGTACTTGTCAATGATACCATCTGGACCATACTTCTTTTTGAACACCCACTTGTAGCCTATAGGCTTTCTGCCTTTAGGCAATGGCACCAAATCCCAAGTTCCATTTTTATCCAATGATGACATTTCATCATTCATGGCTTCCAACCAGGAATCTGAATCAGGCATTTCAATTGCTTCTTTGATAGTCCTAGGCTCATCAACATCTGCAAGTAAAGCATAAGCATAATTAACATTCAACATAGAGTGACTATACTTATTATGTGTATACCTATTAGGTTGCCACCTCTCTCTCAAGTAGATCTTCTCAACTTTGGTGTTTAGGATTCTTGAGGTTCCATAGGAGGCTCATCGTCATGTCAGAACAACTTGAACTGCTTGAACTCTCCTCGTCTTTAGGTATCTCTTGATATTCTTCTTTGGTTGGAGGAATTTCAACCTCATCTTCTCCTCTCTTTTCTATATTATGATCTAGTGACATAGGTTTCAGCTCATGAAAAATCACACTTTTGTTGTACACAACCTTACCAGTCACTGGATTCCAAAGTTTGTATCCTTTCACACCAACTCCATAGCCAATGAAGATAAATTTCACAACTTTGTTATCCATCTTAGATCTATTCACATCAGGCACATGAGCATATGCCTCTGCACCAAAAACATGAAGGTGCCTTAAAGAAGGTTTCTTACTAGACCATGCTTCCATAGGTGTTTTGTCAACCAATGCTAAATTAGGAAAATGATTCAGCAAATAACACGTTGTAGCAACTGCTTCAGCCCAGAATTTTTGTTCCAGCCCAGCTCCGCTCAACATGGTTCTTGCTTTCTCCATTAGAGACCGATTCAACCTTGCAGCAACTCTATTTTGTTGTGGAGTGTAAGGTACGGTCTTATGTCTCTTAATTCCATGTTCAACACAGTACTTGTCGAAATTTGCACTACAGTATTCACTACCATTGTCTGTTTTTAAACATTTAATCCTTCTCCCAGTTTGATTTTCAACAAGGTTCTTAAACATTTTGTTGTGGAGTGTAAGGTATGATCTTATTAGTTTTAGCTTTAAACTTCCCTTCTTTTACTATTGCTCCCACTCAAATTTGAAATCTCCTACCAAAAGTCTAAATTCACAACTTTGATACCAGTTGTTAGGGTTTAGACCTGGATTGGAGCAATAAACTAATAAAAGAGGTAAAATAAAAATTCACAATAACACACATATTTAATGTGGTTCACCCAATCCAAGCTACATCCATAGAGAAATAGTCTTCTACTCTCTTTAAATTATTATTAAATTACAATATGATGATATTTCGCATTCTAAAACTACTTATTTATAAAGCCCTCTTTGGCAGTTTACAAAGGTCACTTTACATACCAAAATAATGACTAACTCCTTTGTTAAATAATGTAAACTTTTTTCTTTAGGGGAACTACCCCCAGTAACCCCTAGACCCTACCGTGGGCTTTTCCCCTAGGCCTCTAGAGGGGGCATCACCCTCAAAGCCCCATAGGAGGGGATCTACTCTTCCACTCCCTTGTTAATTAATTTGGGTGGAAAATGTTGCTAACAAAGTCACCGAATTTTAAGTTTGATAGCTTGATCAAATTTAAGCCCAACAACATGATCAATTGTGGCATACCAACACATGGGCTTCATAAGTTAATAAAAAAGGTTTTTGTAGTTCTAAGATACAATTGAATATAATATAATATTGTTATATTGCTCAAATATTCATATTGGATGGACATTCCAATATAATCATAGTTCAATTTATGGACACCTAAACGCCTACTTAATTAAATAAGTCAACCTACTAAAGTAATTAACACTCTATCATTCATAAAACTAAGGAAGATAAATAGAATAAGACATCAACTACTAGAATGAGACTTTAGGGGAGATCTACTAAAATGTTTTTGAAGTGAAAAAATGTTTGCCACCTTTCAAACTATTAATCATTCTATAGATTTTGTTTTAGGGTCTTTGTTGCTAGATTTTACTACATGTCGACTCTCCCTAATTGAAAGTACAAAAATAAAAGTCAAAAAACATATGGAAGAATGAAAAATCCTTTCTATCACCTCTCCTTGGGGCTCTCCAATATTTTCCATTCCCATAAAGGAGAAATATGGATGTTGAATGGTCAATACCTACACAACTTTAAATAAAATCATTATAAAAAATTAATTTCCTTTGTTAAGGATTGATTGTTGAACATGCCAAAATATTGAGAGGGGGGTGAATCAGTATTTACTTAAACTTAAACAATCCATTTCTAAATTAAACATGAAATCATATTTGCCAAAAAGAACTAAAAGAAAAGCATGCACCACATCATTCCACAGAAGGACACCAAGATTTTTATGTCGAAAACCCAATGAAGGAAAAACCATAGTGAGAGCCATCTCACAATATATATGAACAATTATCACAACTTTTTTTAAGGCCCAATGCTTAAGGAAGCACACTACTCCCTAATGGAATTTTTGATCAAGATACAAAGACTTGCTGAAAGAGATTCACTATCTTAGAGTAGGATACATGAACATTTCAATGAAAACATGAACTTGAACTGTTATAAAAGAAACAACTATCATGTGCAGATGTGGTACTAGTCCCTTTTTCACACACATACTCTTTCCTAAATTGATACACTTCACAAAATGATTTATTCTTGATATATCCTCCACAATATCTTAAAACTCCAATTAGGTTGGCTCCATGATGATTTTTAGATGAAACATGTGATATTACATAGGTTAGATTCAAACACATGCATCATGAACTAAAATGGGCTGCGTATCAACCCAAAGCATAATTAAGCCCAAAAAAATTACAACACATCCTCCAAAGAAAATATAATAGGTCAGGATCAAACTGCAAGTTGAAGGAAACAAGACTATTGGCCCATCATCAACAAACTTCACCAAAATTGTCAACTATATACCTATATACCACTAGGGAGAAACCAAAAATATCATGCAAATTAATATGTGAGCATTATAGGCTCTCCAAAGCACCCCCACAACCTTCTTATAAAGTATTTGATCATTAAGTATTAGTGCAAGTAAAGAAACACATTGAACTAATGAAAGTAGAATATCCCAGACAAACTGTAATACTTCAAAACTTAGGATATTGATTTGTGATATGTTAAGTTTCAAATTAGAGATGTAAGCCAACATAAATGTCAACTGAGTGCTCATTTAACCATAGGAAACTACTCAGATCTGTTGCCTTCCCAACCATAGATGATATCTTGTTATCGTCTCCTCCGAGCACATTTCCTATGAACACACCTACTTGTCTTGGTATGCTAACATCTATTCTATTATTCGATCTTCTCTGCTATTTACTTGGACTGCTCTTGTATTCAAAATGAATAATCGAATCATTTAGTGAATGAGGTCGCACCTCATATATATATACATGAGTGGTACCCTTTCACAAAGGGTCGACCCTTAACAACATGACTCATGCATTAATTAATTAAATTCATTTCATATTTAATATACGAATTGCTTCATCAAGGTCAACTTATCTAGCACATATAAAACATAGTGTATTAATAGCTCTAGGATATCTCCTACTGCTAACCACATACATCAACACTCCCTCTTTAGCTAGGGAGATATCCTTCTTGATATCTACAAGTCACATCACCTCATCGTAATGACTAACACAATGACTACACTCATGTGTATGAAAGAAGCTTATCATCTCATCGTGATGTTGTCATCTCATCATGACATTCACCGTGGCTACTCCTAGAGGGTGAATAAACACAATTGCTAAGTCATGGAGTCTCTCACATGACATCCACCATGCCTACTCACAGAGGGTGGATCCACCATACTTAGAGGGTGGAACAAGGGCTGGAACCTCAAACTTCTCTCATAGGGAAGAATGCACAACAAGGTCTGATACCTCAAACTTCTCTCACAGAGAAGAATGCATAACAAGGGCTGATACCTAAAACTTCTCTCATAGAGAAGAATGCACAACAAGGGCTGATACCTCAAACTTCTCCCATTGAGAAGAATGCACAACAAGGGCTGATACCTCAAACTTCTCTCACAGAGAAGAATGCATAACAAGGGCTTAAACCTTAAACCTCAAACTTCTCTCACAGAGAAGAATGCATCTCCACCATGCCTACTCGCAGAGGGTTGATCGAGGGCTTTCACCTCAAATTTCTCCCAGAGAAGAATGCATTAAGAAGGGATTGCACCTCGAACTTCTCCTCACAGAGAAGAAGCCATTAACAAGGGCTTTCACCTCAAATTTCTCCATCACAGAGAAAAATGCATTAACCAAATCTTCATGATGACGTGGCTCCCTCTAAAGCTAAAAAGTTAGGCTCCCTCTGAAGCTGAAATGTTAGGCTCCCTTTGAAGCTGAAAAATAAACTCCCTCTAAAGCAAATATCAACCTTTTGACCTCTTTGTCCAAGGTTACTTTTGACGATACATCAGACTCCCTTAGAATGCTGATTCTTCCTCTGCAAAGAAATGCAAGCAATCTTTCTTCCTTGAATAGAGATTTGTCAGTGCCCAAACCTTGGGTAGAGGGACCACCAATGAAAAGCATAATTTTCGCAGTCATGCCAGGCACACAAGTCCCAACCAGCCCCGTGGCCACACTGAGAGTAGTGCTAGTGCAACATGCAACTCTTGCATCTGTTTGCGCCACCCACAAATCCTTCTGCAACTCTTCCAAAACCAAATTCAAAGTGAATTCACACAGGGAAGCTGGCAACAAGAATCAGGTGATGCTCTGAGTAGAGAGGTCGTCCTTGCTTGTAGATAGCGTCAAGTGTTCTATCAATCTACTGCCACAAATTAGGATTGGGAGCAATACTAGACTTACTGAGACAATACTGCCCGACCATGCAGTCGTCATTTGGATTGGCAATCGAACCAACCTCAAGATCTTCATCTTATGTAATCTCTCATCACTCTCTTGCTCCTTGATCCATCCTGGAAGCATTAAAGAGAGATTACTAATGGTTCAAACTATCCCAAATAAATGTCAATGCTATAAGTATACAAGATTCACTATTTCAATGTTATAGCATGAATTGATAACTACATAAAAATTCATTAACATTATTCAAGCATGAAATACTTATCTCTTTACACCACAGATTTGATGAATATAGATTCGGATTGATTTTTCTACATACTCAGACATTATATCAGATCTTTCAAGATAGTCATACCACTCTTATAGCAGCTTTAGCATACTGCAATCTATATACTCCTCTTTCTTTCACACAGTCCACTCCATTTAAAAAAAAAACCATTTAAGAATGCGGCTCCTGTTCAAGAATGCAGCTCCTGTTCAAGACCTCTAAATCAGCTCTCAATACACATTTGTAGCTAGTTACATCTATTCCTATGCAATAGGCTCCGATTGGTGAGTGGCAAGAGCCAAAGGCTATGCAGCCACAAGCGAATTTGGAGTCACTCCAAATGATAGTCGCTATACTCAGATCCAAATAATGGGTGCGAACCAAAAACTTTCATAAATAGATAGAACTCCTACTAACAAATAATGTAGGCCATAGTTTGCCCAAGCAATAAAATCCCATATCCACTAATGAATCGACAAAGCATAGAACAATGGCGTGTTAGGTTCTGACTCCCTCTACTAGTAGTTGAAGTGCTCGAGTGGACATGATCCCAGTAGTGAAACTCCTCCATTTGCTTCTATTGATAAATGAATTCATCAATAATACTCATCGCAAGACTATTCCTATAAAAAGCAGTTTCAGAAATAACATTATTGCTACTTCCTTATGAATCATGATAGCACAATAATCTCCATGTGAAGTCAATTTTCATCCTCTTTCACCATGATTATGCATCCACTATTATCAATTGCACCATATATTTTAGGACTTCGATATCCTCTGAGAGTATTTATTTGAACCTCCCTCAGCATAGGCCCGAACAAAATATATGAATCTGAGGATATAACAATGACAAAGGATATTATATGATCAAACTTAACAATGGTGGAAGCAAGAGTGGGAACCCAAATTTCAAATTCTCAGCAAGGCGGGAACCCTGGTTCCAATGGTGAGATTGGCCAAATCAATGGCGCAGGTCCTATTGGTGATAAGGACAAGCCCCCGGACTTTCCAATCGTTGTTGTTGACTCACAATTTGATGGTACTCTATTTGTGGTGACAACGGGTTCATCTGGGCATCTGGGAGAAGGGTCCAATGGGGGGCCCTTTCCATGAGATGACCCCGTGAATAGCGGGAGGGAGGGAAAAACATGGTCTTCCCTTTTTGGAACTAGACCAACAGGTAAATCCTCCCTTCCTCCCGTTAAGAACATTTCTGACCCTTCTGGTGGTAAGTTTTCTATCTCCATCCCTGACCACGTTTTGGACCATAATATCAATAGTATGTCGAACTCCTTGGTAGGAAAATTTATGGGTTCGTGCCCTAACATTGAAGTTGTCAGGGCCTTTGTCAAACGAAAATGGGCCCTTAAAGGAAATGTTGAAGTTTCGGCACTACCCAAAGGTCTTCTATCTTTTTCCTTTTCATGTGAAGAAGATAAGATTAAGATCTTGTGTGGGAGCCCCTGGATGGTAGGAAAGACAGCTCTGGTTCTTAGAAAATGGCACCCGAAACTAAACATGAATGATTCTCTTCTGGCCCATGTTCCAATTTGGATAAAGCTTCCAGGACTGCCTCTTGAATATTGGGCAGAAAGTATCTTCTCTGGAGTAGCAAGTTCTTTTGGTGAGCTGCTCTCTATAGACCCAGTCACAGCTTCAAAAAGAAGATTAACCCATGCAAGGTTTTGTGTTGGAGTAGCCCCTGAGGCAGATATGCTGGAACAGATTGACCTAGTTTCAAAATTGGGAACCTGGAAACAACATATCGAATATGAAACTATTCCTTTCGCTTGTTTCCACCATAAAAAAGTAGGTCATTGGGCAAAATCCTGCCCAAACAAGCAAAAGGCGGAGCCCAAGCAGCTTAAACCTCAGATTGAAAGTCAAAAGATGTCAAAGAAACGAGTGTGGCAAGTTAAAAATACAGAAAATAAGGAAGAAAGTTCCAATTGTTTTTTTCCTTTGGGGGAACAGAAGGAAGCCTCAAACTCTATCTTTAGTCCCACAATATAGGAAGTAGAGAGAAATGAAACAACCAAAGCCAGTCCCATAAGAACAACTCAAAAAAAGGAAATGAAAGATCAGAATGATCCTCCAAATGAGATAGCTGAAGTGGTTGATGACACGTATGAAAGCAAGGTAGTGGAAGCAAGAGATTACCAACCTGAGGAAGGAGAGATCCCTGATCCCCAAGTTGAAAGGACTGACTCGTCTCTAGCCATACCTAGTTATGAAATTCAAGAAGGCCAAAAATGTGCTATTTTGGGTATGAATCTTTCGGATTCGGATCAGAATTCAAGAATAGTAAACAATGTTTCATCTGACTCCAGAACTCCCATATGGGGTAATGAAGAAGAAATTTCCAAAATCCTCATCAACCCGGAAGCGGCTCCTATGACAGAAACGGAATGGAAGCAACCTAAATACAGGAACAAGAAAGCAACAACTCCCTCGACATCTCTAATAAGGAAATCTAGTAGAATAGCTCAAGTTGATGTGGGATACATATCCTCTTCCCCAAGATGGCCCTCTAACCACAAAGTAAGAGACAAGGAGGCCAGCAAGAACATAGCAGATGGAACTCAAAAAACTCTCAAGGAGCTAGGAATTGGTAAGTAGCTATGAAGATAATCTCTTGGAACATAAGGGGACTAAACAATCCCCATAAACATGATATTATTAGGAATATGATAAGAGATAGTAATCTTGATATTTTTCTTATTCAAGAAACCAAAATGAGTAGAGAAAAAGTTGAATATTTGAAGCTCTTCAAAAATGGTAATGTTAGTGGGGGGTAGTTCTAAGGGTGCTTCTGGAGGCATTGCTACCATCTGGAATCTTAACAATGTTAAAGGTCAGGTCATTGTTCAGGAAAGTAACTTTTCCTGTATCAAATTTGAGAATATTAAAGATGGTTCTTCATGGGTTCTCACAAACATTTATGCTCCTAATACCGTAAAGGCTAGAAAGTCTTTTTGGAAAAAGATCAGACAGGCTAGGGATAGCTTCAAAAATCTCAGTTGGATGGTTATGGGAGACTTTAATACACCTTTGAAAGAGGAGGAAAAATTTGGAGGTAGTCCTCCTCAGCTGGAAAGTAGGATGGCCCTCATGGATTTTATTAATTCCCAAGCTCTTAATGACTTGGAGATACAGGGTTGCAATTTCACTTGGACTAATAGGCGAAATGGTAATGACCTTATCCAAGTGCGTCTTGACCGAACTCTCATTTCTGATGACTGGTATAGTCAGTACTTCTGTTCATTGTTTGCCCATATCCGGGTTGGATCCGATCATTTCCCAATCACCTTCAATGCTGACTTGATCAATAGAAGGAGAAACTATCCCTTTAGATTTGAAAAAAGGTGGACTCTTCACCCCGATATTAAAAGAAATATTCAAAAATGGTGGAGTATCCAAGTTGAGGGCACGACTATGTTCAAAGTTGTTAAGAAGCTCAAAAGTGTGAAGGACAACATTCGACTCTGGAACAAGAATAGTTTTGGGAATATATTTGAGGCTAAGAGTAAAATCCAGGACTAGATCCAAAAGGATGGTTTCAGTACTGTGTCTATTGCTGATGAAAATGAGATCCTTAAGAAATACCATGACATTATTGCCAAAGAGGAATTGTTCTGGAAGCAGAGATCGAGATGCATTTGACTCAAGGAAGGGGACAAGAATACAAGATTCTTACATATGTCGACTATCAAGCACAAAGCAGTCAACATAATGAACAATCTAGTTGTGGAAAGTGGGGAGCTGGTCAAGGAAGATGAAATAAGGAACGAAGCTAAGAGGTATTTTTCGGACCTCCTAAAGAGGGATCACAGTCTGGATGCTGAAGCTCAATCCTCTTTTCTTCAGAACATTCCTTGTCTCATTGATGCCCAAAATAATGCCCTCCTCTCTTCCATTCCCTCTATCTCATAAATTAAAAATGCTATTTTTTCCTTTGATGGCAACAAAGCACCTGGACCTGACAGTTTCCCAATGTTCTTTTTCCAAGATTTTTGGGATATCATTGGGATTGATGTGGCCAATGGGGTTAAGGAATTCTTTGGGGCTAGAAAACTCTTGAAAGAAATCAATGGTACTTTTATTGCTCTTATCCCCAAGATTCAAGGTGCTGACTCTTTGGATAAATTCATACCTATTAGCCTCTACAACTCCTTTTACAAGATCATTTCTAAGGTCCTTACTTCTAGACTTTTGTCTATCCTTCTTGCCTTAATTAAACACCAACAAAATGGGTTTGTTCCTAGAAGACAAATTCTTGATTCCATTATCACAATTCATGAGAACATTCACTCTCTTGTTAGAGCTAAGAAGCAGGAACTCATCCTTAAGCTTGACCTCTCCAAAGCCTATGATAGGGTTGACTGGTCTCTTCTTCAGAAAGTTCTCACTTCTTTTGGGTTTGCCCCTAGAGTTGTGGATCTTTTCTCCCAACTTACTTCATCTGCGTCCTTTGTTGTTCTTGTCAATGGTTCTCCTTCAACTTTTTTCCAAGCCTCGAGAGGTCTTAGGCAAGGAGACCCTATCTCCCCCATCCTTTTCATTATTCTGGTAGAATGCTTTGGTCGGACCATGGATAATTTGGTGCAGTAAGGGTCCTTTAAGGGCCTCCAACCTTCTTCTACTGACCTTATTTGTTCAGACCAGCAGTTTGTTGATGATACAATTTTTATGGGGGAATCAAGTATCTCAGAAGCTAAAGTTCTGAAGAGCACTCTGAGAAAATTTGCCTCTGCTATGGGGCAGCTTATTAACTGGGCCAAAAGTGATGTCTTTTTCATTAATACTCCTGAGAGAAGACAACAGAGGATCAACAGAATTCTGGAGTGTAAGATTGCTGACCTTCCTGCTACCTACCTTGGACTCCCCATGGGGATTGCCCCTCCTGAATCCTTCTGGAGTTCTCTAGTTGACAAATTTCACAAAAAACTTGTAGGTTGGAAAGGGGCCCTCTTAAGTCAAGCTGGTAAGCTCCTTCTCCTTAAAGCTACTCTTCAGAGTATTCCTATTTATGCTCTTAGTCTATTTAGAATTCCAATCAAGTATGCTGAAGCTATTGAGAAAATTCAAAGAAGATTCCTTTGGTCTGGGGTTGAGGAAAAGCAAAGAATGTCCTTGGTGGCATGGGATCAGGTCTGTAGACCGAAAAGCAAAGGTGGTCTGGGTCTTAGGAGGATTCGTACTTTAAATGAAGCTCTCTTGTCCAAACAAGCTTGGAGATGGTTTCATTTTGATTCTGAATGGTGCAAAATTTGGAGAAGTAAGTATTCCCTTCTATCTTCTTCTCTCTCTTCTTTTCTTAATTCAGATTTCAGCATTAATGGATCCCATATTTGGAACCATGTTTCTAAATGTAAAGATGTGATTGCTAAAGGAGTGATATGGAAACTTGGAAATGGCAGAAAAGTTAGATTTTGGGAGGATCCCTGGCGTTTTGATAAACCCCTTATGGACTCCCATGAATGGGCCTCCCATGCCCCTTCCTGTATTGGTTCTTTTGGCTCCTTAGTGGCAGATTACTGGGATGGGAACAATTGGCAGAACATTGATAGTATCCACCCTGGCCTTTCTAAGCTCAAGAACCATTTGTCTTCTATTTGGCTGAATAATGAAGAGGACTCCCTGATTTGGAAACATGATCCCAAAGGTATTTTAACCGTGTCTTCGATGTATTGTGTCCTTTCCCTGCCTCCTATAAATCCTTTCTGGTCTAAAGCTTGGTTAAAAGGTCTCACTCCTAAAATCAATTTTTTCTTCTAGACTATCCTCCAAAATAAGATCCCCACTGTTGACAACCTAAAAGGCAGAGGTTTTGCCCTTCCAAATAGGTGTGTGTTGTGTTTTCAAGAGGAAGAGTCTGTGGACCATCTTGCCCTCCACTGTTCCTTCTCGGCCTCTGTTTGGGAAAGCTTCCTCAAGAGCTTTAGTATAGCTTGGGTGTTTCCTAGTAACATCAGAGATTTGTTCTCCTCTTAGCAAATTCAATGGACTAACCTTTTTCTGAGATGTATGTGGCAGCTCTCTCTTCCTCACATTTTGTGGGGTCTTTGGAAAGAAAGAAACAACCGAATTGTCAGGGATGTGTCCCTAAATCAAGACACTATTTTTTAGAAAATTCAAAGGGCTATCCAGGAAACTATGGGAATCATGGAGGTTTCTTGTTACTCAAATAACTCCCTAGAGTCAAATATCTTAAGAGCGTGGAGTATGAAGATCCTTGATGGTCCTAATCTCAGCTACAATAAAAGGCTTGAAGCTAAATGGCAAACCCCACCCCAAGGCTGGCTCAAAATCAATTTCGATGGTGCAGCCAAAGGAAACCCAGGTCCTTCAGGCTGTGGAGCTATTCTCAAAGATCACAGAGGCATTTGCAAAGGTATGATTGCTGTCCCTATTGGTACTCAAACCAATCATAAAGCGGAAGCTATGGCAACCCTTCAAGGCATTATCCTAGCCAAAAAATGGAACTGCCCTTATCTTTGGATAGAAGGGGACTCTAATAATATAATAAAGTGCCTCAATGGGACTTCAAAGCCCTCATGGTCGATTCACAATATAATTATTTCTGCTATTGACATCATTAGAACCTTTAAAAAATGCCATATATCCCATATCTATCGGGAGGCCAACTGTTCTGCTGATTGGGCTGCAAATGTGGCGGTTAAAAATGAGACTATTACCATGTGGATGGGTGAGAGCGGACTCCCCGAAGACGTTAGACAAATCATAATTGATGAAAGATATCGAAGTACCCCAAAGACTCTTGATTGACAGGGTAATAATGAAAAGTACTGATGCAAGCACTTCGAGTTACTTCTATAATGAGAAAATCACTCATTATAACATCAATGCCAGCAAAACTTGTTTTATAATCAATCAAATCATTAAGGCCACACACGCTTTCTAGGTATTTATTTTAACTCCGAAAAGCTCTATGTTTTACTAGTTCTATAAGTTTCAAAATTTGGCTATGAGAAGCGACACCATGGGCGGAAATAGGAGACGATATGAGCCAAGTAATTGCAAGGAGTGGAAACAGAAAGAAGAGGTGTGGGGAATTTTGTAGAAGGGTGGTCTTTCGAGCTTCATAGAGAGACTCCATGGCCGTGATGGAATGGTAACTAGCCTCTTCTACAAAAATTGGAAGAAGGGCATGCTAAAAATGGGTGACCAAATGGTGGAAATTGATGAAGATTTAATAGCTAAAGCTACGGGTCTCAACAGGGAGGGCTGCAACTTCTACAGAGACAAGAAGGTCAGCAGGGAAGCCATTGAAAGGTACCCGGTTACAGAGAAAGAGAAAAAAAGACTGGTAAAGTTGAGTAAAACCTATTACCTGCCTAGGGATTTTGCAAAACCCTGGTGGGAAATTCTCTTTGTTTTAATGCGGTATATAACTCTAGATGGTAGGTTTATGAAATTCTGTGGGTATCATTTTGTTCCATTAAACCATTTTAGGCATAATGATAAGGTGAATTTTCCTTACTTCTTGCTCTGCTCAATGAATGCCTCCCTAAAAGCCTACAAAGAGAATCCTCTGGGAGATACCGCAATGCACCAAGGTTTTATGGTCCTCATTTATGACCATTTAAAGGCCAGTCAAATTAACCGAATGCAACTCTCTATGGACTCTGAGGAAGATATGTTTGATTTTTCTTTTTTGGAGGAGGAGGAATTAGATAATGATTCCTCGACTGATAATGAGGATAGCTCTGATGATTCAGAGTATGAGATTAGTAAGAAGAGGAAATCAAGACCCTCTTCTTCTAAGAGAAAAAAACTTCAAAGCAAACCCTTGATCAGTATCTCTTCGGAAGAAGAGGACTCAGATTTTTTTGAGGAGAAGAAGAACCCTAAGGGGTTGCTGAAGAAGAAAAGTAAAAACCAAGCCCAGACCCAGAAAAAGCATAAGAAAACAGAGGAGACTGGCAAGGAACCTGAAGATGACAAGCAAGCTAGGACCCTGGAAGCCGAGCATAGCTTGGACAAGGAGACAATGGAGGAGACTCTCAGGGCCTCCGACACTATTTCCGCCCTCCATATTCCTAAAAATGAACAGGTAACCCCTGGAAAAGTGACTCCCTCTTCTGGCCCTCCTCCTGAGGCCTTGAATGGTTTTATGAAAACTATTGAATGGCTTATTGATGGGTATAAGCAAGCTGCGGATGAGTATAAAAAACTTTGCAACAAAGTCCTGATTCTGGAGACCATTAATATTGGAGAGGGGAATACAATGGCCGACTATATCGAGGATTTGAAAATCACTATTGCTAAAGCGGAAGACATCAGAGATGCTTTTAACCTGAGGTTTGAGAAGATTGAAAAGGAGATGCTGGACATAAAAACCCTTGCGGAAACTAGTGAAAAAACACTCTCAGATACAGTCATCAAAGTGGAAAAAATTGAGGAGTGCCTTAAGAATATTGCGGAGCAGAGCCTTACCATTCTGAAAATCTTGGCTAATAATACTCATACCCTCATCAGCAAGCTTGATGACGACAAGGAAATCCAGGAAATTGACCTGGACGCTGAAGGAACAGGGGAAGCTCAAGGTCCCAGAACCCGCACCAGAGGCAAGAGGAAGGAAAAGAAAGTGAATAAGGATCTGGAGGAGCTGAAAGCAGTCGGGGTGACCTATGATGATTTGGTGATAAAGGCAGAGGATCTGCTAAAGAAAATTGCTATGTAGTGTCTCCTTGGTCTCTTTGCTGTGTTTTGTTGTTTTGCTGTTCTTTCTGTTCGCTGGTCTTTTGGCCAGTCGTTTTGTATGCGGACTTTTAATCCTTTTGCTGCTCTCTTCCTTTCTATGATGTAATGGTTTCGGGTCCTTAAAACCTACTTTTTAATCAATCAGAACAATGACAAAGGATATCGTATCTCAAGGTAATATACGACAATAATGGACTTGACCAGAATACAGAAACAATGAGAATTCATAAGCAAAGCCTTCCAAGTGATTGCAGTGAAAAGGGTATTATTTCGATTCTAGTAGTGCCAATTTAGTCCTAACAATACCTTTGTCCGCCTTCACTAGAAAAGCAACGCATCAAGAAGGACTCCCCATAATTTTCGGGGAATCTTCATAGTTTGTAAATTGGACTATAAAACCGTCATTTCCTTTTCTCTCTGCAACTATCAGATATGGATCGCCTAGCCATAGGTAAATGAACTTACTCTAATCGACTAAAATGTTGGGCTCCAACACTGTAATCACGCCTCCTTCCACGCTTCTATCGAAGGTTTGTGCAACATCATCAACAAGGATTCCCACGGCTCAGACAACCAGGTCGTGCTTGGTGAAGAATCGTCGGGATTCCTTTGCATCGAAGGCTAGGTGAGGTAGCTTCATATTGTTCTGGTCGATAATTGAAGAGTAGGGCGTTGTGAAAATGAATTGCAAGTCATTGAATTTTATGGCGAAGCTGCAGTAGGTCTGGTTGCTCGTGGTCTGGTCGGACTTTGCGACCAATTGCATGCCGAGACCCTAAGAGAAACGCCTGTAAGTGTTGGTGGCATCACTGCACCACAACTCAATGTGGTGGAATTCATTCACTTTGAAGCGATTGCTCATGGGATTGTGGCAGACAAAATTATTGAAGCACACTATCTTGAAGCTCCCTTCATCCTTTCCCATGGCCATTGATCAATTTTTCTTCCCTCTGGAATCAAAGATAAAAATTTTATTGATGCTCGGATTTTTGACATTTGCCTGCACTTAGATTTCTCAGTCTGCAAATTACTTTGATTGAACTACCTCAAAAGCACATGAGCCACCTTCAAGCGATTAGGCTCTATAGGAGGAAACTCGCTCTAATACCATGTTAAGTTTCAGATCAGAGATGTAAGCCAACAAAAATGTTAACTAAGTGCTTGTTTAACCACAGGCAACTACTCAGATCTGTTGCCTTCCCAACCGTAGATGATATCTTGTTATCGTCTCCCCCGAGCATATTTCCTATGAACACACCTACTTGTCTTGGTATGCTAACAACTCTTCTATTATTCGATCTGTTCTGATATTTGCTTGGACCGCTCTTATATTCAAAATGAATAATCGAATCATTTAGTGAATGAGGTCACACCTCATATATATATACATGAGTGGTACTCTTTCACAAAGGGTCGACCCTTAACAACATGACTCATGCATTAATTAATTAAATTCATTTCATATTTAATATACAAATTGCTTCATCAAGGTCGACTTATCTAGCAAATATAAAACATAGTGTATTAATAGCTTTGGGATATCTCCCATTGCTAACCACATACATCAACACGATAGACTAAATAATCTAAAAATTATATGGATGAGCTCTTATACCTCTCTTATCAAATCCCCAAGTCCACACAACCATATCTACTACTTTGAAGGAATGTGATGCATTCTGGTAAGCTCCCAAATTAGTTAACTTTGTTTTAATGCAATTAGGAGAATGCATCAATTCAAACTCTTCTTGTAGAAGATGTTATGACATGAAAATTTGGAATGAACTCCCCGACGACTAAAAAAATTAAATCCAAAACTGCAAGGCCAAACATTTTAAGGAAAGGGAACATGAACCAATGTACAAAGACACTAATTTAGGAAAATATGTAGTTTATGCCTTATACAATTTTTCTCAACAATACAATTATAAAAAAAGATAAAACTATCATTCATCTAACTCTTTGAAACATGCAAAAATCAGTCAATATTATTGCACTCCTCATCCAAAGCATAAACAATGTATAACTAGCTTAACCATGTACATACCATACTTTTGAACTATCTTTGAATACATCTACTAGTCTTTCAGACTATCTTGCTTATCCTCAATCATGATGATCCAATGTATCCATCTATGTCAAACCATATCTCTCAAATATGGTAGTATCAAACCATTTCTTAGCCTCTTCAGTTGGACCAATCCACTTCAAAACAATTATGATAGATTGACATCAATGGCAAGTTGACATCAATGACAACATACTACAAAAATTGATGACCTTTTGGATCATCTAAAGAGAGCTCAATGTTTTACAAATATGGATCTCACTTTAATTTACCATTAGGTAAGAATAGTTGCTAATGATTATTGGAAAGTTGCTTTCAAAACTAAATTTAATATTTATGAATGGTTAGTCACACATTTTGGATTAAGTAACACTTCTACAACATTTATGGGACTCATTAATGACATTTTCAAAGCTCACTTAGGAAAGTTCATAATTGTGTACTTAGATGTCATTCTTCTGTTTAGCAAATATTTAGATCATATTTAGCATGTTAACATTCATTTAGATCTTATATAGAAACACAAATTTTAAGTTAAGATGAAAAATTCCTTCTTTGGCTAATGCTATCAAATATTTAAATTTTTTATTCATAAAAATGGAGTGTAGACCTTAAAAAAGTGAAAGCTCTCAGAAAAAAATGTATCACTTGTTATGCTATAAATTTATATATTTTCCAAGTGGTTATGAATGACTAGAGGAAATTCATTTAGTAGTTTTCTTATATTTAGCATTTCACTAGTTCAACCAAAAGAAGTTTTCATGGCCTATAGTTTTCATGGCCTATAGTGGTAGATCAAGCATTCCAATAGCTTAAGGAGGCATTTTTAGATCTAATACTTATTCTTCCAAATCTTTAGTGCCCCTTTGAGATTGAGATAGATGATTTCAAATATGCTATAGAATTTATTCTTAAATATGGAAGAAATCTAGTAGCTTATCACTCTAAGGAACTCTCTATAGCCAAGTTCAATTACAACTCCCATCATAAGGAGTTATTTACCTTGTTACAAGACTTGAAATAATGGTGACACTATATTTAGCTATACCTTCTCTATATAACCAATCAAACTCCTTTCTCGGATTACACAACTATAGAGGGTTGATTATATAAATTTAATTAATTTTATGTTCCTATTAGTTTTTCTAACTGATGCTAATTAGGAAGGCTAATTCTTCTTATTACGGGGAACACTTTCACACCACAAAACTTTATCAAATTTATAGTGGTATTTCTATTGTCCCTCCATTAGAAAGCAAACACAATATTTAATTGATTGATGCTCCTTTGTAGTCATGGTAAGCTTACTAATCACAAAATTGGTTTATATTAGCCTATTCCCTCTTGGCCATGGGTGTCTTATCTCTATGGACTTTATTAATGGGTTCTCTACTACTTTAAAATATCATAATTGCATTTTTTTGGTAGTATTTCAATTTTCAAAGATGTCCATCTTTATACTTACAAGAAAACTATTGATGCCCCTAAGGAGGAAAAATTATTTTTAGTAATGTATGGTGTTAATTTGGTTTGCCTCTTTCTATTATTTTTTACCACAATTCTATATTTTTTATTCTCTAAAATCAATTTGGAAGCTCATGGTTGTCCTTTTGATGTTCTACAAATTTTCATCCATAAATAGATGGTTAGATTGAACTAGTGAATCAAAATTTAGTCCAATCTCTTAAAATCTACTACAATAATAAAATAGAGGGATACATATCTTTATGTTTTATGACATAGCTATAATTGGGCTTCAAATTCCTTCATAGGCCATTAACCTTTTAATATTCTTTATGGATACCAACCTCTTTCTTCATATTAGATTATAATTACTCTTCTTCTAGCTTCCTCATCACACCAACAAAAGGAACAAGCCAAATTTCTTAGTTTATTCAAAATATAGAAAAGATTCATCCACTGACCACTATTCAAGAAAAGTTATTCATGCTTATTAGGCTATGTATAAGGAAATTTATAATAAGGATTGTATACCTTATAAATTCGTCATTATAAGTAAATTTTAGCTCTATTTGAGTAAAAAAGTTTCAAAGGTAAAAAAGTCATGAGCTCAAGTCTATTAGGTATGGACATACCGTTATCCAGTAGTTAGGATAAAATAAGTTCAAAATTGATTTCCCATCCTAGCTTGGAATCCATGATATGGTCAATTTTGTTAAAAAAAAAATTGTGTGTTATGTGTTACACAGTTGATGGAGTCATAAAATTTATTCCATGTGTTTGCACATAACGAGCCTTAAATTAGTGTATTGAGTTGAGTTAATATGTAAATATATATTTTTTAATGTAGTTGTGTTTTGTTTAGTTAGTGTAAATAGGGGCATTACAGAGAACATTCCTAATTTTCTATATGAGAAGATGACACACTAGTTAGGACTAGAGTGTTGGTAAAATTAGGCTTCTCAACTCCTCAAAAGACTATTCATAGAGACAAAATAGATGAATCTCCTTCTTATCTAGAGATTTTGAAACTATAATAGCTATAAATTTTAGAGGTGTCCTACTATTGATAGGTGGGGGATTCTACCCATTATTTTGGTTATTCTTGCAATTCCCAACCATTATCAAGGCCTTTTTTTGGAAGGAGTAGCATTGCTTGAAGTCTTAGTACTATGTTTATCTTCAGAAGTAATGATGCGACTGATAAAATTATAAGGCACTGAGAGGGGGGGCGCTGAATCAGTGCAAGAAAAAACAACAACACAAATCTGATCACCACTTTTATCAATTTGAAACTTAACAAGCATGCAAGGAAAATAACTGCATAAGCTAACACCCAGTAAAACATGCAACTCATAACACAATGTTTTTCACGTGGAAACCCAAATGGGAAAAACCATGGCAAGAATTAGTACCCACAAGATCAACTATCTGCAGAATAGGGATCTGACCGATGAAGGTCTTACAACTGCTCTATTAGGAGTACACCCGGTTAAGAGTGCCTTAGCCTGGTTAAGAGCTATT
This sequence comes from Cryptomeria japonica, assembly GCF_030272615.1. NCBI lineage: Eukaryota > Viridiplantae > Streptophyta > Pinopsida > Cupressales > Cupressaceae > Cryptomeria > Cryptomeria japonica. Next base: position 673,924,962 of record NC_081410.1, on the reverse strand, counting down.
ACAATAAGGCTTGTTAGGACCAGCCCTATTAGGAGCTACCCAACTATGGGATTTAAACAACACAAGTTAATGTGTGACCTTGTTAAGGGATTTAACCTTTGGACCTGTGAGGATCCAACCACACCCGGTTAGGAGTGACCTTGTGAGAGGATTTTTGTTAGGTCTCAGAGACAACTGAGAGGGGGGGGGGGTGAATCAGTTGTCAAATAAACTTAAACCAAAAACAACTTAACCAACTTAATGCTTAATACCAGTGGATAGTTTTATCAATTAATTGCAATACCGGTAAAGATTAATGCATGAAACAAAAGGACAAAATAATCCACAACACATAACACCAATATATGTACATGGAAACCCTGTAAGGGGCAAAACCACAGTGGGAAACCTTACCCACAATCAGATGATACTACTGCAGATAGTAAGTGTATACAAATGGGGTTTGCACATGTAGAAAGGCCAAGCGCCTAGAGCTCACTGCTCAAACACAAAATAGGAGTCACACTGACTACAATTGGATGGTTAAATCCAATAAGGATGTACTGCTCAAATTAGCATCTTTCTATGCTGGATTCAGTACCGGTGTAGTTCTGATTGTCTTCAAAAAAACCTTCCTTCAACCTTCAAATGATGTCTGCATGTATAGCTCTGCTTATTCTCGCATATACCTTCACACAATCCTTTTTCGCATTCCACATCTGATCTTACAAATAAGATCTTACATTTATATCATAACCTAGGACCAATTTTAGTAGGTTGGCTCTAAAAGATATTACAATAAAATCAATTTACAAATAAAACAATATCCGATGCAATACCGATTCAACATGTTGGCTTGATGCATTTACAACAATAATAAAACATCTCCATAGTGTGCCATGCTGATCTGGAAAAGATAATCCTGTCGGCGTATAACCTGGACATATTTGCCGGTAACAACAAATATGCAAATACGACTATGCCAATGAATAAATCTTCAAGACAAAGTGTCCAAATGATGTCTTCGACATAACCAGGTGTTTTCCATGCCATTTCGAGTGTTGATGATCATTATATCCTGTCGGTGTACCAGATACCGGTGACTGTACATAAGTCATTTGTTTGCTGGTGAATGTTGTTGATTCTCCAAAGTACCAGAGTTGATAAGTGTTAGTAGGTGTTGACATCAATGAAAAAACCATACCAAAATACCAACAATGTCCCCCTTTGGCATTGATGGCAACACAAGATGGAAAAACCATCAAAGTGCCAAAACAGAAATGCCAAATACCAAAAACCAACAATTTCCAAAATATAAGTAATCTCTCCCAAAGTAACAATCTCTCCCCCTGAGAGTGACACGTGTCTTATGTGTCTTTCTTGTGTTTTTCCATATACCAATCTCTCCCCCTTTGACATCAAATGCCAAAGTAATAATAAAGAAACATTTTTAGATACAAAATACAAACCAATTCAGTATACCAACTACTCCCCCTGAGAAGTAGCTTCCTCATCAAAGCCGGAGTAAAAGATTTTTCTGTTAATTCTGCCGATTGATGACAAACATAAACTCTCTAAGTATCTACTGGTGGGGGTATGACCCCAAGCTAATCTCTAAGATATTCAAAAGTCTCCTTAGGCAGAGGTTTAGTGAAAATATCTGCAATCTGCTCTTTAGTATTCACATAAACCAGTTTTATTTCTTTTGCTTCAACATTTTTCCTTAGAAAATTCAGTTTGATAGAAACATGTTTGGTTTTAGAGTGCAATACAAGATTCTTAGATATATCAATTGCTACAGTGTTATCACAATAGATAGTTATAGGTTCCTTGCATTTTACATTTATGTCTTTCAACATTTGCTTAAGCCATATTACCTATGTACAGTTAGTTGCTGCTACAAAATATTTGGATTCTTCTTTTGATAAGGATGTACAAATTTGTTTCTTACTCAACCAAGAAACTAGTCCTCTTCCAAGAAAAAATGCTCCACCGATGGTGCTTTTTCTATCATCCACATCTCCTGCCCAATTTGCATCTGTGTATGCACACAATTCAAAGTTTTCATCTCTAGGATACCATAATCCAAGATTTTTAGTGCCTTGTAAGTACCGCAAAATCCTTTTTATTGCTGATTCATGATTTTCTCTAGGATTACTTTGAAATCTTGAAACAATACATATTGCATTCATGATATCAGGTCTGGTTTGTGTCAAATACAGTTAACCTCCTATCATAGATTTGTATCTAGTTGGATTAACAGGTATAGATTCATCCCTTAGTGATAGTTTGTCACTTGTAGTCATAGGTGTGCTTACCGGTTTAGAGTTCTCCATCCCAAATTTCTTTAGTAACTCCTTTAAGTACTTGGATTGACTCAAGAATATACCTTTATCTGTTTGTGAAATCTATAATCCTAAAAAGAATTTTATTTCTCCAATCATAGACATTTCAAATTCTTGTTGTATTTCAATAGAAAAGTCTTTACATAATCCATCTTCTCCTCCAAAGATTATATCATCAACAAAACTTCTATAAACAAGATGTCATCATTAGTCACTTTATAATATAAGTTGCTGTTAGCATTACCTTTAGAAAAACAAATCTTCAAAAGATACTTATCCAATCTTGCATACCAAGCTCTTGGAGCTTGCTTCAATCCATACAAAGCTTTCCTTAACCTGCAAACCATATCTTTGTTATTTGTCAAAGAAAATCCATCAGGTTGTTCAATGTAAACTTCTTCTTCAAGATCTCCATTCAGAAATGCACATTTAATATCCATTTGATATACTTTGTAGTTCTTATGTGCTGGAAAAGCCAAAAATAATCTGACTGCCTCAATTCTAGCTACCGGTGCAAAGGTCTCATTATAATCAATTCCCTCTTTCTGAGAATATCCCTTACACACTAGTCTTGCTTTATTTCTGATAACCTTACCATCTTTATTAAGTTTGTTTCTGAATACCCATTTGGTTCCAATTACATTTTTATCTTTAGGCCGGGGAACTAATGTCCAAGTGTTATTATTCTCAATTTGTTCTAATTCTTCTTCCATAGCTTTAATCCAGTGTTTGTCTTCACATGCCTCATTAACTGATGATGGTTCAATTTGAGAAATAAGACATACCTCTTCATTTGCCAATCTTCCTCTTGTCATAACTCTTTTATACTTGTTTCCAATTATTCGACCTTCAGAATGATTCAATCTAACATACCGAGGTGTCTTTGTTTGCTATTGTTCCTTAGGTACAGTGGAATTTTCAGATGATATCGGTGTAACTGGATCTTCATTCTGTACCGGTGGGTTTAGTGTAGGTTCATTTGTCAGAATTTCTATTGCCGGTTCAGAATCTATATACCTTGAAGTTCCTCTGAATTGTTCATCAATCTTCACATTTGTACTCTCAACAATTTTCTGCAATCTTTTGTTAAAACATCTATATGCTTTACTCTTTGATGAATAACCAAGAAATATTCCTTCATCACTTCTAGGATCAAATTTCCCAATTTACTCATCTCTTCTAATATAGCATTTACTTCCAAATATTCTGAAATATTTAAGAGTAGGAGTAATACCAAACCATAGTTCATGAGGTGTCTTACTGGTTTCACCTTTGATGTGAACTTTGTTGAATGTATAGACCGTTGTACTTACTGCTTCTCTCCAATATACATGTGGTAGGTTTGCTTCTGATAACATACTTCTAGTTGCATCCAAGATAGTTTTGTTTTTCCTTTCAACAACTCCATTTTGTTGTGGTGTTCGAGGTGCGGATAGCTGTCTTTTGATTCCATTCACTTCACAGAATGCATTAAATTCCTTCGATGTAAATTCTCCTCCTTGATCTGATCTTAGACATTTGATTTTCTTACCGGTTTCATTTTCTACCATTGCTTTGAACAGTTTGAACTTCCCAAGTGCTTCTAATTTTTCTCTGAGAAAAGTAACCCAACACATTCTAGAATAGTCATCAATGATTAACATGAAATATCTATCACCTTGTAAACTTTTAGTTCTTGCTGGACCACATAAATCAGTATGAATTAAGTCAAGAGCATTATTGGATTTTTCTAGAATACTTTTGAAAGTAGCTCTAACTTGTTTTCCAAATTGACATTCCTTACATACTAGATTGTGAGGCTTAACAATCTTAGGAAGATCTCTAACTGCCTTAGTAGTACTGATTCTTACCATGCAATCAAAGTTTACATGACAGAGTCTCTTATGCCATAGCCAACTTTCATCAATATGTGCAATCAAGCATGTCTTTTCACTGTTATTCAAATGAAAGATTTTACCTCTAGTTTGATTTCCGGTTGCAATTTCTAGGCCAGTTCTATTCATGATTTTACATTTTCTATTTTTTAATTGTAACTGAAAACCTTTCTCAACTAATTGACCAACACTCAAGAGATTATGCTTTAAACCTTCAACATAGTAAACATTGACAGTATTATGTTTATTATCAAGATATATTGTACCTTTACCTTTGATCAAACAAGCTTTATCATCTCCAAATCTCACTAGACCTCCATTATATTCCTGAAAAGTCAAGAATTTACTTTTATCACCAGTCATATGATGTGAGCATCTTGAATCAATGATCCATTCATCCTTAACTTCAATTTTAGCTACCAAGGCCTGCTTTAACGGTTGGACTGTAGGTGTCGGTTGATCTTCTATTATAGAAACAAAAACCCATCCATTGTCTATTGGATCCTCATCAGAATCATCAGTCACTCCTTCATCAGCAAGATAACAAGATTTGTCTTTATTCTTCTTAAATCTGTATCTCTGATATTCAGGGTTAGGCTTGTATACTCTTCTAGCTTATTCTCTTAGTCTAGCATGTCTACCAGGGCATCTAGAAGCCATATGACCAATCTTATTACAGTTAAAACATTTAAAGGGTGCTTTACCTTCATACTTACTTCCAACTGGACCTTTAGGCATTTTCCTTGCAAATAGTGCTTCAAGTTCTTCATTTTCTTTCTTGCTTTCTTCAAGTTCTTTTGCATAAAAGGCTTTCCAATCATATTTGTCAAATGATGGTGCAGATGATGTTGATGCTTTGAAGGCTAAATCTGTCTTTATAGTATCAACAAGACCAAATTCCTCAATTTCAAAGCCTGAAAGTTTTCCAATCAATGTATCTCTAGTTACTGACATATTAGGCATTGTTTTTAACTCATTTATAGCAGTGACTTTCATTTTATATGCCAGTGGAAATCCTCTTAAAACTTTTGAAATAACTTCATCTTCACTCAAGGTTCCTCCACAACATTTAATACCCAAAACAATTTCATTAACTCTTTCCATAAAAGCAGAAATCCTTTCATCTTCTTCCATTTTCAGATTTTCATACCTGACCCGGAAGCTTTCAAGCTTTGCAATTTTGACTATGGAATCTCCTTCATTTGGTGTTTCCAAGTGATCCCAAATAGCTTTAGCAGTGGACCTATCTGATAATCCTATGATTTGCTGATCTGATAATGTGCTCAGAAGTGCTTCTCTTGCTTTGCAATCATTTTCCTCATCTTTAGCCAAGTTAGGTGGATTAGGCTGATTTTGAGCAGGAGCAGTATATCCATTCTTTGTAACATCCCAAATGTCCTTACCAGTGCAATTTAGATGCGTCTCCATTGTGATCTTCCATATGCCATAGTTGGTTTCATCATGTTTAGGATTGTCCTTCCTGAAATTGTTAGTAGACATTTGATCTCCTCAAGCTGTTAAACTTCTGCAAAAGAGGACTAAGCTCTGATACCAATTGTTAGGTCCTAGAGACAACTGAGAGGGGGGGAGGGGGGGTGAATCAGTTGTCAAATAAACTTAAACCAAAAACAACTTAACCAACTTAATGCTTAATACCGGTGTACCAAGGATCATTCTTGAGAATGGTGTTAGTTTGAGTACGCAAAAATAAAAATCCCTTAGTGAGGTTCCAAACAATATCAAGATAGACCCCTTAGGAGATACTTGAGAATTGTTAACTCCTTCATGATACGTGCTTTCAAAGAGAATCCCTCTTAAAAAATTAACTAATGAAAAAAATTGTAACTTATTATAGGTGCTATCGAATTTTTGAATACGTAAAACCACATTGATTGAAGTATAAAAAAGCATAAACCTCATGAAAAATATTCTATATTGAACATTTAAAGAAAAAATCCTAGAGGAACTATTTTCTTATGCTTTAAAGTTATGAGCACTAGCATCAACTACTACAAGGTTAAGATTTGAAGCCATTTAAAAGATAATAGTTACTTTAAAGGTGAGAAAAAGAAAAAGAAAGTACAATGAATGCAAGCCAAAACACTAAACAATAGTAAAACTAAAAGAAATTCTCTACTTAATTCAATCTTATATAAAATAAATGATTTTTACTTGAAAATAGAAAAAAATACAAAACAATAAATATAGATTCGAGTAAAAATAAAAAATATTTTTTTCTAAAAATATATATTTTATTTTATTCACATTAAAATAAAAAAAAAATAAAAATAAAAACTTTAATTAAAAAATATAAATAATATATTGATCACTATAATTCCTCTTTTAATAGGAACTAGTAACATAGCTTGTACACTTGACATTATAAGTAATAAAATGTACTTTCCTTATACTGTAATTGGAACTTTCTTAGTTATCCTCCTCCTCTCAAATACAATTTTTTAATTTCTTTTTTATTTTAGAAATTAAGTCTTCATTGTGTTAAGACCTATAGTTGAAGATCCAAAATAAGGGATAGATTCACATGATTTATTTTGCTTCTCAATAAATAGTGAATTATGTATTTATCACTTATAGGGCCAGGTTGTTCTTCACTTGGAGGTGGTGCATTTACTGAATTAGGCCCTTTTTATCCACTTGGAGATGGTCGCGGACTTCAGAGCAATTTACAATCTTGGAACAAAGGTATCATATTGAATCAAATACAAATGATATGAGATAGATTTATGGATGCATGCAACAAGGACTATGTTTTTAGATCTTTCTTATTCTGACATGCTTCCTCTTCAAACATGTAGTATCAAACCTCCTTTTTGTAGAATCTCCTGCTGGAGTAGGCTGGTCTTACTCAAACACTACTTCAGATTATAATTGCGGTGATGAATCTACAGGTGATTATTGAATAAATTTATATTACTTTTTGTGTCATACAGTTTAAACTATACTTACAAACTTCATTTTTTCTAATGCAGCTACGGACATGCTAGCATTTCTTTCAAATTGGATTAAAATGTTTCCTGAGTATGCATTCAAAGATCTATTTTTAGCTGGAGAAAGCTATGCAGGTTAAACATCCATTTATTATTCTTTCAAAAATATCATTAAGACATTTGTTTTTTATTATCATGATTTTTTGGTCATGTAATATAGGTCATTATATACCACAGTTAGCGGCTAAGGTGATAGAATATAATGAAGGATACACAAGCTATAAATTCAACCTTAAGGGGGTATTTGTGAGTATTTGTCAAATTTTTTCTATTATTAGATTTTTTAATTATGTATTATTTGGTATGGATCTTGCTCTATATTTGTTTGAGATTGTATATGGTCTTATTATAAATTGATTATATATGTATATGTATACATACATACATACATACATATATAAGTGAAAATTCAATTGTTTATTGTTTACTGCTTATTCTTTTTCATTTAATAAATATTTTAAAATTATAATTTATTATTATTTTTTAGGAATGTATAATTGGTTTTAACTGACACTTTATTTTTTCAAAATTTTAGTATTACTTTAATTTTGACACACACATGTATATGTATGGGTGTGCGTGTACATACATACATGTATATACACATATACATACATAATTTTGTTTTATAGTGAAAATTCAATTGTTTATTGGTTATACTTATTTCATTTTATAAATATTTAAAAATATAACTTATTATTATTTTTTAGGAATGTGTAGCTGGTTTTAACATGACACTTTTTTACTTTTTTTTTTTCAATTTTTCATTATTACTTTATTTTTTACCTTAATTTCTTACTTTTTGTACAGATTGGTAATCCACTACTTGTACTTAATGTTGATACCATAGCAACTTATAGCTACTATTGGTCACATGGATTGATCTCCGATGAATCTAATATTTCTTTTAAGAAAAAATGCAAATTTGATAAGATCATTGGAGGTGTTGATGTTATAAATATTTCCAAAGAGTGCAATGACACATTAAACATGATTGAAAGTGAAGTTGGTGAAAATGTTGATGCCTATGACATAATAATTGATATTTGTCCCACAGAGCTAATCGAACAAGAGCTTCGATTGCAAAAAAAGGTGATAATTTTGTTATATTATCCTTTTTTCATAGTTAAAGTCAAACTAGCTAGGTAGTTTATTTGTATTGTTTGAATTTTCAATGATAAAAAATATGTATACGTTTTTTGAGACATTTGAGTCTCTTGAATATATTTTAAAACTTGATCACATATTTTCCTTTCGGAATTTTATTGTCAGGTAACCCACATGAGTCTTGGAGTTGACGTTTGTGTGAATTATGAAAGATCATTTTATTTCAATTTGCCTGATGTTCAAAAAGCACTTCATGCAAATATAACAAAGTTACCATATGGCTGGCATATGTGTAGCAGGTGAGTAAATATTTTTGTTTCACACAATCAATATAGTTTGAATCTTTTGTGTCTTCTGTCTCAAATGAAGCTAAATTTGTTTATCATCATTTTGTATATTGAAAAAGAGAATAATATATACAAAGTATTTCATAGGTTATTATGCATTGAATAAGAAAATAAAATTTTAAATTGACAAATTAGTCTATCACTTATTAAATTAGGTTTTTTGATTAAGATAAATGGGTTTTACAGGGACCTAAAACCCAAATTCATCCAAAATATAAATAGAGTTAACCGGAGTCTAACCAACTACTAAACAACAAAGAAACAAGGGACGCACCCCAGAGAGTCAAACCACAAAAAACACACCGGAAACAAACAAACTAGCTAAAAATAATTTATTATATTAGGTTAATAGTTATTGTAAAATGAATATATTTGATACAAAATTTTATAAGAAAAAGAAGGAAAAGTAATAAGTCATAATGAGTATATTTGTAACTCTAAAATTGAAGTTGAAAAATAAATTGGAAGGTGAATATCGAGGCCAAGAGTTGACAACTCCATAAGAATGTAGATTTTGTGTTAGTAATCTTTTGATGAAGAGAAATAGACATTAATGAACCTCATGATGAATAAAAAAATATAGAAAACCATGGTTTTCTATACATAGTAGCGAAACATTTCATAGATCTCATAAATGACAATAAATAGCTAGGTACAAAATCCCTTCTCATTCTAGTTCATTGCAACAAACTTTAAAGCTAGATGAATAACTTTTTTCATATAAAATTAGTTTTAATAACTAATTAAATATTCATAAATTATAAATAATAAATAATGTACATTAAATTTTCATAATCTATTTCAATGATAATAAGAGTATATTTTTTTATTTTTTACTTATATTAATATTTTTATTTTAATTATATGTATGAAATTATTAAATACCATATAACTTCAAAATATTCATCTTTATTTATTTAATAATTTCTAAAGTACAACCTACTCAAGTAGATACCTACTTCAGAATGATATCCTATCTTTGGTACATATAATGCAACATCTTGATAAATATGTAGCCACATTAGGTACTCATGTACTAAATGACATCTTTAAAAATAAGAAAAGGAGAAAATGTATAAGACAAAAATCCTCCCCAAAAGAGAATGATGAGAGTAGGGTTATGTGACCCCACTCAAAATGATTGAGAAGGCTAGAATATCATGTGAGAAAAAAATACACATCATAATAGAGAGAAGAAATGAGGAAAATGTAGGCCTCCTTAATATGTAATCTCTTTCATTGATGGTGGATGCTCAAATATGAATACTTAAGATGATATAAAGTCATCAAAAACTTTTTCTCCCCTTCAAAAGGAACAAGAAAAAAATTGGGTATGTAGAATATCTCATTGAAGGAAAAAATATAAGAATGGGTGATGTCTCTAGAAGATACTCATGTGTTACAATCTTAGAAATGAGAGGTGCTGTAATCAAATCATAATTCCTATGTGTAACTAAAGAACGCGATAATCTAATACCTTATAAAGATAAATGTAGAATAATATACAATGATAAATTGATAAATACTAAGATAACAAGTTTTCATCAAAGAAGATATCAATATCCTCAAAGGTTTCTTCCAAACATGAAACAAGGGACTCACAAATAAAACTTGATAATTACTCATCCCAAGAAATTATTTTTTGAAGATAATGAATACGATTCTACTACATAGAATCATTAAAAGCCACAAAATCACTTATGAACTTGGGAAATTATGGAGTGTGAAAAAAATATTAAAATGACTTATTGACCAAAAAAATTTGAAATATATAGGAGGATTAAAATGAGTGATGTATGCTTCAAGTATTACCTTGGTATAAGTATACAACCATCGAGGAAATATTCCATAAAAAATATCCCACCACATTCTATATTTGACAATTTAAATCCCTCTAAAAGTTCCCTGAAAACAAAGCATTTGTCGCACCACTAAACCCTAAGGTGAGGGTTGTGATAGAGCCGCGCAAGGCGCCATGCGAGTCTTGACTTGCTATAATAGAGGTGGGATCATTACTTGGTATAGTAGGGCGGGAAAGGGCTCACGTTGCTATGTATTTATTTTATTCTTCCAGAGGAGATTTGTTATTAGTTAAACCAACTCCATGATATATATAAATAAACATGTATGTATATAAAATAACTCATAACTTTTCTTTCAAAGCTAAACATTGTTGATTAACATACACTTATTTTAAATCCTATCATTAACCCCTCTCTCTCTACTTATTTAGCTATTTCAGTATGAACTTAAATAGAAAGGAGTTTTGCCCCCAATGTTATGCCATAGTAATTATATGCTTACATATAAAATTATTTTTATGAAAGAGGAAATATTCTCTTCGTAATGTTTTAGGAGGTAAATGATCTTTCATATGTCGTAATATAGTAATATATCCTTTTCTTTTATTTTACATGTATATACATTGAATAAGCATCTTATTTTATTTTTGGTACATAATGCATTTACAACTAACATCTTTGTTTATCAAGAAAACGTACATAAGATTAAAAATCTACTTACCTTTAAATAGATTAATGAGTAATTATATATAGGTGATTATTCCATTATGCATCATTAAGAAAAAAGTGGGCAGAAAAAGCAGGTTCCTGCATTGGCCCCAAAATATTCCTAAAAAAAGCAAGTTGTTAGAATTGACCCCTTGGAATTGCAATTTTATGCCGACCCATTTGAGACCATTCGTAGCATCAAATAATCCTTTTTACCATTGATTTATTATTTGACTTTAATGACTCCCCCAAACTTCATGAAACTTGACTCATTTACAGAGGCTAGAGACCCGAGACAAATCTTAAGAAGCTAAGACACAACCATAAAAGAAAAAACTAGGGGGGCCCCATTTGCAATGGGGCGATGTGTGAAAATGTCACAACAATTGGCTACTTTTTATAGAAATCTCATCAAAAAAATTAGTAGTATTTGTACGCCTATGACTGAGACAATGAGGGGAGATAGGAGAGGCTTCAAGTTGACATCTAGAGCACAAAGAAGCTTTGAACTATTAAAACAAAAAGTGATAGAACAATAGGAGTTAGCTTTTCCTAATTTTAATAAAAATTTTCAAGTTGAATGTGATGCTAGTGGAAATATAATTAGAACAATATTGAATCAAGAAGGAAGACTGGTAGCATATTTTAGTGAGAAGTTAAATGATGCCAATACAATGTATTCAATCTATGATTAGGAATTCTATGCCATAGTTCAATCCTTGAAGAAGTGGAGACATTACTCGTTGCTTAAGGAATTTGTGTTGTATATCGATCATCAAGCCTTGCAACATTTAAAGACTAGTAGCATATTTCAATGAGAAGTTAAATGATGCCAAAAAAATATATTCAATCTATGATTAGGAATTCTATGCCAGAGTTCAATCCTTGAAGAAGTGGAGACATTACTTGTTGCCTAAGGAATTATGTTGTATATTGATCGTCAAGCCTTGCAACATTTGAAAAGCCAAAACAAGCTGAATAAGAGACATATGAGATGAGTTGAATTCTTGTAGAGTTACACATTTGTGTTGAATCATAGGAGTGGTAAGTCAGACAAATTTGTTGATACATTAAGCCGGAGGAGGAATTTGTTGAAAAAAATGTGAGTGGAAGTATTGGGTTTTGGGAAACTTTAGTGCTTGTATGAGGAGGATCTTGATTTTGTAGAAGCATGGAAAGCATGCAAGGAATAGATAGTCATAGATAGAAGTAAGTGGTTGGATTACTTCATTCAAGAGGACATGTTGTTTAAGGGAAACTAGTTATGCATTCTAAGGAGTTCAATGGGACAAAATTTGATCAAAGAAAAGCATAGTGAAGGATTAGCAGGGCCTTTTGGAGTTGACAAGATAGTTGGTTTGGTGAGTGAACATTATTTTTGGTTGTAAATGTATAAGGATATCTAGAATTATATTCAAAGTTGTGGACACTGACAAGTTGCAAAATGAGGTAGTCAAAATATCAAGTTATACAAAAAATTGATAATATTGAAGAGACTTTGAGAAGACATTAGCATGCATTTCATATTGGGATTACCAAGGACCTACCTTTGATAGTATTGAAGAGACTTTGCAAAGACATTAGCATGTATTTCATATTGGGATTACCAAGGACATAAAGAGGACAAGATCTAGTAATGGTTGTAGTAGATAATTTTTTTAAAATGGCACATTTTATTCCTTGTAAGAATACCACTGATACAGTACATGTTGCAAACCTATTTTTCAAGGAGATTGTCAGATTGCATGGATTATCAAATAGTATAATTTTAGATCTGGAAAGCAAGTTCATTGGATACTTTTGGAAAATATTATGGAAGAAGATGAAGATAGAGTTGAAATTTAGTTTAGCATATCATCTGCAGACTAATGGGTAGATGGAGGTAGTAAAAAGAGATTTGGGTAACTTGTTAAGGTGTTTAGTAGGAGATAAAGAAAAAAAATAGGATATAGTTCTACTGCAAGAAACATTTGCTTACAATAACTCAATAAACCAGAGTACATAGAAGATAATATTGAGATTGCTACTGGAATACATCCTAGAGTAGTTGTCAAGCTTGGAGACATCAGTAAGGAGACTAAGTGGAGTGAAGAAGCATAAGACTTTGCAAGATACATGGAGACAGTGCACACACAGATCAAGAAACATTTGGAGGACATGACCAATAAGTATAAGGAATATGTAAATGAGGAAAGTAGACATAAGGAGTTTGATGTTGGATATGAAGTTACATTATATCTTAGGAAGGAAAGATTTACAATGGGCAAATACAAGATGAAGATGAGGAAGTATGGACCTTGTAAGATTCTGAAGAAGTTTGATTTAGGAAAAACATATGAAGTGGAGTTACCAGAGACATTGGGTTATATCACATATTTTTAATGTTGTAGATATTTATGAGTATCATGGAAGACAATCAGATGACAATCACAATAAAGTTTGTTTAGAGGTTTGGTTACCACATCAACCACTAGAGTAGATTAAGAAGATTTTGGATAGTAGAATTAGGAGGAACACCAAGAACAAGCAATATCAAGATTATTTGGTGAAGTGGAAAGGTAGACCAACAAAAGATTCAACACATATTTCTCAGGCTAAGGTAGATTGCCTTGGTTTTCCTCTAGCTCCAAAAAAGTGAGAGGCTCACTTTCTTTCTAACCTCCGATGTTTGATGTAGGAGCATCTCTAGCTATCAATAAATCCTACATCAACCAAAACTATTTCCTTTCTTGCATTTCAATTTGTATCTATCTCAACACTTTCCTCGCATTATACCAAATTTTTCTTTTCATGCCTAGTGGATCCGAATTCCTGCTTTGAAAATGGTAATCTACATAATATCTAGAGAGTTTTTGAATTTCAGCAATATATTATGTCTAGAAGCTCATTCATTTGCCAAAACATTTGTATGCATAGTGCCAGTTTACTTGCTAACCCTTCCTATGGCACACAAATATGATTGGAACATCATTCAAGACATTTGGAACCTAGGGGAATCTTTTCTTGTGGTCTACATCTTGTTTTCTCCTTCCTCAATGTATTTTGAGGCCGAACTTGACACTTCATTATTCTTAGAAGTTTGAGGCCTTGAGGCCGATGCAAATATTTTTTAGAGCTTGTAAAGCATATATAATAACATCTTGTATTCATTTAAATGAAGTTGATAGATCCATAGTTAGATTCATAAAGATATAAAATCTGCATTGAGAGTTTAGTTTTGCTAGTCCATTGGACTGTGATAAGACCAATGCATCTTGTGTAAACTTGTAATCCCTTGCGGTAGGCATGTGAGCCAATTGTTATTATGGATAACAATGTATATGATGTAATTGATGTTTTGATTAAGGGAAAATAGGTTTTGAAGGGCCCTTGAAACCCTTTACATTAATCTTTTACATCAAATTATAAAATAGATATAGAAATGAAAGCACAACAAGATGGAACAACCAAGATAGAACAACCAACAAAAACAACGACTACTCCAAAAGACAGGAGGAGGCAACCCATACAAAGAATGGGCTAGTAAAACCAGCCCAAACAACCAACTACAAGGATCCTCAAGGTTTACAATTGGCCTTATGGGAACGAAGAGTCATAACGAAAGAAGGCTTGGACATCTTTGAAGCTTTCCCTTTACAGTAATCCATCCTTCTTCAACTTTAGCTACCGTGACTTTTCAATCCGAAGGGCCCAACATTGATCTTTCTAGACTGGAAAAAAGAGTGTTAGCAGAGGGAGTGACAATCATCGCGGGCACAAAATCACAACCAGCAGATGGGGCAGAAGTTGTGCCAACACACTATGAAGAAACCGGCAGGGTAGGAGACAACGAACCATTTTCAACAGAAGAGACAACAACAACATGTTTAACAACATCTTTAATCATAGGAACATCTGTAGTGGTGTCCGAAGAATTCATTGCCAATAAAGAATCCAAGCCAGCCAAAGTAGAAACCCCAGCACCCAACGACAAGTCTCTGAAGATTTCTTTACTGTGTAATGTTGGAAAGAAGCCCTCGACCACCATGAGGCAACAATATTTTTCTTCTCAAGCCCACAATTCCCAGCCACATGACTGGTTTTAAAGCATATGACACCTTAAAGGAATACCTTTGTAATCCAGAGATTGGACCCAACTGCCAAAAGAGGAATTAATGGAAATCTCCGCTCGTAGTCCCTTAGAAACATCTAGCTCAACAAGGATGCAAGAAAAAGTAATATGGTAAAGATCGAAGGAATCATTATCCACCATAATGAAGCTCCCAATAACATCACCAATCTCCTTGAAGAGAGAATCAACCCACAAGTGGAGGGGAAGGTAAGGAAGCCTAACCCAAACTAGAATTTTGTTGAACTTCTCAGAAAGGGGGTTAAAATCAGTGTGCCAAGGTTTGGCCAAAAGAGGCATTTTATCTTTCTCATAGAAAAAGATTTTGCATAGGATTTTTCTACTATCCTTAGCATTCTCAAATTTAGCAATAAAGAAACCTTTAGCCATAGGGAAAATGTGAATAGTACCTGAAATGAGAGGAACCCAGTGCTGGGAGATCCATTTGTGCAACTCCGGTAGGCTGGGCTAGATTCCCTTAAATCTATAGATGATGCTATGCTTCATAAAAATATTCACATTGTTCTCTATCTCTCATTCGGATGCCTCATTTACATCGACGGACGCGACACAGGAAACATGGATAAACCCTAAACCATCCCATCTGCAAAAAGAAGGATCCCTTGAAGCCCAAGCAGAGTTTAGGTGTGATCCACTAGCAGCCATCAAAGCCCAAGATGGGCCAACATGTATAGGGTCAGTCGTAGCTCGATCTGATTTGCTGGGGAGAGCAGTAGTAGGCAACGAGAGTTGTAGGTTCAGGTGGGAGTTGGAGGCCATCTATAATATCTTTCAATATGTAATTGATGTTGTTGATGATGAACATATTGATATTCTTTCTTACTAAGTTTTTTTTTGTGTTATTTCCACTATGTTGACTCTATGCTAGATGGTTGGATAGTGTTGTTTTGGACCCTCCATTCGTGAATTTATCACTTTTCTTTACTGGTGTAGGGCACCTAGCTCAAAGTTGTCTTTTCTTGCATTTTAGAGTTTTTGTGTGATTTAAAGTTATTTTATGTTGTAATAAGGTGGAATAAGTCCTATGATGCTTTTTGAAGCCATAGTTTGGTTGTCCACACTTTTGTTGTGCTCAGGATCCAAAATTGTCATTATCCTGAAATGCTGTCAAAATGTCAATTTTTGGTTTGTACCAGGTGGATGCCTAGAAACTTGTTAGAATGTTTGGAAATGGTTTAAATCTATTTTATGATGCCATTTGAGAGTTTTTTAAGGCCTTGAGAGCCTTGGAGTGTGTTTTTGCACTCATAGGTAAAAGTTGTCAAAATTGTCATGACAACTTTTGCATTTTTAGGCAAAAGTTGTCTATGAAGGAAATGGCATTGCAAGTTGGTTGGAACCAACTTGAAATTGTGTATAAAACCTTCTAAACATATCCAATACGAGGCTAATCAACTTTTGGTTTGCATTCAATTTTTTTGCCAAGGGTTTCCTATGCTTTTTCTCACATTTGGACTGTTTTTGCTTTGAATTTCTGATTTTTTATGATTTGTACAGTCTGGTATGGTTCTCATAGTAGAATAGGAAGTTATAAATTTGTTTTACCTTTCCAACAAGTATAATATTAAGGTCTGAAGTGCTTTGAATCAAAAGTTATCACTGTTTTTGTAATAGTTGCTCACAAACCCTTGAAATTTGGGGTTTTGATTGTAAAATGCATTTTACTTGAGCATCCATGAATGGCACAAGTTTCAATCCATTGGATGGCTTGGATAGGCTCTATAAATAGTTTTAGAGTAGGCTTTTTGTGTTTTTTCAGGCCACAAGGAGGAGAATGGGTGAGATGAACAACACACAAGCTTGTAGCTAGTGTGTGGGGGCAGCAGAGATTGCTCATTTTCAGAGCCATGGAGAACTGATACCTTAGCAACCCATAGTGTTTTGGAAATTTCTATGGGTTTACCAAAATTATCCAAGATTTTTCTGGTTGTAGATTTTGACTGGTGAAGAGTTTGGAGCACATCGTCCAAAACTGCCTAGAAGCCCTAAACCTCTTAAAAATAGCTCATTTTGAGTTACCCTAGTTGTATGACAAACCCAGATGGGAAAATTTGTGATCTTTTTCAACTTCAAAATGGGTATCTGAATATGTAAAAATATATTGGGATTGTTAGGAAATTTTGGGGGAAAAGACCAAAAAACAGTCCCAGAAGGGCTAGTCATTTAGGCCTAATAGCAGCCAGTAGAAGCAAGTTGAAAGCCTAAGGCTTGGAAGGAAGGTGCAGACCTTTATAATGAATAAAATGGCCTTTAAAATACCTGAAAAAAATAACCACAAACTTTAAACATGGTTAGAGTGAAGATCCTTGGTGGAGGTCTTTGGAGCCTAGTTGGAGTTTTGGGAAACTAGTAGGAGACCATCTCAAAATCAGAGATTTGGGTCAAAACCAACAAGAAACCTCAAGAGGCTATACCTAGGAGGAAAGATAATTGATTTTATGCCTTAGAGGTCTAAGGAGTGTACCCTAACAAGTTACCTTGGAGGAGCTTGAGTAGAAGGGTGAGTTGAGGAGTTGGGGTGAGTAAGGGTGAATTGGAGAGCTAGGCACAAGATCTCTGCATCATTTACCTTTCTCATTCAAGTCACTAGTTTTGGAGCTTTCTCCCTTTTCAAAATCAATGACACCTTTGGTATTTTGTGATTTTTGATAACTAATCATCTCATCAAGAAAGTCACTACCACCTTTGAGTTTCAAACCTTTCTCTATTTGTTCTTTTGCATCCTTCAGTTTTTTTCTCAGAGCAACAATCTCTTCCTCAAGTTTGGTACATTCAAAATTTTTAGCATAAAGCTTAGACTCTAAATAATCAGCAACTTTCTTTCTTTCTTGAATTTGAATCTTTAGGTTTATTATATATATATTTTTTCCTTTTTTAGTTTTTGATTACAATTTATGCTTCCTTCTCATTCTTTAGTTTGAAAATTTCATTCTGTGCAATTTTAAGCTCGTCTTTTCATTCCTTGTTATCTGCAACTTGATTTTTAGTTTGATAATCATCCTTTTTTCCTTATTTAATTTAGTTTTGCAATCTTCATGTTCTTTCCTTGCAATAGCTAAATCATCAAGAGCCTATCAAAGTTCCCCTTCTAGATCTACCTCACAATCCCTAGGATCAATATCCCATCCTTCAAGTTCCATTGCTTCTAAGTTGACTTATAGAAGAATCTCACTATTCAACAGAACTCCAAATCCTTTTGTGTTCAAACACAAACCTACCTCAGTTTTTAGATTGCTGCCTTAGGAAACTTTCTTTGATACCAATTGTTGAACACACCTAGATGTTGAGAGGGGGGTGAATTAAAATAACTAAAACTTAACCATTCAATAACTTTTAAACTATTAAATCATATCTATAAAAGAAAAAGAATAGAAATAGAACATACACCACATAAGAATACTAATAATTTTATGTGGAAAGCCCAAGGAGGGAAAAACCACACTGAGGATCAACTCACATTATATAAAATACTTGTAATAAATTTTTTTAGGTTCATTGTCATGGAAGCTCACGACTCCTTGAATGGACTTCTAGGCTAAGGCACACTGCCCTAGGGCAAGATACAATGGATTTGCAAACTAAAGATCACTTCTTCATGGCATGATACAATGAGATTACAATAAGAAACACAATATGAATCATTAAGAAGAAGCATCTAACAAAAGTTGATAAAGTCGTTCTCTTTGTAGCCCAAATACTTTGTCACACAATTTTTACACACTTCATAATCATATTATATATCACTAAATTATTTCACACACAACAACTTCACATCAACTCTTACATCTTCACAAATGATTTATCCTTCTATATATATCTTCTGCAACACCACCAAAAATTAATTAGGTTGCTCAATAGGACTTATCAAATGAAATGTGTGACCTAGAATAGGTTGGCTCCAAACACGTCTCATCCATAGAATTAGGTTGTTGATCAACCCAAGACATGACTTAGCTCCAAACATATCATAACACATCCTTAAATGCAATATATTAGGTCAGGTTCAATCACATATGAAGGAACACATCCCATCAACTCTAATGTCAACAATATTATCAAAATTATTGGCTATTTATCTTTAAAACATCACAGAGAAACCAAAAACATTATGTAGACCAATATGAAGATGCTGAAGACCATCTACAATGGTCTACAATGTCCTTCTGAAGAGATCAATCATTGATTTATGGCACAAGAGAAACAATTGTTGAACCCATGACAAGACTAAGAGGGGGATGAATTAGTCCTAAACAAATTAATGTAGCACATAAATAATTAAAAATCAACACACATGAACACCAAGATTTTCTATGTGGAAAACCCAAACAGTGAAAAACCACAATGAGCACCTGCCCAAAAATATATCCACTATGTGTATCAGATTGCAAAGAAAAGACTTCACTACTTTAGACTTGCAAACCAAGGCTAACTGCTCATGGCACAAGATAAAAAAAGGACTTGCAAAACCTGAAGCTAACTGCAATAGGGCAAGATACAAAAATGATATGAAAAGAAGGATCACCTGATCATGAAGTTGTCCTTGAACTCTGCATCAAGCGACCAACATCATCTCACACACAACTTAGATCTCAACTGCCAACACTGTCTCATATCTCTTCCACAATTTCAACACAACTTGCATATCATTCGAACACAACTCTTTGAACCTTATTGATATCTTCACATCACACATTCACTCTACCATACTTCCTCTATCTTTCTCATACTCTTCTCACTTGGATCAATTATACACATTCCTTATATACAAGATAGGTGATCAAAAGGTTGAACCAAGTTGGCCTAAACCAAAATATAACTTTCAGACCAAAAATATACACGTTGATCCACTCCAAGAGAAAGAGAGGACCAAAACACATATTCCAAAGATCAATTCACCAATTTGCACTCACCGGAACATAACCAACAACATATCCACACACTACACATCCATATAAGCAATTAACAATCAAAACATACTATGATACCAAAACTATATCCAACAAAGATAACCATAATAAGCAACATCAACAACACTTTCCGAACCTGAAATTTTTTGAAACAACCAATGAACACCTACAACACCAACACAACAAGATATATTTGCACCACAAACATTCCTGACCAATGCCAATCCAAAACAACAAGTTTGACATGAATGACAACCGCAACAACACATACTTCCAACAATAATTTACTAATATAGTAATCACAGTGAAAACCAGATAAACTATGTGACATCAACATAATAAATATCATGCTCAGAGCACCAACACACCTAGAACTCACATCACTGAATATAAAAGATACATAGATATACCAATCACCATAGAAGAATATGGAGCATTCTGGTGATTCAACCAAGACATGCTTCACTATCAGATTGTGATCAAAGAATAGACACTTATAAATTTTGCTACAAAAAATATTATGACTTGAATACGTGATATTAGGCCTCTAACACACTTCAATTATTAAATCCCGAATTGCACAATGAGAAGATGTAATGCAGTAAAATGTGAAGTAGTTTACCAACTCTGAAACATAGGGAGACACTCTATTTCAAAACTTAGACAATTTTCTTTAAGCAACAAGTATGAGTCTAAACTTCCAGAATCCCTCAACTAACTCCAAAACATGTAGTCACTAGCAAACATGATTGCATCAATATAGAAACCATATGTAACAAAGTGCTACCATATAGTTTCTCATCATCCAAACAAATACTTTGCTATGGATACATTTGTTGAACCTCTAGATTGTCTTCCTTTTGGATCTCAAGACTCTTAACTATAACAATAAATGTTTTTAACTTATGAATACATACTTAAAAATTTCTTTTCTAAACTATCAAATTTTAATTTTTTTGAAGAAAAAACTTCTAATTTGCTTAAATGGAAAGGTAATAATTTAAGAATGATTACTCCCATATTAGAGAGATTTTTTTTTCTAATTTTATTTTGCAATTAAATTTATATATGTACTAATATTTTTTTCAGTAATTTTTTTTTTAACATCATATCAATTTTATAGATTATTTTATAGACACAAAAAATTAACCCTTCTTCCATTCATCAATTTTCTTCATTAATTAAGTAATTTTTAATTATTCAATTGCCTTACTAAAAATCTCCTCTCCTTATAGCTTTAATTAAATAATTTTATTATTTATTTAATTGGTCATTTTCCCTTAATTAATTAATTTTCAATTAGTTGATTAACCTTTTCACATTTTTCCACCCCTTTATAATTAAACAATTTGGATTATTTAATTGTCTAATTTTTTTTTATCTATAATTGAATAAGCTATTTAAAATATTAGACTATTTACCTCTTCTCTTTTCAATCAGGTAAATAGATAAATACCTATTTACTTTTATCTTGCTAACAAAATTAAATATTTTTATTATTTGATTTCTTCTTTTTCCACTCGCATCCCCATTCTCTTTCAGTCCCTGCCATTTTTCCTTTGATTCCTTTCACCATATTCCCACTCCTCTCCTATCTTTAGCAAAATTTCTCCTACGAGATTTGAGCCATCTATTTCTTCCGGGATGACTTCAAACTCAACCATTGATCTATCTCCCTTTAAATCTATAAATTCAATCATTTCACTCTTTTATTTTTTAACTACCACCGATTTTGAGCCTACTTTTATCTAATCCATTTATTTTTGTAGATTTCTAATGGAATTGTCATACTGATATGGAAATAAACTCAAAAACTATGATCATCTTAAGGGAGTGATTACTTTCTCATGTCTATTATGCTATTTCATTCATTCACTCTTGTTTTTCATGTTCTTCATAGGATAGTTTGAATTTGGAATAGGTTTGAAGAATAGGTGGTGTTCCTTTAATTGTTTATGCATTTCAAATTTTAGGCTATACATTTTTGGCACACCTAGTGGTACTAAACCCAATGGGGGTATCCGTGTGTGCAATAATTTTAGGCATCTAAACAAAGCTTATCCTAAAGATGATTTTCCATTACCTAACATTGATATGATAGTAGGCTTCATGGCAAGAAATGAAACATTAATGGATGGTTTCTCCAGATATAACCAAATATGCATTCCACTTAAAGATCAACATAAAATAGATTTTACTTGTCTGTGGGGGACTTAATGTTGGAATGTGATGCCCTTCAGTCTTTAGAATGCCAAAGCCACTTATTAGAGAGCTATGACTAAAATATTTCATGATATGATGCATACCCTATTAGGGTTCCCACAGATACTGAGAGGGGGGGGGTGAATCAGTATCTGACCGGTAATGAAATTTTCTTAAAACTGAATATGTAGAATATAAAGTAATAGTATACCGGTATGCAAGAATTAATATAAATAACAGAATCAAAAACATCCACATGAAAAGAACACCATAACACAAGATGTTTAACGAGGAAACCCGGTGTGGGAAAAACCTCGGTGGGATTTGTGACCCACAATATTCACTTACTGGCCAATAAGAGAATATTACTTACAATAGGGGCCTGCACATGCAGGAAGGCCAATTGCCTAGAGCTCACTGCTCAATAAGAAGTCACACTGACTTACAATGAGGATTTACACAAATCCAATATTCTGTACTGCTTTACAGTAGCATCTTCAATGCCAGATTCAGTACCAGTTTTTTCTCTATTCTTTACATATACCCTTGTCCTATAATTCGCACATTAGGTCTGCCTTATAATTATTTTTACTTCCTATCCATATCCTACAAATGCCTACAATGATCTCTTTCATATACAAGAGTCATTTTACAATTTGCCAAGTTGGCTTACAATGATAAACAAAATATTACATATCAAAAATCCTGTCGGCCTCTGTGTCGGTATACATATTTCCTTCTGTGCCGGTGTACATCTTCTGTGCCGGTGCTGATGTAGATTGATTTTGTTGATGCCGGTGCACTGTTTTGTTTGAGTAGTGCTTTGCCGGTATAATGTCTTGCCAGTGCCATAGGATTGCAAGGTTGCCTGAGTAATGCTTTGCTGGTATAATGTCTTGCCGGTGTCATAGGATTGCAAGGTTGCTTGAGTAATGCTTTGCCGGTATAATTTCTTGCCGGTGTCATAGGATTGCAAGGTTACCATCAATGACAAAACCTTCAATCACACACAATGTCTCATTGGAGTGTCCATATGCCAACAATCTCCCCCTTTGGCATTGATGGCAACACTCATGAGAAATTTCAAAAAGATATCCAAAAATGTGTAGACAAAAAATGTTACCAAAAATGTGAGAGCTCCCCCTGAGCATGTGATCCCTGTGTTTTGAATTTTCTCATCTACTACTCCCCCTTTGGCATCAATGACAAAGGTTAGTAGATTTTGTAGTTGTACCAATTCATAACCTCAACCTTGTAGTTGGGTGGTTATTATCTGAAGAATATCTCCCAAAATTAAGTTTATGCCATCCATAAACTTCTTGCTCTCCTTTATTGCTATCTCAGTTCTGTATACTGTACCGGTGAGATGCTGCAAGTGCTCTGTCGGTGTTTTGCTACCTTGTGTTAGTGCCTCTGAGATTTCCTTCCGCAGAGATGCTAAATAGTCCAATCTTGGACTTAGTTTAGATCTCAAGAATTTTTCCTTGTTTATAATTTTTCCTTTCTCTCTTTCTAATTTGAGCAATTCTTCCTCAAAATTTGTTATCTTTTCCTCAAAAACTGATAATGTATCAGGTGAGTTAACAAAATTATCAGCAAGTTTATTGATCTCTTCCTGTACCTTGCTCATCTTTTTGTCTACATCCATGGTCAAAAAGTTTATCTTACAAGTGTCTTTGTACAGAGTTTTGTACTCTTTCAATAAATTGCACAGTTCCGATAGAAGTGTGTCAAATTCCCTGTTACACTTCTTTATTCCTTCCTCAAAGAATTTCTGTTTCTCTTTTTGTACACTTTCCTTTACAGTTTCTACCTTTGTTTGCTCAAAATTTCCAGAAATATATTTACAAAGTGTATCCAACTGGCCTAAAGAATCTTTATTGGCTATATTACAATTGGGTGCTATTGATTTCAAAATTGGAATTGAATCATCTATCGCTTTATAGGCTTGTGAGCTATAATCAATTATTTTCTTGATAGATTCGAGCAATACCTCTGTTACATTTGATGGTGACCCAATAAACTGAGTACCGGTGGAAGTGACCATGTTGGTATTGACCTCTGGTAGGTCTGTTTGTGTCTCCATCTCTTTAAGCACAGTTTTTCTTGCATCATTTCTTACCAGTGGCATCTGTTCTGGAGCCTTTAACTCTGTTGGTTGCTCTGTTTGTGTTCCAGATTCCATCTTTTTCTCTGAATCTGCTACCGGTTGCTCTTTGTTTCTTGTTGCCGGTTGCTCTTTGTTATTAGATTTATCTGTGGTATCCTTATCTACCACTATGTTGATTTTTTGAGTATCAACATTCACAGTATATAGGACTTCAGGATTAGGATTATTATCCTCTGTGTCCATGCTCTGAGCTGCTGGTTGGTCTTCTACAGTTGTTGTTGTTGTTTTTACCGGTGAAGTATTTAAAGGAGGTGGGGGTAAGTTGTCTCTAATTTTGATACTTGGTGGTCCACGAACTTTACCTTTCCCTTTGTCCTTTTGATATACCAGAATGGGCTTGGGATTCCTATATTCTTCTTGTTTTTCTTTCTCAACCAAGAATGTATCCCAACCATCTTTTGTTTCCTCTGAAACTTCAGTAACTCTACTTGCCATTAGTGATATTTGCTGGTGTGTAGTGGAAAAAACTATTCGGTTGGCCTGAGCTATCAAATCATCAATTTCCTTAGGTGAGTTGACCGGGTATACTGCAAGTAATTTCTCTATTTTTATTTTCTTATCCAACTCAATTATTCCTTGCCTTCTGGCCTCAAGTCTTTTATATAGTTCATCAGGAATTTCATTTAGGACTTGCATCAAAAACTTTTTATACATGTCCATGTGTAATATAACACTTTCCTCGACTTGTCCTTTCTCATCATCTGATAGGGTGTCATAGATTTTCCCTATGTTTTTCAATTTACCTTCCTCTGTGATCTCATTTAGTAGTATGTCAAGAGGGGCATAGTCAGTGTTTGTCTTCTTCTTCTTTTTGGGGGTCAACTTTTTCTTAGGTGTGTCTTTCTTGATCGAAGACCTCACAACTTGTTGCTTCTGTCTTGTCCTTCTAGGTGAAGGAGTGGACACCGGTGAGGGGTTTCTTTTCCTAACAACTCTTTTGAAAGTTGCTGGCATATCTCCTTCTGAGGAAGTATCTACAGGTGATAGATGAGTTTTAGGTTGTTGGGCTGCCAACTCATCTTCTGTTATGCCAATTTTCTTTAGTACATCTTCCTTTATGGCTTTTGCTTGTCTGGTTCCTTTCCTCACAAATGCCTCAACTTTCTTTACTCTCTTTTTAGATTGAATTTGGCTTTCGATGGTCTCAGCACTACCAAATACTTCTTCCTTTGGTTCATTGGGGGCTTCCAGAAGTGCTTTGGCATAAGTTTCCACTATGTGGTCATCTGTTTCATACCCCATCTCTGTAACCCAGATTGTTCTTGGGATGACTGCTTCCATCTAGATGTCATCCTTTTTGATCACAAAGCATATATCATCCTTGTATTTGTTGACAATTTCTTGTGATAGTCTAATTCTTTTATTCATTCTAACCTTTAGTGCTTGAAAATACTCATTGATATTCTTATCTCTGTTTTCACCCATGTTGTTGAATAAGTTAGACAATTGTTTTCCTACCTGTATGTCGAATCCAAAATCCTTATAGCCTATACCGGGAGCCTGTTTGGTTATATGTAACATTAGGCATACAAGCAAATTTCCAAATCTAAAGGTACCTTTCTTATCCTTCTTGATTTTTGCTAAATTGTCAATTAATTCATCTTTTAACCATTCACAGATATCAATTTTCACATTGTCCTTAACCATGTCATAAGCACTCTTAATGCATAAACTGGAAACAGAGTTAAGCCTATTAGCATGAGTTGCTTTGTAACCTAGAATCATGCTAACAAATCTAACATTTGTATTGGTCACATCATTAACCCTCAATGATCTTTTGTCGGATGTTGCACCAGTTAGGTTTGTTACCAAGTCATTGGAGACCTTCTTGTTTTTGTCGGGTCTGGTACCGGTGGAAGGTAACCCTATTACTGCTTTCATAGCTACCTTTGTAATTTTATGAACTGAGTCAAGCCAAAAGAATGAGCCATGTACCTTGCTAAGAACTATCCTAACCACTTCCTTGGGAAATTTAGGAATGCAGAGGATTTCAGTGAATCCTAGGGTTTCAACAATTTTATGTTTAGGTTTCACATTTCCAGCATTGTCACATATAACAGATTTATACATGTTTTTTATTTCTTCATCACCTAATTCCTCTTTGTTGCAATGAATATACATTCTAGGGTCTTCTGCATAAACAACACCCTTTGGAATTTGAGAAAAAGCACCTATATTGTCATCTTTCTTAGCTACCTCGGGAACTAGCTGAAACACGGGCCTAGGTCATTTTATAACTTCGACTACTGTAGGGTTTGCTATGAATTCAGGTGCAGAGGAGGATGCCATGATGATAAATACCTTTTTCTGCCTTTGGATGGATTGATTGCTGAAGTGCTTTGCCTCTTTGCTTGGAATGCCTTAGCTCGGAAATCTTCGCGCTCTCTGAAAGTTTGAATTCACGGTGAAATGAAATGGAGCCAAAAACCTTATTTTATAAAGTCTGTTCTGCTACCTACCACATTAATTACTTGTTGGCAATGTATTAGCTTAACTTTATTTGCTGGTAATGAAGGATTTTCAACTTCTTTTCTCTAACCGAGGGAATAATAGCACATGTGTCATTTGATTGCCAAACCCTCAAGATAATTTTCTTTAATTAGATGAAGAACATCCTGCCGGTGGAGCATTGCTCTGTCCTGCCGGTGGAGCATCATATTGTCCTACCGGTGAAGCATTTGTTGGTTCTACCGGTGGAGGAGTAACCCCAATATTTAGATCACCTTTTCTAATCCATTGTTTTGAGAATTCTTGCTTAACCTCTTCAACCTTTTCCTTACCTTTCAAGCTAGTACTTCTGTTATCTACCGGTGTACCTTTACTTCTACAAAATTTAGCAATATGACCAATCTTGTTACATGCATAATAGGTTACATTATTTTTCTGAATAGCTTTCCCATAACCTATGCCGGTTTGTGTTCTGCATTTATTTGATAAATGACCAAATCTTCCACAAACATAACATCTTACATTCATTTTGCAATTTTCAGAGTTATGACCAATTTTGTTGCATTTGGTGCATTGACCGGTAGGAGGATTGATGTTCTGATAATTCCTAGATCTACATTCATTTGCCCTATGACCATATTTATTACAGTTAAAGCATTTTCCATTGAATTTGTAAGTATTAGAAGGTCTTACCGGTTTGCTGTGATCCTAGGTATTTGCAGTACCAGAGCTTTCTCCAACTTCAAATCCAATTCCATAAGTGTCACCTTTGGGTTTTTGATTCTTCAATAAGGTACCAAGTTCTTCTGAGCTTTTCTTGAATTTTTCTTTGTGTTGATTTGCAGTTTCCAATTCCCTTTCCAAGATCTCTTTTTGTCTCATTAGTTCATTTGAGTCATTCTGAGTGTGCATCAGATCTATCTTCAACATGTCATTTTCATAGCTAAGTCTTGTGTTCTTATTTGCTGCATCACTTAGTCTTCTGGTCAATTCTTCTTCATTCTTCTTTCTGTCC
Organism: Cryptomeria japonica; assembly: GCF_030272615.1. Classification (NCBI taxonomy): domain Eukaryota; kingdom Viridiplantae; phylum Streptophyta; class Pinopsida; order Cupressales; family Cupressaceae; genus Cryptomeria; species Cryptomeria japonica. Next base: position 673,896,921 of record NC_081410.1, on the reverse strand, counting down.
TCAATTTCTTTTCAAAATCTCATAGTCATATCCTGCATTTCATTTTTTGTTGTCATGATCTCTTGTTTCAATTTGCTTATCATATCATTTAGTGATTCCTTTTCATCATTCTCATTTTGCAATTTTTCACAAAGTTCTCTTCTCTTGTTTCTTGTAACAGTAAGATTTTCTTGAAGTGCTTGAATAATGTCCTGAGCTGCTTTTAAATCATCTTCTAATTTGATATTTTTCAGCTTCTCTGCATCATAGTCAATAAGAGCTCCTTCAAGTTGCTTCATCAGATTTTCCATCTTTACCGGTGTCAAGATCTTCCTCAAGTTGTTAGGCTTCTGAAAATAGAGGACCATGCTCTGATACCAATTGTTAGGGTTCCCACAAATACTGAGAGGGGGGGGTGAATCAGTATATGACCGGTAATGAAATTTTCTTGAAACTGAATATGCAGAATATAAAGTAATAGTATACCAGTATGCAAGAATTAATATAAATAACAAAATCAAAAACATCCACATGAAAAGAACACCATAACACAAGATGTTTAACAAGGAAACCCGGTGTGGGAAAAACCTCGGTGGGATTTGTGACCCACAATATTCACTTACTGGCCAATAAGAGAATATTACTTACAATAGGGGCCTGCACATGCAGGAAGGCCAACTGCCTAGAGCTCACTGCTCAATAAGAAGTCACACTGACTTACAATGAGGATTTACACAAATCCAATATTCTATACTGCTTTACAGTAGCATCTTCAATGCCAGATTTAGTACCGGTTCTTGCTCTGTTCTTTACATATACCCTTGTCCTACAATTCGCACATTAGGTCTGCCTTATAATTATTTTTACTTCCTATCCATATCCTACAAATGCCTACAATGATCTCTTTTATATACAAGAGTCATTTTACAATTTGCCAAGTCGGCTTACAATGATAAACAAAATATTACATATCAAAAATCCTGTCGGCCTCTGTGCCGGTATACATATTTCCTTCTGTGTCGGTGTACATATTCTGTGCCGGTGCCGGTGTAGATTGTTTTTGTTGATGCCGGTGCACTGTTTTGTTTGAGTAGTGCTTTGCCGGTATAATGTCTTGTCGGTGCCATAGGATTGCAAGGTTGCCTCAGTAATGCTTTGCCAGTATAATGTCTTGCCGGTGTCATAGGATTGCAAGGTTGCCTGAGTAATGCTTTGTCGGTATAATGTCTTGCTGGTATCATAGGATTACAAGGTTGCCATTAATGGCAAAACCTTCAATCACACACAATGTCTCATTGGAGTCTCCATATGCCAACATACCCTTATGGAGGATTATGTTAATGACCTATTAGCTAAGTCTGTTACAAGAGAATATCATCTTAATGTGATTGATAAACCTTTACTCAGTAAGAGGCATACAAAGTTAGATTGAATCCCAAAAAGTGCCTCTTTGGTGTAATGTCAGGAAATTTGTTCGAGTATATTATTTCATGTAGAGGCATAGAGGTTGATCTAGTAAAAGTCAAAGAAATAATAGAAATGCCTCCTCCCACTAATTTGTCTCTTCCATAGTTTATAGTACAAATTACAATCCATTAGAAGATTCATTGCTCAATTTTAGATAAATGTCAACCATTAGAAAATATTTTCTACATAAAGGTGTCACATTTAGATGGGATGATAAATGTCAAGAATCTTGTCAACAATTGAAGGATTATCTAATGTAGCCACCAGTTCTCATGCCTCTGATCTTTGGAAAACCAATACTCTTGTATATCTTAGCTACATTATTAGCATTAGGAGCTCTCTTAGCATAACATGATTACTTAAAAAATGCGACAACTATTTATTACATTAGTCATACTTTGGTGGGAAATGAACTTAACTACACACCTATTGAATGAGTATGACTAGTAGTTGTCTTTGCTTCTCAAAAAATTTGGCACTATATTTTAAGTCAGCAAACAAAACTTGTCCCCAAGATAGATCCTTTGTAATACTTTGAACAAAGCAGTACTTATTGGAAAAATAGCTAAATGGGTCATGATTCTTAGTAAAATTGACAGTGAATATGTGGAAACAAAAACAATTAAAGGACAAGTCATAGTTGACCAACTAATAGATGCACCAATAGCCTTAATCATCCCTTTGTATTAGAGTTTATAGATGAGTCAGTCTTTCCAATGACATCTTTGACATAAAGGAAAGTATATTTTGATGGATCATTTAATCAACATAAATCCGAAGCAAGTATTTTATTTGTCACACCATAGGGAGATTGTGTTCCCAAGGCTTACCGATTGGGATTTCCTTGTACCAATAACATTGTTGAATATGAAGCCCTAATAACCAAATTAAGAATAGTTTTGCAATGGAAAATTCATGAACTTCATGGCTATGGTGACTCACTATTAATCATCAAGAAAGTCAATGATAAATATCTTACAAAGGATGATAATCTTATTGACTACAAAAGAATGGTTGATGATTTCAAGAAGTAGTTTTTTTCAATCACATTTGAGAAAATACACAAAGAAAACAACAAGGCGATTGTCATGGCTACAATTGGATCCCTTTTAGATATACCACAGAATGTTCCTCATCATGAGTTCCCGATAGAGCACCTTTATGTCCCTACTTTTGATGCTCCTCATACTAAACTCATCTGCAAAATTGTTGGTTCCAATTCCCCTTGGTGTCAAGACTTTTACAATTACCTTCACAACCAAATCCTTCCACTTAACCTATCTATCAATCAAAGAAATAAATTTATCCATCAAGCCTACCATTATGTTATCATTAGAGATACCCTATACTAAATATGATGAAGGTTACTCTCTTTACAAAGTCAAACACACAACAACAATAAAGAAATGAATAAAAAATGCAAGAAAGGAAACACTTGCTTTCTATTATCTTAATGAAATAAAATTACCACATTTAGAAAATAACATGCTACATCCACATGGGCTTTCTCATTATAATAATCTGTAAACCAGAGCCACAATCTACACTATCAGAACTATCGCCCGTAACCCTAATTGCCTTCTACAATATTAACCATCCTAGAATGTTCTAGAAAGTGTAAATCCCCCCCTTTAGAGGTTGACCAATTTAAATCCCTTTTCACTATATTGGAATATGTTGATATAATGCCCAAAATGGGTTTTGGCGTTCATTTAAATATTTTGAGAATTTTTATTTTTTCTCCTAAAGTTGCACAATTTCTAGAGGCCATATCTTTTGATCTAGGAACCTAATTAGGCTCCCTTTTAATAATTGAAGATCTCAAAGAGATCTACTTCATTCTTTTCCCAGTTTAAGAATCGATTAGACTTTCACAAAGGTCCCATTTGATCATTTAAGGGTCAAAATATCAAATTTAATATTTTTTATAAGATTTTTGAACCTTGAAAGATTAATATCTTTGAAACGATACATAATATTGAGATAATTATTTCTCCATTCATTATATTTACCTATTTTGCTTCTTGGGGTTAGTTTTAAATTTCATGCATGCACAAATGAAAACTTACTAAAAATACTAATCATGCAAAAAAATAGTATCTAAAATTGAGAATACACCTAAAGCCAAACCTATTATGGGAAAGGGTATGAAGGGTTCGAAGCAGGTTGTTATCTTCTCCTCTTCTACCTCTTCTGGTAATGAGGCCTCTACTTCCAATGGCCATAGGGGGGATTCTAAGGACAATGCAGTCAACAAGAGAGTTAGCCTGGAGCGTAGGAGTCAGAATTATGAGATACCCCCTTCGTCTCTTCATTAGGAGACTAGTAAAACCATTGGGGTTGCAGTTCAAAAGGACCTTCATGCCAAGAGTGTTGAGCTTAATGATAAAAGGGACGACTATGTGGATATCTTGGGTAAGGCAAGAGACTGTGCTATTGATACTTTCACTCTTTTAATTTAAATTACTCTTTCATGAAATCAAAGAGGTTAAACTTAACCAGAGGGCTATGAGTAGTAAGCTGGAAGTTATGCCCACTTCTACTTGTCAGGATAGACAAAATGGTGATGGTTAGTGGACTGAGGATGAGAAAAAATCTATTGTGGATTGCATCAATAGAGCTGCTGAAGGTATTGATCATATGAAGAAAGGTTTTTAAGATAGATTCACCCATGTTGAGGAGAATTACAAGAAAATTTAGGCCACCCTCATGACCATTATGTCCAATAGTCATAGAATTGTGACGAAAACAACTGATGCTATGAATATCATGGTGAATAGTCTTGACAGTGTTCAACAAGACAAGATGTTCGTCAGTTTGGATTATGATAAAGACACGACTTAGGGGGATTCTGGCCCTTGTAAGAGGACTAGGGGGAATTTGAAAAAGAAAGCTGCTACCCAAAGTGTGGACTACAAGGAGTTGAGGTTTGATGTTGATAAAATGAGTCTCCTAGAGGTTGAGGTCACTGAGACCCTTAAGAGCCTTATGTAGTTTCTATTGTGTTTCTCTGGTTCTATCTCTTTCTTGTTGTTGGTCAGTGGGTCATTGCTAGTTTTTTTTTACTCGTCCGGACTTTTGTTGGTTCTTTGGCTACCATATGTATTGTTCTATCTTCTGCAACCTGTTTTGTTTTGATATTTTGATTCTAAACCTTTTAGAATCTTCTTTGTAAAGGGTTTCAGGGCCCCTTCAAAACTTTCTTTTTCCTTAATCCAAAACCATGCAAAATATAGTAAACCTACTAAAAATAACCCTTATTGAAAATTTATATATTTTTGGGTGATACAAGATTTCTTTTACACCCTGGATTTTCCCACATTAAAAGAAGTCTTGACAACACCCTCCTTAGATGTTTAGATGATATTCAAGCCCAAACTACTTTACAAGGTGCATGATGGTATATGCATCATTCATTCTAGTGGTCCCTCCTTAGCTAAGAAATTGATGCAAACTGGTTATTATTGGCCTACTATGGAACATGATGCTTACTACTTTTTCAATAAATGACAATGATGTTAGATTCATGGAGATCATATTCATGTACGAGAACAAGAGCTTCAATTGGTTACATTACCTTGACCCTTCTTGAATAGGGAATCAACCTCGTAGGAAAGATCACTCCCTCCTCCTCCAATGCGTAAAATTTTATCATTATCATCCCTAAGTATTTCACAAAGTGGATTGAAGACATTCCTCTTACCTACGTTACTAAAAAAAAAATTACAAAATTTATCCTTGGTTACATCATTTGTTGTTATGGTGTCCCTTCATCTATAATCACAGATAATGGTCAACCTTTCAAAAATCAATATTTTAAAGAGCTTTGTGATCAATTTCACATCCAAAACTAATTTTCCACTCCATACTACCCTCAAAGTAATGGTCAAGCTAAGGTATCTAATAAAACTATCCTGAAATTGTTAGAAAGACAATCAATAAGGTTAGCCGTGATTGGCATCTCCAACTTAATCCCACCTTATGGGCCTACCGAACTAGTGTCCACACTCCTATAGGTGCCACCCCTTACTCCCTTGTTAATGGATATGAAATCAATATACCTATAGAGACCAAATTACCATCCCTGATGGTATCATTGCAATGTTTCATTGATGATGAAGAACACAATTTTTAGATTGCATGAGCTAGAGTTGCTTGATGAGATACAAGAGACAACATTAAATCATCTTCAAGATTAATAAAATTGCCTCCATTATAGCTAAAATAAGAGGATCCAAGTTCACAAATTTGATTTTGGCAACCTATTCTTAAGAGAGAATCCTACAAATCAATCTAGGAAAGAGAGAAGCCATGAAAGTTTGAACCTAACTAGGTAGGTCTTTATAACATTACAACAACTTATGAATCTGTTGCATACCAAGTTTCCACACTTGATAGGGAATTGCTTGAAGAGACACTCAATGATATGCACCTCAAAGATTTATACACTTGGTCCTTGAAATATTTTGTTGAAAAAACAAACAAATCAAAAAAGAAAAAAGAAAAAAAAAAAAAAATTTAAAATGCAAAAAAATTGTCGCCTTGATGAAAACATGGTAAACAAGTATCTTGTGTAATAGAAAAAAAAATGAAAATGTAAAGAGAAATAATTTTTCCTTTGGTGAAAGCCAATTTGATGACACCTTGAGCAAGTACCCTAGTGAAAACCTAAAAAACAGGTGTCATGTGTAGTAAGTCAAGCTTCTTCATCTATCATAATTATATCCAGTCTTCCATAATGAGATTTTTATTTTCTCTGTAATACATGTCCACTCCAATTCATAATAACATCCTTTCTCCACATCTACTATGGCCTGATGATTGTCAATGTTTCTTGTCTTCCTATCATATCCTTTCAAAGAAAATTTTGTAATGCCCCATCAGGAACCCTAAAGGAAAACATCATAATCTATGCAACTAAGGGTGAAATAATTTTTTTTTTAAAATGCATGAATTAAACCTTAGTACATCTAATAACATAGCGGGAGTTTAACACCTGAATTTCCTAAGGGTTACCAACGAATATTACTTCGTAAATTAAATATTTAAGATAAAATTTCCGCAATGAAAGAATCTAAATTTCTTCAAGTAATCATATATCATATACATCAGAAATCAGTAATTGAAGTAGCATATCTTACAATATTTCTTGCTTTCAATATTCAAAAATACATGTTTTCAAAAAGAAATTACATCATGAGCTAAAATGATACAAAATGAAAGTTACATATAGTTTCTTTTCAAAACCTCTAGTATCTAACTAAAAGATGGATAGGAACAAGAGTTGGTACATGAATCATGATCCAAGAATATCAGAGAAGTCCTTCCTCGCCCGAAGATACGTACCAAAACATCCGATGGGAAGTGACACTACCACCCGACCATGTGATTTCGAAAAAGAACCACCCCACCGTGCTGGAGATAGTAGATAACCCTCAAGCAAGCAAAATGAAACAAGAACGAAAGGACTACAAGACTCCACTTACATTCATGTGACCCAACTCACAAAACACTAGTGACTCTAAGGAGAAAGTGTCATCGCATGTCTTACAGTGGATACCATGGTACAGCCTCCCTAGGTCCCGGCCCCCACCTGGGTTATCCTGGTAACCTCTCCTGAACCTCTGATTCCAACTAAGACTCATGCGGACCTTACCAATCCTCTCATGAAGACAAGGTGGTAAGTTTTCCATTCCAGGCCTTCTCGCTACATTATGAGCCCTATACTAGCACTCACCTCTGTGTGAGGCACATTATTTTATTTAACTTTTATCCTACCCTTCCCTAGTCATTTATTAGGTTTTCACTTTCTTAATCAACTTCCAACGGGTTATCCTGTCACCACTTCGGGCACAACCCCCGCTCGAAAGCCACTCTCTCTCTCTTAGGACACTACAGGTTAGTTCTATCTACAGAACTCTATGGCGACACAGACAGCCATTCCCAATCTTGACCTACCTCAAATGAAAGATACAAAATGACTGACCTAAGGTTTGGCCATTACGAACAACTCATAGTGACTCACTCCCTTAAGGTTATACATCTAAATATACTGGCCAAGACACAACACAAGACAAATTGACAACATGACTTAATGTACTTAGTTGCGACCACCAGATAAAACAAGATAATCTTATGTACCAATACCTATCACAAAATTAACTTGCAAAACGTAAACATGTTGTCAAGACACAGAGAACAATATGGTTGGTAAAACACATAATTTTACACTTAATGACAAGTTTAAGAGTTTTGTTACTCTTGTTAACATCTATAGGTATGCTACCTTAATAATTTCCATTCATACAAATAAACGAAGATTAAAATAGAAATATTCATTTCATCAAGGAAATCTTACAATATAACGTAATACATTTCTTCATAGAAAGATGCCTTTATTTTTATTTATTTATCTTTTTAACACAAGAGTGTTACATCATTCTTCCGGAAAATACGGAGAAGTACACTCGTCAGACTCTACATGATCTAAAGGAGTATATCCTCCAGATTTGCTTTCACTTCGGGGAAAGTACCCCACAGACTCATTATCACTCAAGGGGGTATACCCCTCCGATGAGTCAGAACTTATAACTATTGGCTTTTTAGGCGAGCACTCTGACTTGGGTTCTTTTCCTTTTTCAGTGGTAGCTTCTTTGGTTGGGCTCTGAATAGGACCTTTTTCTATTTCTTTGCTCCCTTCTGGAGCTGGGTTCTCTTCAACAAGGTTGTCATCCACAATGGGCTTGACAGGAGTCAAAGAATCTTTCTTGACTTTTAGGTAGTGAGCATAACCCGCTACTAATTTGCGAGCTATTTGTTTGGCTCCTACCATCTCTGTAACGTATCAATAGTAAACTATTACTTCCCAGACTCTCCTAGAGCTATGTCAAATAAATCTTAATATATAGGCGTTGAACACAATCATACCTTTCTTCCATATAATAATAAGTGTGAAATTTGAACTTAAACACTATTCCACTTCTTTAGTCCTAATGTAATCACAACTTCTACTATATGATTTTATTTAATAATCCCTAACGTATAACTAAAACATAACCATAACTATTTCATAAGCAAGACAATAACATGATATATAACTGAGATTGTAAATAATAACGATTATAAACTAAGAAATTCCTGACCTATCTGAAGTGTTGATCAATATGCAAGACCTTGACGCCCGCTTGCTGATAAATATACCTTGCTTGCGATCCTTTTCACCAATGCTTCCAGCTCTATCAAAGAATAGGCAAACAACTCTCTCTTGATTCTATCAACCACTATCCTTTTTAGACATCTCTCACTTGATACTATAAAAACAAACACTATCCTCTCTAAGTCTACTCTCCTCTCTATGATCCTTCGTCCTTCCTTGGATGCCACAAAAGCCTTCTTCTTTTCCTCTCTACCCACACCCCTTTTGATACTAAAAAAAACATCCATCGCTCCCTTAAATCTAGGCTTAGTGATAGCTATCAACTGAAACTCTTTTACTACTAATTCTTCTACTTCCTCCACGCAGGGAGTCCATCTCTAGTTAGCTACAGTCTTTAGCGCTCCTTGATAACGATTATGACAACTATCGGTTGGGTGGAGAGGTTGATTCATTACTTCATTCACTGATGCGTTTGCAAACAGTGACTTGTGTGTTCAATCTGCCAGGTCTAGAGTCCATTAAGGATTATGATTTAGTCTCCACCTTGTGTGCCAGTCCATTCTCCTTTCAAACCGGTCAATCTGCTGTTAGGTGCCAACGAACTGGAGCTCGTGGCGAAACTGGACGTGGAGAGGTGATAGTTTATCGCTTTGGACTGTGAGAGGTGTCCTCCATTATTCGCTGACTGAAGTATACACGCAGGAACCCTCACCTCGCTTGCTGGCTATTGAGTTTATGGCGGAAGAGGGAGACGTGGTATGCGAAGGAGGAGGGTAGTCGGTGGTAATACCGACCCCTCCCTATATTAAGGGGGGTGGTCGATATTACCATCGACCACCATAGACCAAACAACAAACGTTAACCTCCGCCACCTTTTATAAGGTCGAAGTTGATTTTATTTGTTTTCTTTAATATACTTTCGTTATTATGTTTTAATATCATTTCTTTGTTATATTTTAATAATTAATTAATGACTTTAGTTAATATAATTATTTAAATATTAATCCTTCTTTAGCAAATCATATTTGTAAATGTGTATTTTGGTTTTCCAATATTTATAACAAGTGGCGTTTCATATATATATATATTCAAATAATTGAATTATGTATATATTACACGTTCGAAAAGTTTATAAAACATGATGTATTTATAATTCTAATTATATACACGCATAATCCAAAATCTCAGTAAACCGATGGGCGTTATAAACTACTGATAATACGATCACCTTATCTCAACTCAAATAACTACTTATCAGTGACTATTGCCTTCCGAGTATATTATGTCCTTATATTTATTCAAACGATCGAATTGCAACCATCGAGCTAACAAGTTGATAAAATTCATATCCACTCATACCAAGATATTAACTCGTCCTTTATAAACAATATTAAGTCACTAGATCACTTGATTCTTTTTCCTCCAATTACCAAAACTACTCTTATGGACGTAATAAACGTAACATTTACCAATGACATACAAAAATTGGAACACTAGACACGCAAACTGAGCAAGCATCAAGCGACTTTTATAAAGATCAAACAATAAAATATGAAGACCAAACCAATTGATAGAATGACTTACTGAAGGCACTCACCCGAGTGTAACTGACTAAAAATAGGGTCAACTACTATCTCCTTCACTTCCATCGGAAAATATAAGGCACGCTCAGACCTGTGTAGCCAGGTGGAGACGATACCCCGTACCTACCCGATACTTGTACCTGCAACATCCTGCATCACTGACCACACATGCATATATACATATATAGAAATTTCAACATACACATCGATGAAGGAGATTCACGATGTTCCCTGTCTCACCGAGATGAGTGAAGGAAAATCGTCCCCATGCATCCCATACACTCGCAGACACACAACACACAGTGCATAGATGAAGTAAAGTGTCAGTACATAGCAATGAACCATATAATGCCATAAAACATAAATACATAAATACTGCAAATAGATCATATTTCTCATAATCAGATAAAACATGAAACAATGTTATACAATTCTAAATAACCAATGATAATGTATCCACTGAGAATAATAAGAATAAAGTATCAGTTCAAACGAGTAAGGGTACTACATTCTCCCCCCCAAGACTAGGCTTACTCCTGGAAGCCTAAAACAAATATGAATATAACTCTCTCATCTTCATTGCATCTTCCCAAGTTGCCGAGGTCTCATCATTTGGGTCCCATAGGACCCTTACCTGGTCGATTGTGCGACCCCTGAGGATCAAATCCCGATGCTGAAGAATGCGCACGGGTTCCATGGAAAGCTGCCCGTCCTCGACCTGCAAAGAGTTCCAATCAAGAACATGTGTCACATCAGGGTGATAAGGTCGAAGAACTGAAACATGAAAGACACTGTGGATGCGGGATAGACTCGGTGGCAAGGCAAGGCGGTAAGCAACAGGACCTATCCTCTCAAGAATCTCAAAAGGGCCAACAAACTGAGGTGCCAACTTAGAACCCTTCCCATAACGGATCGGACTCTTCCGTGGACGCACTCTCAGAAACACACGATTGCCAATAGAAAATTGATGATCTGTCCTATGAGCATCTGCATACTTCTTCTGCCTATCCTGTGCAGCTACTAAATGCTCTCGAATTCGCCCCTCCTGTTGCTCCATCTCTCGAAGAATATCCGGACCTATAAGCACCCTATCCTCTAACCGATCCCAACTCAAAGGAGTATGGCAAGGACAACCATATAATGCCTGAAAGGGGGACATACCTATGGAGCTATGATATCCATTGTTATATGCAAACTCTACAAGGTAGATATAATCCTCCGAACCCGACTGCTGGTCCATAACATACATGCGAAGCATGTCCTCCAAAACCTGATTCACTCTCTCTCTCTCTGACCATCCGTCTCTGGGTGATAGGTTGAACTAAAGTTCAATTGAGTTCCCAAAGCATGCTGAAGTGAGGTCCACAAAGCTGAGGTAAAGACAGGATCTCTATCAGAGATGATCCGCCTTGGAACCCCATGCAGTCTCACTACTTCTTCCAAGAAAACTCATGCCACCACTGCTGTTGTATAGGAAGCTCGAATAGGAACAAAATGAGCAATCTTAGTCAACCTATCAACTATGACCATGATGGCATCATGCCGACGCAAAGAGACAGGCAACCCAACAATGAAATCCATGGAAATGATATCCCATTTCCAGTTCGGTATCAAATTAGGTTGAAGAAGCCCTGCCGGGTGTTGATGCTCTGCCTTTACCCGCAAACATTCTAAACACTTTGACATGAAATCAGCAATGTCACGTTTCATACCTTCCCAATGATAAATTTGTTTGAGATCTGCATGCATCTTCTTGACACCTGGATGTGCCGAATAAGGTGCACAATGGGCCTCAGTCATGATCAGGACGTGAAGACCCTCTAAAGAAGGTACATAGATCTTCCCATGGTGACGAAGAAGTCCATCTGCCTCAAGATTATATCCAGAATATCTTCCCTCTAAAGGCCTTCCGGACTGTATCATGGTTCTAACATCTTGATACCAAGTATCCTGAGGGAGAACTCTGAGAATCCTCTCTCTCAAGTCAACTCCAAGGGACAATACCGAAACTTCATGCCGCCTACGACTCAAAGCATCTGCCACCACGTTCTCTTTCCCCTAAATGTATCGAACATCAAAATCATATTCGCAGAGAAATTCCATCCATCTCCATTGTCGAGCATTCAAATTTGGTTGTGTGAAAATATACTGTAGACTACGGTGATCACTATGCAGTTCAAAACGACACCCTAACAGAAAATGTCACCATCTAACCAAGGCATGAACTACAGCTGCCAACTCCAAATCATGAACTAGGTAGTTCAACTCGTGGTTCTTGAGTTTGTGAGACTCATAAGCAACCACTCGTCCATCTTGCATAAGCACTGCACCTATACCTTCCAAAGAGGCATCTGTGCATACTACAAAATCTCTAGATGGATCTGGAACTGCCAAAATTGGAGCACTGACAAGGAGTTCCTTCAAGGTACGAAAAGCTGACTCACATTGTTCTGACCAAACAAACTTCTTCCCTTTTCACTGTAGAGAAGTGATCGGGTGACCTATCCAGGAAAAGCCTTGAACAAATCGACGGTAGTATCCGGCCAAACCCATAAAACTTCGAACTTCAAAAACGTTGGTTTGCACTGGCCAATCAACAATGGCTTGGATTTTTGAAGGATCCACGGATACACCTTCCCCTGAAACTATATGACCAAGATAGTTTACCTCTGATTGAAAAAAATCACACTTTGCCAAATTAGCATAAAGTTGGTTTTCCCTCAAGCACTGCATTACCTGTCGTAAGTGACCTTCATGTTCTTCCATAGTTCTAGAATAAATTAATATGTCATCTAAGAACACAAGGACAAAATGATCAAGGTAGGTGCGAAAAACCCCATTCCTGAGGCTCATGAAAACTGAAGGCGCATTCGTCAACCCAAATGGTACTACTGTGAACTCATAGTGACCATAATGAGTGCGAAACGCTGTCTTATGAATATCTGCATCCTGGATATGCAACTGGTGATATCCAGATTTCAGGTCAATCTTAGAGAATATCTTGGCTCCCTTTACTTGATCAAAAAGATCATCAATACGAGGCAAAGGATATCGATTCCGGATGGTTACCTTATTCAGCTGTCGGTAATCAATGCATAACCGAAGAGAACCATCCTTTTTCTTAACAAAGATAACAGGTGCACCCCAAGGAGAAACACTAGGATGAATAAATCCCTTGGCTAACAACTCTTCTAGTTGTAACTTCAATTCACTTAATTCCTGAGTGGTCATCCGATATGGAGCTCTCAAAATAGGTTCTGCATCAGGAACCAAATCAATGTGAAAATCTATGTCTCTCTTTGGAGGCATACTAGGAATATCTAATGGAAATACATCAGCATACTCTTGAAGAATAGGGTGACTATCAAGAGCGATTTCTCGACTCTTTAACTCATCCATGTCCTCAAGAGTAACTGCAAAAAGTTGACACCCTCTACGCATGCACCGCTTAAGTTGCATAGCAGAGATCATACGTAAGGATATTGGTCTCTGAACTCCAACAATTTTCACTTCCTTGCCAAGGTCATCTAAACACTCCACTATCTTCTTGCGATAATCTACGCGAGCATTATGAGAAGATAGCCAATCCATTCCCAACACAACTCCATAAGAACCTAAAGGAATGACTCGAAGGTCAACTGAAGTAACTATGGTTCCTAGATTCAACTCACAACTGGGAATAAAGGCATCTACAGAAACACGGACACCTGTTGCCAACTCTACTTGCCACCTATTCATCTCCTTAGCAGACGTGAGTCCACACCGCTCCACAATAGATGAAGAAATGAAAGAATCTGAAGCTCCAGAATCAAAAAGTACAAAGATAGGGATACCACACAACATACCTGCTGCTTCTATAACTGTACCTTGATGATCAACTTGGCGGTTATCCACCGCTGCGAACACTCTGTGAGATCTGCCCGCATCTCCCACTGTAGGCTCTGACGCTGCCGGCCGTTGACTACTTGTGTTGTGGAAACGCTGAGGACACTGCGCAGCTCTATGACCATACTGCCCACAAGAGAAGCAAGCTCCTCTATTACTTATCGGACCACTGGATTGCTGATAATTTCCCTGGCTAGGAGCATGAGATGCACTTTGCGAAGATTCCCCTATAGGGCCTTGTCTGCCCCTCTGCCAATTTCTATTTTTCTTAAATTGAGCATTGCCACCCTTCTGGCTCTGGAACTGTTTCGATTTTGACGGTTGCTATTGCTGTGGTCCACCCTTAGCAGGTGCTTGAGGAGTTCTAAATGGTGCAGCTGACTAAAACTGATTACCACGAGCTCTATTTCCACTGGAAGGAGCACTCCCTATCTGCACACCTGTTTTCCCACCAAGAGCACGGCTAAGGTTTAGCTCTACCAATCGGGCCTTTGCCATAGCTGTCTCCACTGAAGTTGGCTCGAACACCCTAACACCTCCACTAATGCGATCATTCAAGCCCCTCAAGAAATGTTGTACGAGCATAGCCTCATTATTACCAATTCCAGCATACTGCTTAAGCTCATAGAATCTATGCTCATATTGGTCTACCATCATACCATACTGTCGCAGTGCATGGAACTCATCTGCCCGAGTCTGTTTCCACTGGGGTGAGAGAAACCGTGCCCTGAATCTTTCTAGAAACAGCTCCCATGTCACAGTGTTAATGCACACACCGATCATTTCCTCCTCCAGTCTCCAACAGATTGATGCGAAGTTTTCGAGACGCATAATAGCACATCTTGCCTTGGTGTTGCTACTATATGGGAACATAGAAAAACACCTATCCAGACCGATAAGCCAAGTCTCTGCCTCTAGACTAGTGCCCATACCATTAAAGAAAGGAGGATTGGACCTCATCAAGTCCTTTATGTGACCCAAAGAAACTGGATCTTCATTGTTTGCAATCCCTATCCTTCTGGGTGATCTTTCCCTCTCTCTCTCTTCTGGCATTGGCTGAACAACCTCAAGCCTAGGGCCTAATCTAGCAAGAACCTCCTGAAACATTTGTCTTAGCTCTTCCCTTTCGGGAACTTGTTCTTCTGCATGAGGTAAGTCCTGATGAATAGACTGTTCTGGCTCTGCACTAGCATGAGTAGGTGGTGGTGAAGGATTATGATGATCAGAATCATGGCCTCATCCTCCACCTCTTCCTCTACCTCTGTCTCTATTGCGACCACCCATACGGCCACCTCCCCTAGCTCTCCTAGCCATGACCGAGTACTACAAAAGAGAAAAGATGTAGATTTATAACAAGGATAAACAAGGAAAACACAAATGTTAGGACCTAAATAAAAATCAAGTTGAATAGGCACACTACAAACCCAGAGTACCCAATGTTGAAACTTAAGCTCTGATACCAAATGTAATGCCCCATCAGGAACCCTAAAGGAAAACATCATAATCTATGCAACTAAGGGTGAAATTATTTCTTTTTTAAAATGCATGAATTAAACCTTAGTACATCTAATAACATAGCGGGAGTTTAACACCTGAATTTCCTAAGGGTTACCAACGAATATTACTTCGTAAATTAAATATTTAAGATAAAATTTCCGCAATGAAAGAATCTAAATTTCTTCAAGCAATCATATATTATATACATCAGAAATCAGTAATTGAAGTAGCATATCTTACAATATTTCTTGCTTTCAATATTCAAAAATACATGTTTTCAAAAAGAAATTACATCATGAGCTAAAATGATACAAAATGAAAGTTACATATAGTTTCTTTTCAAAACCTCTAGTATCTAACTGAAAGATGGATAGGAACAAGAGTCGGTACATGAATCATGATCCAAGAATATCAGCGAAGTCCTTCCTCGCCCGAAGATACGTACTAGAACATCCGATGGGAAGTGACACTACCACCCGACCATGTGATTCTGAAAAGGAACCACCCCACCGTGCTAGAGATAGTAGATAACCCTCAAGCAAGCAAAATGAAACAAGAACGAAAGGACTACAAGACTCCACTTACATTCATGTGACCCAACTCACAAAACACTAGTGACTCTAAGGAGAAAGTGTCATTGCATGTCTTACGGTGGATACCATGGTATAGCCTCCATAGGTCCCGGCCCCCACCTGGGTTATCCTGGTAACATCTCCCAAACCTCCGATTCCAACTAAGACTCATGCGGACCTTACCAATCCTCTCATGAAGACAAGGTGGTAAGTTTTCCATTCCAGGCCTTCTCGCTACATTATGAGCCCTATACTAGCACTCACCTATGTGCGAGGCACATTATTTTATTTAACTTTTATTCTACCCTTCCCTAGTCATTTATTAGGTTTTCACTTTCTTAATCAACTTCCAACGGGTTATCCTGTCACCACTTCGGGCACAGCCCCCGCTCGAAAGCCACTCTCTCTCTCTTAGGACACTACAGGTTAGTTCTATCTACAGAACTCTATGGCGACACAGACAGCCATTCCCAATCTTGACCTACCTCAAATGAAAGATACAAAATGACTAACCTAAAGTTTGGCCATTACGAACAACTCATAGTGACTCACTCCCTTAAGGTTATACATCTAAATATACTGGCCAAGACATAACACAAGACAAATTGACAACATGACTTA
Organism: Cryptomeria japonica; assembly: GCF_030272615.1. Lineage (NCBI taxonomy): Eukaryota > Viridiplantae > Streptophyta > Pinopsida > Cupressales > Cupressaceae > Cryptomeria > Cryptomeria japonica. Next base: position 673,880,161 of record NC_081410.1, on the reverse strand, counting down.
ATGTACTTAGTTGCGACCACCATATAAAACAAGATAATCTTATGTACCAATACCTATCGCAAAATTAACTTGCAAAACGTAAACATGTTGTCAAGACACAGAGAACAATATGGTTGGTAAAACACATAATTTTACACTTAATGACAAGTTTAAGAGTTCTGTTACTCTTGTTAACATCTATAGGTATGCTACCTTAATAATTTCCATTTATACAAATAAATGAAGATTAAAATAGAAATATTCATTTCATCAAGGAAATCTTACAATATAACGTAATACATTTCTTCATAGAAAGATGCCTTTATTTTTATTTATTTATCTTTTTAACACAAGAGTGTTACATCATTCTTCCGGAAAATATGGAGAAGTACACTCGTCAGACTCTACATGATCTAAAGGAGTATATCCTTCAGATTTGCTTTCACTTTGGGGAAAGTACCCCACAGACTCATTATCACACAAGGGGTTATACCCCTCCGACGAGTCAGAACTTATAACTATTGGCTTTTCAGGCGAGCACTCTGACTTGGGTTCTTTTCCTTTTTCAGTGGTAGCTTCTTTGGTTGGGCTCTGAATAGGACCTTTTTCTATTTCTTTGCTCCCTTCTGGAGCTGGGTTCTCTTCGGCAGGGTTGTCATCCACAACGGGCTTGACAGGAGTCAAAGAATCTTTCTTGACTTTTAGGTAGTGAGCATATCCCGCTACTGATTTGCGAGCTGTCTGTTTGGCTCGTACCATCTCTGTAACGTATCAATAGTAAACTATTACTTCCCAGACTCTCCTAGAGCTATGTCAAATAAATCTTAATATCTAGGCGTTGAACACAATCATACCTTTCTTCCATATAATAATAAGTGTGAAATTTGAACTTAAACACTATTCCACTTCTTTAGTCCTAATGTAATCACAACTTCTACTATATGATTTTATTTAATAATCCCTAACGTATAACTAAAACATAACCATAACTATTTCATAAGCAAGACAATAACATGATATATAACTGAGATTGTAAATAATAACGATTATAAACTAAGAAATTCCTGACCTATCTGAAGTGTTGATCAATATGCAAGACCTTGACGCCCGCTTGCTGATAAATATACCTTGCTTGCGATCCATTTCACCAATGCTTCCAGCTCTATCAAAGAACAGGAAAACAACTCTCTCTTGATTCTATCAACCACTATCCTTTTTAGACATCTCTCACTTGATACTATAAAAACAAACACTATCCTCTCTAACTCTACTCTCCTCTCTACGATCCTTCGTCCTTCCTTGGATGTCACAAAAGCCTTCTTCTTTTCCTCTCTACCCACACCCCTTTTTATACTAAAAAAACATCCATCGCTCCCTTAAATCTGGGCTTAGTGATAGCTATCAACTGAAACTCGTTTACTGCTAACTCTTCTACTTCCTCCACACAGGGAGTCCATCTCTAGTTAGCTACAGTCTTTAGCACTCCTTGATAATGATTATGAAAACTATCGGCTGGGTGGAGAGGTTGATTCATTACTTCATTCATTGATGCGTTTGCAAATAGCGACTTGTGCATTCAATCTGCCAGGTCTAGAGTCCATTAAGGATTATGATTTAGTCTCCACCTTGCATGCCAGTCCATTCTCCTTTCAAACCGGTCAATCTGCTGTTAGATGCCAACGAACTGGAGCTCGTGGTGAAACTGGACGTGGAGAGGTGATAGTTTATCGCTTTGGACTGTGAGAGGTGTCCTCCATTATTCGCTGACTGAAGTATACACGCAGGAAGCCTCACCTCGCTTGCTGGCTGCTGAGTTTATGGCGGAAGAGGGAGATGTGGTATGTGAAGGAGGAGGGTAGTCGGTGGTAATACCGACCCCTCCCTATATTAAGGGGGGTGGTCGATATTACCATCGACCACCATAGACCAAACATCGAACCTTAACCTCCGCCACCTTTTATAAGGTCGAAGCTGATTTTATTTGTTTTCTTTAATATACTTTCATTATTATGTTTTAATATCATTTCTTTGTTATATTTTAATAATTAATTAATGACTTTAGTTAATATAATTATTTAAATATTAATCCTTCTTTAGCAAATCATATTTGTAAATGTGTATTTTGGTTTTCCAATATTTATAACGAGTGGCGTTTCATATATATATATATTCAAATAATTGAATTATGTATATATTACACGTTCAAAAAGTTTATAAAACATGATGTATTTATAATTCTAATTATATACACGCATAATCCAAAATCTCAGTAAACCGATGGGCGTTATAAACTACTGATAATACAATCACCTTATCTCAACTCAAATAACTACTTATCAGTGACTATTGCCTTCCGAGTATATTATGTCCTTATATTTATTCAAACGATCGAATTGCAACCATCGAGCTAACAAGTTGATAAAATTCATATCCACTCATACCAAGATATTAACTCGTCCTTTATAAACAATATTAAGTCACTAGATCACTTGATTCTTTTTCCTCCAATTACCAAAACTACTCTTATGGACGTAATAAACGTAACATTTACCAATGACATACAAAAATTGGAACACTGGACACGCAAACTGAGCAAGCATCAAGCAACTTTTATAAAGATCAAACAATAAAATATGAAGACCAAACCAATTGATAGAATGACTTACTGAAGGTACTCACCCGAGTGTAACTGACTAAAAATAGGGTCAACTACTATCTCCTTCACTTCCATCGGAAAATATAAGGCATGCTCAGACCTGTGTAGCCAGGTGGAGAGGATACCCCGTACCTACCCGGTACTTGTACCTGCAACATCCTGCATCACCGACCACACATGCATATATACATATATAGAAATTTCAACATACACACCGATGAAGGAGATTCACGACGTTCCTTGTCTCACTGAGATGAGTGAAGGAAAATCGTCCCCATGCATCCCATACACTCGCAGACACACAACACATAGTGCATAGATGAAGTAAAGCGTCAGTACATAGCAATGAACCATATAATGCCATAAAACATAAATACATAAATACTGCAAATAGATCATATGTCTCATAATCAGATAAAACATGAAACAATGTTATACAATTCTAAATAACCAATGATAATGTATCCACTGAGAATAATAAGAACAAAGTATCAGTTCAAACGAGTAAGGGTACTACAAATTTAGTCTTTCATCTTTAACCTGGCACCAAAAAGCTATATTCCTATCTGTGGTAACCTCCTTGACCTACTATTGTGGATGAGACATTTGAGAGCTACACTACATGAGATGTTCCTCTATCCTAGGTCACACAAATTTCTATCACAAACCATCATACCTATCTACCTATCTTAATAAATCTACACCTAAACCATTCTCATCATCATCATCACCACAATCCCTAATAAATTGTCTCTTTTTTATGACAGTGACATTTATGGCTAAAACAAACATCAAATTGCAACATCTTAATAAATTGCCAAATTATCTCATAGCCTAAACCGATCAATTGCCTTATCAACTTTATCCCAAATCTTGATCACACTATTAGTCATTATGAACATATCAGTCCTAGAATAGGCACCCTATCATTTATCATCCTATCAATTAAACAATCAACATCCAATCCAAACATCAACATATCCAATCTTATCCTATCTAAAGAAAATATCTAAAGCGCATATCTTTGGCAAGAAGATCTAAATGGTTGTTGACTCATTTGGTTAGTGAGTATACTCTTTGCTTGATCTTTTCCTTGTCATATTCCTATCCTACTCAAGGATATACCCATGATTAGAGGAGCAAGGATAAGACTTAGCATGGTTTTTGTATGCTATGTTTGTGGGATGTTTTCATGAAGTTTTGGGGTAGTTATTTTTAGTGTCTATGTTGGCAAATTCATTCAACTTTCTCTTACATCCTATGCAAGTTAAAGGTCATCTAGTGCTTTTTTGCATATGGACCATCATGCTTTGTGATTATTGTACATACCTTGACCATAGACACTCATGTATTAGGATGAATGAAATCATTCCTTGCTTGTAATGTGTTTGTCAATGCAAAGTGATATCGTCTTCACCTTAGTCTTTCCATACCTTGTTGTATATGTATCTACTTGCGAAAATCCAAGCACCCTATGATGATAATAAGCACTTTTATAAAGAAAGCTAAAAAAATGTCATCTTTCATATCTAGCCATATCCTTCATATCAATCTATCTATCCTCACTTTTCTTCTAATGTTTTTCCTATCCCCTTGACCTATCCATTTTTCCCAACCAACCTTTCTTCTCTTCTTACTAACTTTTCTCATATCTAATCTCTTCATTCTTTTGAGAAATTAACCTCATTTAAAAAATTTCACTCAATTTCTTGAGGGGGCATCCCTCCTCCTTATCTTGGTTTTCTGGGGCGTACTAGGGCATATTCCTTAGAATCTTTTTTTTTTTTGGAACAATGCTTAAAATTGCATTGTCTCTAAGAGGGGCAAAAGGTAGACATTGAAAATTAACCCTTCTTCTGTTCACCCATTTTCACCAATTCTCTTCAATATTTAAATAATTTTTAACCATTTAATCACTTTACTAGTTTTCTCCTTTGCTCTAATTTTAATTAAATAATTTTAATTATTTAATTAATTATTCATCTCCCTTTAATTGATTAATTTTTAATTAATTAATTAATATCCTCTCTCATTCCTCTATCACTTCATAATCAAATAATTTGGATTATTTAATTATCTAATTATTATTCTATGGTCTAATAAAGTTATTAATTTATTCACTATTCACCATTTTTCCTTTTCAACCAAGTAAACAGATGAAATGCCTATTTACTTTTATCCTTGCAAGTGAAATTAAATAATTTATTTCTCCTTTTTTCATTTATCTCCCCACTCTCTTATAGCCTCTTTCGTTTACATGTACTCTAAATCCTTTCACCAAATTCCCATTCCTCTCATATCTTTCTCAAACTCTCTCCTATGTGATCTAAACCATCCATTCCATCTGGGATTAATTTGAACTCAACCATTGATCTCTCTCCCTCCAAATCTATAAATTCAACTATTTCCCTCCTTTATCCTTTAACAATCACTACATGAGCTTTCTTTTTATCTAATTGATTTGTGCTTATAGATTTTTAAGGGCACAACTATTACAATTTGGAAAGAAACTTGAGAACTATGGAGGTTCCTAGAGAAGTTTTCAATTTTGTGCTTATTGTTTTGATGTTACCATGCTTGTTATTTTGATGTCCTTATGCTCATTTTCTCTTGTTTCTCATATTCTCCATAGAATAGACTAGACTTAGCTTTGATTCAAAAGCTTAGTAGTTGCCTTGGGAGAATCATTACGTTTAGATTTCCAAGCTATACATATATAGCTACTAAAAATTGTATTCAAATAGGAAAAACAATATATAAAGGTTTGTAATGGGTGAAAAATTATGGTTTCACCATAGGATGTAGTAAGACCACTAATTTAATTACCATTACATTAGGGAAAGATAGAAATTTGATAGATCTAATCCTAATAGACCTAGATTATGATCTAATTCCAAACCTCCTAAGTGGGGCTCTTCTTTTCCTTGAAATTCAATTGAATTAATTAAAGATATTGAAATTAGGGTAAATGTATGGATATTGAAGCAGTTATGCATAAATAGTGAGGCACAGTCATCAAACAGAGCAACAAACTTGGATCTGAGTAGTAGATGAAGGTTCGGATTTGTTCCTAGAAACTTGACCTAAATTATCGAGACCGTAGTGGTGGTTGCCCTTGTCCTCTAAACTTTTTGCCGTCCAAAGGGAGCCTTCTTGTATCTACAAATCCTAGTGTTCCTCTGAAACACAACTCTATACATATTCCTACACACAATGAAAAGGGGAAAATTGTTGGGAATAAGGATTTACCTTAGGTCAAACCCTGATTTTGGAAGTAACCATGAAATAGAATTGAAATGCAAATGAAGTATTGTAATGGAAATGCTTTCCTTTTGAGGGAAAGATTGAAAATATCTGAAACACTAATGATTTAAATTTTAATAAAGTTTTGTTTGTCTTCACAAGGAATTAGGGTTTCATGTAGATAGTCTTCATAAAACATAGAACATGAATGCCATCTCTAATGCTTGAATCTTGACTTTACTTCTGCTCCAATGCTTGTAAGAAGACTATTGCTTGCTCACTTGAATGTAGGATCTCATTTTTTCTCTCTTGAGTTGATATAAATTTGAATTAGGAGCGTTAGTTTTAAAATGAGAGGGGTAGACCTCCTTTTATACATGCTAGTTGAAAAACAAATTGAATTTTTGACATAGGATCTAGGTTCCCACTCAACTTGAGTGACCATTACGAGGCTCCAAAATTAAACTTTTTAAGAGGACTATGGTGCCCAACGCCCTAGTCCTGGACATCAAGGTCCCAAGATCTCGGGGAAGAAAGTGTAGATGGTGAAAATATTGAGTTTGATGATTGGTGTGAGCAAAATTAGAGCTTCAATCAGGCCTTAGATGATGAATGCCAAAGTAAGGCCTAAGTGAGGACAAAATTGTAGGTGAGTACAATTTGGGACACTACAAGGTTAAATAGGAAAATAAATATATAGAAGCTGAATGAGATTTATCACTTTTAACGAATCACTATTGTTATTATCATGATATTTGAAGTGGGTGAAAATTTTAAATTACACATAAAAAATATTAATATATAAATTTAGGAGAAATATTTAAAAGAATTTATCATAGTGAGAATGAGGTTGGTAATAAATATGGATATAAATCATTTTAAAATGATTCGTATTTTCTTTGTGCTTAAGTGATAAATATTTTATTTGGAGTTTTACTTATTCATGAGATAATTTTCTAAAAGATGATGAAGTATTTTATGATCTTTTGTTGGATTAGGGTCTTAAATTACACTGAGCGTGACATTGGAATTAATATTATTCCAGTGCTCAAGGAAATTATCACAAATGGTATACGTGTTTGGATTTTCAGGTGAGATTGACCAAGAAAAGTTAATGAAATTTTTTAAAACATTTTGTTCAATTTTCTTATCAGATATTACTAACAATTGTAAATTTTACATAATTTTATGACTTCATTAATGAAATAGGAGCAATTACAATTTAACATAGAACAACACTTACATTTGCAGTGGAGACCAAGATTCAGTAGTCCCTTTATTGGGAACTCGGACTAATATTCGTCATCTAGCCCATGACTTGAAGATGCCTAGAAGAATACCTTATCATGCTTGGTATCATGAGGGACAGGTATCAAATTAAATATAATTTATTTTAGAGTTGTATTTTAGTACTATATTTGTATTATATATTTACATATACATACATACATATATACATATACATGTATGTGTATATATAATACATATGTATATAAAATTAGATATACATATACATGTATATGTATACATGCATATATTCATATTTATTATTTTTAAAAATAATTATGTTCTTTATTAATCTTAAAATAATTATGGTATACTTGTATGTTTATAATTTAAATTTTTTTGATAAAAAATAGGTAGCCGGGTGGACAAAATCATATGGAAACTTGTTGACCTTTGCAACAGTTCGAGGAGCGTCACATATGGTTCCATATGCTCAACCTGCTAGAGCATTGGGTTTGTTTCAGTCATTTTTATTTGATAAAGATTTACCAAGTAAGCCTTGATTTTTCTAAGGATTAAAGGCATTAGATTAATAATTCCTTGTTCTTACAAAATCCTTGTATTTGCATCATTCATACTCATTTATGATGATACGCATTATGTATTGATCCCCTTAAAGATCTTGCAATAAAAGAGATGCTAACTAAAAATGATATTAAATAGTAAATATAATTATTTATATTTGATCTTATTATTTTAACTCTTAAGAATAATTATTTGTATTGTTTAATCAATTGTAGGTTTCATTTTTTTTTTCATTATACACTATTATTTAATCCAAATAATTTATTAATTTTAATTATTTACCTTAACTTTTTTTTAATTCTTTAATACTATATTCACTCTCATATACACAAATATTTAATATTACATACATTATTTGTATTTATTTAATTAATTATTCTTGATAATTTTTTACTTTGGAATGCTACCTCTAATATCATACTAAAATAACTTTACATCTAATATGTTAGATAATTCTTTTAGATTTCTATTTTACATAATTCTTATATGGATTTCATTTTTGTAGTGTGTTGCTTATTATTAGACATTGATTTTTTACCATGCCACAATAGAATTGCATGTACATCTAATGTTGCTTATTTTGGCATATATAACTTATCTATTTTATAAATATGATGTGAACATTGACCTTTATTATATCAAATATGATACTACCATATAGTACTAGAAATTATAATTTGGTATTATATTAATCATCATACATCTATATTAGAAATGATTAAAATTTTTGAGGGATATATCTAGTAAAATTAGGAATACTATGTAATTCCTTGATATAAATCAAGTATGTATAATATGATCAAATAAAATAAATATAAAACGGAGAACCAAAATAGGCTGTAGGAGCAATCTTGCATCATCCAGAAATAATTATTGTATTTTTCTTTTGTTTTGTGGTTTTTTCTTTAATTTTTTTGGAGCCCATTAGGATGGCTGCAATATATAGGACACATAGAAGATAAAAATGGGAAAAAATAGTCATGTGCTATTTCTAGGACTTTTGCTCATTTTTTATCATATGGACATGAAAACTGGTCCCAATAAGAAAAATTGAAAAATAAGATGATTGATGAAAGAATCATCTCAATATCTTATACGGTTTGAAGATATCAAAGTTTTTGTTTTGAGAAATTTCTCCAAAGAAGCTTAAAACTCAAAAATTGAAAACCTTAGAGGCCTCAAAAAGGTTTAAAATCCAAACAAACTCAAAATCAATGTATTTCTTATCATATATATCTTCATGAGCTTTCCAATGATATATTATAAAAGTGAGTTGGATGTACAAGTCAAAAGTTATGGCTCTTGGAAGTTGTGCAACGAAAACTCAATTTTCAATGAGATTCCACCTGGGCAGGAAAAATGAACTGATGGACCGTTGGGTGCCAAAAGAAGAAAATTTATGCTTTCCAAAACATTCTAAGCTAGTTATAAGTGTTGTATAAAGGGGTGAACAAGGGTTATAAAGGATAGTTGTAGTAGTGTAAATTATGGCTTTAACTTGTAGAATATTGTAATGAGAACGCCCATGTGGTTGTAGCATGTTATTTTCTAAATGTTGTAATTTCATTTCATTTCATTGAGATAATAGAAGGCACATGTTTCTTTCTTGCATTTTTTGGTTATTTCTCTATACTTGTGTGCTTGGGTTTATAAGGGTAGTAAACTTCATTAAGTGGTATCATTTTTAGAATCTCTTGAGTGTGTAAATAGATCATTGAACGTGAGGCAGGTTACACCAAGACTATGGTTGTGGGTTTGTGAGAAAAGTGAAAAAAATGCCTCCACGAAGGAATTGTGGTGGAAGAAATGTTGGTGTGATAGAAGAGGGTTTTAGAGCCCTCGAGAGACAAGTTTAGGCACTACAAAAGGAGCTAGAAGAAATGTTGGTGTGATTCTAAAGAGGGTTTTAGAGCCCTCTCGAGACAAGTTCAAGCACTGCAAGGAGAGCTATGTAGAGGAGTTGATATTAGGGTAAGAGATGAAAGTGAAGATGATGAAGAAGACAAGCTTGAAGAAGAACACAAGATAGTTAGAGATCCTAATGAGGATAGGGTTTTTAGGGTCATTTTTAAGATTGGAAAAAAGGAAAATGATTGAAGTTTCCACATATTCTAGAAATTTTAATCCAAAATAGTTGATCATCTTGATGAATTATATGAAAGAATATTTTCAATATGAAGAAGTGGGCGATCCTGAAAGCGTCAAGTTTGCAAAGACCAAACTGAATGGTCATGCAATATTTTGGTGGAGAGAAGTTTAGTTAGAGAGAAATAGAAGAGGATATGAGAAAATAACAAGGTGGGGTTGTATGCTAGAAAAATTAAAGATACAATTCATTCATGTTAACTATGAACTTAATTTGTTGAAAAAGATGCAAGGGTTGAAGAAAGTGGGAAAAACTGTCAAACAATATACAAAAAAGTACTAGCAAGTTTTGACTAGAACAAGCTATTATGAGGCCAAAAAGGAGAAGGTTTCCTATTACATAAATGGGTTGAAGTTGGGTATTCAAGAAGAGTTAAGTTTGGTAAGAATGTCTTGATAACTCAATGATGAACGGATAGTACCAAACCTGTACTAAGAGCGGGGGGGGGGGGGGGGTGAATCAGTACAGACAAAAACACAATCTTAAACCAGTTTGTTAGCAGACACTGTGCTTTGACAGATAAACAACAACATCGGTCTTAAACAGAGTGCAACTGGCAAAACCCAGAATAACTGAGACAAGCATAAACTGGTTGACACTTATCTTTTCAAACAATCTAATACTTCATTTCCATTTCGCCCTAGTGCATGAACATGTAATCTATCATCAAAAGATATATAAACAACTAGATCAACATGATTTACCTTCAGACACAAATCACTCAAACCATCACAAGAATATCACCACACATGACACATAGATTTTTCATGTGGAAACCCAACTGGGAAAAACCACGGTGGGGATGAATACCCACAAGCTATTTTTGAACTCTTTAGAAGTCCACTCTGTTAGGAGCCTTGTCCGATTAAAGACTGATACAATAGGTTCTGTTAGGAACCGATCTTGTTAGGGATCACCCGATTAAGGGATGGAAAGAATACCCGATTAAGGGAAAACCCTGTCAAAGGTTACCTTGTTAAAGGATTTCAAGAACTCAATGGTTTTGAGTCACCCTGTTAAAGGATTTATAGTAAGCCGATTAAAGGTACCCTGTTAGGGGATTTCCAAACTGTTGAAGTGGTTAGAGATCAATAGGTATTACAATGATCTGGTAACAACACTCAATGCCAATGCAGATCCGCTTAAGTTCCTTTCTTCTGCACACACACAATGCAGGAATCAATCCTCTTATCTCATCTGGTCTAGCAAGAATCACGTATCACTTCACTTGGATACACACACACAACTTTTGCCAACAACTTCAGAAAGAAACACAACATTGACCTTATAGGAAACAGACAGGTCGGTAACATAAACCCTAAACCCTAAACCTGTTAGGTTAAGCAATTCAAACGGTTCAATCTTGACCATTGAGCACATTGCATTAAATGCAATAGTCTTGAATCAATCTCAAGACGTTCTCCATCATTCATTTTCCATTGCTTTCATGGCGACTAATAACCCATCACACGTTTTCACCATTTACAGACTTCACACATTCCCGAGGTAGATAGGAGCAATCTCCTTCATGCAAGATCCTTCACGCGCACAAGGTTGATGTGGCAACGCAGTCTGTTCTTCGTTGCAATGCTAACTCATCACACAAAGTCACCGGTTGAGTCACACAGGCTTGAAACTCATCAACCGGAAACCCTGAGACTACCAACCGGTAGTCATACAAAGCTTCCATGTGCCGGTTCCCATAACCACATACTGGTTCACCTTGAACAGACACACTGCTTCACTTTGGCACACATACCGGTTCACAATGTTATACCAGTTCTCACATATACCAGTTCTTGGTAACATACCCGTTCTCACATATACCAATTCTCTCCTCTTCAGCATATTGACATCAATGACAACATACAATGTCATCATGTCCTCGTACCAGTTCACATAATGCCAACAATCTCCCCCTTTGGCATTGATGGCAATATACAAAGATATCTCACCGCTTCACATCTTCTCCCCCAAATTTTGCAGATATCTTCTCTGCTTCACTTCTTCTCCCCCTTTGACAACAATGCCAAAGTGGAGGCACAGGCTTCCCTGTTCCATTATGCTGCTCCCCCTGAGGAGTAGCATCCTTCAACACATCAATCCTGAAGAAAAATTTGACTATGCAATACTTGACTAATGTGGAGCATATACTTTTAGTTTACCTCCTGAAGGGCAGCACCCCTAATTCACCTCTTAAGTACATAAATGTAGCCTTTGGGAGAGTCTTGGTGAATATGTCTGCTAACTGCTCCTTACTAGAAACATGTTCCAGTGCAATCTCTTTGTTGTGAACCTTTTCCCTCAAGAAATGATATTTAAGCTCAAAGTGCTTGGTTCTAGAATGTAAAACCGGACTCTTGGAGATGTTAATCGCACTACTATTGTCACAAAATATACTAGTTTAGATATAGGAACTTTGAAGCCATTTAATACATGCTTCTTCCAAATTGTCTGAGTGCAGTACATGAAAGCTGCAACATACTCTGCTTCTGCTGTAGAATGAGAGATACAGGTCTGCTTTTTACTCATCCATGAGACCAGTCTAACACCAAGAAAGAATGCATCACCAGTTGTGCTCTTCTGGTCATCCACATTACCTGCCCAATCAGCATCTGTGAATACTTTCAAGTTGAAATCATTGTTATATGGATACCACAATCCATAGTCAACTATTCCCTTCAGATACCTAAGAATCTACTTGACTGCAACCAAGTGGGATTCTCTTGGACTTTTCTGAAACCTTGCAGTAATGCCAACTGCATGTGAAATATTTGGTCTGCTATGCACTACATAATGCAACTTACCAATCATTGATCGGTATTCCTTCTCATTAACCAATGCTGAGTCACTCTCTCTAGATAGTTTACAACCGGTCACCATCGGTCACCATCAGTGTACCAACTGGTTTGCTATCTTCCATGCCAAAGGTCTTCAACATATCTTTGACATATTTGGACTGAGTGATAAAGATTCCATCTTTCATCGGCTGGATCTGCAGTCCAATGAAGAACTTAATCTCCCCTATGAGTGACATCTCAAACTCTTTCTTCATCTCATCTACGAACTCATGACTCATCTTGTCATCTCCACAAAAGATAATGTCATCAAAAAATACCTCATAGATCAAGATTTGATCTCCTTCAGATTTCAAGTAGATATTGCTATCTTCACTTGTTCTCTCAAATCCAATTTTCACAAGATGGGAGTGTAGATGTTCATACCATGCTCTAGGTGTCTGCTTTAGACCATATAAGGCTTTATGTATCCTACACACCATGTCACTATCTTCAGATAGGGCAAACCCATCTAGTTGCTCTATATACATCTCCTCTTCAAGTACACCATTTAGGAATGCAAATTTTACAGCCATTTGATATACTTTGAATCCTTTAAAAGCTGCATATGCAAGAAGCATACGAACTCCTTCCAATCTGGCTACTGGAGCAAAGGTTTCTCCATAGTCTTCTCCTTCTTCTTGGGCATATCCTTTACACATTAGTCATCTTGTGAAAATTGGATTTGAGAGAACAAGTGAAGATAGCAATATCTACTTGAAATCTGAAGGAGATCAGATCCTGATCTGTGAGGTATCTGTTGATGACATTATCTTTGGTGGAGATGACAAGATAAGTCATGAGTTCATAGATGAGATGAAGAAAGAGTTTGAGATGTCACTCATAGGGGAGATTAAGTTCTTCATTGGACTGTAGATTGAGCAGATGAAAGATGGAATCTTTATCACTCAGTCCAAATATGCCAAAGAGGTGTTGAAGACCTTTGGCATAGAAGATAGAAAACTGGTTGGTACACCGATGGTGACCGGTTGTAAACTATCCAAAGAGAGTGACTCAGCATTGGTTAATGAGAAGGAATACCAATCAATGATTGGTAAGTTGCATTATGTAGTGCATAGCATACCAGATATTGCACATGTAGTTGGCATTACTGCAAGGTTCCAGAAAAGTCCAAGAGAATCCCACTTGGTTGTAGTCAAGCGGATTCTTAGGTATCTGAAGGGAACATTTGACTATGGATTGTGGTATCCATATAACAATGATTTCAACTTGAAAGTATTCACAGATGCTGATTGGGCAGGTAATGTGGATGACCGGAAGAGCACAACCGGTGGTGCATTCTTTGTCGGTGGTAGACTAGTCTCATGGATGAGTAAGAAGCATAGATGTATCTCTCAGTGCACATCGGAAGCAGAGTATGTTGCAACTTTCATGAACTGCACTCAGACAATTTGGATGAAGCATGTATTAAATGTCTTCAAAGTTCCTGTATCTGAACTGGTATATTTTGTGACAATACTAGTGCAATTAACATCTCCAAGAATCCATTTTTACATTCTAGAACCAAGCACTTTGAGCTTAAATATCATTTCTTGAGGGAAAAGGTTCAGAACAAAGAGATTGCACTGGAACATGTTTGCAGTAAGGAGCAGTTAGTAGACATATTCACCAAGCCTCTCCCAAAGGCTACATTTATGTACTTCAGAGGTGAATTAGGGGTACCGCCCCTTCAGGAGGTAAACTAAAAGTATATGCTCCACATCAGTCAAGTATTGCATAGTCAAATTTTTCTTCAGGATTGATGTGTTGAAGGATGCTACTCCTCAGAGGGAGCAACATAATGGAATAGGGAAGCCTGTGCCTCCACTTTGGCATTGTTGTCAAAGGGGGAGAAGAAGTGAAGAAGAGAAGATATCTACAGAATTTGGGGGAGAAGATGTGAAGCAGTGAGATATCTTTGTATATTTCCATCAATGCCAACATACAATGTCATCATGTCCTCATACCAGTTCACATAATGCCAACATGTCTACCATTGATCATAAACATGTACATAGGGAAAAAGGACATAGATCCTATGAGTTTCCCCAACATCAAGGGAGGACAAATAGAAGACTCGAGGATAATGCACACATTATACATGTAGATGAAGATGCCATCTCTTCACATTTTGAAGATGTAAAGAGAGGAGAGGTTTGTGTTACTAGAAGAGCCTTGTTGAATAATAAGAAGGAGCCAACAGAAAGGAAGAATTTGTTTTACACAAGATGTAAGTGCAATGGTAAAGTTTGCAATGTGAAGTTAATTAGAAAGAAGAAGGCACCCAAATCCCTATTGGATTTCTTGGTTGCAGAAGGACCAGAAGGATTTGGTCAATGAACAATGTCTGATAAATTTTAAGATTGGAAATAATCATGATGAGGTACTATGTGATATTATGCCTATGAACATTTGTCATATGTTGTTAGGGAGACTTTTGCAATTTGATTGTCATGCAGTACATGATGGGTATGCAAATACCTATCCTTTGACAAAGGATGGAGTTCAGCACAAATTGAAGCCATTGAAGGGGACAAAGGAAAAGGTATGCAGTAATCCAAGGATATGTTAAGTTGATGGAAGAGAGTTTATAGAAGGCATGAAGCATGAGAATATGTGTTTTCCTTTAATTCTAAAAGTTGATAAAGAGGAAGTAGAATATGTACCTATGGAAGTTGCAGATTTTTTGCATGAGTTTCAAGATATTGTATCTTATAATGTACCTAATGGATTACAACTAGTGAGAAAGATTAGTTTGCCAAATAAGGAAGCCCATAGAATGAATCCAATTGAGAGTGAAGAGTTGAACAAACAAGTGCAAGAGTTGTTGTAGAAAGGGTTGATTAGAGAGAGTTTGAATCCTTGTGTAGTACCTATAGTATTAGCACCAAAGAAAAAATGGAGAATGGAGGATGTATACAGACTCTTGAGCCATCAATAAGATTACTATCTGTCAAGTATAGATTTCCCTTGCCGAGGATGGATGACATGATGGATTATTTGAGTGGAGATGAGCACTTCACAAAGATAGATCTAAGGAATGTATATCAACAAATTTAGATTAGACGAGGAGATTAATGGGAAACAACCTTAAAAACAAAGGAGGGCTTGTATGAGTGGTTAGTCATGCCTTTTGGGCTAATCAATGCACTGAGAACATTCATACAACTCATGAATGAGGTATTAAAATAATTTCCAGGTAAGTTTGTTATTGTTTGCATGATATTTTAATTTTTGATAAAACATTTGAGGAGCATATAATGCATGCTCGTAGGGTCTTTGACAAGTTAAGAGAAGAAAAGTTATTGATTAACTTGAAGATGTACAATTTTGTGAAGGAGTTAGTGTACTTGAGATTTGTTGTCTCAATAGATGGTCTTAAAATGGACCCAAAGAAATTAAAGGCTATCCTTGAATGGCCTACTCAAGTAGTGCTACTGACAGAGATATTTTCATGTTTTGGCTAGTTTTTACAAAAAAGTTTATCAAAATTTTGAATACTATCCGTGGACACCTAACTGAAACAATGAGAGAGGATAACAAATATTTTAAGTGGATTGTGGGAACAACAAAGAGTTTTGATTTGTTGAAAGGAAAAGTTATAGAGAAACTTGTTCTAGCACGTCCAAATTTTAACAAGGTATTTTAGGTAGATTGTGATGATAGTGGAAATGCCATTAGTGTTGTTTTGATTCAAAAAAGAAAACCCATTGCTTATTTCAGTAAAAAGTTGAATGATGCCAAAATAAAATATTCTATTTATGATTAGGAATTTTATGCTATAGTTCAGATATTGAGAAAGTGGAGAGACTATCTTTTGCCAAAAGAGTTTGTTTTATTTACTGATCATCAATATTTATAGTATTTGAATAGTAAAGGAAAGTTGAATTGAAGGCATTTAAAATGGGTTGAGTTTTTGTAGAGTTACACACATTTTTAGGCACACAAGTGGAAAGTCTAACAAAGTTGTAGATGCACTGAGTAGGAGGCATGATTTGTTGATAGAGATGCAAATCGAAGTTTTTGGCTTCCATTAACTCAAGAGTTTATATCCAGAGGGTCTTGATTTTGACAAGGACTAGAGAGCTTGCTTGAAGCTTGACACTTTAGAAAAGACCAAGTGGTTGGATTTTATAATCCAAGATGGGATGTTATTTAGAGGATGCCAGTTGTTCGTTCCAAAGAGTTCCATGAGAGAGAACCTAATTAAGGAGAAGCATTGCTCTTGTTAGTGAACATCATTATTGGACACAATTGCAACAAGATGTTAATAAGTTTGTGCAAAGTTGTAGAGTATGCCAAATGGAAAAAGGCACCAAGCTAA
Organism: Cryptomeria japonica; assembly: GCF_030272615.1. Classification (NCBI taxonomy): domain Eukaryota; kingdom Viridiplantae; phylum Streptophyta; class Pinopsida; order Cupressales; family Cupressaceae; genus Cryptomeria; species Cryptomeria japonica. The sequence continues at coordinate 673,863,164 of NC_081410.1, read as the reverse complement.
ACAGTTGTATTAGTCATTACCTATACCAAAGAGGCCATGGGAGAATACTAGTATGGATTTTGTTCTTGTTTTACTGAGGACTCGAAGAGAACATGATTCCATTTTTGTGGTTGTGGATAGATTCTTGAAGATGGAATATTTAATTCCTTATAAGAAGACTAATGATTCTATTGATGTGGATGAGTTAATTTTTAGAGAGGTGGTCAGACTACATGGTCTACTAGAGAGTTTAGTTTTAGATTGAGAAACCAAGTTTGTTGGGTACTTTTGGAGGAAATTGAGGAAAAATTTGAAGACAAGTTTGAAGTTCAATTCAACACACCATCCACAAACTGATGGGCATATCAAAGTGGTGAATAGATGTTTGGGTAACCTAGTGAGATGCTTAGTAGGAGATATGGCCAAGGGATGGGATTTGATTTTACCACATTTAGAGTTTTCATACAATAATTATGTCAATAGGAGTACTGGTAAATCACCATTCTAGATCATATATGGAAGTAGTCCTAGAAATTATTTTGAGTTGAGGAAGATGGACAAAGTGATAACTCAATGATGAACCATTAGTACCAAACCGGTACTGAGAGGGGGGGGTGAATCAGTACAAACACCAATACAGTCCAAAACTGGTTTGACAACAAATACTCCAAAAGACTAACAAACAGGGATACCAGTAAAACAAAGTGCAACCGGCAACATCTAGTATAACTCAACCAGTCGGGAAACTGTCACTCAATAAGCTTTCCTCTTGGCTCAATACCACAGTATCATTATATTCTCATGCATAAATAAGTAAACTTAACCATCAGATCTTCACATCAGTGAGTTTAATATGTTTTATAGACAGGCATAAAACATAGAACCTTCATGTGCTTAACAGGTAAAACAAAGCATCACAAGACAAAAGCATTTCAAATGACACACATATTTTTCACGTGGAAACCCAATTGGGAAAAACCATGGTGGGGATGAATACCCACAAGCTGCTTTTTGAACTCTTTAGAAGTCTGCTCTGTTAGGAGCCTTGTCGAGTTAAGGACATTACAATAGGTTCTGGTAGGAACCAATCTTGTTAGGGATCACCCGGTTAAGGGATACCCGGTTAAGGGTTAAATCCGGTAGGGTCACCTTGTTAGAGGATTTCAAGAACTCAATAGCGGAAAGGATCTCCTAAGCTTCTCAAGCTTCTTAGAACTCATTAGCCTTGAGTTACCCGGTTAAGGGATTTTAAACAAGCCGGTTAAGACCACTCGATTTAAGGGATTTTGAATCAAGCCAGTTAAGGCTACCCTGTTAGGGGATTTTACAATTGTTGAAGTGGTTAGAGATCAATAGGTATTACAATGATCTATTAAAAGCACTCAATGCTAGTGCAGATCTATTTTGGCTCCTCTTCACCTTCTGCACATTCACTTTGCAGATATCTCTTCTCTCCTTTGGTCTAGCAAGAATCACGTATCACTTCCCTTGGATACACACTCACAAATTTTGCCAACAACCTCAGAAAGAAACACAACATCAACCTTATAGGAAACATACAGGTCAGTAGCAAAAACCCTAAACCCTAAACCTGTTAGGTTAAGAAATTCAAATGGTTCGATCCTGACCGTTGAATCATACCGCATTAAATGCAACAATCTTGAATCAATCTCAAGACATTCTCCATCGTCCATTATCCACCATTTTCATGGCGGCTGATAACCCATCACACATTATCACCATTTGACAAACTTCGCACTTTCCCGAGGTGGATAGGAATAGTCTTCTTCATGCAAGATCCTTCACGTGCATAGAGCTTATGTGGCAACATGATCTGTCCTCCATCATATTGCTAACTCATCACATGAAGATTACCGATTGAGTCACTTGAGTTGCTCCAACTAGAAACCCTGAAGTGGAAGCTACCTACCAACCGGTAACCATACAATGCTTCCATGTGCCAGTTCACATAACTACATGTCGGTTCACCTTGAACAAATGTGCTGCTTCACTTTGGCATATAAACCGGTTCAAACACATGCCAATTCCTCTCTCTTCACCTATCACATGTGCCGGTTCTCACCATGTCTCATATTGACATCAATGACAATATACAATATCATTATGTCTTCATGCCGGTTCACATAATGCCAACAATCTCCCCCTTTGGCATTGATGGCAATATACAAAAGATATCTTCTCTGCTTCACATCTTCTCCCCATTTGCTGCAAATATCTTTTCGCTTCACTCCTTCTCCCCCTTTGACAACAATGCCAAAGTGGAGGTACACACATTTCTGTTTCATCATGTTGCTCCCCCTGTGGAGTAGCATCCTTCAACACATCAATCAACAAAAACTTTGTCTTTCTAGTACCTGACTGATGTGGAACAATCACTTTTAGTTCACCGACTGAAGGGGCAATACCCCTAATTCACCTCTCAAATGCACAAATGTTGTTTTTGGGAGAGGCTTGGTGAATATATCTGCTAACTGCTCCTTACTGGACACATGCTCCAGTGCAATTTCTTTATTTTGAACCTTTTCCCTCAAGAAATGATACTTAAGCTCAAAATGTTTGGTTCTAGAATGTAAAACCGGATTCTTTGATATATTGATAGCACTTGCGTTATCACAAAATATACTTACCAGTTCAGATACAGGGATCTTGAAGCCTTCTAGTACATGCTTCATCCAGATTGTCTGAGTGCAGTTCATGAAAGCTGCAACATAGTCTGCTTCCACTATAGACTGAGAGATGCAACTCTGTTTTTTACTCATCCATGAGACCAGTCTACCACCAAGAAAGAATGCACCACCGGTTGTGATCTTTCGATCATCCACATTACCGGCCCAATCAGCATCTGTGAATACTTTCATATTGAAATTATTGCTGTATGGGTACCACAATCCATAGTCAACTATTCCCTTCAGATACCTAAGAATCCACTTGACTGAACTTAAGTGAGACTCTCTTGGACTCTTCTGGAACCTTGCAGTGATGCCAACTGCATGGGCAATATCCGGTCTACTATGCACTACATAATGCAACTTACCAATCATTGATCGGTATTCCTTCTCATCAACTAGTGCAGAATCATCTTCCTTTGTCAATTTGCAACCGGTCACCATCGGTGTACCAACTGGTTTGCTATCTTCCATGCCAAAAGTCTTCCACACCTCTTTGACATATTTGGACTGAGTGATGAAGATTCCATCTTCCATCTGTTGGATCTGCAGTCCAATGAAGAACTTAATCTCCCCTATGAGTGACATCTCAAACTCTTTCTTCATCTCATCAGCAAACTTATGACTCATCTTATCATCTCCACCAAAGATGATATTATCAACAAAAACTTCATAGATTAGGATTTGATCTCCTTTAGATTTCAAGTAGATGTTGTTGTCTTCACTTGTTCTCTCAAATCCAATCTTCACAAGATGGGAATGTAGGCGCTCATACCATGCTCTAGGTGCTTGCTTTAGACCATATAATGCTTTATGTAGCCTACATACCATGTCACTATCTTCAGATAGGGCAAACCCATCTAGTTGCTCAATATACACCTCCTCTTCAAGTACACCATTTAGAAATGCAGATTTTACATCCATTTGATATACCTTGAATCTCTTAAAAGCTGCATATGCAAAAAGCATATGAACTCCTTCCAGTCTGGCTATAGGAGCAAAGGTTTCCCCATAGTCTTCACCTTCTTCTTGAGCATATCCTTTGCATACCAGTCTAGCTTTATTCCTAATCACTGTGCCATCCTCACTCAACTTATTTCTGAACACCCATTTGGTGCCAATGACATTTTTATGCTCTGGTCTGGGTACCAAGGACCATGTACCATTTTTCTCTATCTGGTCAAGTTCTTCTTCCATTGCCTTGATCCAGTCTTGATCTTTATGAGCCTCTTTGAATGACTTAGGCTCAAGTTCAGAGATCATACATAAGTTTTATCTGATTTTTCTTCTAGTAAGGATTCCTGCATCCTTATCACCTATGATCTGCTTGGGATCATCATTCAACTTGACATATCGAGGAATGGTCTTAATTGGTTCTTCTTGCTTTTCTTCTTCATCCTCATCTTCATCAGTATCAACATTCATTGGTTCAGGAACACTGTTACTGGTACTAGGTTGACTAACAACCGGTTCCCAGAAGGTTGCAACTGGTTCATTTACAACTTTCTCACTGCTAGTTTCCTCAGTCTTCTCAGAGGATTCATCAACTTTTACATTGATACTTTCCATAATTCTCTAAGTCCTATTGTTATAGCACTTGTAAGCTTTACTTTTGGTGGAATATCCTAGAAATATTCCCTCATCACATTTAGCTTCAAATTTACCCTGATGATCACTCCTCTTGATGTAACATTTGCTACCAAATATCTTAAAGTAGTTAACCACAGGTGTCTTACCGGTCCAATACTCATAAGGAGTTTTGTCCTTACTCTTTTTGATGAGTACCCGATTCATAGTGTAGACTGCAGTGCTCACCACTTCTCTTCAGAAGGTGTGAGCAACCTTTCCTTGGATCAACATGGTTCTAGCTGCTTCAACCACAGTCTGGTTATTCCTCTCTACTAGGCCATTCTGCTGTGGAGTCTGGGGGGTAGACAACTATCTCTTGATGCCAAATTCTTCACAATACTTGTTGAATTCACTGGAAGTGAATTCCCCTCCTTGATCAGTTCTGAGACATTTGATCCTTTTACCACTTTCCTTCTCCACTAATGCTCTGAATGCTTTGAATTTCCCAAAAGCTTCAAACTTGTCTTTCAAGAATGTGACCCACATCATTCTTGAGCAGTCATTAGTGAGAATCATGAAGTACCTATCACCCTGCACACTTCTAGTTTTCATAGGACCACATAGATCAGTATGCAGAAGATCAAGCAAGTTGTTAGTAGTGAAAGATTTACCTTTAAAGGTTGAGGAAGACATTTTCCCCAATTGACATTCTCTACACAAGGTATTATCTGGTTAGCTCAGCACCAACAACCCTCTAACTGCCTTGATCTTGCTAGCCTTCACAATGTTGTCAAAGTTCACATGACAGAATCTCCTATGCCATATCCAACTATCATCAAGCTTAGCCATAAGACATGTACTTATATTAGCATTTAGATGAAATAGGTTACCTTTAGTCTGCATGCCGGTGACTACCAATTTACCATCTTTACCTTTGATTCTGCAAACTCCATTCTTGAAGTGCAGAGTGAGACCACTGTCATTTAGCTGGGCAACACTTAGAAGGTTGTGTCTGAGACCATCAACCCAATACACATTGTCAGCACTACTCGTTCCATTCAAAGAGATGGACCCTCTTCCTTTGACCATACATGGTGCATCATTGCCAAAGCAAACCACACCACCATCATACTCCTCTAAGGATAGAAACTTGCTCCGGTCACCAGTCATATGGTGAGAACAACCGCTGTCAATGATCCACTCGTTGGAATCATCAAACTGAGAGACAAGAGCCTTCTTGTCTGCCACATCTTCCTTTACAATGACAAACACAATGTCTTCATTCTCTTCATCTTCTAATTCCTCATCTATGACACCTTCATCAACTACCACAAAACAATTTCTCCAGTTTCCTCTGAATTTCTTGGACCTTTCTGGTTTATCCTTGTTGTCACTATTAGGACAGTTCATAGCAATATGTCCTATCCGGTTATAGGAGAAACATTTCAAAGGAAGCTTACCTTTGTATTTACCAGTCCCTTTTGGGAATCTCCTGGCTAGAAGAGCTTCAAATTCCATCAGAAACTCTTCATCCTTCATTTCTCTATTCTGACTAGGTTCCCCACTAGTGCTAGCCTCTTTTCCTTTTCTGGATGGTATGGCAGAAGCTTTAAAAGCTGATTTTGATTTTTGAACACTACCATCAAAACTATTCAGCTCATAGGCTGTCAACTTGGCTATGACGAAGTCCAAGGATGCCTTAGACTTGTCTATTGATCTCAGCTCTTGAATAGCAGCAACTCTTATTGCATAGACCAGCAACAGGGATCTCAGGACTTTACTTACCACAGTGGAATCTTCTATTTTGCCACCTACACTCTTTATTTCTCCAACAACTATTTTGATTCTTATTCCATACTGCTGAATGGTCTCTCCTTCAACCATCCACATGTCTTCAAATTTCCCTCTCAGGCTTTCTTCCTTAGCCTGTTTTACATGCTCATCACCACCATAGATATTTTAAAGAGCATCCCATACCTCTTTAGGGTTTGCCTTGTCCTGAACATCAATAAACTCAATGTCAGATAAACTACTGATGAGGGTTTTCATGACTTGCCCATTTTCTTGTATCTCTCTCTTTTGGTCATCGGTGAGAGTACCGGTAGGAACAACATATACATTTTCAACATAACTCCAGTGTTGAACACCCATGCTTTTGATGAATATCTTCATCTTGTCTTTCCATATACCAAAATTTTCCTTGTTAAACTTTGGACCTTCCCTCTTCATCATTTGTCTAGGATCTTTTCCTCAAGCGGTTAGGCTTACAACATAGAGGACCTGGAGGTGCTCTGATACCAATTGATAACTCAATGATGAACTACTAGTACCAAACCGGTACTGAGAGGGGGGGGTGAATCATTACAAACACCAATATAGTCCAAAACCGGTTTGACAACAAATACTCCAAAAGACTAACAAATAGGGATACCGGTAAAACAGAGTGCAACCAACAACATCCAGTATAGCTCAACTAGTCATGAACCAGTCACTCAATAAGCATTCCTCTTGGCTCAATACCACAGTATCATTATATTCTCATGCATAAACAAGTAAACTTAACCATCAGATCTTCACATCAGTGAGTTCAATATGTTTTATAGACAGGCATAAAACATAGAACCTTCATGTGCTTAACAGGTAAAATAAAGCATCACAAGACAAAAGCATTTCACATGACACACATATTTTTCATGTGGAAACCCAACTAGGAAAAACCATGGTGGGGATGAATACCCACAAGCTGCTTTTTGAACTCTTTAGAAGTCCACTCTGTTAGGAGCCTTGTCCGGTTAAGGATATTACAATAGGTTCTGGTAGGAATCGATCCTGTTAGGGATCACCCGGTTAAGGGTTAAACTTGGTAGGGTCACCTTGTTAGAGGATTTCAAGAACTCAATAGTTGAAAGGATCTCCTAAGCTTCTCAAGCTTCTCAGAGCTCATTAGCCTTGAGTTACCCGGTTAAGGGATTTTAAACAAGCCGGTTAAGACCACCCGATTTAAGGGATTTTGAATCAAGCCAGTTAAGGCTACCCTGTTAGGGGATTTTACAACTGTTGAAGTGGTTAGAGATCAACAGGTATTACAATGATCTGTTAACAACACTCAATTCTAGTGCAAATCTATTTTGGCTCCTCTTCACCTTCTGCACATTCACTTTGCAGATATCTCTTCTCTCCTTTGGTCTGGCAAGAATCACGTATCACTTCCCTTGGATACACACTCACAACTTTTGCCAACAACCTCAAAAAGAAACACAACATCGACCTTATAGGAAACATACAGGTTGGTAGCAAAAACCCTAAACCCTAAACTTGTTAGGTTAAGTAATTCAAACGGTTCGATCCTGACCATTGAATCATACTACATTAAATGCAACAATCTTGAATCAATCTCAAGACATTCTCCATCGTCCATTATCCACCATTTTCATGGCGGCTGATAACCCATCACGCATTATCACCGTTTGATAGACTTTGCACTTTCTCGAGGTGGATAGGAATAGTCTTCTTCATGCAAGATCCTTCATGCGCATAGAGCTTACGTGGCAACATGATCTGTCCTCCATCATACTGCTAACTCATCACAAGAAGATTACCGATTAAGTCACTTGAGTTGCTCCAACCGGAAACCCTGAAGTGGAAGCTACCTACCAACCGGTAACCATACCATGCTTCCATGTGTCGGTTCACATAACTACATGCTAGTTCACCTTGAACAAATGTGCTGCTTCACTTTGGCATATAAACTGGTTCATACATATGCTGATTCCTCTCTCTTCACCTATCACATGTGCCGGTTCTGACCATGTCTCATATTGACATCAATGACAACATACAATATCATTATGTCTCCATGCTGGTTCACATAAAGCCAACACAAAGGAGAATAGAGTAATGCCAAACTAGAAGACTTTGCAGAAAACCTAAAGAATTTGCATGAGGAAGTGAAAAAGCATATTAATAAGATGAATATTCAATACAAGACCAAGGAATATCATAAAAGGAGATATAAGGAGTTTTACATTGGATAAGTCATGGTTTATTTGAGAAAAGAGAGATTTCCAATGGGAACATATAATAATTTGAAGATGAAGAAATTTGGGCCATATATGATTCAGGAAATAATGGGATTGACCGATTGTAGAGCAAGAGAAGCCCTCTTGTGTGCACTTTCTGATCAACAAATAATGGGATTGACCGACAAATCATCTAGAAAAGCTTTATGGGATAAGTTGGAGACTCTTGATGAAGGTGACCCTATAGTGAAGATTGTTAAACTTGATGGTTACCAGGTGAGATATGAAAACCTGAAGATGGAAGAAGATGAAAGGATTACCGCATTCATGGAAAGGGTAAATGAGATAGTTATGGGAATTCAATGTTGTGGTGGAACTTTGAGTGAAAATGAAATTGTTTCTAAAGTCCTGAGAGACCTACCACTGGCTTACAAAATGAAGGCTACTGCTATTAATGAGTTGAGAACAATGGCTAATACATCTGTCAATAGAGATACTTTGGTTGGGAAACTATTTGCTTTTGAGCTTGAAGAATTTGGACCTTCTAGAGCTGTGAAGTATGAACCTACTTTTCATGCATCTACATCTGCAACTGGTAAGGACTGGAAAGCTTTGTATGTAAAGGAATTAGAAGATATGAAGAGAGAAGATGATGAGTTTGAGCATGAGGTAGAGTTGCCAAGTGAACTTAATGTTTTAGCTGTCTTTAATATTTCAAAATTGATAGAGTATCATGAAGGCAGTATTAAAGATGAGACAACAGAAGCACAGTGGATGTTCTAGCAACTACTTTAGAGAAGGAGGAGATATAAGACATCTTGGATAGCCGTATGAGTAGATGAACAAGAAATAGGCAGTATAAGGAGTATTTGGTCAAGTGAAAAGGAAGACATGTTGAAGATTTATCATGGTTGTCTAAAATAGAGATTGATTGCCTTGGTTTTTCCTCTTAACACTTAAGATGTGACAAGGTCACTTCTCAAATTACCTTGGGTGTCCTATGCAAGAGCATATAAGATGTAGGAGAAATCTTGCATCACCCAAAAAATATTATTGTATTTTCCTTTTGTTTTGTGCTTTTTTCTTCAGTTTTATTGGAGCCCATTAGGATGGTTGCACTATATAAGACACATAGAAGCTAAAATTACAAAAAATAGTCATGCGCTATTTTCAGGACTTTTCCTCATTTTTGGTCGTATGGACATGAAAACTAGTCCCACGAAGTGAAATTGAAAAATAATATGATTGATGAAAGAATCATCTCAATATCTTGTATAGTTTGAAAGATATCAAAAAATTTTGTCTTGAGCAATTTCTCCATTGAACCTTAAAACTCAATTGAAAACCTTAGAGGCCCCAAAAAGGTTCATAATCTAGAAAAATAGATTTTTCTTGCGTAGATCTCTTTGTGAGCTATCCAACAATATAATATAATAGAAAATCGGATGCCTGAGTCAAAAGTTATGGCTCATGGAAGTTGTACCACCAAAACTGAAGTTTCAATGAAATTCCATCTAGGTGGGAAAAATGAACTGGTGGACCACTGGGTGCTAAAAGAGGAAAAGTTACACTTTCCAAAATATTCTAAGGCGGTTATAAGTAGAGTTACAAAGGACAGTTTTGGTAGTGCAGACTGTGTCTCTGACTTGTGAAATATTATAATGAGAACACCCACGTGGCTGCAGCAAGTTATTTCTTGAATATTGTATTTACATTTCATTGAGATAATATGAGGCATATGTTTCTTTCTTGCATTTTTTGGTTATTTCTCTATTGTTGTGTTTTTGGGTTAATAAGGAGAGTACCCTTCATAAAAAAATGATTGTGATTGAGATTAAGTCAATTTATAATATAGGTTTAAGAGCCGGAAATATAAAATGGAGAACCTTTGATTGAGATTATGTAAATTCAAACTAATATAAGCTTGAGAGTATTAATATAAATGAGTTCTAATGTGAATGTTTCCTCATAATTGATGAAAAAAATTACTTTGGGAGGCACTTCTAAATGAAAATTGTAGATAGACAAATTGATACCTTTAGAGTACAAATCTATGGGTAATGACACAATTCATAATATCATATCCTAAGAAATAAGATGTGTATTGAGAACAAGGTGTAACTAAATTTCAATATTAACTTACACATATTATTTACAAATCTAAAAGGAAACATTACCTAATATGATACCTTTATCTTGGAGTTGTTGGGTGTTGATACTAAGAAAAGCTCACATGATGTATCAGTAAAAGATACTATAATTAAAAATTTGCAAGAAGCATTGAAATGTATTGACAACACAAGTCAAGGTGTTAAATTAAGTGTTGCACGTAGAGCATTGATGACTATGATTTCTAGTAAGAAATTGTCTCTTAAAAAACAAGTTCATGAAATTTCTCAATTAATGTAGGTATCTAGAAGAACTGTTCAAAGATATATTAGGAAGAGAAATATATTAGATGAAAACATTGAAAACAATTGGGTAAATATTTGTAGGGTTCCTTGAAAAGATAAAATTTCTGAAGATGTAAAAAAACAAGTCGTTGATTATTGGATCAACCACTCTCGTGTTTCTTCCAATAGAAGGGACACTATACAGATGATAGATGAAGATGATACAAAAATTTCACATTGAAAACATTTTCTAGATACAACACAAAGTGAATTGTTTCAAGCATTCAAGAAAAAAAATTTAGATGTGAAGATTTGTCAAAGGATGTCTGAGAGATTGTGTCCTTCCTTTGTACGCATAAATAAGGTACGTGAAACTTCTTGTTGTCGAAATCATGTTGAATTTCATCTACACTTGCAATCATATTAAAAAGTCATGGCAACAATTAATTGAAATCTAGTCATTCCTACAAGTACACCACAATTTGTGAAATCTATTTTATGTGATAAATTAGAAGATCCAGATGAGTTTAAAATACAATGTATAAAAGGTACATGCATTGATTGTGGAGATTTGAGCAAGTCTTTATTGCAAACCGAGAATATTGATATTACAATGTAAGTTATGTGGAAGAGATTTGAATATGAGACATACCAAACTAAGTTAGGAGCTGAATTAAAAAAAATGTGTTGAAAGAGAGTGAATTGCCCTACATTGAGTTTATTTCTAGATTTCGTAGTATCATATATTCACATATCCAACATTGTCATGGTGCAATATGGAAAGCTAAATAGTTTCGTAAGTCAAAAGAATTATTTTCCAATAGGTTGTATTCTTTCAATTGTAGATTTAGTCCTCACACAGAGATTCAAAGTCAATATTATCATTCCGAGAAAGTTGGAATACTTGTACAAGTTTTCTATAGACATGCACAATTTTAGGTGGATGGTATAGAGAGTACTGAAAATGAATGCATTATCATCAAGGAGGTTCATTTCTATATTAGCGATGATACGTGTCATGATTGGAGCTATGTAGCACTTTTTTTTGGAATGTGTTTTGAATATATTAGAGAATGTGGGATACATTGTTCACACCATTGGATTTGGTCAGATGGATGTGCCAGTAAGTGTTCTTCTAAAATTATTTTTAAATTTTCTTATGTGTTTTAAAATTTTAAATTTGATTTGATTTTAACACCAAGTATATATATATATATATATATATATATATATATATATATATATATATATATATATATATATATATATATATATATATATATATATATATATATATATATATATATATATATATATATATATATATATATATATATATATATGTAACTATTCATGTTAGGACAATTTAAGTCTTCACAATCTTTTAACTGGCTATCCTTACAACATGCTTGACGTAGCATAAAGTTTTTTGTGGAACTTCTTTTCAAGAGTGGACATGGAAAAGGAGAGCATGATGGAGTAGGTGCATGTGTGAAGCATGCACTTCACCAACATGAACTTGTAGGTACATTCTCTTCATTTGCTTTAATTTTTTAATTTATCTCTATATCAAGCAATTTAAATATATATGGGCAAATCCATTTTTCTAAATAGATCTATCTTGTGTACAGGTAACACCATACAAAATTTAAATGAAATTGTTGAATGGTGCGAAAGTCATTTTGCTAGTCGTGATACAACATACAACAAGCATTATTTTTGGGAAGATAAAGGTATGTATTCTTGTGTTTGAAAATTATTTTAAAATTCAACATGACATAAATGAAAAGTAAATTAAATTAATTTTGTTGAATTGTGAGTTTGAGTATGTACATTTATTTTAAAACTATGTATTGAACTAGAAATGTAAATGTATGTTTCTAATTTCATAAATTTGTTTAACAGACATTGATCGATCAAATCCTTATAATTGTCAAACAATTAATGGTACTAGAAGTTTACATCAAGTCATGACTACGTGACATAGCAAGCCTCTTGTTATTTTGGTAAGAGAAAAATCATTCTTTTGTGTTGATTGCATTGAGAACAACAGAAATACTCAATGTGAGAACATTGGCGATGGCTATGTTTTACAATGGGAAATGAAATAGTTAGTTGCAATGTCTCCTTATGAAGATAGTGACATTATTGATTTTCATGATCCTCTATATTCAACTGATTATGAATGTGTTTCTGATTTAGTTGTTACAGGTGCATGTGTACATTTATTTAAAATATGTACAATTTTTAAAATTTTCTTATTTATTTTATTGTTCAAATAATTTATGTTAATTTTGTTTGAAATATATGTGGTCTATGTAGGTGATATTTTTGTAGTGGTTGTTGATCCTGACAATACTGAAGGTGTTTATTATTATCTACCAAGATGCACAACACCAAAATGCAAGTTATTAGAATCAATTACCGATGGTGATGGACAACAATATCCCATTGGTTCAGTGGTTGTTGAAGGCACTTATATCAGAAAATAAAGATAAATAAAAATGGTGTAACATTTATTGATTATATGTCAGGCCAAAAAATTCTCCACTACAGTCACTTAGTAATAGAGACAAGGTTGCATTTGGAGACATTGCCAAAAAGAGGATGTGGTAGCCAAAAGTGGAGGTTGCCTATTGAAGATTTAGAAAAAATCTTAGAGATTATAAAGATAGGGAGGATCCTAATTATATGTACCAGGAGCTTTAAGTTAACTTGTCATGTTTGAAATTTTTATATTAGATAGGTCGTACTTCGATGAGCTCATATTTTCTAGGACAGGATCATATATATCTATCTAGATATAGACATGCACGTTTGTTTGGATAGTGTGGATGGTTATGTATTATATATATCGCTCATGGACATTTAAATTCATGGATACATTGAATTTATATGTATGTATGGATTTGAATTTTTATCTGTATAGATTCATTTATATAAATACATGTATGGATTCATTTATATGTGGTCTTAAGGGGCCTCTTAAGGGGTCTTAAGGGGATTTAAGGAGTCTTAAGGGGATTTATGAAATGGGGTCATAGTGCATGTACATAGTTACACCTAGATCATAGTACATGCGGTTTGTGGATGCATAAATTGAAGAAAAAATTATGCATTGAATTTGTATGTATGTATGGAATTGAATCTTTATGTCTATGTATGTATATAGATTCATTTATATTTACATATATGGATTCATTTTTATATGTGGTGTTAAGGGGTATGAAGGGGTCTTAAGGGTATTTAAGGTGTCTTAAGGGGATTTATGCAATGGGGTCATAGTGCATGTACATAGTTACACCTAGATCATAGTGCATGTATGAATCACCTATAAATCATCTTTATGTATGTATACATGTATGGATTCATTTTTATTTACATGTATGTATAGATTTGAATTTTTATGTGTATGTATGTGTATTGATTCAAATTTATATTCACATGTATGGATTCATTTATATGTGGTCTTAAAGGGGTCTTAAGGGGATTTATGCATGTGTGAATCACCTATAAATCATCTTTATGTATGTATGGATTTGAATTTTTATGTGTATGTATGTGTATTGATTCACATTTATGTAAGGATTTTCATTTTTAAGCATATTTGTGTATGGATTAATTTATATTTACACATGTATGGATTCATTTAATTATGTTGTCTTAAGGGGTTCTAAGGTGTTTTAAGGGGTCTTACAGGGATTTTTGCAACGTGGTCATAGTGCATGTTCATATTTACACCTAGATTGAATAGTGCATGTGTGAATCACCTATTTAAATCATCTTTACATGTATGTATACATGTATCAATTCATTTATATAAATACATCTATGGATTCATTTATATATGTTGTCTTAAGGGGTCTTAAGGGGATATTTGCATTGGGGATATTTACATCTATGGATTAATGTATTTTTTATGATCTTGTATCTATTTCAAT